>NC_052403.1:4135430-4804408 GCF_009389715.1 Phoenix dactylifera
TGATCCACCTTCGCCCTCATCCACAGCAAACAAAGGAACCGTTTGACACAAAAGTGCCTCAATGACCTTGTTTATGTACACTACAATCTGTGATTGAGGTTAAAATGCATTCAAGAGAAAGTGGACCTCAAGTATGCAAATTCGATCTATAGGGTTTTCACAAATGATGATGATCCTATGCTCGGCTGGCTTGTGGGCCAGCAGCAGGAGCCCGAGTTTGACGAGCCAGGATTGCCTCCACGACCGGCCGGCTTCATAGCCAGCGAGGCTAGGATCGATCCACAGCAATGGGCTAAGCGCAATATTCCACGCACTCCCATAGCTGATCAACCGCAGCCAGAGAACCAATCACCACATCACTGGTACGACACATCCTCTCAAAGAGATGATTGAGAGATGCTCAGACAAGGACGCTAAGATACCCAGTCAACTCGGTCAGGAGGGCGTGGTAGCCAGGCGGAGAAGGACACGAAGGGTAAGAAGGTACCTGCCCAACAAGCAAAAAAAAGAAAAACAAAGGGCCTCAATGGAGTATCGAGAAGATCTGGAGCAACAGCGTTAGAGGTTCTGGTGGTGATGGATCTACTAGCCATGAAAAGAATGGAGGACAATATGGTACTACTTATAAGACAGCCGGAGACTGGTCTTCGATACACCGGTGAGTCCCAGTTTACGCATGCTACATATGATAGGGACCACGGTAGGCCATCTGATAGAGTTCACGAGGATACCATTGCATATAGAAGAAGGGCTCCTTGAGGTCGTTCAAGAAAACAGAATGCAGCTGCAGATGACCTCACATGTGGAGTAAGATCCATACAAGTGTCACTCGCCAATAAGTCCCTACTACGGTACGTATTGTACCAAGCGTGCAGCATTTCGATCCAAGATTCACATGCAACATTTGCTCATATGTTACATTAGATAATTCTTAATGTCTCAACTTGCTTCACTTTTCCAAGGCCAAAAGGAAGAGATGACTCAACCACTGAAGGAAATGTGATACTCCTAGTATTTTCTTTCCTTCTTTTGGTAAAGCGTACTTACGGAGATGGGACAAAACACATGTTCTTTTTTTCTGTTAATGACTTAACTTCTCGTCTATGATTTTTTTTTTTTGCTTTCCTCATGCAAGCAAGCTTTTTCGGAGATGTCTTGGAAAGGGGAAAAAATATAGCAAACAAAAAAAAATACAGAATTACTATTCATTAAATAATAGCCATACTCTTATGAAGAAATCCAGCAAGTACAACCAGTGAAAAGATAATATTTTGCTTTATAAATAGCAGGATAAAAAATACTTATTTATAATTTCAATAAGAAAGACCTTCACATGCTATATCTAGGGAGTATTTGACCTGCTCAGGTGAACCCAATGCAACGATATCAAGAGCTTCATGCCAGTCAGCAGGACCATTAACAGTAGCCAGCTGTCTGGCTAAGATGTGCCTCCCCACATGGGAATCAGCATAGCCAATGTTTTCCCTACTGATACAGCAAAATATATGATGAAATTCCAGGAACACAATAGATCATGTTTAACACCAAAATTTCAGCTATGTATTATTTTTAAATATTCCAGTTACCTTGTCGCCATTGGAACAGACATGGAACGTGGGAGAAATTCTCCACTCTGTTCTGCAACATCTGACCTGAAATCGGAAATGATATTTAAAAAATACATAAAACTCAAGCATGTATCACACATATAAGTTTCAAGACTGCAAGTAATAACCTAACCACCCTATACACGAATCTTGAAACATTTTTTTTAAAAATAAATCCAGAACTTGATATATCTAGAAAAAATAGAACAAAAAAGATGTATAATTGATGATTATGTTGCAAAAGAAAAACAGACATCAAAACAGTGTAAGGTAGTTAATAAACCTTCAGATATACATTAGTTTATAAATTTTCAAATATATAATGTTTCAACATAACACCAGCAACAAATATGATAATTTCCTTCACAAAGATATTAAAATGGAGATAAAGCACTACTTCCATTATGAAATTAAGAACAATTTAGAATATCTTAGTGTAAATTCAGCCGAGATCGTATTTTGACATGAAAACGAGACATGCATTTTGAAAGATAAAAGTCAGCAAATTTGTGCATGCACAGACGTACACAAAGAAACAGAGGGAGAAATGACAGCAAGACAGACAAGAGAGAGAGAGAGAGACCCATTTTCTCTAACTGATCGCCTTAAAGCTGCTCTAGCCTCACCAGGCTTTCCTTCCTTCCTCTTGTCCATCTCACGGGCCTGAATGAAGAAATGGCAAAAAGATATTACATGATCCGTGGTATTTAATTCTTAACATTTGGAAGTGTCTCCTACTTCTGTTATAGCTCTGCCATCACCCACTAACAGGCATTGAAGCCATTAATTTCTAACATTCCTCCTTTGTCCCACTATTCTATGTAAAGACAATAACATTCCTCGGCATGGTGACAGTAGTAGTCTGCCGTTGGGTCTTCGTATACTAACCTTCCACTTAAATCTATCATCTAGCATGCTTTTTTGAGCATCTGATAGTTTCCCAACATATCTCCAAACATCCTCCCCTGTTCAAGAAAGACATTGAAATCAAACAAGCATAAACCAAAAGTATTAAAAGTACGAACTCTGATTTTACCTTCAACTGCCTTTCATGAACATTGATCCAACAAATGCGAATGGATTTATATAAGTCATCAGGAGGAATGATTATTAAAATAATAATCATTATGATGACTAATTAGCTCAGTAAATCAAGAAATATTTATACAATAATTCATTCAATCCTACCAAATGTTACAGATCTATTGAATGAAATGTACATACCAAGATTCTTATAAGCAGTAGCCATTGTATTTAGAGCAGCTTTCCTAATTTCACCATCTCGTTCCGATGTCAACCCAGCAACAAGTTGCAAAGACTTCAATTGTCCGCTTATCTGAATGAAAGAAACAAATAAGCATGATTTGTTGAGAATTATAGGACTACAATTACATCAGAAAATTCATTAGTGCACCTCAGCTCCATAGCGATCAATTAAATATCCAACAAGATCAACACACTCTATCCGAGTACGGTTATTTTTTGAACGCAAGCCCTCTAAAATGTACGGAAGAACCTTTGATGCAGAATAGATGGTTACAATTTGCTTCATCAGTTCACGCATTTTCTCCCTAACCTTTTCAATGTTATGACCAGCCTACATTACAACACCAAAAACCACCGCTGTTATGTAATGTTTATGACCTCATGGGTGCACAGTAAGAAATTCAAAAATATGGCAATAGGAGTTGCACAATATAAAACAAAAAAAAAAAAAACAAAAATGTAGAAATATCAAATAATAAATACTGGAAAGGATACAGAAAATTGAACGAAGAATATCATCATATCCTAACTGAACAGCAAGAATTAGATCTATTTAATATACATTGAAAACCAAATACATAGATAAAAAAAAAACCTACCTTCTCTACAAGGCATGGAAGAAAAATTGCAGCTTCTGCCTCAGTTAGAGTATAGCCCTCAATCTTCAGACCATCAAAAAGTTCAGGAAGAAACTCCAGCACCTGCAGAGCATGTCCAGTGACAGATGCTTCAGCAATCAGTGTATTATACATGCATATGTATAATATACTGACAACAAATGGATCATATATATATATATATATATATATATATATATATATATATATATATATATATATATATATATATATATATATATGCATATGTATAATATACAGAGCAATCAGTATATTATATATGCATATGTCCAGCGACAGTGCATATGGATCATCAAAATGGCAGAATCACTTGCAAGACAACAAATCAATTGACAGGAAAGATCTTTACCTTCAACAAGCATGTTGTGTTGGACTCACAAAACCGCAAAACAAACCACCTTAAAAGTATGTCAAGAAGTTCAATCATTTCCTTTACACTTGATGGCAAAGCCTACACAACAGAAGGCATTGGAATAAACTCATTTTAGATATATTATACATGCATATGTGCACACATCTAAGAAAAATGAGTGTGTATGAAGCCACCTTCTGCAACAACTCAAGCCCGTCAACTTGCTTCTTAAAATCCATGCTCAGGAGTCTCCTGTGCAGGTCTTCTCTGAAATGCTTCATAAAATCGCACTGCAGTAGATGGTGTTTGACATGAAAAAAAAGGGGCAAATGCTTGACATCAAACAAAATTGTTACAATTACTAAATATTATCCATTTTCATTCGAGATTCATGTTAAAAGGACATAGGTACATAAAACACCAATCAAACTTCATCGTCAAATTCAAGCTTTTCTACTCCATAAGCAGCTTCCATTTCCATCAAACCATCCACCAAAATTTTTTTATGCTCTTTAGAATATCTTCTTGAGCATATGAAAGCAGTGTAACAAAGCCAAACAGTAGTCACCAGGATGCCAAATGGAATGTTGTCCATTAATTTGGGCCATTCAACAAGCAGTAACTTGGTAACGAGCTTTACAGTGTGAATAGAATTTTGCACATTCTCTCCCTGTATCTATTTGTTTAGGCATGTTGAAGTTGACACTTATTATGTACTCAGCCAGTTTAAACATCACTAGATGAAGCAACCACAATCGCGGTACACAGTATTTAACAGGGGAAAGAGGGATTACTAGATGGCATTGTAAATCTACAGGATTCAATCATAAGCTACTGGGTGAAGAATGTAGATAACATCAACGATTTCCCTTCTAAAAATGAACTAATCTGAAAATGGTAAGTTAAATAAAAATGGCACCAGAGAGAAATACCCCTTTTAAGGTCTTGGAGAGGAGTCTACTCAAAGTGTAGAGGTCCAAGAAAAAATTCATTTATTTTCAGATTGACATTGGTAATATACCAGGACTGGTTATTCTATGACTTCCTAGTAATATTTGTCAAAATCCCTAAGATTTATGAGTTACAGATAGGCAAAAATTATCTAGAAATCCTTTTTTTATATGCACATGAGGATAAGAGACTAAATGAAGGTAGGGAACTGGATTCTACTTACAAATTTTAGATGGCCAGTTTTTGTATTCATTACTAGTTTTTTATGAAAGTGTTGTTCTTCTTCTTTGGGATGACTTAAAAAGCAGATTTTGTTTCTTCAAAAAGCTCGCTCTCTTGCAAAGAAGTGAACTTTATAGAGAAAAATCACATGTCTAGCAATGCACTATCAAAATGGCTTCTCAAATATGCAAATGTCAAAAAATGGGAATTGGGAAAAGCTAGAAAACCTAGTTTCTGGCTTATTAAGCAACTTTTCGTCCGTTCAAGACAACAAATATGCTTAAGGCCCTCTGTAGTTCAAATCTTTGAAGCTGCAGCTTATTGCAGAATGAAGATGTGTTATCTATCAAAGTTCACACCACATCATATCTATGTCAAAAGCAATTCCCCTGATGAGTAGTTTTGAGTGGGCAGGCACTCCTCACAGCACTCTCGTGTGACATGCTTCCTTTTAGGGAGGGGACTAGAATTGATCTCTGGGTGATAACCTCAGGGCATGATAGAATATCGTCTTGCTCATCTATGAGAATATTTTCAAGGCTTGAAATAATGTCTGGAGTAATATTATGACCGCCACTAATTTAACTTCAACTCCGATTACATTTTCGCTTAAATGAAAACACTCCCATTAAATTTAAAATTCAAATTCTCTTCATGTCTTCAATTTTGGGCTATAGTGATTAAGAAGATCAATCAGAACAATCATTACTTAATTCTTAAAAAAAAGGGGAGAGGTCCCTTTACTAACAATATTTCCATTATCTACGTGCAAAAGAGTTTTGAAGTGGGGTGTTTGTTGAAGACAGATATTGCAATTAGAATTAATGGAGCATCCAAATTGGTGCAGGCTAGACCAAATAATAATGTTAAGATTTTATAGATTTTTCCTAAAATATCTTTATCTTATTGAGGTTTTACCCATATAGGTACAACAAAGCTGTTTATTCTTTGCAATCAACTTATTGAAAAGTCCTCGTGAAGAAAATATCTTTAGAATCTGGAATCAAGTTATTCAGAATTCCTAGTTGAGAAAGTATCATCGAAGAGTTTTTGAGGAACAAAACTCTAAATTCTAAGATTCTTATGATAAGTATTTTATGTTTCTCTACTGCTCGAATCAAGTATTGACAGGACACGGAGAATGAGGAGGCAGCAGGGTCAGGGGTAGAGGCTGCATGAGTATGTAGGTTGCATGGTAAGCAATTACGAGATCATGAGAGGGCCATGGCCTCCATTGCCCCCTGCCTCCATCCATGTTTCCTTGAGGCAACATGAGAAGAAGCACTTGGCCCCCCTCAGTTAACTAGTACTCCTACATAAAAAAGTGATTAATGGCTATAAATATTCATGTATGCTATGCTCAAAGGGAATTTTCCTAAATCGCAGGACTCTTCTGATTAGAGTAGTATACCCACTTCAGAATCTCTCTGGAAACTAATTCCTCAACCTGCTTCCTAATTTTTTTCTTATTAAATCTTGTTAAGAGACCTGCTTCACTGTGACCGTACCCAAATATGCTCATGCACTTATACTCACTACTGGTGCCTAAGGACTTCCCACGGAAAGTGATATTTGCAGATGTTTGGCGATTTACATGTATGCTCATCATTTCTGATTTCCGATGATGCCGGCTTTTTGAAAGAATTTGTTCCCCTTAAATGAAGTGAGAGCTACTATGCTGGTTGTGCCTCTAGAGGCCTATGCACCTGTAACTAATAAGGCATAAGTTTGAGGTTATTAAAAAAGTGTATAAATAGTTGATAGATTTGTGAAAGGCCTGACTATGATAAACCTAAATAGGTGGGACTCCTGAAGAACAGCTTATATGAACAAATTGATGGGCCAAGATTTGCTGGTTAAATGCCATTGATCTCAAGGATATTATGGTAGCACTTGGAGGTGCCTGCTGGAAGAGGAGACAAGGGTAAAGGTGGGGCCAGGGAATAAAAGCGATGTACAAGACATGAATAACACCTACGGACCCAAATGATACCTCTCTATTCAGGGCAAAAAATGATGACAATGTCTCAATAGCTCGAAGCTACATACATTGGGAAAAAAAATTAGAAATACAAACCTCCAAATCTTGAATCTGCTCAGGACGTGGCTCCTCAAACTTGAATCTGCGTACAACATATCTCTCCCTGTCTTCCTGTATAGACAATCATGCAAATATCAAATATTTAAAATCTGTGTTGATGTATATTATGTCTCCATGAAAACAGACCTTGTTTGAGTCCTTGATGTTAAGCAAAGCCTGTGACTGGACCGCAAGATCTTGAACAGAAACAATAGTGTCAAGCTTTGACGCCCTTGTGGGAACACCTCTCTGTCAATATATAAAGAAAATAAGCAGCCAAGTTTTTGTAAAAAAAAAGTTTGTAAGTTGAGACAAGAACAGACCAAAGATATGGCCTTGTTTCCATGTTTAGACCCACGATCACCAAAATTATTTGAACCTGGCTTCGCATTTCTTGTGCTGGATTTTAAACCAGTAGAAATCATTTTGGTGGAATCTGAAGCTTCTGGAAGGGGCAAAAAAAAACATGAGTATTATAGAAAAAAAATAATGACAGCAACTAAGATAAATACATTTGAAGTAAAATGATAGACTAAGATTACAAAAGAACACCTTCAGGTAGACCAGAAAGTTTCAGCCGCTCAAGTATAAGAGCTAAGGCTGGTCCCTTTAAATCCTTCAGATTCTTGGCCACCTAAACAACCACAAGATATAACATTCTATGACTGACTAGGACAATAAATAAAGTGGGAAGGTATAGAACAAAGTTCGCCGAACCGGACCCATCGGGGACCAGCATGGTTCAGGCATTTAATTCGAGACAGGCTGGTTTCCCTCACGATTTGATTCCTCCCATCACACCCCCCACACCGGCGCTCAGAGAACTCTCAAGAGCGCCCCTACTCATGGTTGTCCTCCTCCTTTTCATCTTCTTCTTCTCTCCGTCCTCGCTCTAGCATTCGGATTATTCGCAGCGATCTCCTTCGCAAGCGCCCGAAGCCACCCCCATGAGGCCCCGCATCGCTGCCCTCGTTAGCCCTCTAATCCTGACTTCGGTGAGCCCCCCCCCCCCCCTCTCTCTCTCTCTCTCTCTCTCTCTCTCTCTCTCTCTCTCATGCTCAGGTTAGGGTTAAGGTTAAGGTTTCCCTCTGCCTCCCCCTTCCTATCTCTTTCTCTCTCTCTTCCTCTCTCTTTTTCTCCCTCTCCCCCTCCCTCTTCATCTCTCCCTCCCTCTCCAGCTCTCTTTATGGTACACCCCCAATGGCATGGAATGGACCCATCCTGTGCCAAACCAATCGTTGGCCGGTACCCCCTTCAGAACCAATTCAGCAAACCTTGGTATAGAAGAAATTTAAAAGATGACCACATACTGCTTCTTGGCCGCAAACATTCAAAATTTCACCTAAACAAGATTCAGCAGCTTTTCGAACTTCTGCTGATTTATCCTGGAGAAAGGCCAGAGAAGTGAACAAAATTAAACATAGTTCTTACATTTTTCTAGAACAGTGACATTGATAAATGAGAGATTTAACTATTACCGAGAGAGAGGAGGCAGTGGGCTTTAGTAGGTGCAAAGCATCAGATGACTCATTAATTTTTGCAAGATGCCTAGATAACCAATCAAAGAGATCTTTTCGCCCCTCTACACCAAGCTTTGACTCAGCCAATGCTACCGTAATGTACGGAACCTGGAAAAACCAACAACAAATCCTCAGATCACTATATGCCAAAAGCAGAAAACAATTTTCTCAAATCTCCTTTGGATCAGCGAATACCATTTTATCAAGTTGAACGGCTCCAACCCATGCATCTAGAGTATTCAAAGTGCATTCCCTCATGTGCTTTTTGTTGTCACCAAGACATTTTAGTACATCAGCCAGAATTCCCTTTATAAGATACAGTGTCAGTAATTCTGTCATCAAGACTTCAAATTAATTTAAAGAAACTAAGAATCACTAGAAGTTTTTGCTTAAGCGAACCTTGCTTGACTTCTCCACAGGAGGACCCATGGCAGATGCAAGTCCACCAATAGTAGACAAGGTTGCCATCACTAAATTTTTATTGCTATCACATAGACGGCCTCTTAGAGCTGCAAATAACTCCCCTAACAGTTGCAAAATAGGATAAGCATCAGGATCAAGGTCAACATGGAAAATTTTTCTGAATCTTATAACCATATGAAGAGTACATTATTCGACAGCATACCAGTTCCAGCAGGTTGTATGCGTTTATGAGCTTCCTCCAGAATTTTATTGACCGAGTCAATAGACTCCAAACGAACCTGAAGAGTACATACATAGCTCAGCCTTGCATAGTACTGAAAGGTGAAATCTATGATTGATGGCAAGAGTTTTCAAGCTCAAGAAAATCCTAATTACCATCATACCTTCCAATCAGCACTGCTAAGATTTTTTAATAAATTAGGTGTTATCTTTGCACTGACATCTTCCCGTGGTAGACCATCAAAACCAGCGGCAGATGTACATGACGTAGAATCCAAGACTTTCACTGTTTTCTTTGGAGCTGCAGCAGCACCCTGTCAATTAACATGGTAAGTACTGCAAGTTTGGTGGGTGCTGACTAATGCAGTTGGTAAAATCATTGGAATGAGGTACCCAACGACCTGGGTTTGAATCCTGCCTACACCTGGGTGGTTGGGTGGAAGGTAACCCCCTCCCCTTTCGGGGAAAAAAAAAAAAAACTAGTACTACAAGTGTTGAAGTAAAGGATCTGACGGTAAGTTCCTGCTCCAGCATTACAAATATACCTCAAATGGATTTTTTTCATATTCTGCATCCAGAGCACTAAGAAGTGCAGGCTTGACATCAGTCAGGAAACCTTTAATATCTGCAGAGAACCAAAATTTAGAAACTTAACTGAAATCATCAGCAGCCACTGTTTTGAGCTAAATTAAGGATCATCACCTGGACCGACAAACTTATGCAACATTCCAATCAATTTGATAGTTGAGTTTCTTGTTGCAGCAGTACTAGATTGTAACCCAATATCCTTGCAAAAATCAATCAAATCCTACAACAAAGCAAAGCAGCACTTTTGTCAATTAAACAAGAAGCACAAAATTGTTGTCGTCAAAAGCCTACGGTAGAAATAGCACATCATAGAATAAGCAGAGAACATATAAGTACCTTCAATTTTAAATGGGAAATCCCGAAATCTTCAACTGCAGACACCATCCACAGTATACCCTCACTGAGAACCTTGGGATTCTTGTGCTCTTTCATGATTTTGTAGAGCTATAGTGTAATAATCAAAAGTTCTCAGTGTTGTTAGCAAATAAACTAAAAACAAGTATGTATGTATGTATGGATGGATGGATGGATGGATGGATAATATATATACAGATGTGTTTTCTATGCAAGCAATCCAGATGTATAAAACAGCATACTTAACATAAAAGCGGTAAGGAAACCAAATCATAATCCCATCTCTGCTTACTCTATCAAAAATAAATCCTGGACCAACTGCCTCGGAGAAAGTAGTGAGACACTTCATTGCATGGGCACGTGTTTTGATATCAGCCACCCTTTCACCTATGCCTGTCAAAATGAAATATGTCTCAAAAACATTAATCTTCATAAATTTCAACTCACTGAAAGCAAAAGACGATATAAACAGAACCCAAAGTAGCAAAGAACCACATAGAAAAGGCAAGAACAAGTTGTGAAGAGTTGCTATAACATGCTAAGCGAACTCTGTTTAGAATTTTTAGGATCATGTATCTATGTTAACAAGTACAGGGACATTTAGAATAACTTTGTTAAGATAACCATCTTATGATAAGCTATTAGAGCCACCGAAATATTTCACCTAGTATATAGGGTTGGCAATTTTGACAAGAACCCAATAAACCTGACCTGGCAGTGCCCAAAATGTTTGTTCAAAGGGTCGGCTTTGGGTCCAGAAAATGTTGATCAATTGGCAGGTTAGAGTCAGGTTGCGATGATCCAATCCTTACAGTCATAATACATAACTTGATAATATACTTATACATGTATAGCATATACTACAAAATCAAAACCCTGAAGTATAATCCCTACCCTCCTCCAATCTCTCCACTGCCTGACTCCCCTCCCTCTCCTCTCTTCCTCTCCCTTCACCTTGGCCCTATGCTCCTCATCTTCCCTCACCTTTCTTCCTACACTCCACCCTTCCTCACTCTCCTCTACTCAACAACCCATCCTGCCACATACTGGCAGCCTGCAGCAGTCCAACATTCATAACCCCACTACAGACTGCTTCCCTGCAGCAGCCTATCATGTCTTCCATCAAAATTCACCACCATTCATTAGCTATCTTCTTTTCTTAGCTTGCTTCCCTCATTTTCTCTTCCTCTCTTCCTCTTATCTTCTTCCCCTATCCTCTGTTCCTCCTTACCCAAGTCAGATCCTGATCAGTCTCATTGACCTGAGTGACAATAGGTTCAAATGACAGTGATCCATTGGCAGGTTAGTCGGGCTCATGTCAGGCAGGCTGGGCCTTGAGAGTAGAAGTTGACCCAACCTGATTTGACCCACTGCCTCCCAAAGGCATTACATCAACATATTTACATAACCATAATCATTAAGCATTATCCCAACTACGTTGGGCTGGCTTTATGGATCTTCATTCGTCACAATTTTTTATTTAGGCCACCACTTATGTGATTTCAAGTTTCTCTGTATATTTTCTTACAACTGTCATGCATGTCAGCTTAGGTCTTCCCCTCCTACATCATCCGACAAAAATTAATTTATTTCTTCTCACTAGGGCTACCAATATCTTTATTGCACATGCACAAACCATCTCAACCTAATTGTGCACACGTATATAAACAATAATTATGTTTATATATAAACACACATATATGAATATAAATATATATGGTAAAACTAGAAAGGATAGATTAAGAAAGGAGTATATTAGAGGAGCTCATGGAGTTGCACAAATTAAGAACAGTGATGGATAACATGGTATGAGAGCAAAAGGTCATGGGTCCACATCCCCTTCTAACCAATTTTCCTTCAAACAATTCATTAATTACCTTCTTTTCTTCTCTTGACTCATTCCTTGTTTAGTCATTCTTGACTTGTTCTTATCTCGAGTCATTCTTGAGTCATTTATGCCTTCACATGCATGGTTCAAGAGGCACGTGAGGGCGATGTTAAGACCTTATATACATTATTGACCCCTTTCCTAACAACTTAAACTTCTGGTGTCTAGTTACTTAACAATTTTATATATATATATGTACATATGTAAATATAATAATATTTATACATAAACACATACACTTGTGAAGAATAACTATGAAAATTTTACCAGCAAAAGCATACCTTGAAGACACAGTACAACACATCGTTTTGGAAAGCGTTTCACAGCTGAAGCTATGTATGTGATAACCTCGATGACTTGTTGTTGAACCTATTTCAATGAATAAAAATTCAAATGGCATGTCATGTGAAAGATATATATATTCATTCCAAATTCATGTACAAATAAAGGGTGCACAATGAGTTGGTAAAATATGGATATAACAGACTTCAGCTCGATCCCACCCTCACCCTGATTTTTGGGCAGGCTCCCAATAATCCTACTTCTATAATAATAATAATAATAATAACAAAGTGCAATACCTGTACATTCTTCTCGCCCCATCCAGGAACAGCACACAATAAACGAATCAAAATTTCAGCAGACTGATCGAGATCTCCAAGATTTGCAACTTCCTGCTTTAGCAAGCCAATAGCTGTCAAAAAAAGTAGCTACTTTAGTGTTCTCAAAATCATGAGCTAGGAATGTAAACTAAAAAAAAGCATTGTATATTTATTTTTTTTCAGAAGTTTACAATTACCATGTATATATTAATAGGAAAGTCAAAATAGAAAATTAAACAGGAAATGCTACTCCTTCGTATGAAACAAATTTCCAAATTTCTCCGCACCATCCAATTATGCATAAATAGTTCAAATCGAAAATGTGCATGTGTGCACATGCACATGCACCCCAAAGATTTGGGACCAAACTTGAGTTGGGTTAAAAGCACGAAATGTATTTGCGCACGCGCGCACAGAGACAAAGAGAGTGACAGACTGAAAAATTAATCAGTTATAGCAATTTCTTAACCTCTCTCTTGAAAATAGGCCTTATTCTAGAAAATAAGAGCCTGAAGAAAAACAATGAAGCACAGAGGAAGACGAAAGGGGATCCAATCCTACATATTGCTCTAGAAACCCACAAGTTACCAAACAAGTTCTACATAACCAGTAATAGGTAATGCACGATGCGAAAAAGATCATTTAGTCAACAATTCAACTATATAATGTCACCTACATTATCCACATGCCTATGCAATTTTTCCAAAAATGGAGGATAAATGGAACTACTCTTATCTAAAAGCTCAGGCTTCAGTAACTTAATTAATATAATGTTAGCGAAATATGTTGCATGTGTTAAGTAGATCTTAAGTTCTAAGCCATAATAATTAGATACACACATAAAGGACAAGCATGAATACGTAAATACACAAATATGCATATATATATATATATATATCAATAGCATAAATACGTGCATTGTGCACATCAATCAATAAGGTCCCACATCAAGGTAGGCTGAACCGGACCAAACCGCCCGGTTCGACCCGTACCAAGCCGACCCGGTGGGGAACTGGGTCGATTCGCCCATTAAAATCGGTTCCTGCTCCAAACCAGCCAAAACAGGTTCTAAACCGACCCAAACCGGCCCGAGAAAGTCCGAACCGAATTGGTCAAAAAAAGTCCGAACTAGCCAGAACCATTCGAAATCGGCTGGTTCCGTTCAAAGTCAGTGCAAACCAAGTCAACTCGATTCGAAACCGGGCCCCTCCTTTGCTTATTTTATTAAAAGGAGGTGTTGAAAAGGCCGAAGGGTCAGTTTTGTATCCAACGAGGCCAGGGTCGATGTAGAGTAATGGGCAGAAAGCAAAATTTCATGCATCCTTTCAGCTGATCAGCCATAGCCACAGGAAAGCCGGTCACCACATGGCACTTTGTCCGAGATATCCTCCTAGAGACATGATCAAGAGATGCTTAGACGAGGCCATTACGCTACTCGGTCGACTCAGTTAGAAAGGCAACATACATTCTCCCAACATAGCCAAGCAGAGAGGGGCACGAAGGGTAAACAGGCAAAGAGCGGCGTGAAGAGTAAGCAGGCAGTGAGTGGCACGAAGAGTAAGAAGGCAGCTGCCTAACACACCAAAATAGAAAAATAAAAGGCACCTGCAGCTCCAATGGAGAGTATAGAAGAGAAGCCAGTTCACTCAGATTCAAAAATCAAGAGCAGTAGTTCTAGTTGTCATAGATCTGCTGGCCAAGGAGAAAGTGGAAGACATGAAACCACCGTTTATGAGATAGCCGCATGCTACATAGGATAGGGATCACGGTGCACAATTTGGAGCTCGCGAAAATCCGATTGCATATAGGAGACGAGCACCTCAAGGTCATTCAGGACACGATGCAGCTGCAGATGACCTTGCACGTGGAATAAGATCCAAAGGCGTCTCAAGTTCCAAATCGTATACTAAATCCTATTACCCGCAGCCACATGCAGCTTATAACCTATATGGATACAAATATGGATATGGTGTGTTTGAGGCATCATCCGGTGACTACTACACTATGCAGTCCGGAGCATCTTACGAGTAGAATTTTGCTATCGGCTTATTCGAATGGGCCCCTTCACAGTCATTTTATCAGCAGAGGATACCTCTCAGAACCAGAGCTTCAGCGAAAGATCCAAAAGTGCTTATAATCTGAAACGTGTTCCTTAAGGAATGAACATACAAAACTACAATGTTGTTTGATTAGAGGGGCAGGCTGATGTATGCCTCCTAATGATGCTAATGATCCGGATATCTACGAGAGAAATCACCGCTCGATGAAATTTTAGATATCGGTATGTATATTGTACATTAATATATATGTAATTAATTGTATTATTTTATATTTTTCATCTCACTACTTGATTTGAGGATATTTCATATTGCTTCTTGTAGCATGCAATATTTTACTAATCATTTTATATTTTGTATCATTTTAAAACAACAAGATGCATCATTTAGGTTAAACCGAAATTATAGAAATCTCAAAAAATATCAAAAAATATCAAAAAAAACATCAATAAGACTTAAAATCATTGAAAATGTTGAAAAAGATTTATTACCAATTAATTGAACTTGAAAAACTCAAAAAAAATTGGACGTGCCGACCTGCCCAAGCGTCCGTGTCAGTATGGTACCGAACCAGTACTGTACCGACCTGTCCGCCAACTGCTATAAGTCCCGATACCGGTTCGGCAGACCTTATCCCACATTGTATCGTGGAAGTAAAAATGAGATTGCTGAAAAATAGGGTCAAGAACCCTTGACTGCAACATCTAAATGGATTGATTTATACCTACAAATTCTTTCTTCCACCAGTGCTAACACCAAATTTGCATATCAAACTTGTATCACCACTTGTGTTCCAATGCCAAAGCAGAGTAGGGCAATTATACCCGGTCACTGTGACACTTTATAGAATGCAATCATAGAAATTGTATACTCCTTGTCATCCATCAAAAATTTTATTCTGTTTTCTTGCTGGATCAGTACACTAGAATTTATCGCAATTCTTGTTAAAAATTTTATCAGCTTACTTCTGTAATGGACCGAGGATTGACATTCAAAGCATAATTTCAATAATGAAGTCAATCTTCATAAATTGGAACCAAAGATTTGAGACATATGAAGAGCCCTCGAGTGCCACCAATATCGTGTCACCCTTTTAATATATTGACGACATCAATATTTCATCAAATCTACACCCTCCTAAATTCTGTGGCAACCTTAATTACCTATAAATGTCATTCACAGAACAGGGGAAGATAGGCAAATCGAGCATTATAACTTAATTATGAGTAAAGAAAAAGGAAGCAGCATAGTCTACTGTCCCTCGTAAATGTCTCCAGTGCTCCAAATAAGAAAGTTCCACAACATTCAACCACTTTATCACATCTACAAGGAAAAAATCAGATATTGTTCCAAATTATTTTCCAATAACTTGATTATCAACTCCATTGGAACAACAAATCACTACTTATTCATCTCCCTCATAGCTTTCTACCATTTATTTTTTTTAAAAAACCCTTCAATAAAGAAGGCTGACCTAAAGAATTTGCTGGCAACTCAAAGTGCCCATATCCTTCCCCATAGGGAAATATCCGATATTTCAATACTATGCCATCTGGTAAGTTTTAGAAATCAGGTGTAGCAAGAAAACTGTGATGTGCCAAACGAAGGAAAAAAAATATTAATCAAGAAAAGGAGAAAAAAAACTACAATCTACAATGAATGGAAGTCTAAGATGAAGGTACAATGTAATGGTCCACGAACAAATTCCAAACCACAGCCCTGTTGGCGCTATGTTAGATATTACAATGTGACGCCCCCAACTGGCAGAATAATTCTTACTCCCTTATTTTTACGATGCGAATCTGCCTAAAATCTCATTAATAATATTCCAGAATCTCCTTTTGAAAGACATGTCTAGCAGCAGTTGAAACTCTAGCAGAAGCAGACGCCGCCTTGATTTGTAGTACAGAACAAGCAGATTGAAGAGAATAGTAGATGTCCTTTGACAAGCCCACAGGGTAGTTTACTTGGATTCTTCTATAATGATGTGCTAGCCTAGCAGCCAGAGAAAGAGCAAATGTCTATGCCTCATTCTATGTCTTAAATCTCACATAACCAGAGAATAAGGAGTTTCCCTGTAATAAAGTTTCTAAACAAATCATGATTATGGAACTCCAAGTCTTACCATGGGAACAACGATCAAGGTCGAGTTTTTCAAGTAGTTGCATCAATCGTACTCTATGAGTCTCACAAATAATTGCATCAACCATTCTCTAAGAGTCACACCTCTTTCTTTTAGTCTAGTTGAAAATGACCATTATAGTTTTGGCTTTTTGAAGATTGCAGCATCCAACAGATGGCATTGTTTTGTAGTCTATATCTTCTCCATAAGTATCTACTCATCAATAATGGTGTACATCCAGCACCTACCAAAAGTCCAAAGGCATTGCTTTCTTGATAAGCATCTAAAGTTCTAACAAACAATGCTGCCTATCAAAGTGTCAAATAATAAAAAAAAAAAAAAAAAAAGGATGAGCGACCTGATCCTTATCAACTCTCTACAGAAAGAGTCAAGATCTTCTGTTCTGGTTTTGCATCAAATGAGAGGTTGATAGACAACTAATTGTGCACACAAGAAATGAAGGATAAGTAGAATAATAAGCACAAGTGTGAGACTTTCACTTTTCCGAAGAAAAAGCATTATAAAAGAAGTTACCAACTAAAGCTAACTTCAACATAATCCAGTAATTCTACAAAATAATACTGACTAAGAGAAGCAAAAAAAAAAGCAGACGGCAAAATCAAACTACAGAGTTAATTCATGATGCAATCCAAGACAATATTCAAACCAGCAATAACAAGTTAACCAGATGTGTCATGGGGCATAAAAACAAACCTTCAAGGCGTTCTTTCCAAACGCCACTCTTTAATTGAGAAATCGCATCAGGCTTTATAACAGAACTCAATTTTCCTTCAATTTCTTCAAGACTCATATCACCTGGCTGCAAACAAGAGAAACATTATGACATGCCATTCAAGGGACCATCTAAAGAGAATAGCAACCCACATAAAAATAAGAAAGTATTTTGCTTTTTTCTCAAACGATTTACTTTCATTGGTATTGCATTACTATAATCTACCAAGTACAGATTATCTTTCATTAATTTAACAAGTCAAAGATTCAGTTTCTAATCAGCAAATAACCTCAACATCTTCAGTCTCAACTGATCCTAAAGCCTTTGACCGTCCAACTCCATCAGCCTTTTTCACAGTGCCTGATTTGACCAAGCCATTTTTCTTGGTAGTTGACTGAATAAGAAGTTATAATATTAAATCAATCAGATAAGAGTTAAGACTAAGCAGATGTGACTTTCTCCGCAAATTGGTGTGATAAAGTAAAAATTGCAACTCACAGCTGCTTGGGCAGGCTTCTTTCTTGTAAGCATGCTTGCTGCAGATCTTCTCACAAATGAGTTGTCAGCAGCCTTCAGATAATTGAGAAAATAGCAATTTTAGTTCCCATAGGAGTAAATATGAAATAAATAAATAAAATAAACAGATTTGTCCAGCACCCATTGTACTAATGATCATTTATGATAACGAAATGGATTGAAAAACTCAATGAGCATCGATAACAACAGAAAGCCTAGAAAAGGATAAGGAATTGCTAACAAATTGGTTCAACAAGTCAATATGATGTATTAGTTATCTAAAAGAAACAAATCTTCAATTTAAAGTATAAAATGATAATTTAGAAAGCAAAAGCAAGAAAGCTCATCTAACTTCCCATATAGTTCGGCACAACACTAACATGAACCGGTACAGTATCTATATCAAATGTAGTACAAATCCCCATGAAGTACAAAAGAATAGCACAAAGAGAAGTGACCTTCACTTGAAGTGAAAGAACAGGCATGCAATTAATAAGCCCAGCAAGATGGGATGTATCTTTTCAGTGGAGCAAAGCTCAGAGAAAGCATAATGCCAACGGACAACTACAGCTGACAAAATCTTAAAGCAGTTTTAATTGTCAGCCCAAAAGAATGTCGTTTCAAGTATCATTGCCAACCATCTACACGATTATTGTTTAATCTCATTTTGTAAAAGGAGAGATGATTTGCTTTGGCCCCATATCGTAACTTATTATCATTTTCTTCAATTGCAATAGTTTTCTTATTGTTGTTTTTTTCTGCTTTGAGAAATATTTCATCATTAAATTAAGCTATTTTCAGTTTCAGAGCATTTCCAACAGAATAAGCAATGTGCTTTTCTTTTGGCCCAAATGTTCCGATTTTCTGCTAATCTAACCGATTTCCACAATGAAAAATTTTAACCTAATGAACAAACTTCTTTAAAGAATCTTGACGTGTGGAATGAATAAGAAAAGTTTCTTTAAGATATATTAGCCAGAAACAAGAACAGTTACCAATATTAACATAAGGTGTTGGGGAAAGAAAATGTATCGAGTGTGGAAAAAAACATAAACTCACCTCATGACCAGAAATATTTCCACTTTTAGTTGAGACCAGAGCTGGCATCAAACAAATCATCATCACGACAAAGCAAAACATTTTCTGAAGTGTTGATACAGATAAACAACAAAAGTATGCCATTGAAATTTCAGACCTGATTCTGAACTAGTAGCCGCACCACCACCGCTACTTCCAATCATTTCTGATAGCTTCTTTTTCCTCACATCATCAAGTTTTTCTAATGATTTTTCCAAAGGTCTCATACCAACCATCTACAAAAGAAAGAATTAAAACAACACTGAATGTTCATTCTTGCTAAAGAAAGTAGCTATCTTCTTGGTACATATGAAATGAAAGGCATTTCTTATTTGTAACTACCTTAGCTATAGCCGCCAAAGCAGCAAAAGAGGCATCTCTCACTTCCGGGGTGCCATCGTTCAAGCACTACAGATATCAATAGAGACATCAAAGACATGCAATATATACACACGCACAAACAGATCATACTACATATCTCCAATAAAACTATTAAGACTTCAAGCACAGAGTAGGGGTGTTGGTATTTGCTTACCTCCATGCAGATAGGTACATAATCCTTGTGCAGCTTAAGAACAACAGCTTTAGTACTTGTTTCGAGACAAAATGTGACCCAGTTTAACGTTAATGAGCGCACAATTGGAACTTTATTTTTCACAGCGACTCTAACATCTGCAACAATGAGTAATCAACTAAGATTTAAATAGGTACTAAAATGACTCCAAAGGATTGATCCAATTAAGATTCAGAGTTCCACATGAATCCAAAAAATTTAATAAAGAATTTAAAGGTTAAAGAGCAAAATCTCAAGATAGAAAACGTCCTAAGATATTTTAATCAGAGAATATTAAAGATGCAGGTAGTAGAAGTTTATATCATATGAGGGGGGAAATATACTTCTTTGTGTATCTATAGTGGTATGAAATTTGACTGGCGAAGAATGTTAAAACTTGAGTCTAGAATAACATATTAATAATTGTCATTAGAACCAGCACGCTACAAACTCGCAAGGAAATGGACCTAGACTAACATTAGGCAACTCACTGGACAAGCAACAAAAGAAAACATCTAGACAAGTCATAATTAGGGGGTGCAAATGAACCAAACAGCTTGCAAGCTGCTCGAGCTCGACTCAAGTCCAAGCTCGACTCGACTCGACTATTACCGAGCTCCAGTAGCTCGAACAATTTTTTAAGTTGAGCTCGAGTATCAAAATACTCGGCTTGAAGGCTCGCGAGCTTAGTCAAGAGTATATATATATTTCTAATGATATTATAATTTATTTATAATATATATTATTAATTAAATATTTTAAAATATAATATTTATATACTTTTAATCTGACCTAACTTCTAACTTTTAACTATATTTTTTTAATTATGACCAAGGCTCAAATTCGAGCTTAAACTCGAGCTCAAGTATGTTTCGATTGATATTCAAGTCGAGTTGAGTCAATCTCAAGTATTGCTTTTCTTTTTAATCAAGTAGAGTTTGAGCTTTTGGATATGAAGGCTCAATCGATCTCGAGTCGAGTTTCAAGCCCGAGTATTTTAAATCAAGTCGAAATTGAGCCTCTAGCTACTCAACTTGGCTCAGCTCAATTGCACCCCCTAGTCATAATCCTACAAGAAGGTGAGACCATGTAGCAACATATAAGTATGCCAGCAAGTAAATTCTCACATGAATTAGATCTAACACATATATGCACCGTTACTTTCAAATGTCATCAGTCCCTAAAAGTAACCTTCCATACCAAAAGCATAATTAGCAATTCTGTTTTTCAAAATCTCCCCATATAATCCACTTCTGCCCTAATCATTGAAGAATACATACAATAATACATCTTCATCTTAAAAAATGGGAGAGAAATGCATGAATTGACCAAGAAATCTTGTTACATTCCCTATTATAACAGATGATGATTATTGTCTGATCTCAATCAATACAGGTATCAGAAAATAAACAAAAAAAGAGAGAAAAATTATGTCATCTTTATAATTCTCTTGAAAGACAATGCCATGTGACCTTAACTTTTGAATAACCTCATTCTCCTATACGTCCTTCAATTCTCCTCCAATGCCCACCTTTGTGGCCTCCCAGAACCATCATTCCTCTCATCAAAGGTTTTTGTGATAAAATTTATAATCCAAGCATTACATTTGTGATAGAGATAAATATAAGTAAAAGACCTCTGTTTGTAATCATATATATTCATCATAATGTACCAATGATATGTAGTTACTAACCAAGGCCAATCTCATAGAGATTGTCCTTTGATCACCTTTCATATCCAAATCCTTTCAGTCTCCCCCACTCCTATGACCCTACAACAATTTTTCAGAAAATAATGAAAGAATGAACCTAGAACAGTTGAAAACATCCTTTCAAGGAAGCTAGCTTGCATTGCATATTGTCAAACCATCACTTGTTAACCCCCAGCCTCTTTTACTAGTTTAACTACTAACATAAATTCACTTAAATGTTAGTTTTTCGGTTGGGGTTGTTAATACTGTATAGCATGTATTTCTAATGATGTTTATTGGTAAAAGCAAAGCATATATAGGAGAACTAACAGTATAGAATGGGTGGTTATTTATATAAGAATCATGTATACTGATTTTCAAGCTTGTGCATAATGAAGTGTTCAATCTACAGAGCATTTTCCAAACTATTTGAACATTTATTTTGTAGTCAATGTGTCAATCTAAATCAATGAGTGTCAAGTATCATCACAATAGACCATGCTACGTACTATACAGCAGATAAACGATTGTTGATTTTTTTTAAGCCAAAATACAGAATTTGCATGCACACAATAGATAGTAACAGATGATACATGGTATCCGCTACCTAGGATAAGACTCACCCTCTATAACATCACCAAGAGTCAAGCACCCTGACTTATGCAATGCTTGTAGGGTATGAGTAAGAGCCTCCATCAAAGCTGGTTTTTTCTCCTTCAACTTTTCCTGTTCAGAGAGCAAGGGCATAAGCAGAAGTCGTATCACATGACACAGTATGCAACAGTAAAAAGAGTTTAAATGTACCAAGAACACATCATGAAGAAAAAAGTGTAATCCTCATGCTACTCAACAAAAATAAAGCTAATACTAGCATTTCCACCATCAGGGGCAGGAAGAGACCTTATGATATCCAATACTTTATGACTGGTAGCTGGCAGAATATACAGCATACGATTGAACAATCGGCAAATGTTTGAATTCAATGATACAAGAGCAAAAAAGAGTAGTATGAGACTTTAACTTACAAGTAACACAGGCAGTAGATAGCGTGAGCTTGCAGCAAAATGATTTCTTAAACCTTTAGCCAGATTCCCTATTGCTTGAATAGCTTCTATCGAAACAGCTAGATTCACATCTGTAACAAGCTGCAACCCATTTTCACCATAAGAATACTTTATTCATGTGTAACCAACTGCAATTAAGAAGTCATACATCATCCTTGCATTACATAGACAAAGCCATAATCAGTTTCACAGGCCTCATTCCAACTATATGAATCATAATTTAAAAACATTAGTATTGCCAGACATGACAGGGAATCATGAACACTAGCCCTAAACAACCAGCGGAAGAATCATCTATAAAATAGTATAATTATTTAGATGATGTGACAATATTTACACATTTAAAACAGGCTCTGGATAATCTGTAAGATATTTATCAAAAAAAAAAAGTAAAAAGGGGATGTCTTTGTTCTAATTGGCAGTCCATGTGTCAGATAATTGTCCTCCAATAAAGTGAAAGTAAAGCTACCTTCTTGAGTGTACGACAGATCTCTGTAAAATCACCAGGAGTGATTCTTTTTGTTGAAGCAAGCTTAGTAAGCTCTGCAACAGCATCCCTCCTTTCAGACCATTTAGCCGCTTTCTAAAAATAATCAGTACACAAATTATTACTTAAAGAGACATATTATAAAGCAGCCCTGGTGCATTCTCATAGACCAGATATTCAACAAAAGGACAGTAATTAAAAAACAAAGAAGGCATTAAAACATTGTGAAAAGGCACTGACCACTCCATCCCAAAATCCAGATTTTTCCAAAGGCGTCAAGATATCAACAGGATCAACAAGTTCATATTCATCTATTTCCTGGGGAGCTGAAGGTAAATTTCCATCAGCCTCCTATTCATAATATATCTGAAGAACTACATGTTTCAACAGGTTGCTCAAATTGGAATATGCATTTATATAGAAATTTTTTACTACCATTAGCCAAAGATTCATCAGAAGCACCAGCACCAGCACCCGCAGCTTCAGCAACAACTTCTTGCTCCGGTTCCTTGTCTTGCTCAGATCTGATAAAAAGTTGTCAGAATACTAATCGCATATCAATATCCTACTTCTTCATATCATTTCTTCTCAAAGTTCAGTTTACAACTTGAGGTAAAAAGGGCACTCAAAAGACTATTAAAGTAGAAGAAAACCTCCAAAGAGAATCAAGGAACACGTTAAATTTTCAAAGTAGTCCTACCAAACATGCATGTTTGACATGCTTCACATATGCAGAAACTAACAAGAACATGCAGAACAAGATTTTGATACTTCATAGGTCTCATCACTAAAAATAATTTTCATCTAATAAGCTCATTATAATTTGTGCGTGTAACCAATAGATCATATGAACTTGCTGACAAATCTAGTTTTTGGGGATATCAGGAGGGCGGGCCTGGGCCAGAATTTAGCCTAGGGATTGAAAGGTAGGGGCCTAGGGCCTGAGCGCGGCCTTGAGGCAGGTGAGGCCCAAGCCCAACCTACAGCTGGTTAATTTTTCAGACCCTGCTGGGAGTAATCAAGCCCCATTCTTTTTTTAACACAAATTTAAGATCTGGCATGGGCCAAAACAATTCGAGTTTCCTAACTTTCAAAACCAATGGGTTTTAAGGCCTAAAACCAGAGCACAGGCCCCTTTTATTGGGTCAGGACTTCCGGTCACTTGGCCCAGCCCATGAACAAACTAGATATGAGATTTAAGATCCAGTTTTACGAAATCATACATGTTAAACGCCCGTATAACCCAGTAAAATATTCTTTAGAAGATACTAATATTTGTTTAAGTTTAGTGTTATACAAAGTTCAAGATTTTCCATAATATCTGGAATGATTAAACTAGAGTAGTGAGACCGTGAGAGGCATTTAATCAACTCCATCTTAATACAACAATCAAGGCACCAGAATGTAGTCGACTCCATGAAGATATTTAATCAGTATTTGGTCTAAAAGTATTTAATGTGAACCCATCTTATATAGCTATTTTATAGATATTTCACATTCTGTAGCCTATAAAACATACAGAAATTTGTTAGCTGCTGCAGATCAGTGCAGATGCATAAGAGGATCAATTCTTTAAGCAGTCCAAAACAAATAGAATTTAGATGCTTCTTATCCTTCATTAATTTATAGTTCACATTCAACAACACAAAACTAAACAATTTTAATAGGATAAGTCAATCATCTAGAATCTATGATATACCAGGTCGCACACAATCTCAAATGCTATTAGTAATCATCTGAATTAGTATCTTTTCCATGTAAAATAATCAAATTGCAAGTTTATAATTTCAATGTGAAAAGATGTAGCATGTTGCATTGATTTTCTTCCATGAATAGGTTGGGTTACATAACATATGAAGAACTTTTACATAAAACAATACTTTAAAAACATCTTTGACTGAAATGAGTAAATTTGAACTGCACATATTCTGCTGATATATGCTTGTCAACTACGCCATAAAGAACGTCTTAACTTTTTGGTTAAGATTGGTTCATGGACACAGGATTGGTGTACTTATTTAACCCACTTGGCATTGTTTTTCCAGGCTCCAGCAATTAACTTAAATTTTGTTTAGTTGCAATTTTTTGGACAAAGCAATGATAACCTACAAATACGTGGACAGCTGGATTTGAGCAACATTGTTTTAAAATGGACCAAAGGTAAATAAAGTGATGGAGGCAGAATAAACCAAAGATAAGCGTTGTTCAAGCTACCGTGTCTTATGGAACCACTATCCATCAACTATTCTAAAATAAGCAAGTTATGAGAACTAAAATCCCTCTGCTATTATAAGATACACTTGATGTGTTCGGTAGAAATAGAGGGATAAAACCCCTTATCCCTCTTCTATTGATGAATCAAATTGTTCCTTAGAACCAGTTACAATATGCTACCCACCCATTAACATGTGATTCAGTTCTCAGAAAATAGATGGTCACAGAAGAAAAGATATAGAACCAAAACATATTAAATAGCAAAGATGAGATAAATTGACCTTATCTTGCGAGTTGGCTTAGCAATCCCAGTGACATTGGCAAGTTCTGCTTCCAGCTCTTTTTTCTTCAGACAAAAAGAGAAAGTAGTTCAGCTGCACAGTACAAAACATAATTCATGAAACTAGAATGAAAAAAAACTCACCATGGTATCTCGCATTTTCTCAAACAAAATTGATTTTACTGGTTCCTTCCCAATCCAACGACATAGTTCAAGTGTCAGCCCTTTGGAAGATGCACGAACATTCTGGTCTTGGTGATCAAAAAGTTCAGGAAGCATTTTCAAAATTTTCTTGGGTGGAACAACCTTGGCCCCAAATTCACTTCACATAGGAATAGTTGACACAGGAATGGCAGAATTAGATTATTGTCAATGATGAAATCAGCAAATGAAACCTCAATTTGAAGAGAAAATAAATGCGGACCTAAGAGCTTGAAACATAACATCAATAGCTGGTACGACCGCTTTTGCAACTTTATTTTTTATAGCTTTCTCCATGGCTTCCTGAAATCACAGTGTAGTCCAAATAAGATTGTCTTGCAACAAAAATAGACAAAAATTGCATTGATAACATATGGTTACTAGCAATTAGACTACTCACCCACTAGATATCACTTCAAAAATGATCACTCACCATATGAATTATATAATTTAAGTCAATTGACTGAATATATTTTATAGCTGTATTCTGCGATGAACTTCTCTCGCACACACATTTTCCGATTGTAACCAGTGTACATCAGATAAATTAGATAGTATAAATATTAGACTCAATAAAATATTCTCTTTCTACATGTCTAAATGGAGAAGTGCCACCAAGGTCCCCTGGTGGATGTAACAATATGCACTCTCATTTTGCAATATGTAACCCCATTAATGGATAGAAAACACTACTGTGAACTACGACACCAAACCATCCGACAAGTCAATTCCAATGACCCAGCACGACCAACTTATTCAAGAATACTCAACATGACCCAAATGACCCATCCCATCCTGATGCAACCTCTCCTAGCCACCTCAACTTGATCTGAACCATCACTGTTTAATGATGAATTCCAATAACACATGTGAAGAAGAAGCACACTCATAACTGAAAGTAAGTACAAAACCCATATGATAATAAACTCAACAGTAAGTAATGTGCATGTCTTGAGACAAAGTAGAAAACTGGTGGTGTTTCAAGCCAAAAATGTGAAGAAAGAACAGGACATAGGGACAAGATGTGTGCTGAGGCACCTCTCATCAGGTTTTTCACTCTTCAATAACTATTTTTGCTTGGATTAAAGATCCTTTATCGACTCTTATTAGATGATTGCAATGAGAACAAAACAACCAATTACAAAGTAAAAGAACAACCATAAAAGAGCTAACCAGACATGAGCCCAACCAACCAGTCTGTCATAATTCATAAATTTCACTCTCATGGTCGAAATACAGACCCAAACTCCAAAACATGCTCAACCCACTTAAAATCTGAGTCAAAGGCAATGAAATGTTTGACATGTAGACATGTACCAAAAATGATGACGTGAAAATGAGTGCCAAACACAAAGGGAGAAAAAAAACTTACGGGGCAGATATTTATATGCACAGATAACAGGAATGCATATAGCCTAAATCTTTAATCACTTATACAGACATATGTTTACAAAAATTATAAGTTCTTTAGCCTTATTTTCCTCATCCACATCATATTGGCAAAAAAATAGAAGGGCAAGTTAGGAAATTTATAATACACTGTCGCTTTGTGATAATACACTCCCTTAATAGTGCGGACAAAGGAAAGTGAAGGACCATCCAGGAAAAATAGTATGGCCCATCATTACTGATGAAGGAAGCAGCCAACTATAAAGACCTTATCAGCCTTTTCTTGGGCTTTAGTATCGTCAGAATTTTCTTTCAGTTTCATTTTCAGAAGTTTTTAGAGTATCTAGAAGAGTTTTTGAACAACAATACAGTCAGGAAAACGGTCTGACCTTGCTTTCCTTTTTAATAGTCATTTTTGGCTCAAACAGGATGAACTTAGTGGCCAGCAGTCCTTTTAGCTTAGGCAATTGGACTGCAGAGTGTCCCTTTAAGGTGTCCTGATTGCAATCTGATAAAGGGACAAGAAGTCAATAAAAGGGTTCGATTTAGTCAGCTGGTTTGCTTCCTATTTTTGAGTCCTCACAAAAATCCAACAGGATGGCCAACTGTATGCTTATATTACCTGATTTGGCTGAGAATTACATCTTAATTGGAGCATCCCATTTGTGCCCAATCTTGAGTATGAAAACAGGTTAGTCAGATCTCTTATTATGACCATCAGCTAGTCATTTTATTACTCATAAGACTCCTTCAGACTTGAAGAGTAGTAGGCTAAGGCTTTTATCTAGGTTAAGGTTGACTGCTTAAGCTCCGACCTATTTTCTAATTGAAATGTCCTACCTGGGGTTTTTAACAGGTTAAGCTCATTACAGGCTTTATCAACTAGCTGATTAGGTTGGGTTCATTTATTTCTTTTAAAAAAATGACAGTGGCATGATTATTGACCCCAAAAAAGGGGGCAGCAGGCCTTTTCCCCTTCTCCACTTTCTTTCTTCCTTCTATTTTTCTTGTCTACTTCTCCTGTGTCCTCCACTTTAAATTTTCTTCTTGCTTTGGTAAAATTACATCCTTTTCACAGTTATTTACTGCTTTAACCACATCATAAACAGATTTAGAATTGAACTACAGAAGTAATCATTTTCATTTATAACAGGTTCAAGGCTGATTTTCAATATTCATGAAGCAAAGGTTCGAAAATTGAATATAGTTCAGACCTAAATTCAGATCCGAATTCAAGAGAGAAGTTGTTTATTTAATCGCCACCCGGATTACATCGATGGACCTACAATACAAGGCCGATTTTCAATATTCATGAAGCAAAGGGCCGAACATTGAATATAATTCAGACCTAAATTCAGATCTGACTTCAAGAGAGAAATCATTATTCACAAGTAATCACCGCCAGGATCACATCGATGGACCTACAATACAAGGTTATTATTTCTATATTTGGTTATAGTAGGTGGCTGTATCACTAATGCGTCGAAAATCATCGAAAAGTGGATACTACTGGTAAAAGAGGAGCGGACTGTAGATAAGGAGTTGATAATCTGAATTAAGAAATTTTTTCTGTAGGTTTAAGGATCGTCCAGTAGGTAATTAGAAAATATTTCCGTCATTACATGAGGCATCGCAGCCATGAAAGCAGAAGATTTTTAAAAGAAAAAACATTATTCTCCACTGGAAATTTGAACAAGCTGACTTAACAAAATAATCTTATCAATATTGGGCTCCACATAGAAACCACTCTTTAATTTAAAATACATACATGCATACATATATATATCACACTCCTGTTGACATGCATAGTCAAGCATGTGTCGCATTTCCCCACCAACACATATATGCCTTATACACTAAGTCAAGCACTACAACACAACACAAACATCTGCTAAATCATGATTGCACATACTTCAACTTATCAATGTCACTTATAATGGACAACACATTCAAACCCCCAAGGTAAGTGACTCATTCCTCCCAAACTCAGATGGTAGTTCTTGGTGGCATACGTCTCCTAACAGGGCTCTCAGCAAGGCAACGCCCCTCCACATTTTATATTTGTACTATGCTACGTTCTTAAAATTTAAACCCTACAACAAGGAACAGAAAAGGTGTGATAAATCGCTAATGACCAGAAACTGAATGTGGGGAAAAAGAGAATCAAAATCAACTGATCCTTTTCAGAAGAATCTAACAACCGACTCAGTGCTGCAAGGGCAATTCATGGTGCAAGTTTGTCATTGTATCATGAATCATGGTGGAAGCATCAAGTATGTTGAATTGAGAGTAACGCTTCTTGATGGGGAAAGAAAAATGGAAAAACAGATAAATTATTTTTACGGGAAAAAAAATATGAGGGTTCTGGGTTTATGGATGCTATCATCTTCTTACCAAGAAAGCATCTGCCGCCTCCAGCTCCACCCACAAGAGGAACGCTGCCTGAGATTTCTCGACAGTCTTGGGTCTACCCGTGAGGCATTTGGCAACAATCGCATCGCAAACTTCCTTCGCGTACCTACATTGACAAGATCCAGCCAACAAACAATTGTAACATGTACCAGAAAAAAAACAAACAGTTGTAACCATTTGCAACAAAAGCCCAAATGCTAAGACAGCCAATGCCGCTCGACCAGCAGCGACATACCTCCCAACATCAGCATCCGCGGCCCGTAAGAACGCAATTAGGGCATCCAGAGCCTTGTCCTGCACAGGAGCATTCGAATCCGCCACCGTCTTCTTGAACAACGGCGCTAATCCCGACAACAAAAAACAGAAACCAAGAAAATTAGCAAATTCCGCCTCAGATCCAGTCAACAGCTAAAACGCAAAAAAAATCTAAATTAAGACAGCTATTCCTGTCCGAAAATTGGTGTTCGTGGGTCCAATCGAACAGATCCCTGGATCGCGAGGATCAAAGCGTGATTCGTCGAGGGAAAGGGTTGAGGAACCGGGTGCGGATCGGATCGGGGACGTACCAAAGTCGCGGAGGCGGGGATCCTTGGGATCGGAGATGGACTCGCAGAGGGCGGCGAGGTCGATGTTGGCATCATTCCGGACCTTCCAGCTCTTGTGAAAGACCCGCTCCTCCCACGGCAGTTTCTTGGCCTCCTTCAGCAACTTCTCGTCCTCCGTCGCCATGGCCGTCGCCGCCCTCCCTCCCCTTCTTCCGCTCTCTCTCTATCCCTCTCTCTATAAACAAAAATCTACACTAGAAATGCACTTCAGGCGGTGGATCGGGTAGCGGAAAGGGAGAGGCCTTGTCGTCGTCTTGGGATCCCTCTCGCTCCGCCGGCGAGTGGGGAGAGGGAAAATTTAGGAACGGATTTTTCTCTTTGGACGCGAGGGGTGGGGGAATTTGAGGAAAAGAGAGAGGGAGGGGAGGGAGGTGAAGCCGGAGATTTGTTTGGGTTGGCACGTGAGACACGGTAGGTTAGGGGTCGGCTTTAAGGGGGGTGGCACGGGGGAAAGGGAGCGTGCGAGAGAGGGGAGAGACTGGACAGCGTCAAGGGGGAGTGTCGGCCCGGGTACGGGGCCAAAAGGGGGTCCGATTCGTTTGAAAGAATTCAAAATGGGTGATGTTTGGTTTTGTTTTCTGTTGCCAGATGCCGAGGTGTGGTTGGTCGGGCAGCGGCCTCGCGACAGCGAGGGGAGAAGCGGCCGCGACTTTACGGATTACCCTTTTGATCGTGACTAGTACCCGGCACGAGCGTTGCACGTGAGATTAATAGTGATTTTTCTCCTAATTGAGCTGTTCAGGTAATGTCGCAATGATGATGATTTATTAGTGGTACACTTGCTTTTCGTACTCCTGTCTTTGATCCTTTCTTAAGGAAAGTAGCTAAAGAGGAACAAATATTAATTAGACTTTAAAAAAGAATGGATGGCGTGTCTTCAGTTATGTGCCTGGCATCTGATTGTTTATAAGATAAAATTTAATCATCATGCGCAATCTCACATCCCAGGTGCTGAATGGACTGATAGCTCGGTTCAACTAGATCCATTCGAAATATCAAATAATGGCAGGGTTTTGAGAGGAAAAGGATGTTACACCCATGTTAGGATAATGAGCTCCGAGCCCTTGCATGAGGCATCTTAGAACGAAGGATATTGATGCCAAATCCTCTGTGCATGTACGTCTTAGATTTTTTTTTTTTTTTTTTTGGAGGTCTTTCTCTTTACCGCTTCCCTCTCTCGTCTCCTTGCTCCTTGTCATCCATGCATGAATTTTTTTTTTTGAGTCTTTCACCATCCCTCAATTTTTTTTCTTTTTTTACGAAGAGGGAGATAGGAAAAGAGAGAATTGAAATATGCATTACAACTAGCAAAATATGATTATACATTATATTACTTATATTAGATTTCGTGAATAAAATTTTTGTTTTTTTTTAACAGTGATTCAAAATTTAATTGCCTTATGTTTTTGAAATAATGCGTATTTTGGAATTCTCTTAGGGGTGTCTTTAAGAAACACATCTCGTGCGTGTTGAATCTAAGTGACTTATTCACTTACACTTTCAGTGGGTCATTAGATCCCCAAACAATTGAAGATACAAAAGAGAGTAAGAGTGGATTACCACCACAGTAAGACTTAAGAACGTGAGTGTATCAAGAGTATGTACTTAATGGACTTAATATTTAATTCCATGGCATAGAGAGAGATCCCACGAAGCATTTTTCTTAAAAATATTTTTTCCTATGTTTTCCGATATTGTATTGTATTTGGGCAAAAATTTATATATGATAGTCAAATAAACATCAGGAGACTCTGATTGTTCGTGCTATCTTAGCAGCAGATGCCATTAGATTGTATGCTAGGCAGTGATGAATTCTATTTTAAAGAAAGCACCTTTAATACCATTTTCATGAGGGAATTCTATTTGTCTGACCTTTTATTTATTTTTTTGGCTATATTTGTTGTAAAAATTATGGATTACTTGAAGTACTATTTCCAACAATTCACCATTTTATATGCATGTATTTGTTGTTCAATCAATCAATTTACATCAAAGTAGCTATAGCCATATTTGGTTCAATAATATTGGGGGCATGATACAAATATACAATGACTGATCGAAAATTAATAAAGATCAGTCCCTTATTATTCAAGTTATTAGACTACATGGGGTTGTTTGATCCCTAGCCATGCACCATGTTTGTCATATCAAAGATAAAATCCTGTATTTATCTTTTTTTTACATATTTTGTTTTGTCCCCACAACCAATGAAGGGAAATCAATGAAGATCTCGTCACAATGATATCTAAGATTGACATTTTGTACTTGAAACTCTTCATATTGTGTTCCGCACCATAATTTGTTCATGTGGGGGATAGCATAGCCTCATTTTTCCTCTTCAGCATATTTTTTTTCATATAAATAAGAAATCCCAGAATTATCCGAAGGAACATAGTTCAATATTATTTTATGGAAGGAACAAAGTCAGGTCAAATTAATTATTCTTTGCTTTTGAAAAGATATCTTGCCAGGTAGAAACTGTACCTACTATGATAGACCGAGGACTCATGTTGAAATTATGATTAAATTTAGCATGTAACTTGTGAAAACTCGGCTCCCATCACTCTTCAATATAAATTGCAAAGATGTCCATTTCCACAGAGAGAGAAAATTGTAAACCATCCTTCATCCAAGCTTCCGAAGCACCATCTCTCTCCTGCTCTACGTCGGTGTTAAAAATAATAGTTATTATAATAATTTTGAGCCGCGCATGCATACATAAATACTTACATGCATGAAATCGCATAGGCATATATCTACATGATCAGAATTCTAAATAATCATCACAAATTAGCATATAAATTTAATTTCAACATTTTTATTGTTCATTTTAACGAGATAATTTATTTAAGATTTAAATATCCAAGCCCAGTCAGAATGATATATATTTTTTTGGATGAACAGTAATTTGAGCAAATAATGTCATATACTTCCCTACCAGTGCATGCTCTTGCGATCCCATCATTCGGCAAACAAAACAAAAGCACAGAGCCACGGGCGCATGACGACGGCAGCAGCGTCGTTTACGCTCCGTTATTATTCTCTTCCGTCAAATCCGTCAAGTTCCGTCGAAATCCCACGTTCGATCCGCTTCCCAACTATAGCTATTCGTGGGCCGGGCCTCGGGCCTAATCTATTGGCCTATTTAAACTTTGATTTGTTTGTGACCAAGCCCGGCCCACGATCAGCGCCAATCCCAACGGATGAGAAAGATTCATGCGCAAAGCGTGAAAAAAATCGCTCGAGGCTGAAATCCTCCCATTCTTGCAGCCAAGATGTCTCTGCTTCCATGGCTATATCCGCTCCGATTTACTCTCCTTCAACACTCGCATCCCACGACCAAGCTCTCTTCCTTGGGCTCTAAAAAATTCACCACTTATCGTTCCATGCGAGAAGCTCCTAAATTTTGGTGCTCCAGTTCCAGAGAAGGACCCGGAGAATTCTGCTCGAAGGAGGTATTCTGTTTGTTTTCTTTTTATGCTAACGAGGGGAAAGAAAAATTCTCATTTCGAACAGCCGGTTGTTGAGACTTGAGAGCATAATAACAGCACGAGACTATCATTTATTATTTTTAATATGTTTAGTTTGCATCTTGTTGTGTTTGCTGGAGCCATGTATATGGATAGGCAGAGAGGATTTTGTTGCTCTTCTTTTGGTAATTTTTTATCTTCCGTTCTTTGATGCTAACAAAAGTTGGGGATTTATTATCAGAATTTGGAAGGGAAAGAGTTCAAAATTTGCCGGCCATGGCACGTTCCATGGGATTGGAAGGTCACGGCATGTGTCATGATGCCGTACTTGATAAGGTATGCTGCTATTTCATGGTAGACCTTTATTTTGAGGAAAAGTGTATTAAAGATTAGCTGATATCTGTGGTATATCTCCGAAAATGATACAAACATATCTAGTGAAAAAAAGGGGAAAAGAAGGTAGACTTAGACTTCTCTAGTACCTGTTTCAAGATGGTCTGTTTCATCAATTTTTTTTGAAGAACAACCATGTTATTGATTAAAAATTCCTGCATCGCAGTTAAAGGTTTAAGGTTGAAACAGTTCTACTTTTGTTATTGCTTGAGCAAACATGAATAGTTGCTTTGGTTTGAGCTATTCAGGATCATCTGTACCTTCTCATCTCATTGGTATTTGTGATTCCTCATTAAAGAACTTGAGCTACTACGTTTGCACACAATGACACAATGTTCACCTTGTCTTTGCACTTTCTTACTTCGAAATGACTTGCTGTAGCACCATTGATTAGTCATCAAAGATGATTGTGGCTTTGCTCAGATCATTCTCCGAGAAAGAAGAATCTATAAAATAATCCTATTGTGAACTGTCCTGTCTTTCTCAAATATCTTACATTGGTATTCTCCTAATTTCTCTTTTCACATTTAAGAGCTTCAAAGCAATTTACTTAAAGGCCTGATAATATTCTTCCTCCACCCTTTCATATGATGGGTCAAAGTCCTCAGCATACTAATAAAAACAAGGAAAAAGCATCCAAAACAAGATTCTGATTAATCTATTAAAAAAAGGTTTTCTTAATCATCACCACTAATTTGGGACAAATATTATATTAGAATGAGGCTAGAAAAGAACAAAATCATAGTAAACCTTATGAAACAAACATCATATGTATTGAAAAAATATTTCTTTTACAATGCTAACTGCATCACCCACATGTACTGGCAATTTTTAGTTGAATAGATATGCTAGTTATATGCGTCCAGGCAGACCAAATACATAATTCCAAGACACTAGTAATTATACCATTCAATATGACATTAAATTTTCTTCTAAATGTTTTCAAATTACTTGATGCATAGTCTTGGACTAGTTATACTTCAGCTGCACATCATTTAAAATGCTAAAGATTTTCTCTCAGTACTATTTTCACAGGATTCATGGAATCAGGAGGATCGGGTGGATTACTGAAGCCTTACTCTGAGACTATGCTCTCTCAGATGCATAGCACTGATGAAATAGCAATGCAATTGTTTATGGATCAGCTGTACGCTCCTTTAGTTGGATGTGTGTGTGTCTATATATATATATGCATTTAGAAACAGCCCTTCTAACAAATTTCCTGTTCTCGTGCAGGTTAAAATCAGTGGCCAAGCTTTCAGTTTTGTACATGTTTGTCAGGCCACATCAACCATTTCCGGATGACATCTTTTCTTTTAGTAGGTTTCATTGTTGCACTGACTTTTCATGATGTATTTTAGATATTTTTTTTAACTGTCGAGCTCCCTATAACCTTTAAGACATGATGTAGAAGGACCTCGATCCTTTTCTTTTCCTTTTTTCTGTCAAAGTTCATTTCCTCACTTTTTTAGGTTGTTTCCTGAGGCAAGGAAACAGCCCTTTTTTCTCTGTGTATGTGCTGATGGTAGTGACTACTGACTAGTGAGTCTCATCCAATTTGCCAAAGTCAGTTACCATCCATTATAGGAATTTTCTCTGGTTGTGTAGGTGAGTGTGCTTATTTCAGATAATGTTTTTATCAATTGGAGGCGGGTGATAACTGAACTTGTTCCAGGATAAATGAGTGGACAACTGCTAGCAGACATTTTATTCATTAACAATGTTTGAAAGTATTATCTTTTGGCAACTATAAATCTCCTATTACTAAAAGCATCTACCCTAAGTTGATTTGTATATCTGCAGACACCTTTGTCTCTTGTTCTTAGAACGGCCAAGCATGGTCTTAGCTTATAAACCCACGTTAATGTAACATGATCATTTCATGGATCTAGTGCTCATACCTGCCAAGCAATTTGAAATCCAGGATCCTAGATATCCATAGTCTACACATTTCTGATATAGCCATTCAGTGCATATCAGAATATATTAATATTATGGTGATTTCTATACCTTGTTGAACATTGATTTTGCACATGTTTGTTTGTATACAGGATGGGGGCGACCATTCAATCTCCAGAATGGCTGGATTCTATGGGCAAGTGGAGGTTTAGTAATTGCTAGTTTTGCTGTTTTTCTTGTTAAAGCTCTAATATCTGCTTCCAGTGCTGGCCAGACACCAAATCAGGTTCATTCAGATTTCCCTCCTGCATGATATATATTATATATTAGTATCTGGAATTGGAAACAGAAAAAAGAAGCACAAATGCAATTGCTGCGTGTGCCTATATGATGAGCTATATAAGAAAAAAAAATTGCACTAGTTAATTCTCTCCTTGTTTGTAACTACTAAGATGTTGGAAACTCATGATGTGTTCTAAAGTTTTGTGCTTTTTGGATTGTTGTTGCATTACATTCGGCTATATCAGAGATGGTTTCTGCTCCTGAATCTTCACAACATCAAAACAACGCTTCCATTATGGATGCCCAAACATGGTCATAATGCATAGGTGACAAGAATGCGACAATAGTTTTCTATATCTCTTGAAAGCTTGGATACAACATTGAAAGTTATCTTTTCCACAGGTCCACTGTTTACATACAAAGATGCAGATACAGATATGATATTCCTCTTCACATCTTTTTACTTAGGAACAGAGGCAAACAGAAAGATGTCATTCACAGCAGTAAAAATTTGTAAATTATAAGGAAATTGACTGTCCTTATTGTTTTTATCTCAAAGATAACCCAAGTAGGCATTACTGATTTTTCAGTTGACACATTGTGCAGATCTAGTCCTTTTTCTAGTTAGTAATAATATTTGTTGCCAGGTTGTATCGTATCCTGGATCCTCAGGCTTGTAGAGTTAACTGGATAACCCTATTATTGTTCTACTAGATCAAATATTTTTTCTTGGACTTTCTAATTGAGATTCTTGTGTTCTTCACCCTTCATTTGCTAACTAATTATCTACTTAATAGTAGGGAATTTTCTAAAACTGCAGCCAGTAGAATTCTGAAACATTGCTTATTTGTTTAAGCAGGCGCTGTGGTGCCATCATTTAAACTCTGTTAACTGCAAAACCATATGCAAGCTTAGAATAAGGACAAGAGAAACTTTTCAACTGAACTCCAAGTCAAAGTATGCAATAATTTCATTCAGTTTAGTTTCAGAGAAAGTGGTCTCATCAATACATCAAATTTTCCCTCAATGGCATGCAGTTTGAAACTTTGAAAAAGTAATGTTTTTCAAGAATTTTTCGTGTTGCTTGCTCTATCTTCATGGGTTATACTTTTATAGCCTGATGTATTTTCCTTTTCTCCTTTTGTTGCAGGCAGAATTTTTGGTACAGTTGCTGCCATTCATTGATTCATCAAATCTCAGGTTATGATTTTTCCTGAACTTAAACACTGATGTCAAACTATTTACATATGTGGTGGTATTTTTTTTTAGATCAGGTAGGAGCATGTATTATATTACAAACAATGTTAGTGATGACAATATATTCTGGTCAGTACTTTTTGGCTACTTGGCACCCTGGGTATCCTTGCCCCGGTTTGTGAAGAGACAGTGTATCGTGGCTTTCTGATGACGTCCTTAACAAAATGGTAATCCCCATTCCCTTTTGTATCCCACTTAAACTGGGCAGGCACATAGATTTCAGTTTTCACAAGCTGCACCTAACCTTAGCATCTTTTGAATATTTAGCAGGTTTCCTCTTCCTGTCTCAGTGGCTTTGAGTTCTGCATTATTTACTATTGCACACCACTCTCCTGGAAAATCTATCGAAATTTTTATTTTTGGTGAGAATATCCTAATCAGTATTTTTGACAACTTTTTACTGGTATAGGTTAAAAAATCATTAGTTAATCTAGAATGCAATCATTTAGTTTGAAGTACTATTGTTCCCATAGATCTACCTGATCTTACCGCATGCTTCATCTTTACTTACTACTTGATGCTGATGGTGTCACAGGATTGTTGCTAGGGCTGGTGTATGCTCAGACACGAAATCTTCTTGCTCCAATTACAATGCATGCATGTTGGAATGCTGGTGTCATTATCATCCTTACTTATCTTCATGTACCTGTCATCACTTGTATTATATGTTTAAAAATTGTATCTATTTACTCACCATTACTGCTTGCAAACATGACTCAAAACTATTTTGCAGTCACAAGGACATGAAATCCAGAAGTATGTTCTATGATTTGATTACTAGTGCACCACTGCTTAATAGTATTGGATTGACACGTTTCTACAAGGCTTGGTGCTCAAATAAACTGCAACCACCATAGGAGCAAAGGTAAGCTTGCTTGCTTACAATTACAATATATATATATATATTCTACTCATTATACAACTTTAACTGTTGATTTGGTAAAAAAGAGTAGATTTATCCCTTTTTTGGCATGCGACATGATAGACTTATTCACAAAGACTCTGGTTAGGCCAACATGAGCTTTCTATATATCATCACCGTTCCCCATACTATTCATTTGTTTGTGCAGTTCTATGAATTTCATGATAAATAATTGCCACCTATTGTTGCAAAGAACTTCTATCCAGTTTCAAAGCCCTTTAGTTCTTTAGAAGAAATTGTCCTTGAGGCACCACATCACATCTCCTCACTGATGTGGGTTGTATCAAATTGCTTATACTGTCAGGTGGTTCTCTAGGGGAATATGAGAATTAGGATGCAAAATTTAAGCTTCATATTTTGATTCTCAACTCATACCAGGAAGTTGCAGTTAGTATTAACTGGGATTCAGGTAGCAGGGGCAAACACTCGCAGGGAAAAGAGAGTAAGGGCAGAGTAATATAAACGGGTGAGAGGACGGGTTAATATAATACCTTTTTTTTTATTTTTCTTTCTTTCTTGTTTCTTGTTTTTGGGGTGGGGTTGGGGGGAGGGGGGAGGGTCAGAACCTGTAAATCCATGCATAAAACTTTGGAAATACTGTACTGGAATCTGGTATTAATTTTACTTGTAAGAGTCGACAATGATTTTCCAAATGCATATGGAAGCGATGGCCAGTATGAAACATTGTATTTTGATCCTCCTCACAAAAGGGATGCTTCTGCCACTCGGTTTCCATAGTGAGTGAATACACTTTTAAAGTTTTTTAAAGTTTCTGAATAGTGATTTGGAAAGTAATGTTACATGTATATAGGTTGTAGCATGGCTTAATTTCACTTTTAGCACAAGTCATGTTATGTTGTTGATGCATATATAATACATTTTCAGACTAGAACAATAATCTTTGGGGATTCAAATACTTATCATCTTGAAATAGCCCCCTCTATGGAATGAAGCACGGTTAATGCTGTGAAATCTGTTCATATTCTCTGGTCGTATATCCCATTATGATATCTTGTTTGTAAATTGTGTTGTCGGACTAAATATTTCCTGTCGGAAAAGTGGCATTATGGTGATGATGTTAGAGAAATACTGAGCTCGAGCAACAAGATAAGAGATCAGGGAAATTAAAATTGGAGAATATGAGCTTTTCCTCCTGGAGTAGATCGTCAAATCTGGGAATGAGGCATAGGCGATGAGCAGGATCTTCCTCACTTTCAGTGGTCCACTAACTTTCAGAGAAATTTCTGGCTTCCTCCAGAGTGCCATCCCCATGGGCCTCATGAACAGCAGTTCTGTGGTTCACTTGCTGTATGCTATGTCCTTGATAGTTGATACTAAATCTCACCTTCTGAGTTCCCCCCTTGGAGAAAAGATTCCTTTTAGTTTATGTTAATTGTTAAAAGATTCCTTTTAGTTGTTATTAATTGTTATGCCCTTGGGATTTGGACAGACAAAACTATGGTTTATCACTGCATGCATTTCATTCACAGTATAACAGCTATGATCTTAAAGTCTCCACTCTGATATATAATCTGGAGTCAAATTGAGATGGAGACCATGGCAATTATCTTCATTTATTCCCCTTCTCGTGCAGCACTTCATACCTGAGGAGCAACTTGTCTCCCGGTAGCAGGCTGTCTTTGATGACTGGAGAATTTGAGAAAGCTTTCGCCATGCAGAAAGTAATGCAAGTCTCTCTGCATCGATCATTTTCAACTTGGTGTTATCCTCAGATTCGATCACAAATGCAACCCAACCAAATGATATATATGTTTTTGGTCTCTTGCTGTTGTTGTCATCACCATTAGTACTAAATCAATGTCTATCTTGGTATTCTATCCAAGATTACAAATTTATAGAAACTTTGAAAATATTTCTGCAAATGTTATTTTCTTCTTCTACTGGGTAGTAACTCAAAAAGACATCTCCACCAACTTATCAGGGAAGAATTGCAGGAAGAAGATGTCTATTTGAGAGTGCTATAACCAAGCACAAACAATCTACAATAGCAAACAGTTTGTACCTTGTCCTCTCCAAATGTACACCAGAAGCGGGCCATGGCCCTCCTATAAGGATCTTCAGGCCAGATAGGATTGTTCTTCCAAGTGTCTTTGATGTATTTGAGGCTAGCAGCTGATTCAGCTATTGGATATCCATTGTGCACAAGCACTTGCACCTTCTTATGCACAAGATTGTACTCCAAAAGCAAATTGCTTTTGTTGGAGACATGCACTTCTAAGAATTTGAATTCAACTCTCTCGATTCTCAGTGCCCATTTGATTCTGAGTACTGGCGGGCTCACACATATTGCAAACAATTTCATTTCCCATTTCACCATTGTTTTTGCCAAGGTTCCTTCCATGCTGCTAGAGTTTGCCATATAGAGAGAGGAATGCAATTTTGTAGAATCCTCTTTCATTAAGTTAGGCTGGATGGCTTGATTTTTTTGGTGATAGTTACATCGTTCATTGTTCATCTTTGTCGGAGAGGTCTTATTTTACTTTACTTCTTAATCTTCCATCAAAATATATATCAAAGAATGAAGTTAGGCTGGCTAGCTGCTTTCTTTTTTCTTTTTTTCTAGTGATTATTTCATCTTTCATTGACCATCTTGTTAGAGAGGACCTGTTTCAGTTTGTTCTTAATTCAAAACATATATCAGAATGTCTCAACTTGTCCATGGTTGGAGAAGCTATGGGTATTGAAGTAAATTACTATAGGAAACCCCTCATGTATTAAAAGATCAGGCGGATAGACAAATTACCATGTTTTCCCTCGCTGGACATTAAATTTCTTTAAAAGTCACTTGCAAGCCTCGAATAACTCGAGAGTTGTTTTTTATTTTTTTCCTTTTTTTTTTTCTGAATGGGAGGAATAAGTTGTTTTTAAGATACATATGCATTAGCTAAGAGTAAAAAAAAAATCAGGAGGAAGATGGGCAAAAAATTAATATTGTGAATTATATGATGTCTCCTATAAGAGATGTGCAGAAAAATCTTGCAGCAGCTAGTGTGAGATTTTAAGTATATAATAATTGGTTGTCTTTCCTTCCGCGGATGCATTTATACCAGAGAGAAGTTTTAAGTTTAAAAGAGATATGGAGTATATAATATATAAAATGTTTTGACAACTTTGTAAGCCAACACTTTTCATGACTACAGAACTTGAGAAAAAAAATACAGACCATAGATGCTAAAATTCTAAAATTTTTGAGAGACTAAAAGTTGTATCAATCTCCTACCTTTACATAGCCTTCACATTTAATGACTTTTGCTCGAGGTGTTTTGAGAATATTTCTTTCAAAAAAATTTATGAATTTTTGTTGTTAAAATCCCCGAAGAGACCATGATGGTATGCCTATATTTCACATTAGCTCATGAATGTCTGATTGATATTCACATGGTTGGAATCGAAAGAATATGTGGAATGGTATAATAGAATGTAGGATTGTATGATTGTACTTATTGATGGGAGTTTGAATCAAAATTTTATAAGATCATCGCTGTAGGATTGTATGATTGTAATTATTGATGGGAGTTTAAATTGAACTTTTATAAGATCATCATTCATCACCATCATTATCATTATTATTATTATTAAAAAATAAAAAAAGGTGTAGTGTTATCAGTCTAAATTTTAAGAATGCACCATGTAAGATTTGAATCTAAAATCCGCACCTAATATGCAAAAAGGAGGACCATTTTATTTTTTTAATTGTAATAGTTCATAAGTGTTATAACAACCATTGTTTGCTTAATTCTATCCAGATCGAGATTATCTGAAAATATAAATATTAACTTGATAACATCCCTTATTTGTTAATAAAACGGAATAAGTAAAACCTGTTAGTAATTAAAAAATGACCCAGAAAAACAACTTGATAACTCCGCGCCGTAGCTCCGCGTTCGGTGCGTGGAAGAGCCGCCGCGGCTAGGGCTCCTTAAACCCATTTTCTCACGCTCTCCGCCACGCTTCGCTCCGCGCCCCGGGAATTCCTCCGCAAAAGGTATGCCCATGAGATCAAATCTTTACGCTCTCTCTCGATTTCTCACCATTCGATTGCAAAAGAGGACATTTTTTTGTGATTTAGGAGGGCGAACTAGGGTTTCAGTATTGTTTCTTTCTCTGGTAGAACACGGGGATCGCGATGAATCTGGCAATTTTAAGCTCTTAAGATCCGTGGATGGTTTTGGTTTCCGTTGAGCGATTCATTGCCTGGGCATATATCTTCAAAAAAGACTCTTTATTGATCGATTTCACGCACGTTGGTGTAGATCATTTAGGCTTGATGGTGTTCGCTCACATTACTGTAGATTAGTTAGGCTTTATGGTACCGTGACTAGGGCGAGGAGAGGCTGGGGTTTTTAGTTAGAAACGAGCGACGGCCTTCATTCTAATCGTGATATTCCGATCAAAATCTGATCTTTCGACAAGAAAAGGAACTTCTTTCTTTCACCATGTCTATTCGTGTGGACACGGGGGAACAAATTGTAACTTGAAGGGCATGCGACGACCTTAGATATAACGGTGGCTTTGTCAACTTATAGACTTGAATTATAAACTGGCTTCCAGTTGATTTTTTTTTCGTGTTGCCTACAGTTTTGTAGGCCCTCCAAATTTTCTAAACCATGGTATGTTCATGACTTTTGGAGATGAATGCGTTCTCTCATATCCAAAGAGTTCATTCTATGCAGTTAGAATGTGTCCCTATTTTTGGAGAATGGTCTCTTCATTTTACAGCGGATATTAAATCTGACATTGCTTTCTTGATCAGGCTTGTGGTCATGACGGGTCCTGGCAGGTCCATGCTGTACTCATTGCTTCTATTTGCCATTATTCTCTCACTTCTTGAGATGTACAGAGGGAAATTGGCATCTTCTGAGTTGCTGACGATTTTTGGTGGTTTTATCAGCTCCCTGTTATTTCTTGTGCTGCTAACAGTAAGTTCTAGGTGCCTTAGTTGTTTTTTTATTCTCTTCATGGAACTCTTTGATGTGATGTTAAACAACATGCCAATCTCCTTCTTTAGTTGTTTTAATACTATAGTTTTCTAAATATTGCTATCTTTCCCTTCTTTTATATGAATCTACCATTCCCTTCTATTATGTTTGTAAGCTGTGATAGATCAATTGCTGCAAAGACTCAATAGATTTGTTTAATAAATTTTAGTATTAGTTGAAAGCATTACCATAAAGCCATAAGAAAACCTCACAGGTGTATATCTGAATAACTGATAAGGTCATTAGGCGAGGACAATGGCCAATGATAAGTATATCTAAATTCTTGACCATAAATTTGTACGAGCCTTGAAAATTAAAAATAATAGTCTTGATGGAAAAGCAGCTCATAATTGGTAGATACGTTTGCATGCATGCAAACATGCATGCCTTTTTCTTTAGAGAGTACTGGCCCCCTTTTTTTTTTTCCTGCACGGATGGAGCCTGTGGGAGTTTGTTTAGGAAGGACTGGAGTTGAGGCAATTTGTTTGAACTCCATAGATGTTATTGATGTTGTAGATATTGTGACAGCATGAGGTATATACCATTCTCTTTGACTGGGAGCCCTATTGTCTCTCCTTGCACTTGGAGAGGCAATAGCCATTGCATAGAAATATATTGTTTACAGGCATAAGAAAGATCTTCTATCGAAAAGAGTAGCAGCAACTTGTAGGTAAAATATGGATGTTTTTGGTACTTTGTTTGAGTTGAATATATCCTGATAACACAGCGACTTCCTGGTATAACTAGGAGTACTTATGTAGCAAGAGGTGAATAATTCAGCGAATAACATAGATTCTCATGTGCTGTGATTTCTAGCCTCCCTACAACCCTCAAAATTTGTATTCTCATTGAGAACAGGAAATTCTTTGAAAGATACCTTATTTCAACAAATTACTTTTTTTATCCTTATGCCTTGTTAGGAATGCCTTTGATTACATCAAACATGGATAAATGACTACTGGGACATAGATAAGGCCAAGTAATTTGAATATCTTACCTTGGGCACCACACCCACCTTGGAATATCTCTTTGGAATCTTATACACTAGCTTACTAAGTGTTTTTTATTCGAAATATTTTTGAGAGTCTACTTCCCCACTCTTGCTCCCAAATCCATGGACATAGCCTAAGTGTCAAAGTTGATCAATATTTTGGCATTCACCTCATTGAAACCTACATAAACTCTAAAAGCTACCTAAGTGACAATTTTATTTTATAATAATGGACTTAGGCCTAAGGTTGCCTCACAAGATTATAAGTTGTTGAAATGGATGTAATCTAAGAATATTAATTTAGAGATAAGTATCCTATGATGAAGCTAAAGAAGCAATACCAATAGAGGATAACATGAAGAGAAAATGCTTGTGATGGTTTCTGCATGTGCTATATTGGCTAGATACTAGCTGTGGCTGGAAGGAGCCTCTAACATAGATTGAACGATTTTCAACTGAAACAAGACAAATGTCATATGGATAGAGGCTTATGGCTGATCTTGGGTGCAGATCAACCTTAATTGAGGATTCGCTTTCTTGCTAGAATTAATGTTCGTCTGTGCTCCATTCCCTAATAACTTTAGTATCTCATACGAACCGTGTTTTCGTTCTTCTAAATTTTTCTGCCAATTACCTAGACTAAAGCTTTTATGGTCAACCTTCTGCACCAGATAGATTGTGCTAGAGATTAATGTCTGTTATCCAAACCTTTCATTTCATCCTCATATGCTGTTGCTTATAAGTGTAGTTCTATTACTGTGGGGTCAGCATGACCACTATAATCTTTAGATAAAGCTGGAGGGAAATGGAAGAAATAGAAGAAGGGAAGGTAAATGAGGGGGTGTCCAGACTGCTATGCGAGTTGGGAAGAGTAAGACTGAGCTAATAGCACCCTCCATGCAGCATGTTAGTTTACCGATTTGATGAACGTCTTTGGTGTTAGATAAGCCAATAAATGTGTTGATTTTGATCCATTCATATATTAGTAGCCTTGTATAAGTAGTAATTTAGCCCTGTAAACCAGGTGCCAAAATGGCACAGATATTCACATGTCGGTCTAAGGCTTCAAAATAGGATCAGATGGAGCTTCCAATGGGGAACAAATACATCCATATAATTGATTTACTTATGCAGGTCAAACTAACAAACTTAAATGTCTAACCTTACTCCATACTTTTTTGTTTAATTGAATTTTATATAATTAACAAATATGAAAGAAAATTTGTACGATATGTCAAGAGAAAGCTCTAATGTTGCATCTTTTTGCTGTCAATTATCGTGTGAAATACAACCTGCCTGACTTGATTACAGTAGTAGTTAATTTCTAACACATTATTTATCAAAAATGTTAATTTCTTATTAAAAAAATTCTGACATAACCTTTTGTTAATCACTTACGAAATTTTAGAGGCCAATTTTTGTTTTAATGTTTGTCATATAATAAGATTATCATGAAGATTTCGTTAGTCAAGCAACATAGCCTTATCCAAAGATGACCTACCAAGTTATGTTGACATCACTTATTCTGCAGTTCATTGGGAATTATCAAGAATCAAGTGGGATGAAAACAGGGTGGGGTGCTGGTAAGTGTAATATTTTACAGGCAATTCTGTTTATTGGCACTCTCTTTTTCTTTTTTCTAAAAAATTGCATTTTTTTGGCAGTTGTACTTGCAGAAATTGTTGCTCTCATTGCTGCTAGCACTGTTCATCGTGTTTGTGTCACAACATGGTATTATATTTATCCTATCTCTCATTGCAACACATTGTTTTATATTCTTTTCTTTGAATATTTTGTTGACAATGAGATTATAGAGCAGAGAAACCTCTGGCAGTTCTTTTAGATATTTGCATGGATAACAAAAAGTAAATGCAGACAAATCATTTAGTTTTAGTTCTCAAGACACAAAAAATGAATTACTAGAGTTGAACCTGCTTCATTTCGATGAAAGGAATTTCCCCTGGGAATTTTATGATTGCTGTAAATTTCTAACTTTTTCCTGGCTGAGAAGGATGGGTCCTATTCCATAATGCTGAAGTCGATTATGGTAATGTCCTTATTTTTCTAGTGATGTTAAAGAAGAAAGAGGAAGAAGAATATCTATTTGGATTTTGATTCCTGGGATCTCCCCAATTATTGCTTTTAGATTTTTTTTCTTCTTTTGCACTTTTGTTTGATTGACTGCTTCTACCATTTAATTAATCTACTTTTATCGACTAATTCTGAACGTTTATCATTTTTAAGACTTCCATATCCAAATTGTTGAGTATTTTGAGACCCAAAAGAAGTTTGCTTCAGTAATGGTGGCACCAATATGATTTCACTTGATTTTAAGTATTATCTACAGATCTGCATTTAAACAGCAATTTCTTATCCTTCACCATTATGCACTTCACAAAAAGATAGCATTTCCATGATGCCATGTCATTTCTGTTAGTGAACTGAGGTATACCCTACTGCTCTACATGTTATAGATTAGCTATCAGTATCCATTCTTGGTGGTGGTTCACCTAATAAGGTTTCTAGAAGGGGCTTCCATCTACTGTATTCGAGCTTTTAGTTGTTTATGGAATGTTCATAGTGATAAAATCCTTCTTAGCAAATATGATCGAAAAGAAGATTACTATGTTCTCTTGGATGCTGTGAAGCTGCATAGGATTCTTTGCTGCTCCATTATTCAGGTTTGATTTTAGAACATGTGACATGTGATGAAGATTATCGTCTTTATCGCATCTTCATTTGAAACTGTTACTAATGGATAGCACTAATAGAATCCTGAGTCAGCCAAGCACAATGCTTAGACACTGTCATGTCATCTACCTAATAGCGGAACTCTTCACAAAGCCTAAACATCTTCGGCTATCAGCCCCATGCGGACTGCATGGCAGCTCCAATATTCTTTTACCTCTGTTGGAAGGGTTCGCAATAGACATTATAATCACTTCCATCATGATAGTGTCATCATCCTTATTTCACCCTGTTAATAGAGATACTCATATAAATGAAGATGCAGATGAAAGCAAATTTCAAATTTCATACACCCACCTAAAAGGACCATTTGCACTACATTAAAATCAAGGTTTAGAAGTTAGAATGTTGTTCTCATTCATCACATAGAGCATTGCCATCTGCAGATGGACTTACATGATCGGGTCTAAGTTTGATGCTTCTTTTGGGTCGATGGGATACAATAATAAAGGGGATTTATTGTGAGGATACCTTACAGTTCTCCTTGGGAAATTTCAGAGTTCAACCTTGCACAGGGTATATTTCTATGTGGCCCCTTTTTTAGTTTTCTGAGATGAAACATCATTTTTCTAATGGCATAATTTATAAAATCTATGTGGAGCACACCAGTTTTGCTGAAAATGGTGTCTGACTTTAGATGATTCATCTATGGGTTAAAACAAGCTTCACAGGAATGATTGATTGTAAGGAAAGTTGTCGTGCTCAAATAAGCACCAAAGGGTCGACCTCTTCAGTAAAATGCTTATATTTCTATTATGTGTGGATAATTTGATGGTCATATAACTGACATGGCTTAAATTCCTAAAGTAAAAGCTGTCTTTGCTCATGAGTATACGGTAAGTGGATCTTATTGTTTTCTTGGTAGTGAGGTCCCTTAGACTGATATCCTACTGTCTGAATGCAAGTAAGTCAACCGTTTGAAAAGATACAAGGTTGCATAACTGCTTTTTGGAGCACCAGTCCTTAATCATCATCTTTTTGCAAATTGATGGTGACTGATCCACAAGCCACACAGTAAGGTTCTGCTATGTTTTGTATATATCTTGTCTATTTATTTTATCTTGTCATCTAACTTCACCAAAAGTAACACCAGTTCTGACCTTTGTTAGAGATCATAATTCGTCATGTGCTCTCACTTATTCTTTTTTCTTGTGAAAACAAATGACTTTCTCAGCTATAACATGAATTGCATTTTCAGGCCTGTTGTTACAGAAAAATATCAAGTTGCAACAGCGACCAAATAATCTTAGCATTTGATTTTCTTTGGGTTTTGTTGATTTTGCATGTTTATCTTTCTCCCTCAAAAAAAAAAAGTGAAAAGAACAGAGATTTTGCATGCATGTCTTTCAAAGCATACTCTACTTATTTGTTTTGGTGTGTCTTGGGGTTGAGAGATTTAAGATAAGCTTAACACTCTTTCCTTTGTTCCCGATGCTTGCAGTTTCTTATTTTCAGCTGGACTTCTATACGAGGTTAACAAGCTTTCAGGGATGATGCTTTCTAAAAATGAACCAAAAGTGCGGCGACATTGAAGAGGTGGCTTGTTGATTGTTTTTCAGTATAGTGAGAGCCTGTAATTCTGCAAATACAGGGTGTTGTTAAGATTAGACTCTTAAGCTTTACATCATGGATAAAGAGATTATTGAGGATGATGACTTTCATGAAATGATGTTTATTCTGCCTTATTTAAGTAATGTGAAATTGTCTAGAATAGGTGAGAGATTACGTACATTGTTTCTATGGGTTGATGCCCTCATAGAGGAGAGACCATAAAGTCACGGGTTTTTTCCTTTTATGAAGATGAATCTTAATGCTTTTTTTTTGTTTGACTAAGTAATGCCAAGCTTGTGAGTTGAAAAGCTAGGTTGTGTTCAAGTCATACTCATTCAATTTGCAGCATGTTTGATTGATTGGGACATCAATTATGAGTGTTCAGAGATAGCAGGTTACAATTGATATCTGGATTGTGGACCCATGCTAGAGCCTATCGTTGTGCATGGGTGATTCAAATGACAGGGCCTGTGCGTGCGAAGTTGCATGGGTTGGTTTTTGGTACCTCCTTGGCTCTTTCTCAGTCATTTTCTGACAAATATTTTGGGCATGCGTAGCTGAAGGTGGTTGGTGGCAATGTCAATTTGAAGACGAGTCAAAGTTAATGATCTCCAGTACATCTGTACCATGCCCAAATCTAGACTTGTCATTTAGAAAATGCATCATTCTTTTCTGCAGAATTCAGCGAAGCACTATCAGGAAAGACTTGAGATGGGCATTTTGGAGTTATACCAAATCACTGCCATCTCAGTTTCATGATATTTTGTATATTTGGTATTTGGATGCTAATGCTTGTATTTTAGGCATTATCAGGGAAGACTTGAGGTTCGATGAGAACTATGGAACATATCCATTTTTCTCTAGTGGTATCTGTCAGCAAGTTGCAAATCATCATCAGAATCCCTGTCCAGTATCTTGGTATAGCTTAATGAATACTGTAAGGGCACTGAATTTCGGGACCCTGTTTTCCTTTCTGAAAAGAATGCATACTCGTAGGTCCTAAACTAGATCCCAGAGGGATAACTCAACCAGGAGAACATATGATACATGCCTTTGCAGATAAGGGATAACTATAACATAGATTTTAGTTGTTCAAGGTAATAATTTCAGGACTGACTCGGTATTAAGGCTAGCTGAGAACCTGGGATAGCCCAAGAAATAAAAAAGAGAATTAAATCCTATAAAAAAATAGATAACCGTATTGGATTGGGTTGAAGTCTGTCACAAAATAAGATATGATGTTCCTAAGTAATTCTTTACTGATTGAGCCCCCTTGTTTTGTTTATTAGTAATGCTGATCTGCTCCAGAGAGATCGTACTTTAGTGGAAACAGTTTTTGATAGCCTCCAACTTTAATGTGAACAGTTTATTTGTCGGTTTTTGCTTTGAACAAGAGAAGCAGATGCTGGTATATGAGTTTATTCCAAATGGAACATTAAGGGAAAACTTGATTGGTCAGTACTCATTCTTCATCTCAAAAGATTTCTTTTATCTCTTATTTTACATTAAGATGTATGTTCCTGCCATCATTACCGATTATCTCTTATTTTACATCAAGATGTCTGCAGGAAGAGGTCGCATGCAACTGGACTGGAAAAGGAGACTTAGGATTGCTCTAGACTCAGCTAGAGGATTACCTTATCTCCATGAATTTGCTAATCCGCCAATAGTTCACAGAGATGTCAAGTCTACTAATATCCTTTTGGATGAAAATTTAAATGCAAAAGTTGCAGATTTTGGTCTCTTGAATCTAGTGTCAGACAGCCAAAAGGGGCCAGCTTCTTTTGCAATTATTTATGCTACTCCTGCACATTATTCATTTGAATGCATGGAATACATCATTGATAATTTGTGGTAAGATCCATTTTATTTCAATCTTAGTAGTTCAACTAGTTCTTCAAATACTAGATTGGCATCTTTGGCAATCAGTCCCGGAAAAATAAGGTTCTCTTAATAATTTTATTCTTGATTCATCTTTCCATATTTCAGACCCATGACACTCTTACAATCCTTTGTGCCAAAACCCACCCTCATAAAATAATGAAAGGCTAATGGTGGACTAATCCATGAATGTCAAGGTTGGATTGGCAGTGTCTCTGTCAAGCCACTGGTAGTGGTGATATTGTGGAGATCAAAGAAGTTGGGTTGCATGAATATTTTCCATGCTTTTCCAAGTATTTTTCAACAAAGTCCAAGAGGAACAAAGACAACTGTCTCAGAAAATATAAATATTCACAGTATACAGCAGATGGAACGACAGAGAGGCCAAAATATCGGACATGAACCTGATCGGTGAATTTATTAATGAATTAAACATAACTGGCATGCACTTGTATGTTCTAGAAAATTCATATCATTAGATCTGCAGAAGAAAACTGGATATTCAAAGACCTTATGCTAAGAGTGACTTCTGGCTCTCAAACTGCTTTCAATCTGTAACTCCCGTTACACAACATGGTAACCGAAGAAAGATGCTAGGCCTTTGAGTAAAAAGAATCCTAGTTCATACATCCTTGAAAGCAGCAAATACATCTCCATGAATATAATCATTGTCAACAAGACAAACCAAAAAGTAATTTCTCTGCACCTGCAAATTTGAACAATCAACTCAGCACTTGGAATGAATTTTCAAAAGAATAAATAATAATAGGAGCGTGCAATTATATATCTATCTGTCTATATAGATAGAAGGTGGGGGGTGGGAGTGCGGTGGCTGCTGAAAATCTGGAACTGCCACTTGAAAGTGAAAATGGAAAGTATTTAGGACAAAAAGCTCCATAACCTTAAAAATAATATCACATATACAAAGATGTCTCCAACATACCTGTGCTAGTAATTTCCTTGATGGGTCACCCTCAGGAAACAAGCATGCCCATCCCTTTGTCCAGATCTCAAAAGCCTCATCCTTCCAAACCATGAAGCTTGCAGGATCAACAACAGTTGGTTGGATTATCTCTTTGCCAGGGAAAACACCCCATGTCACTGCATTGACTGCATTTGGGGCAACATTGGAGAGACATTCCCCTTCTTTGCTTACAGCAATATATGTAAGAGATGGAAATCCCTTGCAGTTTTCAGTTAGTAAATTTAACTCCTCTTTTGAGCAGAAGAATTCAAGATAGGCCTTTTGATAGACATAACCCCCTGGTCCACCCCACCCTGCCAAATACAATATAGGAAGGCACTATTAGCATCTCCCATGGAATACTAACATCTCTGTGAAAAATGTTCTTGAAAAAGCAAGGACGTTGTAGTGAAACAAAAATCTTGTTGGAAAGCAACATACAAGATCTAAAATTCACCTTCTTACCCCAAAAAATGAGGGGCTTAAAAATGAATGATTGCTGTCAAACCACCAGTGTGATATGAGAGTGGATGATACAATCTCTTGGGTTGAAAATTAAGGGTATATATGTTACGGAAAAAATAATTTATACACGCCAAAATTCAGAGCGACACTTCTGATGCTTCATTCTGGCACCTAAAATGTAGCTACAGGTTTAAAGATATGCAGAGACCCTTTATGCTTTAACTAACAAGAGTCTCCCATTTATTGTGGTTAGCTATACAAATTTGCCTGGCTACTTTCATGCCCACTGGGCTCAATAACTTTAGCTATATACAGTTTCCCTCCTTTCCAACACTTACAAATCCAATCCCCTTCCGCAAGTGCAGCCTCTTCTGATCTTACGGGAAGTGATGGTGTGTCAATACAGCAAAAGTACAAGCATTTAACAGGAATATGTAAAGTTAAAGTAGTTACTAGTAATCATAACACAACTTTGCTAACTAGTTCTTCCTGATGAGAACTTTTGAAGTTTTACCAGACAGTAGCCTTCATATTCTCATTTCTATTATGTTAATAATAATATCTTGCAATCTATCCATTGCCATCTTCTTATGCATACTACTGATGTCCGGTGAATTGCTCTGCTTAGCTCCCATTATCTTGTGGCTATCCTTCAAAGCACATGAGCCCATCTCCGCTTCTACCAATACGAATCTGCATTTGTAGTATGGTTTTTTACTTATATTCTCATTCTTTATAAAACCAGATCCAAGGTGAAAAAAATAATCCGTCAACAGTTTGAAGCAAGGATGGCTAAAATTGATATTGGTCCTCATGAACAAGACTCCCACTCTCCCTTCTGCTCATGATTCCTGTTGCACTCTGAATTTTGCACAAAAAATTATTTCCTCCATCAAATATCATTCCTCTTTAGGCCATATATTCTAATATTGTTCCTCTCTAGTTCCTATTCTTACTATGTGCATCTCAGAATACTTAAGTATGAACAGAAGATCATTTCATTTGTTTTCCCTGATAACTGACTTCACTATATCTTGCATTTTAAGTTTTGTAACTTTAAGAGTAATCCTGAATATCAGATTAGTTCATCTAAGATAACTGATAAGTGCAAAGAGAAGATGGCCTATGCCCTAAAAACACTTATGGCTGTGGCTTATTCGTATTTACCTTTTTTTATGTTAAAGAAAAATTTGGAACAAATAAGTGCAAATGTTTACGTTAAGAACTCAAATTGTAGAAAGAGCCATTCATATGCAATCTCACTGAGTATGAATAACTGCTTTGAACAATTTAAATTGAAGTAATAAAAAACCATAAATTTTATCATTCCAAGAAAGCAATGATGCATATTTTCATGCAATTAATTCAAGCCTTTCCTCTGACAATTTTATGTGGCAAAAATAACTGAAAAAAGACTACAGTTGTCATATATTCTCTGGGTAAAAGAGGTCAAGGGCTGCATTCCAGCAAAACCATATTAAACCTAACATTTCTCAAGGTCCTTAAGATGGATGAAAACAAGTCTGATCAAATAAAATAAACTGAATTTTATATGCAGAAACATGATTTTGTTTTCAGAAAGAAAGCCTTGCTTTCCATTCCAGAGACCAGCTCAGAGATAATAAAAGGTTTAACAAACTACAGCTGACCTTGAAACCTTTAGAATAAACCTCACTTACCAACTGCTGGAGAATCAGATTTCTCTCCATTAATTGCAGGTTGACTATTGATGGTCAGAAAACCCTTTAAGATGATCTCTCCCAGTTGTTCATCAATTATCTTTGTCTCCAGCTGCAGCCCATCTAACTCCGACCACGGGCTACTTCTAAGTTTTCCCATGCAGAAGTTCATGAACCTCTGTCGAATGTATTGCAGGAAAAGAGTAAGATCAGTCTGTCATGCCGATATTCTTCAATCTGAAACAATTTACAGGTAAGCGTCCAGAAGAACAACAATCAAGTATAGAGAAATACCTCTTTAATGTCATTCAGAGATTTCAATGGGACTGCCCATTCCTCTTGAAGCTTCTTGTCACGTGCACGTGGGCGCATGAACTGTCAAACAAATAATAAATTTTAGATACAATTACCTTCATATTGATATACAGTATGAATAAGCAGACAGCAAAACATTATCCATTTATATAACCTTCAGGAAAAAATATCTCAAAGTGACAATTTAAAAAATAATAGGTTAAAAAGCTAAAACGAGCAGTACCATCTACCATGAGCAAAAATAAAGTGACAATATCTCGAAACAAGCTTTAGCAATGATTCAGCAGCTTTCACTTAACCTCTGAGGTAGTGTTTTTATCAAATCCCCGACCAAACAAGCAATGAAGCAGCTTAAAGATTTTGAAAAACAAAGGACTACTCTAGAAAGGGCAAAATGCCAGCTCATGTTTCTTAATGCTAGAGGAAGTGGGAAAATTTGAAGGAAATAAGAGAAATTTCCAATAGTACTGTAAGTCAGGCAAGTGAATAATAATTTGGGGAGTGGCATGCCCAGAACATTTTGATTTATAAAATACTAGAACATTTGAGTTTTCCTAAATTAGAAGACTTACAGGCTCTGATCAGGACTGTTAAAAGGTTCTACAGACAAACTATGAAAGAAAAGTCAAATGGTGGAGAAGATAATCAAGGGTTGAGTTATAAATGGTTGGTGTCTGCCAGAAGTTTTAAGTGCTTGATGTGGTTTCAGCATGGCTATAATTGATGTGCATAAGATCTGTCCAATGAAAATAAAGAAAGGAAAGCATTAATAGAAAAGGGCATTTAGGGGTTAGACATGATAAGTCAGACTGTTGATGGACTTCTATGAGGTTCTGGAGGATTTAAGAAGGTTTGGAGAGCCAGTAAAAACAGGTCTGCTGTTCAATTTGCTAACAGCAGACAGACAGGGAGAGAATTAGGGACAGAAGAAAAGTTAGACAAGTGAAAGAAGAAAGAATAAGAAAGAAAAGAAAGACAAGATAATTGGGCTCAGTACCACTTTTTACTTTTATCTGAATTAACTGAACTTATCTATATTCTAGCCTTTCTCTCATCTTTGACGTGGCAACTACATTTGCTAAACTAATTGAGTCCGTCTAGGACTCTATGAAAACAGGGAACCAATAAGTCAATATAAGTTTGTTTATTTAAAATTTCTTTTTTTTCTAAAGACTCAAAAATCCTTCTCTATAATGGTAGACCCTGTATGAGGTCAATAATTGAAGTTTCCAGGGCCCAACCTCTTGGCTGCATAACATTCCTATTTATCAGATATCAGTTTGTCAAGACAACAAATACTGAACAGGCATATTCTAAAATTGCAAAAATATTCGATTGGAAATTTAGAGATGATCTGATGACCTGGTGGTCAGTAAGGGCTCCATATGATGCGTTACGAGAATCCCCCCACCTCCCTTGTGGGTACTGCTCCCAACGAAGAGTCCTTGAAATGTAGCTTTTGGGACGATTAGCCCTGATTCATGGTCCAAACAAAATTAGGACAATCATGATCAAAGCATATCATCATAACATTCTATTTGCAACAATCCCAAAAAAATAGAAAGAAAAGCATACCAAAAGATAGGTCGAACATCTTCTTTGGCACGAAAAACATTTGTTGGACGCCTCCATGGTAAGGACCTTGAAATCTTAGATTCCTCGATTAATCCAAGGTTCTGCAAACATATTTTCTTTAAATAATAATAATAATAAAGAACATGAAAGCATAATTTCAAACCAAGTGTCACCATTAATATGGCCAAAGCAGACTTCTCCATGTTTAGTGTGTAAAGATGCAGCGTTTTGATCCCATGAGCTAAAATCTTCTTGCACATCTCAGTTCCAAGGTGGATTCCATATGCCTTGACAGCCTCCTCATTGTCTTTAATAGGCTCCAGGGCAGCTGTAATCTCAGGTGGTATCTGCAGACAACCTTTAGTCATATCATCATTCAACATGAAAGCAAAACTTACATGTACCCTAAAAGGCATTACTTATACATGTTGAACAAGACATACAACTGAAGAGCAACACCAACAAATTGAGATATCATGCAATAAAAGATACAGACAGCATGTTGAGGTGCAAAATGTGAACTTGTTGGCTTGGCCTAAAAATAAGGAAAATCAAATATTTTCTAGAACTCATGACCTTGTGAAGTGGTTTATTGTGCAAAATGTTGGTTTGGTTATGATTATCTGTGCATGCGTAAAGAAGTCATGTCAATAGCTCAGCAAGCCCTTGCAAATGTAGTTTTTGTCATACTTCGCAAAAGGACTTAACTGAAAGCAACAAATAATGGAGAAGTTCACCTATTAAAATGAAAGCAACACCTATAAGATCACATTGACGAGCATAAATTACACCAATATACCTGATTCGACAACTAATATCATGTCACTTGAAATTGATATGTCCAAGAATAACTTAAATTCAGACAGGAAAAAAATAAATTCTGCAATAAGGGAACTTACCCTAGTTTTACAGAATCCAGTCATACGCAAGAAGCCCTTATAGTTGTTAATAGGCATTATACCAGGAACAATGGGACAAGTTATCCCAATTTGACGGCAATCATTCACAAACTTCAGAAATATGTCAGTATCATAAAACAGCTGAGTGATAATAAGATCTGCACCAGCATCCACCTGTCAGAGAGAGCAAACGAGATAAAAAAGAGCAACAAATCAGTGCAACGAAAGAAAAAAAAAAGGAAGCAGAACAAAAATAAATTAACTCCTCAAAACTTGAGACATGATTAATAACTATCTTGAAAAATTTGGACGCTGACTATATATTATATGAGTGTGTTAAATTTCTTGATGCACCATGATATAAAAGGGTTGTGATTCCACGAGGATTATTTAGCCTCTCAGTTCCATACAAGATTTAACCATCTAAAAAGTGCATACAAATTTAGACAAATTATAAACTCTTTTGCAATAAGAATGTTCATAGAATAACAGAAACAACACAGACATGATTATGTTGGAGGCAATGCTAGAACCAGGATCAACATGATCTTTTATGCAATTACAGTGGTACAACAAATGACTACAATGGTGGACTTGCACAGGCATACTAGCCATTGCAACACCCAACCAACATCGTAATGGCATTGCAGTCAACAATATATAGATTCCTTCCCACCAAACCATGGATAGTTACAAGCTCTGAGATAATCATAGGCATTAAAAATTGGCCCACCATTGTTACCACAAAAAAATAGACTGCTAGTCACCTTTGCCACAAATAAATGGCGTTGCTTTAATATTTTAATGAGCCACTCATTATTCTTACAGCCCCATTCACACCAAAATTGAACCAAACTATCAGCACGATCACTAGAATTCACTTGCCTCCAACATTACCAATCTTTGTCACAGTACCACTAATTACCACAATAGTATTTACAGGACCACAGAAGCCACCTAGCACCACCACCATAAAAAATAAAGCCTTTCACCTAAGAACCTGCCTGGTTACCAACATATTGCCTAGGCACTATGCAGTATTCCAGTTGTCTACATACTGAGGCTACTTTCTAACCTTGTGCACCGAGAACTAGAACAATGACTTCCCAAGTATGAACCTATGGCCAAATTTAAGTAAGACCCACATAATATTTTACAATGTGGAAAACCATAGCTGATCTGTTTTCATATTCCATTGTAACTCTATCATTGTGCCACATCATAACTAAGTTTCTCAACAGTATCTTGTTATCATGTCAAATTGTCAGATTGTACATAGTTGTGCACCTCAAAATAGCAAAACCATTAAATGGTCAGTTCAAAACAAGATAGAACATGAACCAAATAGCAAACCAGAAAGGGAGATAACATACCTTTCTCTTCAAATAAGCAAGATCATTGCTGTAGGCTTCTAATGTAGCACCTCCTTCACCTTGTATCACGTCAGGGTGAGCCTCTGAGATGGAAGAATTTTTTTTTCAGAACAGCTCTGAGTTAGCAATGCAACATCATGTACTGATTGTACCGATTGAATCCGTAAACATTGACCTGGATAGCCAGCAACAGTTATGCCGAAGTAGTCACCATACTTAGCTCGAATGTGCTGCACCTGCAAGTCAATTGCAGTGACCATGCTTTAGTACCAGATTTTTCTTTCTTCAAAGCATCTAGAAGAACTAGACAGCTAGTACAAATTCTTAAGGCAAAAGTATCAAGGCTCAGCCTTAGTCCACAAAGTATATACAACAAATAGAATACTTTATGAGTCTCAGAGGATAGGCAAAAAGTGATTAATGGTTAACATGGAAAACTTTTTTTCTCTGCTAAGGTCCGGTCCAGCAGCCACATACAACTCAATGCATACAACAATTTTCAAAATTGAACTCTCACTTCAACAAGATGGAGCAGCTTTTATAAACAGTCACTGAAGAGTATAAAGGAGTGTTACCAGATCAAGGGCACAGGCAAAACCGCCAGCAACCTGAACAAACTTGTCCTGACCATGAGGAGGATCCCCTCTAAGAGCCAGAACATTTTGAATCCCATTGGTCTTGATAGTGTCCAGGGCATGGTTGATCTTCTCCACTGGCATGTTGGTGCAAGTCAAGTGCATCATTGTTTCCACGCAGATCTGGAAAAAGGAATCGGAGACTCGTAAATGATACAACATTAATCCTCAGCTGTAAAACTTATGTTTGGTAATATACATTGGATTTCCTCCATCCTTGTAACAATTGTTAAAAGCTGACTGAATATTTTAACTCGTTATGTAGATTTTTGGTGTTTTTCTCTACCCCCCCCCCCCCCCCCCACAAATAGGGTTCAGATCTTAATTCAGAAAGTATTCTACTTAACTGTCTCAGCAAAGTAGGGATAATGGTAAACCTCTAAGTAGATATTTAGTGGCGCCAATCCCCAGCAAGTAACCAAATCCCCCCTTGTCATATTAAGTTTTACCTTACGCTCTTGAATATGTAACATGGCTAAGTAGTCCAAAGGCCAAACTTTTGAATCAATGCAGCTAATACAAGCAACCCATGCTAAGCATCAACACAATTGGACAAAGCAGGAGAAAAAGAAGAAAGCAGCAAGATATCTCCAATTAGGAGTTCCTGCTGCTCAGAAGTCAGATCTGCAATTCAAATAATAAAATAGAACAAAAGATGAATTTTTAAGCAAAGGTGGCAGCAAGATTTGAACAAGCAAAGACTCAGATCCAAGAAACCACCGAGTAACAAAAAAAAGTCCAGATCTGAATATCTTATCCACCATATCTTGAAGAAAAACACAGCAAACTATAAAAGGAATCAACTTTAAGCTAGAAAAACAAGGCATCCAAACAGAATATCTGGAAGAGCAGCAAGAGCTACAGAGAGACGGCGAACAATGGCAGGGACGGATCTGATACCATGTTCTGCATGCGGTTGGCGATGTCGAGGGTGAGGTCGGCAGTGGAGCCGCCGGCGCCCCAGGTGATGTCGCAGAAGGTGGGGTTGTGGGCGACCATGCGGTCCATGCGCTCGAAGAGGTTCTCCACCCCTTCCTCCGTCTTCGGGGGGAAGTATTCGAACGAGAACACCGTCCGCCCCTCCCCCTCCCCCGCCGCCCGGATCTTCTCTATCACCTTCATCTCTTCTTCCTCTCTTCTTCGTAGCGCTCTCTACCTCTGTTGATGGCGTCGTCCGAGAAGCGAGGAGGCGCGCACGCGAACGCCGCCCAGCGAGTGGGTTTATAAAGTCGAAATTTACAAGGCAAGAGAGACGAGAAATAAAACAGAAAAAAGAGAAATTTGGATCCGCCCCCAACTACTGCGGTGGAAGGTCTCTCTCTTTCGCGCGTCGCGATCACACGCCGACCCACTTACCATCCCCCCGGAGTCCGCATATACGAAATGGGCCGGGTCCGGGGGCAGGTACCATTCCATACATTGATATTTAATATTATAATAATACAATCTTATATAATAATATTTAATAATATAATATAATTATATTATACTATAATATATTACATTATAATATAGTATTAGATTATATTAAAAGTACTTGCTACCAAATATACTTAAAGTTTCATAATATTTTATAAATATAGTTACCATTAAAAAAATAATTTTTAATAAAAATTCTACTTTTCGAAAATCCTATTCCCAGTAGCAATTCCAAGCAAGGCTTAGGTCATTTTCCCATTATTCGATAAAATAACTTTTTTATTTTGTTCTTAAAATATCTTTAATCTTATAATAATAATACAATATAAAATATTATAATATAAGTTTATTATATTTAATAATTTTTATATAATAAAAGATATTACGAGGAATATCTTAGTAATTTATTTGAAAAAATAGCAAAAAAAAGAACATAGATAGTCGAGGCATTTTTTGATGCATAAAAGAATATAGCTAAATTATTTTTTTATCTAAGTGCTGTGCGCAAAATATTTATAAAAAAAACGGATTTTTGGGTAAATTTTTACCTTCCAATGACAGTCCTGAGATGGAAAGGAGCAGTGGGATAGGTTCCGTCAGCTCAGCACGGTTTATTATTATGTTGTTACCAAAATTCTTGGGCTACCAAACCAGTAGTCCTCCCCTCTCGCTCACCAACCGCAGGGCGACTTTGCCATGCGTTTGGCTGAGAAATGCTGTGATTTAGCCGTCATGCGAACGTCACTCTTTTATTTTTTTTCGTTGGTAAGTGATGCGAACGTTATTGAAGACCACTCTTTCATTCTTTTGCTCCCAAATGAGTGAAGAAATGGAGTAATTCAGCTATTTATTCTAAGATAGAAACTTCAAGCTGGAAATCTTTTTTCGGCTCGCAATACTTGCTTGACCGATAGATCGGCAGCACTAGCCTCCAACATTAGAACCGTCGTACCTCACAAACAAACAAGCCCACATTAGGTGGTGTCACTGTACGTAGAAGTAGTGAATTTGAGCCTTTCAAAAGTAAGAGCCACATCATACTAGAATTCCACTTTGAAATAGCATTTTATACTATAAAATGCGTTATTCTTGGCAACTAAAGCATTTGATAGAAAAATTGCATCTTGATTGCTTCATGGATGTAGAAATACAATGATGCAACAACAACTGAAGCAGGATGAAATTAGGATGGGTTTGGTCTTTCATCGCTATAGTTTGGTTTCCTCTTGGGCGTTTTCCAACAGTTCAAGTCCTACCATCAGTCTAAATTTTACAAATATTGTGCAGCTAGACTGCATGGAATATTGTTACTTACTTTGGAAAATAAGTCCCTTCGGTTGCCATTTTGTGTTTAGCACCAGTATTCTATGCTTGCTTCTTTGTACACACCATTTTTAATTGCTGCCATGCAAGTCCAACTCCCAATTACCATGCGAACGCTGATCATATCAAAGTCCCTGCCAGTGGCATCTAATAATGCAGACTAAACCCCGCACAAACATGTACATACATACATATATACATCAATTCAGCTTAAATGGATCTAAACCATGAAAGGGAACACGGATTGAAGTCACCAGTATATATCACCTTTTTTTTGGAGAAATGTACATATTATTCATACTAACCATAGATTAATATCGATTATGAGTGTGGGAGCGTTGCTTACATGGTACATGACCAGGAAGCCCAAAGAACAAAGAACCACCAAAGGAAGAGAAGAACCATCATGATTACCCCTTCCTTCGATCCCTCCTCCTCTCAGGAGAAGATCGAGGCTCGCCGGTGGGCTGCGGCACAAGCCGCCGCATGCTTAGGTGTAGGACGGTGGCAAGGGAAGCCCGACCACCGCCCCGCAGCGGAGTGCGTTAGCGGGCATATTGTACTCATCCCTCAACGATCGTGCCGGCGAGGTCACACTCACGTACAGCTGCTGCCCCAGGTATTTATTCTCCCAATTCATGGATCTCAAATTCCACATCCCAGCATTGTCGAAGGTCAGCATGATCGCCGTCCATGACCTCGGGAATACTTGGATACTGTGCCGGCTCACCGTGTCCAAATGATTGTAGCGTTTTCGGCTCTCCGGCGACCACTTCCCTGGCCCCATCCTGACATCAATATCGGTATAAGTATCAGTCACCAAGTATAAATTTCAAAGTTGAGAGAACATCAGAGATGGTGAGATTCTGCATGCTTGATTACCCTGCAGGGAAGAAGGCGTAGCCATCCAAGTGGTAGGACTGGATGCTTCTCTCCGTGTTCTCGAAGATGATCTCGATGAAAGTTCTAAACTCGGCAGTGATGACATTGGGTGCAAGGGTCACCGGGGCATCAGGGGCAGGTGGCACGTCGCCCATGAGATTGTACTCGAACGCCGGCTTGCTGAGGTTGAAGTACTCGGCGAGCTTGAGCGGCGTGTCGGGGTCGACGTGGGAGATGCCGTTGATGAAGTGGCGGCGCTTGCCGTCGACGACGCTGTGGCCGTTGACGAGCTTAATGGTGCGGGTGATGTTGATCTGGCCGTAGTGGTAGGAGCCCTGGGGGTTGGGGCGGGCGGCGCTGGCGGTGAGGTTCCACCGGAAAGTCCGCCACTGGTTGAAGGACCAGGCCCAGCCGGAGGGTCCGTCGGGGATGACCGGCGACGGAGGGGCGTTGGAGCCGGCGTAGCGGAGGACGGCGGTAGCAGCGAGGATCTCCTTGGTGAAGCGGGTGGAGGCGACGAGGTAGTAGTCGCCGGGGGCCTGGTCGGCGGTGACGAGCACCGACAGGCACTGGCCGACGTGGACATCGAGGGAGTCGTAGAGATTCTGGACGGTGTGGGAGCCCTCCATCTCAACCAACTTCAGCGAATGCTTTTGGAGGCGGAAGTTGAGGGAGGTTTTGAGGCCAACATTGCAGAAGCGGAAGCGGTAGACGTTTGCCGGCTTGCATGGTGAACATGGGGGCTCGTCGCGGCCGGCGGCGTCCTTACCGAGGCGACCGTTGATGAGGACGCCGGCGGGGAGGCCGAGGCCGCGGCCGGCGTCGAGCTGGCGGGCGAGGACCTTGTGGCTCTTGGTGAACCAGTCGCCGGCGAGGACGTTGAATTCTTGGGCCGGGGGAGCGAAGGGGACGGGGATGAGGAGGCGGCTGTGGACGCGGAGCATGCCGACGCCGCCGGCCGCCTTCTGCATGCCGAGGGAGGGGAAGTAGAAGAAGCTGCCGATCTGGTCCTTGGGTTGGAAGTGGAAGGTGAAGTTCTGGCCCGGCAGGATGGGGCAGTTGGTCCCCGGCGTCCCGTCCATCCATGAGTTCTTCCTGTGCTGAACGCCGTTCCTGCCGAGTGGTAAATTTGAGAGTTTTGCAAACAACTTCAAGCCAGTAATTTATATATTATCTTCATGCAAATAATACTCAGGCTCGGTTTGCCGGAGTATTTGGTAGGTCAGAAAGTATTTTTTGCCCTCTAAATTTTTTTTTAGATGGAATAAAGATAAGCTGTTTTAGCTTGAGAGGAGCTCTAAAATAGAGCTTATTGGAAGAAGCACTTTTAGCATATGTTTAGAAGCTATTTTGGTTCATAAAATTTTTCTTCTTTCAATGATGTGAACTAAAATCTGTGAGTAATAAATATGCTTTTGTTTTTAGCTAATATATTTTCTTACTTTTCTTTACCACACAACAGCTAAAATATTTGAGGTGTCATTTGAGCGGTGCCCCAAGGATAAAAAATGCAGTGCTTCAGCGAGCGGAAGGTCCAGGATAAGGATGAAAGCTTAAAATAACTTGCATTATAATTGCAGAGATGAAATATATGTGTGAAGTTGTAAATGTTTAAGAAAAGCATAATTTCATATATTGCTTGGAAAAATAACAATGCTGGCTAGGTAGTTTTCTCGACCTAAACAATGTGTCCAGGATAGAAATGCAACAAATATTTATGTGCTGCCAAATGAATTATTATATTCACCTACACTAGCTGCTTGACTTGCTGGGTTTCTTTGGAGTCAGTAGATCCTCTAAAACCCAAGTTGCAAGAAACTCCTCCATCCAACTTGAAAAGATTTTCATAGATGAAAACAGAATCCATTCTGGTTCTCTCTATGAATCTCCAAGCTGATAAGAGATTTAATTGCCTCCATGCAGGGGCGGCTCAATGCATTTGGGGGCCTAAGGCGAACTTTCTAAGAGAGGCCTTTTTTTTAAATAATAATAATAATAATAATAAATTTTAATAAGTGCAAAATATTTTAAAAATTTATTTAAAAATAATCCGTCTAGCTTTTTGAGATGCAAAATTGCTAATCAAACTTTTGTACTCAAGATTCATTAAAATACTATTTTCAATCGATAATATAGCTAATCCATTTAATCTTTCTTGTGACATAGTTGACCGCAAATAAGATTTTATCAACTTTAATTTTGAAAAACTTCTTTCAGCAGAAGCAACTGTTACAGGTATTGTTAACAATATTCTGTAAGCAATGCATGCATTTGGAAAAGAATCTGTTTTTTTAATAAAACTTAAAGTATCAATAGGGGTACAAGTTTCTATTTGTAAAATTTCTTTTAAAACGTTTAACTCTGAAAATAGATCAAGACCATCAATATCAGAATATTCACCATGCTTTAAATAGTTTTCAAGATTAAGACAACACCTTTTCAAATTCTCTTCATTCAAAGATTTTAACTTTCTAAAATTAAACAAAAAACCAAAAAAATCTTCATATATGGTGAATTGTTCAAACCTACTTTGAATTGAAGAAATAGCTTGATCTACTACATATAAAAAGTAATCAATTCTAAAAGATTCTTCAGCTGATCTTATTGTCTCATCATCAGTATTTTCATCAAATTGTTTTTTTCTACGGATCACACGTTTTTCACGAAATGTAGGTTCTATTTCCATTTCATTTGCAATTTCTTTAGATGAATTCAAAGCATTCATAAATCCATTTTCTCTATAACTTTTTAAATAAGAAAGAAGACCTTTTAATTGATCTATAGCAACATCAATATGCATGTCTTCAGATTGTAAATTCTTACTAACTGAGTTAACAGCAAACAATATATCGTACCAAATATTCATGCCTAATAAGAATTCAAAATTTTCAATCTCATATGTAGCTAAACATATGGCTTCACTCTTTATTTTAGGATCTTCACTAGTTTCCGCTAATTGAATTAAGGCATCTCTTATTTTAGGAGCTTGATGTTTAATTGCTTTGACACTTTCAATACGACTTTCCCAACGTGTTTGTGATAAAGGTTTAAGAGTTAATGTAGATACATTATCTTGTAAAATTTTCCATCGTTTTGTAGAAGAAGAAAATAAGGTATAAATTCGTTGTATTACTCCAAAAAAAGATATAGCCTTAGGACATGAGTTAGCAGTATCACATAATACTAAATTCAAGTTATGACATCCACATGGTGTGTAAAATGCTCTAGGATTTATATCTAATAATCTTTTTTGTACACCTTGATGTTTTCCTTTCATATTAGATCCATTGTCATACCCTTGTCCTCTTATATCATTAACCTCAAGTTTATGTTTTTCTATTATATTTATAAGTTCATTAAAAAGGCCCTTTCCAGAGGTATCATCTACTTCTAAAAATTCTAAAAAATATTCTTCTACTTTTACTGGACTTGTTGAAGTATCTACACATCTTAAAACTAGGGTCATTTGTTCCTGATGGCTTGCATCAGGAGTGCAATCAAGTATTACAGAAAAGTATTTTGCTTCTTTAATCTTTTTAATTATTATAGCTTTAATTTCAGACGCTAATATTTGAATCAATTCATTTTGAATATTATGACCTAAATAATGATTGTGAATTTCACCATGTTGAATGCGTCGAACATGTTCTTGCATTACTGGATCAAATTCTGCAATCGTTTCAATAAAACTTAGAAAATTTCCGTTATTGCTTTGATAGATCTTTTCATTCTTTCCTCGAAATGCTAAATTATTTTTTGCAAGATTTTTTTACAACAGCAATAATTCTCAATAAAACTTTTTTCCAATGATCCTTCTCTTGATTTATTTGTTCTTGGAGACTTTTATCAATTGTCTTATTTTTTATCAATCTCACTTCTATATCAATCCACCTATTCATGCTAATGATATGCTCATTAGTTGTTTCATGACTTTTAAGCTTGATACCTAGATTTTTCCAATCCCTACTTCCTTCATTGACTAATTGACTCGTGCTAGACTTTGAATCAAATAATTTACAACAAAAACAATATACCCTATCCAAATCCTTTGAATACACTAACCATCTTCTATCATATTTTTCGCCATTAGGTAACTTACGAATATAATGTATAGTAGAAAAGTGTCTATTATTTTCATCCCTAGGAAAATGAAGATCATAATCTCTAATTGGACCTCTTTCTACTAATAGATCTCTCAACTTTGTATCAATATTTTTCCATTGACCAGGATCATATATATTTATAGAAATAGAACTAGTTTCATTAAATTCTACACTATCCTTATTTATCCTATCTTCATCTAATTTCTTATTGTGTTCTTCACTAGATATTGTTTGGTTGTCAATCTCAATTTGTTTCGTTCTTTTTATATCATCTTCTAACTCTATTTCGTTTTGAGTTGAACTTGATGTAGTGTTTTGTTTATTTGTGACAATAAATCTATCTAAAGCACCTTTTTGAGATTGAATGAGTTTTTTGATTTTTCTTTTCTTTTTGAGTTTTTCATACCCACATTCAAATTTTCTATTAGACATTTGAATCCAAAAATAATATTATCAAACCAAACAATTAAGACAATCACTACAAACAAATCAAAATAGAATAGAGTTGAAAATGATAAAACCCGAAATGCCAATAGAAGGGGTGCCGGACTCGACGACGAACTCCAGTCCCAACAAGCGGTGCCGGACTCGACGACGAACTCTGAACTCAAATCCCAACAAGCGGTGCCGAACTCAATTTTAATGGAGACCCTAGACATGAAAAACTATTATCAATTTTTAAGAATAGACATAAAATTTATTTTCAAGAATCCGACAATAAAAATTTTGATAGCATTGAAATATAAATAGTAAAGTGGAAATGGGTGCCGGGCTGCCGGCTGCCGGCACAGTTCCGGCAGCCGGCACATTCTGCCCAAAAAATAATTAATAAATCCCCCGTTCCCCAGTGCGTGGTTACCCTCAGGCCAGATTTCAATCACAACAGACATCATCTTCTCAAAAGAATAAAAAAAGTTGCACGGGACTATATCAAAGAGTTTGAGACTCAAAATCTTTCATACATATCATAAAGTGAATTTCTATTGACTATACAGCATACCGATGAATTCAGAATGTAATGCTTCAAGAATCTAAAGATAGCAAGAATGCCAAGAAAGGCCATAATTTGGGAATGGAATGCAATACTTTGGGGAAACACAATGCTATCGATGCATTTCCATCTTACAAGAATAATCAAATTGATTACAGTGGCACAAAGCCACAAACTGTAAGAAATCCCCACTCCCCAGACGGCCAGACCCAGACTGCCAGACAGGCAGACACCCAGGGGCGGAGCCGCGGAAACAAAGGGGAAAACGGAAAACAGGGGCGGAGCCGCGGAACGGAAACAGGGGCGGAGCTGGACTGCTGGAGAAGCCAGAAGGAGAAGGAGAACTCACCTGAAACAGGGGCGGAGCCGCGGAACGGAAACAGGGGCGGAGCTGGACTGCGGAGCCGCGGAGGGCCGAGAACGAGAAGGAGACCTCAGACCTGGAGAAGAGACGCCGGCGTCAAGTCTCAAGAACCGATTTATCGAGATTCGAGGAACGGGAAGCCGGGAAGGAAGAGGAAGAACTGTTGAGTGACTTGAGGATTAGGGATTTAAGAACTCAAGGATGAAGAAGAAGACGCCGTCCACTTTGGTTATTTGGGATTTAAGAAGCAAGAAGACGGTGGCGTGCCAGGCGGATGGTTGGATGGAGAAGACGGGCTACCTAGTTGGCTACGCTAGGGCTTGGGCTAGTTGGCTACGCTAGGGCTTGTTGCCGTTGGCCTGGAAGGCTGGATGCCGGTTGCAGAGGACCGTTGGTCGCTGGCTCGCTGCCCGCTGGTCGCTGGCTCGCTGTCGCTGCCCGCTGGTCGCTGGAGGAGCTCGCTAGGCGGAGGCCGGAGGCGGAGGCCTTCCTTTGGTCCGAGGCCCTAGGCGACCGCCTCGATCGCCTAGGGCTCGGGCCGGCACTGCCTCCATGCTTCACTTTGTGACAAAAAAGTAAAGAAAGTTCAAATCATGCATGAAATGCTGCGCGAGAGTAGAGTGACGAACCATGTGAGGAGGAAGGGCTCATCGAGGTTGTTGAAGACATTGATGATAATGTTGTTGTTGGAAGTGCAGTTGATTTCGGGGCCCGGGAACTGGTTGTTGATGAGGATGACTTGCTGGGGAATGCCAAGAGGGGCGATGGTGCCGTACGTCACGTTCCATGGGAACCAGAGGTATGGGTCCTCTGCCCGGACGACCGAGAGGCCCAAGAGCGAGACGAGGACGAACACGGCGGTGACCTGCGACATCTCTCTTCCCCTTTCTTCCTCTTGCTTGTCTTTTGTTTCTCTGGTTAACGCGCTCTCTATCTATTCTAACTACTTAAAAAAGAAAGAAAGAAAGAAAGAAAAGTTAGCACCTATCCCTGCTAATGGAATCAGTATAATGCTTGAGTTCTTAGAAGGAATGGAGGATTGATAGGATGCGGAGCTTACAGTAATGAAATTTAACGAGCGGCCAAGGGAAGATCCCGGCTGAAGTTTTTCCTTTTTTCGGGGGGTTGGCCGGGGGACTTCGACCTGGGCAAGGAGGCCCAAGTCCCATTTTATAACCAGGATATGTTTTGCTTCCAGAGAGGATGGACGGATTTGGAAGTCGATGGCCGTTCGAAGCCTCTCTCTCCTTCACTCGTTCTGTTTTTTTTTTTTTTTTTGCTAAAACTCGTTCTCCTGTTTTCCCCTGTGGGCGTGGATGAACGAACGGGAGAGGAAAGAATAACTGCAATGCCGTGCGGGAGGAACGGTTTGGATCTCGGTTTTGTGATTGTGGTGCTTGAATTTTGACCGCTCCCCAACCGGCTTTCAGGCACCAACGGTCCAAATGTTTGTTTGAAAATTACTAATCTTGTGCTGCTACGTTTCCCCAAAGACCTCCGGAATCGGGATGGACATTGTGTTTTGGTGCGACACGGGGGTTCTAGAATTAATTTGGTGCTCAAATGCTAAATTCACCCTCTGTGGCTCCTAAAAGTACCATGATCCACAACGACCCTTCAGATCGGAATCAGCCGGATGGTGCGGAAATTTACCCAAAAAAAAAAAGATTAGGAGCTAACCCTTACTAACAGAGAGATTTTAGTCATTTTAGGGAGTTCTAGCATTTCCAAACTTTTAGATACAAATGAGGAGCCAAAGCTCATATCTTGATGATTATGCATTACCCAGAAAAGACCCTCCTGGTAAAACAATAGAGGCTTCCAGGTAGAGCCACTGCAGCTATTAAGTGTTTTGAAAGTTGAGATGTATGACGCTTCCTACCTAGCCAACAAGAACAATTTAACTGCAGGTCTTTGCACAATCACCATCCTAAGTAAGGATGCTATATTACAATATCTACCATCCAATCAAAACATAATTCCAGCCACAAATTCCGACTTGAAAGTTGAAACCGATATTCCTGAACTCGGCTACACAGTAACCAACTACCTAAACATCTTCCTGCATATTAGGACTTAACAGGCAAATTTATGATTCATCCGCTTCCAAAATCATGACACCTGAATGGAATACACTTTTACCATGAAACTTTAATATTTGGGTGTAGAGCAACACATTACAATTACTGCACTATAAGGAGAGAGAGAGAAGTGAGATTTGTAATCAATATTAACATAATGCAGACAGTCTCTCAACTACTAAGCAGAAAATCTTGTGAAAAACATATTGCATTGCATATGCAGTACTTGACAATAAAGAATCATCAATAAAGAGATCCCAGCTATACCCTTATTGTGAAAGAAAACTGAACAACAAGGGTCAAAAAAATAGAGGGAAAAAAATCAATCTACATCCTAGGTACGATGGCAGCAATCCAATTTGATGTGCCTTGTCAATAATTGTCCAACTATATCACAAATGAATGACGCAATCAACTAGTAACCGAACTTACCTGCAACACCATTTTACATATTCAACTATCCTAGCCCGTTTGTTTTACATCTCTCCTGCTGCCGTTAAGAGTCACAAAAGTAACATCCGAAATCTTTATGCTGAAGGGCCTTTGGCTCTTATCAGACATGATCAACCCATAATGCTGCTTCACCCATTTATTGCTTTGACATCTCAAACCATCTCAGTACCTGAAAATCTGCTCTTCCTGTAGAGGAATCTGCTTCAAACCTAATAGGGGGAACACATCAGCTCTGAAGCAAATAAGTTTCCATTCATCCCCTTGTCTCGAATTTCCATATTCAGAAGCCCTACACCTCATACAAGTGCTGCTATGGATTTACGTTGCACTCATCCATAAACCGCTCATCTTGGGTGAGAAATTTCTTCCAATAGCTCTTGTATTTTGGTATACCAAGCTCTAGCCATGGTTTCATGTTGCCATTGTAATGCAATGCTGCAGCATTCTGTAAGGCATCTGCACTAACTCCATAATCATGGCCCAGCCTTGACTGAACCCAGGTATCATCTAGAGCGTAGATCAGATCTTGAAATAAGAGTAAGCTTATGGGCAGTGCTGAAGCTCTCCATGATTCCTCAGTCCCGTTTTGAAACTGTCATTGCCAAAGCATGACAAAATATTCAGAAAGTCCGAAAACTAACAAGGCAATTCATCATTGGTTATCTGCCAAATTGGAAGATCACAGAGTTTCTCTTTACATTTCATCCATTAAAAAAAAACAGAGACCTGAGCCTCAAAAATATCATACGCCTCTAGCAATTTAAAAATGTATAGCAATAATAGATAAGTGATACAAAGTCATTTATAGGTATTCAAATATGGAAGCACAAGCCACCAACCAAAACTTATATCCAAACAAGCTGATACTTCAGGAACGGGTATTGTATTTGGCAAGTTACCAAACAGCGAACACAGGTCAAAGAAAGTTTAGAACTACTCAAATCTGATAACTAATCAAATTAGAGCTGAATTATAATTATTAAGTTAAATCCCAAGCAGTGGGAGGAGAATGTGCTTGTCTTTTCGTTAATAACTAAATTGGTAATGGAACCACCTTGAGTTTGTAAATCAAGTTTGTAATTTACACTTAAGGGCTATTTTCTGAAAATGACTCAATTATAAGTAAAAATATTCTTTTTTCCCCATATGTGTATACCACAACAATAAAGATGACAAGACTAGAGATGATTAACGCCACTTACCTTTTGTAGCAGGCCTAGGTAATTTCCAGTAATGTTGTGCTCCCTCCAACTTTCCAAATCTACAATGTTCATTCCGGACATCCAGGCACAAGAATCACCATTATAGTTATATCCTCCCATATAAGTTTTCAACTGACCCAATCTAACTCCACAGAACCGGACAGCACCATTCACTTTCCCTTCCAAGTCAAGGTTCCATAAGGATGACAAGTCCTGTTGAACCACAACATCATCATCCAAAACCACTACCTTTTTTAGATTTTTGAATATTTCAGGTAGAAGATAGTGGGAGTGGCCAAAAACAGATAGATATTCAGTTCTCATCTGCAGAGTTGATGATTGAGCAATGTCACTGATGGAAACACGGAATTCCTCAGATGGTGCTAGCTGTCGCAGGCCCAAATTGTAAGAGTCGAACAGGTTAAGATCATCAAAATTCAAGACATGAACAGTTGCCTCCTTGTAAGAATTTCTCGCAAACCAGTGTTTCATGGCATAAAAGTTTTGCCCATCAGTGACCAAATGGAAAACCATATGTCCAGTTTCCTGTAAAATTACAAGACAAAAGTCAATGACACTGGTCAGACAAGACATTCTTTTCGATACCCAATCATTCAAAGTGAAACAGTTTACCTCAGCATTCATCACAGTAGAATTGATAGTAACAGATGCTGCAAGTATGTTTCTCGAGATGAGTACATAGTGCTGAAAGATTGGGTTGTTGAGCTTGTAAGCATGTAACTGCTCTATATCCTCCAATGAATTCTTGAAATATTCTACTGTCAATCTCATTGACAAGCAATTAAAACTTTTGGGCATGGTCTGAACAACAAGATGATATAGGAATGCACTCTGCTTCATATGGAAATAGGCTTCATCCTCAGTCAGATCAAGTATCTGTCTAAGTTTCTTGTCCACATTATTGCAGTCTATGGTACATGATCTGGCTTTAGCAATTGTGTGATCCATATTTTGTATCTTCTTTCCAACACTGAAAGATAAAAGTGGAGTTGATCTTTCAGAACCAATTCATCATATATATAAAAAAAAAGGAAAAGAAAAGAAAGGCTTCAAATGATTTTAATAGATTGCTGAAGTTAAATCCAGTGAAACAAAAGTGTCTGCCAGCCTCTGTAACCTCAGACTTTCAAGACTAAGAAGAGAAAAATACAACAATTAGTTTCATGTCATATAATAGTCAGGCATAATTACAAGTCCTCAATTGAGGGTCTTCCATAATTAATTAATTATGGTAAGTATGGTTCAAATTTTGGGTTAAGCTAGCTGTGTACTAAAATGATTTTTGCTGGTTCAAATTTTGGGTTAAGCTAGCTGTGTACTAAAATGATTTTTTCTCACAACCACCATGTTCCAGGCAGCTCTGGTCAGAGATAAAACAGAACACAACTGGTAAAAGTCATAGCAATCATTTTAAGTCACATGGAACAATAGTCTTGGGCAAATAAGCACTTGTTTAGGTGTTTCATTACATGCTTCACTTGAAATGCCTAAAAACAACCTCAAATAACCCAATGTTCAGGGTCAGTTTTGTTTTGACTCCTCAAAAATCTAGATCATTTCAGTCCAAAGGAAATGTTTCCACCAAAAATTTAAGCTACAATTGTTATATGAAACTACTACAGATAGTACTTAAAACGTTCTTTGAAAAATGGCCCAATCAAAATAAGCCACGATGAAGAGAAGGTACAAAATCTAGTGGTTAAACAAGTAAACAATTATCAAGATGACAATCGCTGGCAAAAATAGCTTCGAGAAGTTCTTTTTTTCAAAGGCAAGAAAATTAAATTATAAAAAGGCTACAGAAAATCTCAAGAAGTATTCTTCGATCACACAAAATATACAGGTCATACTTCCTCTCCCCACATTAGCAAATAAACACCATATTGCACCACCCTGCATCAAACACTTGGCCAGGCCCTTGGACGATCCTCGTGCTCCTTTCTTTCTGCACCCTACAGTAGTTCATTTGGCATTACGCTCAATCCTATTCAATCAATTAGGCAGCTTGGACAACAAGTGCCTAAGATACCATATCATTTGTATTGAATTATCCCAGGTCACACCCATTTGAACTGAAAAGGCAAAACGACACCATAGTGGAAAGGATCATTCAAAATTCCAAGCCTCCATGAAAAGATGAAAACCAATATTCGCTCCCAACACCATAAAATCTTATCCAGAACTATTTCATCCGAAAAAATCCAACCTTAAGTCAAAAATAGAAGTACTATCCCCTCTATTCCCTCGCCATCCTACTCTTTTGAGATTTTATGGAAGTAGGCAGTGACAAGCTCCAAAGCATGTAACTAACATGGATGGGATTTTAAACTAAATTAGCTTATATATGTCACTCCCAAAGAATTTGTGAAGATGGAAATGTGGAGGATATGGAAAAAAATTACATGATGAGAAGCCTATTTGGCAAAACAAAATGCCAACACATCATTTTTTACTCAGTTTACATAAAGTAAGAAACATTAGAAATGATTATAAATAGATCAGGCACTAAGTTCAGAACTGTTATGAAAAGATAAATTACATATCCACAAAGACACCTTGTCCACTAAATGATTAGATGATCATTGAAGTGAAAAGTTCTTCGAGATTTCCTTTCTTTTCTTTTTTTCGGAAGTGCCAGACAAGTTCAAAATTGGCTGTCATTCAATATGATTAAATGATCCATGTTGGTGAGTTTATATATAGACCTTTGCAAGTGGGACCAGCAAGCACAGAAGCTTCTTTTCCAGATGGAGATGTTGTAAACGTCATTGGCAAGAAGCCAAGAAGTTTGCCAGTGAATCATAGTTCTAAATGTTTTACATCTAAATTAATAGCACAAAAGTTCCAAAAAAAGGTTACAAGTTGGTCAAATAAACACACAGACAACCATATCTGGACTGATTTGGACCTAGTAGCTGTTCAGAGTCCAAACCTATGAGGCAGGTACAAGATCTTTGAGGTCATTCTAACCCCTAAAATACTTTACATCAAACTTAGGGCAGAGCCAACATCCCACATCAAGTTCAAGTTTTGTTTGGTAGAGCTATCTTCCGACCAACCTAAACATGGCCAAAATGTGCAAAATACAGAACCATGGGTAGGAAAAGTTGAATTAATTAGTAGAGAACTCAATATAATATTGCTTATATAGGATCTATACATAAAGAATTGACCATCCAAAGCTATGCATGAATTGAAATTGGGGTCAACACAGAGACCCACGACCAATGCCTAACCTAGACCTATAGACCTAACCACGAAGTAATCACATGATGAGACGTATGATTACATATATATCACGACTATTTTAATTCAACTACTAAAGCAGTAATATTCATTATATTTGACATTGGGCCAAACAAGTTTGAGATAATGTCATCTTTGTGGTCTACAATGATTCTTCTCCCTAATATCACTTCCATCATGCATGAGCCCCTTTTACTAGCAAAATGCAAGGCTTTAAATCAATTGATACATGAAGAAAGGAAGGTTAATACATGTAAACACATTACTTACAATGGTGGAAGATCAGCATCTGAAATGGCTTCACTAAGCATGCGCTCGTGTTCTTGAATATTCTGCTTCAGTTCAAGTGACAGCTTCTCCTGTCTCTGAAGCTTCGCAATGCTTGGGTAGTAAGCTCTAGCCACAAATAACTGATCTTTGAGTCTTTTCACTAGAGCATCTTTCATCACTTCTTTGTGTTCCATGGACCAAATGCAGTAGCTTCCAAATTCATGCTGGCAGGATTTCTCTGTCTCATCACCAGCTGAATCATTGGAATGATTCTTCTTTCCATCTCTTCCATCATTCTGAGATAATTAACAGAATAAGTCATTTAGGAAGCCCTAAAAGTTGAACCCAAGGGGATCAAACACCCAAACTCACTACAATATCATACACATCAAGGCCTAAAACAGGGTCAAATATGAAATCCAATGTATATAAAAAATCTGACATTCTGTCTATTTTCAAGACAAAATGACAAAAAAGTCAATTTCAGGAGCCCTAAAAGTTGAACCCAAGGAGATCAAACACCCAAACTCACTATGATATCATACACAACAAGGTCTAAAGCAAGACCAAATATGAAATTCAGCACACATAAAATCTGACTATTTTCAAGAATAAAAAGGAGAGAAAAAAATATTTGTTACAAAAAAGGAATTACTTCTCAAAGAATTCAGCTATAACTGCCACAGGGTCAAAGGAGTCAGTTGGCTGAATCAGTTCAACAACTTTATATGTGTTTAATATAAATGCCAGTGATGAATATTTCCTAAAACATGGGAATAGGTCTTACTCTTGTAGTCAGAGATGATGGTGCTTTTGGTGCAACTACTTGCTCTGTCGACGGACCTGTACACATGATCAAGGGTGGGGTTTGGCATCAACTTCTGGATGTACAAACTGGGGGAAGAAATCAAGACAATAAACATATAGCTGAACTTGCGTTGTTTACCTCTAGAGGTAATATTCTTTGGTTTAGAGTAGGAGATAACACCCTTTGGCCGTGAAGTGGACTGCGCACCAGCAACAGATTCAGTCGTAGGCTTGTTCATGAAGTTTACAGTAACATCCTGATATATAAACAACTGCAAATGTTCTCAGAAATTCTAACTTGCCGATCCAACATAGCTAACAAACATAACGGCCGCACTTCCAAAAACAACATGATATTAAAGATGCTTCCAGCTATAGGTATGTTACAAAGATAAGGAGAGTTGATCTCACAAAGTAATATAGGTAATCACAATGGCCTAAAGATTGTGTAGAACACATAATAGAATAACAGAAGAATCAATAGAGCTAGATATTAAATTTAAATTGCTAGAAGAAAACAAGAACAAAAACTGATTCAGGTGAGGAATGACCAACAATTGAAGGATGGCAGAAAATTTTCAGAGACAATACTATTTCAATAAACTAAAAGAATATACTGAAAATGAAAGAAAATTATCAGAGAAAATCATGCAAGCAAAATGAGATTACAATGCCATCACATAAAGCAACTTTCAGTATACGGTAATAGTGGATAATAGTGGAAAGGTTGCGCTACCAACCAACAGCTTATAGAGAACATCGACTATAGTACATGAACCTATGAGATATAAAGATAAGAAGCGCTTTCAAACATCTGTGAAACATAAAAGCTTAATCCTATAACTTAATTGAGTACACCGCAATTCTATCAGATGTTGGGACCATAAATTGAACTTTATAGGGTGCATAGATATTTGAAAAAGGTTACCAACTTGAAATCAGGCTTCCTTTTTATTCCACATGAAGAAAAGAAGACTTTCGGTTCTCTCATGGGCCTTGATGTGACATTTTCCAGAAGTCGCAATACATGACACCTCTCTTGAAAAGGGGTATCCAGAGATTTTGGAGTACTTATCTTCAGCCCCACAATGATGAACCATGTAAGTTTAGGTGCTCATTGATGTGGTTATACAAATTTTGGCAACAACTATATTAACGAAGATTTTCTCGAGTAAAAAATTAATGGATAAGACAAACTTGGGGCAGTGCTAAGTTTTTGTGTGTAGCAACTGTTCTCCTGAGACTTTCAACTATTTTCTTGTAACAGCAATTAATGGGAAGCTTTAAGTTTTAATTGATGAAAAGTTGATCCATAAATGGTTTTAATTGACAGAACTATATTATTTTAAGTTTGACGACAATCTAGATGTATGCGAACCTATGAGCTTTTAATAATTTTGTAGTCCTTTTTAATAAAAAGAACAAAGTCAAGATATCGTCATTTTTTCAAGAAATAATAAGAAGACATTTACTTAAAATTCAAAAAAAAATGATAGATTTACAAGATTTGCAGAAGTTGGAAACAGAGATTATATATCTACAAAATCTATAGAAAAGGATTATGTTTTTGAACACAACAGCCTATACAGGAAATTTGAGCTCAAATCTCACAAGCCAAGCTCGAATATTTCAAATCCACTCTCCATGTGATATGATCTACTCAATAAACTATTACTTCTTTCCTTAAAAATCCACTAAAAAGCCCCCACAGACCCTAAAAAATTTCTTTCCTTTTGTTTTGAAGAGGGGGGGGGCGGTGCATTTTTTTTGGAACCAAGCACCTGCATGGTTCCAATATTATCAAAACTTGCAAAATTCCATTTCAATCTTGACAAAAATGCTTCTTGAAGTCTTGCTTTATCACCAAGGAGTAAGATTTCGCTCCCTTAAATTAAGGAAAAACAGAAATGGCCCTAAGAGACACTATTTACCCAAATGTAATGTAAAAAATTATGGTCATTGTCCAAAATGACAAATTAACATACACGGATGCTAATTAAAATACATACAAATCTACATTGCATACACATACGCATGTAAGTGGGTGTTACTTAAACCCCTCACCCAAAGTCAGATTTAATCAATTTCAGCCAAAACCAGCCAAAATTGGACCATCGACTTTAGTTGAAATTGACCACAACTGTAGCAACTTAACTACTTCCAAATATTTTCAGTCGTAAAAGTTTGAGCCCCTTATAAAATTACTAGAGGTGGGCATTGGGCCGGGCCGCCCATGGCCCGGCACGAAACGGCCCGCTTGCTACAGTAACGGGCCGTGCTAGGCACGGCTCATAAAAGGGGGCCGGGCTGGGTTAAGGATTTCTTGCCCGCGGGCCGAGCCCGGCACGGCCCATAAGGGCCTGGGCTGGCACGATTCGTGGGCCAAGCACGAATTTACAGGACTCCAATTTTTTTTTCCAAAATACCCCTCAAATTAGCCGTTTTATGGCTGTTGGAAAGGGCAAAATGGGCAAAAAGCCACAAATAGCCGTTATGGGCCAAAAAAATAACCGTTATGGGCCACCCATAACGGCTATTTTTTTGGACAGCCACGGCCCGTCTCGTGCCGGGCCCGGCATGGCCCGCCACCCCACGGGCCTAGGGCCGTGCCGGGCTTAGCCTTTAGGTTAAGCGGGCCGTGCCGGGCTTAGCCTTTAGGTTAAGCGGGCCGTGTCGGGCACGGCCCGTTTAGTAACAGGCCGGGCCAGGCACGACCCGTTTGGTCTGTGGCCCGGTGGGCCTGGGCCGGGCCGAGCCCGGCACGGCCCGATGCCCATCTCTGAAAATTACAATGATTTAACAGGCAACAGTTCCTAGCAAGCCCATACATACATACATAAAAATCTACACTGCACACACGTACAGGACACATGTATATGGTATCTTACTAAACCCCCTTAAGTTCAGCCAAAACAAGCCAAGAGTGGACCATCAATTTCAGTTGAAATTGACCATAACTATTGCAACTTAACCAGTTTCAGATATGTCTCAGTCATACCTTAAGACTTTGAGCCCCTTGTACAACTACTATGGTATAACTGGCAACAGTTTGCAACAAAGATACCACTTGAGCCTAGCAAGCCTTTATTAAACGATAGGAATCGTACAATCTTCCTTGTTGGAAGTCCATGGATGCTATGAGATAGAAGAAGAGACTTGTCAACATCCATAGCTTAACCAAGGTTTCGTTAAGACAGAAGAATCAAACCACATGTAGTTTTGATACCCTCAGAGATTTTTTTTTTCTCATAAAAACTGAATCTAGTTCATGTTTCTATTCACATGTTAAGCTCCTAAATAAACTTCCCATCCTGTCAGTTGTCAGTTTGACCATTCACAACAAAAGCTAGACCACTTTAAAGATGTGATAATAGAAAGTTCGTAAGAGATTCTTTAATTGAGAAACCACTGATGATAAAAACACATGTAACGAGGCACATTCTTTTCCAACAGCACATGCATGTGGAGCCATATTTGACGAAAGTTATGGCTTGATACATGCTAGGGAGTCAAAACAACTGTTAATTGTTAAATAGACCATTAGAAAGCTCAAAATTTGAGATGCATGCATTCCTCAATGTTTTAAGCAAACAGATCCAGCACTTTGATGTTAAAGATAAACTTTAAAAGAACATAGATCCTGGTGTTCCATAGTGTTATGCCATCACCGTTTATAGGCATTTTAATGAACTGATCCCGACCAGTCCAATCTGAATATAGTCCATTTACCTGGATCTAATCCAATTATCCAGATCTAGTAGAGATTCTGATCCAATCCAATTATCCAGATCTACTAGAGCTTTTTGATCCAGCGACCGGAAAAAAATGAATTCAATTAGTTAGAAAATTAAGTAACCAGATTTGAATGGAGGATGATCCAGTTAGCCCAACCCTGAAAGTATACAATATATATATATGAAGTATAACAAATATCTGCAGTTAGATTATAACCTAACAGCAGATGATATCTTAGGAATATTTAAAAAAAAGAGGTCAAGGTTTCTCTCAATCAGAGTTCTCTCTTCCTCCACTGCAGAGGCCTTGATCTTATCGAAGAGCGGCACTTACAGGCTGCCAACCACCACAAACTGATGACTACCCATCTCTCTCCAATTGGCCAGTCTCACATGGTCTATCACCACCGTCTTCCCTGGGCACACCATCCAGAACTCTATCACAGCAAACACCCTCTTCCTTCCCTCTCTAATCCCTATCCCTGTCTCCATCTTCTTCGCTCCTCTCTTCCCTGTTCCAATTTCTGTTTATTGCTACTCTTCTTTCTACCATAATCGCTGCCCAACTAACAACCTTGCCATGTCCTCCTACTTCGACTCTCTTCTCAACCTTTCATGCTTAGCAGATTGAATTAATTGAATCAAGTGTCGTGTCAATATCTGATCATTAACAGACCCACAGCTGAAAAACCATGTTGCCAATCTGTTGAGTTACCATATTAAATTGGTTTAGGCTATTTGGTTGACTGAACAAATGTCAAACGCCCATTATCCAGTCCTAATCCATTCATTTACCAGCCTAATCCTTATAATCCTTATGCTTGATATAACCATTATTACCCTGGATTTCACATGCTCTAACAATGAAGTTAAAGTTACAACTTCAATATACACAAGTAAAAGCCTTATACTGGGAATTCGATTTATCATTGTCAGATAGTAGATAAAACCAATGTCCAAGACTAAGCTGATGAGGTAATAGAAACAAGATTTGATGTTTGTATGTGGAACCTATTTGGGAAATGAAGGACTTACTCTTCGCAGGTTGTGCTTTGGTGTATAGCAACTTACTGATTATCACTAATGCCATAGTAAGAATAGTAGCATACATCAACCAAAGTATTTAACTAAGTTCCTTTTGGAGGATAAAAGGCCATGGACCTAAAGATCACAAAATATGCATTTTGGGTGACAAGAAATAAAGAAACAACCCTTGTACCACATACCACCTACTTAAGAAATCTTACTGGTCATTACATTGCTGTTGGTTCCAATTCAAGGGGAAATCCTAAAATGAAAGAGTCTGCAAATTTGTCATCAACCTTCAAATCAACATCTTTGTGGGTCTCACAACCATCTCTTGTGAACCCTACCCCAAAACTTATGAACCTCCCCATCAGGTTCCGCTGAATAACCAATCATATAGAAATTAAAAACTATGATCCAACAGAATATATACAAGGTTAAAAAAGGAAGAACAAATATTGCAAGCAGATGCCCAAATCAACCTCAGTATGACACAAAAATATCCATGGGAGAAAACACTTACCTATAGAAGAAAAAAACTACGCAAGCAAAAATACACAATGAGCAAGAATTACAATGAACAGAGATCTAAAAATGCGATTTCTCAAAGGTGCATGTACGAGAACAAGCATGTAGATAACATGATTAGTTCTAGAAGCAATTATTATGTAAAAAAGGATTGTTATGAGCCAAAATCTCAACACTTTGTTTTGGTCATTCCTGAAAGTTCATGAATCATATATTTTTTATGGAAGTGAAAGGATGAAAAAAGTTAAAATCTAGCTTTGTATATCATTGTTAAAAAAACCTTTTATAGCCTTTTATATCACCTAATGTTTCAACATAGAATTATTGGAATAATGTTAAGTGATAACAAAATTTTCAGTTTCAGTTTCAATATAAGCCCACAGAACACCATTAGCAGTAACTGTTTATGCAATCCTTCACATGCCACCAGAAAATTAATAAATGAATTAAACAGTCCAACAAAAGTGCCCATCATATACTCTTTTGGCACCTTCCATTTTCATCAAGTTTGCGATGTATGGATGCAGACAGGATTCAGGAAGAAGACCACTGTCACAATGCATCAAAAGTATAGAGGTGCTGTGAAAACATATCAGTGAGAAGCTACTGACTTAAGTAGAAAAGGATAATAAGGTAAAAGAGGGAGAAGTACTTGCAAGAGAAATCCATTCAAGCAAAAAAGTCCACAACAAAGTGCTGGAGAACTAAGTTGCACGGTTAACCCATAACAATATAGTATGAGAACCATGATAAAGAATGAAGAAGGCCTTTGATTAAAGACTATCAGGTCTACTCCCATTAAACGAGCAATTAAATTCATGGACACTCAACTATAACTACTTCGACTTATTTGGGTACAACTAGAAAGGAAAAGTAATGCAAGGAGACCATGTTTTGCATGAATTCAACAAAATGCAAATATACAGTTAGCATAGGGCATACCTCTGGGATTGTTGGTTTAAATCTATGCATGAGATCATTAACCCTCAACTCATCCCCCTGCAAAACACCAAAGCACGAAACAGCATAATAAGTTATTAAAGATATACAGACAAACTACAGCTTTTCCTATCAAATATATCTTTTCAACAACCCATCTACCCCAAAGAAAGCGACTAGAGCAAATCTAGTAAGCCACTACAACAAACTGTTAAAAAAAATAAAAGAAAAAGAAAAGAAAAGAAAGAAAAAGAACAAGAACCTCGGATTCATTCTGCTCCCCACCAGAATTCACACGGGCGTAATTCCCAAAGCCAGACTCCTACGCAACGATCAAAACCAAGCATAAGGAACAACCAAACAAGCAAACAAACAAATCATCTCCATGATCAACATAACAATAAATCTTCTCTCACCGAAGACGAGCGCTCATCACTCAAGTTTCCTGCACAAAAGACAAAAAAAGCATCAGAGATCACAGCGGGCAGAGCAGTAAGGAACAACCAAATGCCACTAGAACCCGCCATTCGCCCTAAATCTCGAAATAAGACAAAACTAACACCACAGATCTCTCCAACTCGAAGCCACGGAAAGCACGGAAGCCAGATCCGGAGCAGATTGCCGGAATCCGAGACCGAAACCGCAATGCGGGCGCAAACCAAGATCCCGCCGGCTATATCGAGCCAGGGTTGGAGATATTGCGAGATCTGAGAAGATCCTTAGGGTTTAGAGAGGGAGAAGTATTGAGGGGAGGGAACAAACCGGAGGGGAAGCGGTTTTGGAGGCCGAGGAGGAAGGCAAGGGGGACGAGGAGCGAGAAGCATACGAGGGCGAGGACGGCCACGGCGAGCCCCTTCCATCGCCGCTTCGCCGGGGGCGAACTCGCGGCAGCGTTACCCTTCATCTCCCCGCCTCTCTTTCTCTCTGCTCTGCCTGTCCTCTATTTATACTTATCTATATCTCCGAAGATCGCCGCCGCCTCTCGCCTCCCATCATCTCCAACTCCGAATTCTTCTTTTAACTCAAATGTGGAAGCTCTCATCTCCTTCTCTCTCTTCATATAGATAGAATGGAATCATAAATAAGACTCTTGGCTTTTGTTGGTATATCTTTTTTTTTTTTTTGTTCTTCCTCCTTGGCGTCCACCGCCCTGAGAGGACTACGAAAATAGAAAAGGAAAAAAAGGGACAGAGAAAGGTGAAGGTGTGAGATAAAGTTTAGACGGTTGGGGAGTCTGGATGGTATAATTTCGATAACAAAAAAATGGGAAAGTGACAGCTGAAGGTGAAGGTGTGAGACAAAGTTTAAACGGTTGGAGAGTCTGGATAGTATAATTTCCATAACAAATAAATGGGATAGTGATGGCTGATGTCTTGTGTTGAATTTTTTTACCTTTAAAGGTCGTAATCTATAATCCAACCCTTCGATCCAACCCACTAACTAACTAGATTTGGATAGTAAATGAATCGAGTCGTCTAAATTTAATTATTAAATTAGTTAATTTCAAATTTAAATTTTTGATATGCCCAACTCATTTTGTCTCATTTAATAAATAAATCGAATTATGACCCAGCTCGTTTAACTTATTTAAAATCTATTTAACCTATTTCTCACATATTTAATCCGATCCGCTTAATTTATTTAATCTGTTTAAATTTATTTATCTCATTAAAAAATCTATTTAACCCATTTAATCTATTCAATTAATGGGTTATATGGTCGGATTGAATTATCTGTTTAATAAAAAAAGTCGGATATAAATTTAAAACTTTGATAATTTAATAAATAAATTAATTTGAATTGATATATTTTTTGATCCAATCTACATCCAATCTGAACTGATTGCGACCCCTACTTATGGCTCGGGCTATTTTTCATGAATTATGATGCAATCTAGTTCTTAAGGGCCGCTCATTTTTGTTTTTTTCACGTGCGATGCACATGAATAGAGAGAGGGGGTGTTGTAGGGAGGACCCGTATCTGTCTGAGTTTAATTAAATAATAGTAGTAGCAATAGACATGGTGCAATGTACATAAAAAGATATATATTATTCTGGTCCGCATGAAAGGAGATACATATAGTAGTAATTATTCAGGTATATGATGATGTACTTGTGGGGAAAAAAAAAATGAGAGACCTTGGTTACTCGAGAAATGCACATACATTGCTATGTAGTGGGTTTACTTTAATTTGTTCCTTAAATAGAGCAGTCTAATTAAATATACATTTATTAAAAGAAGAGGATATGTGAATAGCATCTTACAAAGGAACAAACAAATGGTAGAATCTAAGCACCGACAAAGTTTTGATGCCATAGAATAGTAAAGACTCTAATATTTTATACAAACCGAATATATGTCAAGTTTCGAAATTTATTTCTCCTGGTTTATTTTTTAGAATAAGAATGGAACTAATACTATATTTGTTAAAGATTTGATTACTTAAGAGGCAATAAGAATTGTGGGATATATTAAGGTGATGCAAAGTCAAACTTCAAGGGTTTTTATGCTACACAATGATATAGATCTAACAAATTTATGGTACTTGAGGAAGTTGCATTTGTAGCTTTAAAAGTCCAGGTTAGTTTATGGTTGATCAATGCTTGTGCAGCTCACTACTTTTGAGCTATAATTTCATGGCGAGGGGTTCAAGTGAATCCTATGTTTATAAATCTATCTTATCTAGGAGATCAAAATAGAAGTTGCTACCTAGGCTTGCAAACCACCTCCTCCCATGGCAAAAAGCCTGATGTTGAGCTGATGTCCCATGACTCATTAATTTTCTATCTAATGGATGCTAACTCTGTTTTTGCTTCTCTTAACACTGTTCATTCATGATCTGTGTGTGATGCAATCTCTTTATAAAGCTCCAAAAGAGATCCTTGACATTTATATCTTCATGAAAGTATTGAATTCAATTAAAGCATCGATGCATGAAGTGAAAACGTCGCATGTTTCTGTGCACACTCGTCTCTAATTTTTATAGAGAAACTTCTACTATTGATAATACTATCTTTTTTTTAATCATATAACTAAACCCCTTTTAATAAGTTTGTAGGCACATATATGTCAGTTAGGTCCAAAAAAATATTAAAACTATAAATAAATTATTTGCATGGAATTTTATTTTGAGAGTGGTGGTGCTTTTAATGTGGTTGTGATTTGTGAAAGGAAGAGGATTAGGATGATAAAATGATTTGCCATTTTCAAATTCGAGCAGGGTGTTTACACACTAAGATAATTGTTCTAATTATGCTCATGGATATAACTTTGTGATGCAAAGTTTTACCTAAAATTTCAACTCATGCAATAAACCACATGATTCCATCCACCTCCATTGGTTTGACTCGTTGTCAATCTGCCGAATCATTGCAATTGATCTTTGATCCTAAAGAGAAAGAAGAGATCTTAGTTCCGATAAAGAATCAAATTCATTTAAATGTTTTTGTTACTCTACATTTTTTTGAAAAAGGTGCTCAACCTAAGAGAACTATCATCACATGGTGCTACAGAGACTTTAGAAGTGCTATTAATGACCCAAACAAGAACACGTAATCGCACCAAGATATCATGCAAGTCAAAGATTTCCTAATTATTATATTAAACATCCTTTCTTCGATTGTCTACGTCAACCATTTAGTAATCCAAGATCTTTCAACACTAAATACCTGGATCTTTCATTGGTTGGATACCGTCCATAGCATCCAACTACTGTAAACTAAATATTTAAACAGGAAACAATATCATACTCAGACGTCGTGCCATACGCTCAAAGCAATACTTAAAAATACTAAGATCTCGTACCATCCAAATCAAACTACTCACAGCATGTGAGACAAATTGGGGTGGAGATGGCGATGTTGTTGGTGTATTGTGGACTGCGAGCAATAAAATTTTTTGGTGTATTAGAAGTTATATGATTAATAATGAGCACCTTCATAATTTAATTATTTCCATGACCTTAATGACATTGGTCCCGCACCCCAAGTAGTAGTCAGGTACAAGCATTGGCCTTTTGAAATTCTAAAGGACATAAAAAAATGAATGTATATAGGTAGATTGGATACTAAAGAACTCATGATTTCGTCTTGTTGTATGGCATGCCTTCCATTATGCCGGTTAGCTATAACATTTGTGCTTGGACCCGTCTGTCAGGGTCGTGGTTGCCCGGGGACAGTCAACTCTTCGACATATCGGTTCCGAGTGCGAAGCTGAGGCTACTTGGGCGGGCTTTCGCCACACGTGGTGTATTTTATGGGCCAGTTCCATCATCCTGAAGAGAAATTCGACCACGATCATCAGTTGGGTTCGAGGGGCCAAGGGGTAATGGTAGTGCCCACCCTTTGCTCCGAGATATCTAGGCAATGGTGGAGGCTGGAGGGCCTTTCAGGCCAAGAATGTATTCTGTAATGCTAATGGGGTTGCGGACTGGGCGGCTGCTTATGCAACCAGTCACTCCGGTAGTACCCTATAGACTGGAGATGTGGAGTTGTCCATGGCACTCTGAGGTATTTTGTTTTTCGATTTTACTGGGTGTATCCGTACTCGGCAGGTATGATATATCTGCTTTAGCCAAAAAAAAAAAGAAAAAAAGAAAAAAGAAGAAGAAAAAAAGAAAAGAGGGGAATACTTGTATGTTATTTGCTGGTCCCATTAACTTGGCAAAAATGGATCATGATGACACTCCTTTAAGTGATTAGGGTAGCAGCTGCTACCTAAACAAATATAAGCTATGGTCTCTTAATTGGCTCCTCAGGTTAATGCTTGTCTGTTGAGTTTTAGAGGACTAGCTGCTAAACTCTTCCCTGAATTATGGAAGGTGCATTACTGATAGTTAGTCATCATTATCAGTAGAAGAACAGCTAGATGGAATTCATGGAGAGACAACATTATGTTCCTATTCTGGTTTAATGTTTACAAACCATGATCGAGAAAGCAGCTCTCATGGCTTCCGTGTAATAGTTTGTGGGAAATGATACCTCTGCCATAGAAAAGGTGTAAATTGGACTATCTGGCTGATTCACAAGGTGCAGAGGCAAATCAAGAACATCATCTCTCAAACATAGCCTGACAAATTTTCATTTCATATCAATTGTAAATTTCTTAGATTTCTTGGACAACTAGCCGGACATTAGAGATTGATTGATTGATTTTTTAATGAACTCGTCGTTTACATCAAACCAAACAACCCTTGCAAACATCATTGGCCTTTAGTGCCATGGGCTTATTGGAAATAAATACGGTATCAGAAATTAGCCTTTACATTTAAGCACTTCAAAAGTAAAGAAAGTGCGGCTCTTTGGAAGTTTTTTTTTTTTTATTATTTGGAGCTGTGGCTTTACGAGCCCTTTGATTATATGTATCATCTGGCATCAGTCATAATAATATCCTATAATCTTTGGAGCAACAACACTAACGTACGCCTCTCATAGCACAAGTCTACTGTGATCGGCCACGAAGGATGCCATTCAATTAGCTGCATTGTAGCCCTCTTTGTAGGTATGCCTGATCACACATGAAGCACAACTTGATATGAATCTTCGGATATCTGCCAACAATGGAAGACTCGTGTTCCGATACTCCATCCCTACTCTAATCCATGGAATAACTGTTCTTGAATCTCCTTCCAAAACTATGCTGTCAGCCTGTAGAACTAAGATGGATGAGTCAAGCCCTGCCATGTAGCTCTTAGCTCGGTGGGTGGCCCCAATGTGTCACACAATTAGCAGCCACTTGTTGCCACCAAAGATGACATGCGATTATGAATGACAAAACCAACTCCTTCACTTTGCTCTCTATTCTTGACACTTCCATTGAAGTTGACCTTCGAAAAAGTTAGGGATAATAGTTCCTAGGTAAACGAACCTCATGAGGTACGAAAGCTATAAATACGGGACTCAGATTTTTTCCAACTATCAAGAGCGTCTGGTGGCCCAAATGAATTTTGAAGCATCAATAAAAACATGGATCTTGTTGCAACCACCAAAGGGGCTCTCCGTCGCACTCTTAAACAGCATTCTATGTCCTGGTCATCCAAATATAATAGGCAGCATAGCAAAGAAAATCTGGCGCCCCGATCCCTAGTCTCTTTGTGTCTCACCTCCTTTACACTTCGAGTTTCTAGGGCCCATCATGATGGACAAGCAACTGAATAGTATGATCCAGATCTATTATGTAGCCAGACACTCGAATAGCACATAATCAATGGACTCCTCCGTATCCGCACACAACTTTTTCTCGAGTAGATTCCAATCCTCCACATCCAGATCGCATCCGTTGGTTGGCCGTAGAGGAACCACTGACTAAGATATTGAGCTCGCTGACTCTAGCCGTCTGAATACTGGTCCCATGCCAAGTCTGGCTGGTAAATCTCACAAAGGAATAGCCAAGGAGAAGTATTTCTCTTCAAAACAGAAGTCGGCATCATGTCTCAGTCATTTGCAGCAGAAGCGCCACCCTTTCATGTGTCGGCAAAATCTATTCACTTCCAGATGTTGGATTCTACGTTTCTCTTTCTTCCACTCCCGTGACGAGCCAAAAACCCACCGACAGCCGATGGCAAGCGATCTTATCCCATTAGAACTTTTCATCTTGGAATCCTGTCTAAAGGGAAGACCAGAACAAAAAAGCATCTCATCATCCACAAGCAAAATGACCCTCAGCAACAGCTCCATTAGTATATCTCAGCCGTAACCAGGACGTTGACGGAGATGAAAGCCTTGGTTGAATTATGATATGTGACCTGCCTCTCAGCCGAGTCTCCCCTCTTTGCTAAGAACTCTGGTATGTGGTGAGGTAACAAATAGAAGTTAAGTAACTCTAAATAGCCGACGTGGAATTATTTAATCAATTTAATATAAAATATCAAGAAATTGAGTGTGTTAAACCAGAAAAAAAAAGGAAAAAAAAAAGCCTTACTCTCTTAAAAACGCTAAAGTAAAACTATTTTATTAACGTCTTCGCTGGCATTTTTAAATCATGTTTCAGTTATTTTGATTTATCATTTTAAAGATATTTTCATCTCATTTTTAAAAAAATCAAGTCACCGTCCCAAAATCACAATCTCCCTTCCTCCCTTCTTTCATAATGGAAGAAAAAGAAGGGAAAGTTCCATTACTTTTGATCACTCTATAAGATATGAGATCATCTACGGTTTATCTTTTATATTGCAAATAACAGTACTATTATAGATAGCTATTACATCATCTATCTCAAAGATAGGCAACTAATGCTCGTCTAAAGTTTCATCATGGATGGTATCGAGTATGATCGCTTCGATTCTCATGATGGTATTCGGTATTCAAGATGATTGATCCCGCAGTTATTCAATTTTTTATAATCTTTTTATTTTATTTACTTGTCCATTAGTGCATCCATGTCATGAACCGTTTAACATATCACATCAGCTGTCCCTATTTATATTCCTATATAAGGGTTTTTTTTGGTGAAAGCCCCACATATGGGTTTGGCTGACTACGCCCTTTCCACGTTTAACGTCGGCATCGTGGCCATGCAAATAGGGACCACGAAATTATTATAAAGTCATAATCTAAAAGTAAAAAAGTAAACTTGATGACCCATCTTTCTGCAATTCTGATTTTGTATTTTAGTATAGCGGGAGGTGTATTGAACTCAGCTTGATCGAACTTGGATCTAATTAAGCTTAGTACGGAGTTGACTTCGATCTCTAAGATCAAGCTCAATTCATCTATCATTATTTCGAGCTTAAATCAATTTAATTTCAAATAAGATCAAATACAAGCATCATTGAGAAACTTGATAGTCCTAAAGTGAGTTGAAATCCTTGGTTTCAAACTTGGTTCATGTTTGTACTAGTATTATAGTTGATTCAACGAATAAACAAAATATAGTAATTAGGGCCTTAATATAATAATTCATTATATAATATTAAAACCGCGGTTCTCTCTGTCTCTTTACAGAAAGCGAGAGAGCGCGGCATATTAGGTGTTGGGGTGTTACGTGTTCTCGAAGTAATAAAAAGCGATAGAGGAACCATTTCACGTGAAACCGATTTCAGCCCTGTCACGTTGCATATATTATGATTAAAACTCGGTGTTTCCTATACAGTGTGCATGGAACCATTTCACGGCCACTAATGAAACAGGGCAAGTTAATTTTAATGACGGTGCACAGGTAGTTCATTAGTTATGATAAAGCCCAAATTAACTATATTTCCACACTGATCATAGAACTAATTCAGGATAGAAGTACAAAACATCAGAAATAAAGTCTAATAAAAGATCCTTTTGTGGTTCATACATTATATCCAAATCCAAATTTTGTGTTTTCATATAGGGACCTCACATATAGCAATAAATGAAATATAAGGACATGTCTCTCTTTAATTTCTTAATTATAATAATCACCATAAAATCATTCTAAGATCACCATATAAATCAATAGGTTCTTTTGTGATTCATTAATTGCATTAATACTCAAAGTTTTCCTATCCATATGATGACCATATAGCCACTTTTGGGTCCACTATACAAAATACTGTTCAAAAGTTTACCTTTGCTCGTCTCAGCAGCAATCTTCTATCATTGCCCAGAAGCAGGTAAAAGTCCTGGGTGTCAACACAGCGAAATTATCACTTGTTGGCCGAGAAATGTTGAAGATGAGAGGCATCAGACTTGTGGATATGCTCCATCCCAGCTATTTTATCCAAAGGATATTTGCAATGTTTTTGCAACTCCATATATCTCCGCATATCGAAATTATGCCCCTGCGACAATTTCCTTTGTCTGGATAAGAAGAGCCTCTTCATCAGATCTTGATATGTTGGATCCTTCGATGTAAAAAGGAAGTAGGCATATCCGACGACTATGCTGGTTGTCGTGGTGAAGAATGCTATTGGCTCCATGACATCCCATGAGAACTCCCAGAATGTTAGACGAAAGAAGAGACCAACCTGAACAACCAAGAACACCAATCCTGACCACAGAATGCGGCGGACCTGCTTGTGAGCAAGCATATCGATTTCTTCCTTTTTTCTCTGCAGTTGCTTCAGCTCTTCTATCCTCGGATCATTCTCGGGTTCCAGCACAAGGGGAACAGCTCTTCTAATGAGATCCACAACCTAGAAGAATAGGCAAATAGATCGAGATGATAAGCCTCCAGTCTTACAGTATCTACCCAGGTAGACTAAATAAAAACATATATGATCAACCTTTTGTTTGACGCTAAAAGGTCCAAAGAATAAAAGTACCAATGGTTCATTCAGCTTCGTAAATTTAAAATTTCCGACACCTGATAAAACTAAAAAAACACTCCAACTACATGCCCAGCTGCCAAATTTAATCATCATTCGTTGCTCACTAGAATTGTGAAGAATAGAAAGCACTTCAAAAATTTCACTGCTAATCAAATAACCAAGTGAAAAAAATAGTAAGCATGGGAAATCTTTTAATGTCGACTATTAAACATTATCATTGCATTTCAAAGTTGTGTGAACTGCTCTTCACGATGCCATTGAGGTGAATTGAAAGAAAAAAAAGGGAGAGGCTTTGGGGTGAGAAAATTAATTTTTACCAAAACAGAAACTTTGTGGGTAATGCGTTAAAATTTAGGAATCTATCATGACAATTCAGTGGCATCAAAATGGAAGAAAAATAGTATAGTATTCATGAGAAACTTTAAATATCAAACTCCTATAAATTCATATGGCATATCTATTACTTGTATGTTCAATTCAATAAGATCTATGCAGTCAAATGAAACACGGAAAAAAAAATCTACCTAGGGTTTTGCATCCGTTCAGGTTTTAAAGTATCGAGGAAATAATACGATTTGGATTCCAATGGAAATTGAAAATCCTAAAATGAAAATGGAGCTACAATAGGTGAAAGATTCTTTTTCTTCAATTCAGGCCTATATTAGTCAAGAATAATTGGAAGTTGAAGATAAACATGAAAACCTGAAACCAAGGAAGAAAGAGAAGATTTAAGATGGAAAAAACCAAGTGTTCTGACAGTTTATATACATCATTTGAACAACCAAGACTGAAATTTACCAAATTCAATCTTCTAAACTTTCATAGCAAGAAAAAACAATGAGACTGAATTGCACTTCTGTGAAAATTCATGGAAATTCTTTTCAACGTGCTGTCCTAATTCGAGATACAACTGAAGCACAAAAAGCTAACACGTAAAGACAGAGAAAATCTCATTACCTCGAAAAGCCCTCATGGGAATTATTTCTATGGATCTGAATTCTCATCTCCGGAAAATCCAAGCCTCCCAAGAAGCGAAAAAATGAGGATCTTTTTATCTGTTTCTTATTTATTTGAGACAGCATAACACCTTTGCAGTAAGCAGAGGCATGGCATTTGGTTCTCCAACCCCATCCTCTGATATGAGGCATATCAGAGATAAGGAAGTAACATCCATTATAATATACCTAAGGGCCTCCTTGGATCCCTTCTTGGCATTCTGCTGGATAACTCCTACAGTATGAGAGATGAGAGTCTGCTAATGAGAGGGAGGATGCAGTGGAACGGAGAAATTGGGAGGATTCGGAAGATTCGATCCTAAATTTCAAGATATCTAAAACATCAAGCATTACCCAATCAGATCGTTCTTGCCATTCCATGGGTCTCCCTTTTTCCCTTGTTCTTGTCCCCTGCCTCTTCATATCAGCTGATTTCCACTCCTGCTGAAATTATCCTTGGATTTGCTCATCCCCTATTGCAACTCCAAAATGGCCCAGAAAAAAAATTCAAGAATCAACACCTCCAATTACCAAATCCAATTTCTCCCCCTAGAATCCCCCATTTCGTGTATCTTATAGGAATCTCTTCTCCAACTATTGAGCAAAGAATCATCAAAACCCACAATAAGATGGGCCAATCAGCAAGCAAAGAAGGACATCTCTGTCATCCAGTAACCCATCAAATCCATCAGTTTCATTTTACCTAGATTAGCCGCAACATGGAATCTTTCTCTGCTGGGAGGTGGAGAAAACACCTATAAATGATTGAAATCTAATGACCACCTACTAATAAGAGAAAAAAGCCACTTCCAACTTTCCCTTGAAATCTTGAAATGGAATCAAAACTATCCATTCGCTAACATATAAACAGCTAATTCCAATCTTGAAATCTTGAAATCAGATAAAGAGCTAATTCAAAACTATCCATTTGCTAACTACGTTAATTCCAATCTACAAACATATAAAAACACAAAAGGAGGAGCAAGATCAAATTCTTAGCTTCGCCCTTCTGAAATCGAATCAAAATAGCAAAAGCCCATCTCGGATCTCCCAAAAATCCCCCTTTAAATCTAAAGAACGAGAAATCGTGAGGGGAGAGAGAGAGTTCAATCACCTTATCTGGGTGGAGATAGACCTTGTCCCTAAAGAGGAGGAGGACGCCGGCCTCGTCGAGGACCCGGGCGAAGGCCATCGCCTCCTCCCGCGTCCGCGCCATCCCCATCCCCTCGCACTCCTCGAGGAGCTGTGAGAACCCTATCACCTCCTCCCCATCCCTCTCCAGCTTCCGCTTGAGCGCCTCCACGTTCACCAGCCGCATCAGCCGCTTCGCCTCTGCCAACGTTATCGCGTCCGGCTGAGCGGTCGCGCCGCCGGAGATGCCGTGGTCCGCCTCCCAGGCGGCGGTGGAGGAGGGCGGCGACGGCGAGGCGGTGGGGGAGGCGGACGCGAAGGAGAAGGAGTAGGGGGAGGCGAGGCGGAGCCAGGGGCGGCGGATCGGCTGCTCCGCCCACCGGCACCCGGTGGGCTTCGCCGGACCGCCTAGGCGCGTCCGGAAGAGGAAGCGAGACGACGAGGATCGCCACATTGTGCGGGAGAGTGACAATAACGTCTAGAGCGAGAATGGCGGAAGTGGGCGGGGGGGGTTTGCACCCGGGTTTGCGCGAATGACGGTCGCCGTCACCGGCTTAACGGCAAGCAACGGCGAGAACGAGATCCCGGCGCGCAACGGAGCTGCAGGGCCAAATTATTTCCATCTCTATATTTATATATACATTTTTGAATATATTATATTTTATATATATATATATATATATATATATATATATATATATATAATACATATGTTTGGTAGTTGGCAAAATTATTTAATATTTTTTATTTTTTGTTTTCATGATCCTTTTTCGTATGGTTAGTATATAGATGGTGCCAATCTCTTTATTATTGCTAGCCCTTTTTTTATTTCCTTTTTATTGTAAGAATAATTTTTTTCTTTTTTTGTTGAAATATAAGATGTTTCATATAACAAGTCTTTATAAAATAGCCATGCCTTGTGTTTATCATTTTCTTTTCTCTCTTTTTCTTGATTTTTTATATATTTTAACTAGGAGCTGGTGAGTAATAATGCAGTTCATACCATTGGTGCATCAATTTATATACTATTTTTTATATTTTTTTAATCAACTTATATAAGGTATTTTTTATATATAATACTATTCTTATAATAATGAGAAGAAACCGGCAAGGCGCCACCTTTTTGGCATCAACTTGCATTATCACAATATTAAACAGGTTAAAAAAATAAGATATTTGGAGCAAAAAGATCATATACTAAACGGTGATTTGATAAGGACAACAAAGTGGACCCGAAGTGGGTCTAAATTGCCATTAACGTTTGGCCGTTATGATCAGAACGAATGGTGGAAACGGACAAGGACAGTTATAAGAAGGATCGGGGCAAACAAATCCAAGATCATCTTAATCATCCCTGCCAAGCTGCGGTGTGGCAACCCGACGCCGTTTTTGCACGTCACTGGGGACAAGAATCTTTCCATTTATGTATCTTCCCTTGTTAACCATTAAATTTGTTTAATGTTAGTTTATACCACTCCTAATCAAAAAACTGTACCCTACACGATCGTATGCGGTACACGCTACTAATCATAGCTGCTATTTTCGTAAACTTCATTCATCAAGCATCAATTCGATGCATTATTGTATGAACGAGTGGTTATGATTGGTAGCATAATTTATTTTCTAACATATCGGTATTATTTTTAATAAGCCTGAATACAATTGTATGGTGTTTTTAATAAGCCTGGATACAATTGTATGGTGTCTCTCATGATGAGAATAAGAAGCATAAAGAAGGGAGTCTAATCAACAAGATTGGAATGGATTATGGAGATATTGGAAATTATATAATTACATTAGAGACATTGAAAATATAAAGAATAAGTCATCATTCTTTTTTGGTTGGGAGGTGAGAATGAAATGATTTGGGACCAAAAATTCCCAATGATAAATTAGAACTATATTGGTTGGGTTCCTGCCCAAATTCTTCTTTTTATTTGTTAAAAGGAAAAAAAAATAACACATGAAATAACAAAAAAAAGAAATATGAATGTTCAGGTTTTCGCTTTTATAGAGGGAAGCAGTTCATATCTCTCTCACCACAAGAGCAACTCTGAAAAGATGAATAAAGAAATTCTACTTCAAAACCCTTTGGGATAGTTATGCTAAGATATGAAAATCTAAGATTAATTCTGAAAAATTACAGAAATATTTCATCAAATGCCAGTGAGAAATATTTAGACTCTAATTTTTTAAAAAGTTTTACTCAGATTCCTTAGTTTATGTTGTAATATGGCCTAATCATCTATAACTATTTTAATATTGTTCATGAAAGGTAGAAAATGCTTTAATTATCTTTATCTTTGTTGAAGGGTTATTCATGAAGGAAGGTTTCTCGAGAAAAATTTAGTAATTTTTCACTTTTAGTTAATAGTTTTGAGGTGTTAATAGATGGTTAGGCAACATTATAATAGAAAAATAAATTATGATGTTCAATTAATTTTAAAAAAAAATTGGAGCCGAAATATTTTTCATCTAAATTTGAAAGATTGCCTCTACAATTTTCTCAAAAATTTAAAAAAATATATAATGGTATCTTTGGATGGTGAGCATAAAGCTCGACTAGATTCTCTCAGTTGTAATGGCGGATAACAAATCTGATATTTATAAATTTGTACCATTTATTTTGGAGGCTAAATAGTACAGAGGACTTACATTTGCAGGCACCGAACAAGGGCGATGTAACAAAATTGACAACGAATTGGGCCGGCCTATCTTGAGTCAAATTCTTCTTAAATCGAAACCTAATAAGAGTAAAACTTAAGATTATCATTATCCCATGGGTTATACAAACAGAAAATATATGTATATATTGTGCGTGTAATATAATATAACATAATATGATTACCAAGTTTATAAAAATTATTATTTTTCTTGCATCTATTCCTCTTCTTTTTTAACAATGTAATTCATCTCTGCCTCTCACCTCTATTGTAAATATGATTAATCTTTAATAAAAGCCAGGTAACTCTTTTTGCCTCCTTTTATTTCTTTTTTTTTTTTTTTGCCAAGTTTATATATAACCGACCAAGATTCAAAATCTTACCAACATCAAATAAAGTGATATTATTTTTATAATTTTGTTGGATAAAAATTATATAAGAGAGCTTATGTTAACTGGGACAACCTTTAGCCTAAGCCAACCCAGCAGCATGCCAAGTGCATTTGGAACTTTAGGTAGTTTAGAGCCATGTTCATAGGTTGCGATCCACTTCTTTGAGCAAGCCTGCATTCAGATGCAATTACAATTAGTGATTTACGAATTTTGTATATTATCAGAGTATATTCTAAAAAACAAAAGAAAAACCAAAACATACTATTGTTTTTTTATGCTCGAAGACAAAGCAAGCATATCTTTTACTCCGTGCTAACTTTAATATATCAGCTAAATGTTTCTGGTTATCCGTTCTTTGGATTCTTTTTGGGATGTTGCTTCTTTTGCTATTAATGTTCTTACATTTCACTATTTTAATGAAATATGGACTGGATTTTTTTTCCTCTCTCTTTTCTAAAAAATTATATATCAAAGCTAAATACAACTTATAAGATCTTTGTAATTTGCCGGGCTGACCCAAAAAAAAAAAAAACTGGACAAGCTTAGCGGTCACAATCAGCTTTTAAGCTGCGCACATGACCTAAATTCAAGTTGGATCTCATCTCAATTTTCATCGGGCTTCCTCCCATCCTAGCTATGAAAAATAAAAAAAAAGAAGAAGAAAAAGAGTTATGAGGCTGGAGCGGCGTTGTTGATGGGACTGAGGTTGTATCTTTCGTGCGAAAAGAAAAGAATTCATCTTTCTTTTGCACAAATCCACTGTTGGATCATGCAACGACCGCTTCAGAATTCATGCGAGCAGAGTGCTTTGAAATCTATGCAGGACACGATACAACGGACCCTGGCCATGGGCATCCATACGCTCAAGTTTTGGGGCGCCGATCCTGATTTTTTGGGGTTACTTGTGATGTTTGATATTATCTTATCATTTATCTTTTGGAATAGCTACTTAAAAGCAACCTTCTGAGCTTGTTTACATGAATGCCTAATTGAAGACCGTTGCCGTTCTTCTACTTCACGGCAACAAGGATCGCTTTTTTTTCCTGGGCGACACGATTTGGTCTTAAAGGAAACGGAATTGCCTAAAAAGACACCACGACAAAAGCCATTTGGACCTAAAGCATTGGCCTTAGCTAGGATTGGCAATAGGCTGGGCTGGAGTCCATTTCAACAAAGCCAATTCCATTGTCCCAGCTTTATTGAAATGAAACCAGGCTCAGTGCTTGCTTTACCAAAAACATTAACATATTACCCAGAAAACGGGGCTAGCACTAACCACATCCAAAAGCTTCTTAAAGCCTTAGTTCTATAAATAGGGTTGATACAATGCATTATATTATAGGCTGGGTCCTGTAGAAAAATGCTGATAAGGGGCCATTCGTCCTCAGTTTCTTGAAATTATATATGATCTAATCATGTAGCAATACCTTTTTTTGTTTCTTGGGGAAGACGGCTAAGGAGTGTGTATTAATTTTTTTTAAAAAAAATTCTTAAATATTTAGATAAAATGGAATAAGATCTTTTCTTTATTAAGAATATAATAAATATTTTACACTACTTTTTCAGAAAATTAGATGCTCAATCATTTTAGAATGTACTACTTTTTCATAATCAACCAAATTTGCGAAAACCACTTTTTTAAATATCATATACCATGCATCAGCTTTTTAGAAAAAAATATTTCTGTAACGAAAAATTCTTCCTGCGAACCAAACTAGCACTATATGTATTGAGGATTAGTGTAATTGTTTTCTATTTTACAAAATAAAAAGGCTCAAAAAAGCACCCCTCATGATAGTTCTAAATTGAAGGCTAATTTTGTCCTACAATAAGAGAACTAGGAGAAGGGTTCCTCTTTAAATTGCGACCTCAAATGATTTTATTGCGTTCTTGTTAGCATCCAATCAGCTTCACTATGACTGAATTTTCTAAGGTTTATCTGACATATAAAGGCCAAACAGGTGACGAATCCCAAGGCGAGCGAATCAATGCCTCCACCATTCATCAACTTTACAGCAAGTGGTGCAAATTTCTGTGTCTTCTAAAACTTCCCTCAAATCATTTGTTGCTGCATCCTTCCTGAGACTTCCGAGATGAGGTTGATAGCTTTATATGGTACATGGAGGCTTTGCTTCCCAAAGTGGAGAGAATCACACCAGTAAAATGAGCAAATGCAACAGAACAAATACCAAATGGGAGATGAGTGGAGTTTCGAAAGGAGAGAGAGAGGCAATACTACCATCATTTTGTGTGCCTCTTTTTGGACAGAGTCTTCATCATGCCTTTGAATATTTTCCAAAACCAAAATACATTCATTAATGCCAGCACTGGTGGAACAATCGCCAAACTGTAACGCCCAAGAGGAAGTATTGTCTTCACCTGAAACAGAAGGACAAGAGGAGGGAGAAAAATTAAGTTTTTGATGGTAAGATATTATATTGGTTGTTGAGGAAAGATGGGACACAAACCACCCCATCGATCTTCTCAATGAAACTTTTCAACATTAGTGTTTCTTATAATCCCTAAAAATTTGTGCCTGGAAAGCAGATGCTAAGTTGATGATGGCATTTCCAAGTATTGATTGCTGCTTACAAAATATAGTAGCAGAAATCTTTTTTAATAGAATTTATAGAAAACAAATTCAAAGAAAGGTGCTGACAGGTATCTTGGGTGAAGTCTTACAGTGTTGTATATTGGGTCTAAGACTTAGGGTGTTATATATTGTTTTGCATGCCTTGTAAGGAGAATGCCCATGCCACTCCTTGTTGCTTAAGTTTCAGTATTAATGATCAAAAAGTCGATCTCTTATATCGAATTTCCAAATCACCTTAATCTGCAGCATACCTGATCAAAATGAAGATATATGTGGGTGAAGAAATAGATGAAGAGAAGGATCCTTGCAACCTAAAAAAGAGACAATCCACAGGTCAGAGAACAGATTACAGATAGTGAAAGCCTAGAAACCATATTAGTAGCATTTAATAACCATTTTGTTCTCATTTGAGTATGGACCCATGTATTCATGCAATATGTGAACACTTAAGAATGTTGAATGTTTTTAGAGATCTGATTAGAAAATCTTGCTGATGTTATAATAAGTCGATAAGATCAATCATCAGAATTCGGAGTTGGTCATTAAACTGAGGCATGTGATATGTGCTTTGACATGAAGTTAACGAGTAATATTATCCCCTATCTAAAAGCATTGTCTATACAAACTTGATCATACCAGCCATCCAAGGAACAAGGCCATGCCATTGTAAATATACAGTTTCGAACTTTTCTGCCAAGCATTATCCAGATACCTGCAGTCATCCTTTTGGCTTTAGTTCAAAATATAAGCAATTATCAAATGTTTGGAACAGGATGTCAGAACATACCATCTGAGATTTACAAAGGGAGTTGTAGCTTCAGAAAATAAAACCATGAGTACGTAAATATGTGCTTTGCCGAGTATCAGAGAAAAAAAAATTGCATACATCGAGAGCCCATGATGCAAGACCTGGAGTGAGAACATTACAGGTTCAATCTACAGGCGGAAAGAGAACAATATGGGTTTACTACACAAGAGAACCTCAGCCTATCAATGCATTGAAGTACTTACATATTCCTTGCCACCTAAAGAAGGGAAAAACCATAGAATCATTGCCAAGTCTGAGAGAAAATAACCCAGAGAAATCTGAAAAAAGAATTCAAGCAATTGGATACAAGTCGACAATTAGATGAAAAAAGCAGTCCAGTGTAAAGCAAAGCCAACTACATTTAGATCAGTTGCTTGGCACCCCTCTCCTCATTTTATGCTCCTAACCAGAGGTTCTGGGTTTGACCACAGAAGCCAGCATTCTCATCTCATGAAAAAAAACACCCAATCAAAGTTGAGAATGGGTGCATTCAAGATAGCATTTGTTAGGCGTCTAACCAACCATATCCTTAAATAGTCACCATAGCAAGAGAGACTTATATAGGAGAAAGATACTAAAGCTCAGACATCATCGAACAATAAAAGCCAGCTTGTAAATAATGGTAAAACTTAAAGAGAAAGAAAGACGACCAATCCCATATTATTGTTGTTGTTGTTGTCATTATCTTTCTGGAATTAATCCCCTATTACAAAGTCAAGTAAATGGCCTAGAAAAGAACATAAATTCTTATCAGAATAACTATCATGAGTTTTTAAATTGCGAATTCATTTACTCATCTCAGCTTCACATTGACATATTCTAAATAGTCTCCATAGAGCACACCATGCAAAACACTCCCTTAACTTTTGTGTCGCCTCTGATTAAGCAATCAATCGGCTCCTCCTAATGATCCAATTGGTGAGGTGTGGATAGGGAAAATGATGTCCATATCAATGGAATCACATTTAGTGTTGGAAATCTCAGGGATCTCCATATGCAAATAACAGTTCCGAATCCCTTTGGTTGCAGACAAGTAGCATCTCATTAGTCGACAATGGAGAGAGCACACAAACCACCTAAAGGCCAGCTGGTTGGCACTTCTCTCCTCAGCACTTGTGTTGGGGAGAGGTTCCAACTTCGAATCAGGATGGTGGCAGCCCCATGGTTATTCTAAAAGAAGGAAAAATTAACTATAATAAGACATATATGGTGTCATGATGTGTTCTCCGAAGCTATTAATATTGTTTTGTTCTACTAAAATGGCTCATCAGTTTGCAATACACTCTCTTAAGCAGCTAATGCATATCATGAATCTTCAAACGGGTTAATAGATGTCTAGACATAATTGACTTCTCCCGATCTTCTCTATGTTCAGCTTAAGTTTCGTATTCTTTATTGTCAGTTAGCAATCCATGAAAAGAACATGGGAATTCAGTAACTTCAACAACCAAAACATCATGTTCTATTAAGCACAATCTTCAAATAAGATGCAAAATTGTAAGGCAGAAAATCTGTAAGATCATGTAGCTAACCCAATCTGATAAAACTCGAAAATGTAATTTAGCTGGCAATGTATGAACAACTCATCATCTCTGAGAACACTACAATATGCAAAGTGCCATTGCAATTTCACTATTTTTTAACAGTATATCATAGACTATTGTTAAAAACTCATCTAGCATATATAGGAAGCGAATAAAAATAAACAAAAAAGTTCTTCATTTTCAATTTCAGAAGCATTTTAAAAGAAAAACAGGATGATACTGCTACCAGCTTATCAATTCATCTATTAAAAAAAACTCCGAAGTACAATTGACAACCAATAACTTACTCCAAACATGGTGTCTGATAGCACTGATTTTCTGTTTATCATTAGCTCTTCACAAGCACCATCCTTGAAAAGGTCTGATATCACTACCAGATAGAAAGAAACTGCTGCAGCAAGCACTGCATGCAATGTGGAGAAACCCCTGCATGAAAGAGTTAATGGATCTTAGACATATAAATATAGTAGAACTGATTTACTGGAGTCATCTCACAGGTAATGGTATATATCTAAGTACGTCTTACCTATTGTTCCACTCAATTTTTTGTAATTTGCTTAGCTTGTTATATGCCTTAAAGTACCTCAAGCTGATCAGACATGTAATTTCATATACCTTCACAAAAAAGATGCTTTTGTTATAAAGAAAAAAAACAATAGAGGCACATCTGAGAATCTCAACCCACCCCCCCAACCACCTCAAATATATATATATATATATATAAATGTGGAACTATTTTCCTAATTAGCGGTAAAGAGATGTATTACTTGAAACCGTATCTCTTCTCCTCAAGGAGCGTTAAAAGACAAAGGCACCATAGCATTTATTCCATTATAAAATCAATCATCATATATAGTTAATTGTAATCACAAAGATAAATATCATGGAATTTTCTCTTTTCGAAGAAACAAAGAAGTTCATCGGAGATATCCAAATGAAAAGTTCGTCATCAGTTCAACTTTAGAACCTAAATTAACTCATGAGTAGAAGCCTATCCTTTTATCTCAAGCAATTCCTTGCTAAATGACTGACATTATATTACAAGTCACTTATCACTAAGAATTTGTCGATCTTCAATTTCAAATTTGTATGCAAATTTCACTGGCATTGTAATGAAACAGCTATATTATTTGGTTTATATAGCCTAGTTTGGTGACTCAAAAGTCTACGGAAGTAGGAAAAAAGGAACTAGAAATAATAAATAAGAAAAGAATATCCACCTAAGATCTTGGGTAAGTGATTTTCTTACATGACCCAAAGGCCATCATTTTGCAAGTATTTTTTTATATTTTTCTCTCATGCATATGCCCGGATAACTAGGTATATATAGATAGGTCTAATAAGGTTATGAACAAATAAAATGTTAAAACTTCTTGCTCTTGCTTTATGACCCATAACAACAGAATTTCCGCTTAGATGTACTCAAATTTGTTGGATCCACAAATTTATATCCTTTGATCTCATTTCCGAAAGCATCAAATGCGATGTCCTGTGAAAAGGTGTGGTTAAAAAGAGCTTGTCCCCTCTGAAGCACAACCAAAGAGCCTTTCTTGCACTGTGGCATCAGGATTTCAAGATGAACTTTACAGGCTGCTGTGCCTATGATAATTAAGTAATAATGACACAACGATCTAAAGTACAAGAAAATAATCGAGATACAGTTATGGCAAATGTTACATGACTTTGCTCAAACTATCAAACACTCAAATCTTTTTCCCCTGTCATAGTGTCATTTCAATTTAAATGAGGAAGAATTGTGAGTTGTGTCTTCTAATTTTAAACATCAGGACCGCTTGCATAGTACTACTTAGCCTGACAATGGTGCTTGCAATTTATAACATGGGTTTGGAGTTTCCATAAATGAAACAGTAGTATTCAGAACTCTGCTCATTTCATTCTTTGGATTTTAAGTGCTTTCCAGAATATCAAACTTTATCATGTATTGCAACTACCGGACAATCTAATAAGATTTGCTCTGTAGTCCTCCGTACTCTTAATACAAGACTATATATTGCTTACTGGAACTACCACTACCTTCTGAAACAACTACAAGCATAGCCATGATGCAAAACCTAAAGGACACTGGCATAAACCTTACCGTAAACAATTAATTGAAATTAAGCAGCATATTCCATGCCCCAAAGCAATATTTTTTAGCTCAACAGAATGATGTAAAGTGCTTACGATCTTGCACATGATAATGCCGGAGAAGACCGATACCGGCCAAAGAATTTGCTCGGTCGGACCGAAATTTCCATCCATCGCCAGCTTCCTTCAAACAATCTCCAGCCCACACAAACTGAAATAAGCCATAATTCGATTTCCATCAGCCTCAAATAGAATAAAAAGATCCTTCTATTGAGCAAAATTAAAGGGTCTGCTACTTTCCAGAAATCTGTTCGCCCTCCAAAAGCACCAAAAGAAAATTAAAGAAAAGAATGAACAAAAGAAATGCAAAAGAAAGGACCTTTAATCCAGTTGTCTTTTAATCAGAACTTTTCAGAACCAAGGAGCATATAGAAGAAGAATGAGATCACCAGACCAATTAAATTATGTAGGACAAGAACAATAAGAAGAAACACTCCAAAGGAATCAGAATAAAATGTAAGGATGGACAAATGAAAGCAAACGAGAAGACCTGCAATCTGTTGGTCTTTTGATAGAACTTCTTCTATGAAGCCAAAGACTAAATGTATAGAAGAAAAGCAAAGACCAAGTGACCAATCAAGCTCTATAGGAAGAGAACAAGATTAGCAAGCACTCCAAAAGACACATATAAACAAATAAGAAAAAGAGAGGATCTAAGAGAAAGAGAACAGACCTGGGTGAAGGAGGAGAAGGCTGAGAGGCTATATGTCTGTTAGGTTTTGTTCTTTGGGGTCTCCTTCAGAGGGCCGAGTTGTGGAAGGCCAGAGGGGTGGATTGACCCAGAAGCGGGAGGGAGAGAAGAGAAAGCGCTGGAGCCGTTTAATCTGACGCGCTGGACACGTGACAGCGAATCTAAGCGGCATCTATTTGAGAATCTAGTGATGATTTAGGAACATTGCCGTATCATGCTTTTTTTTCCAGCATATTATTTTAATATAATTAAATCCAATAAAATTAAATAAAATAGTTAAAAATATTTAAAAAATTAAAATATCGTGCAACGAAAGATTCCATCCAAGCAAACAGATTTTATTATCAACAGCCAAGCCTCGTTAGGGCACGACATCAAGTGACCTGCTTTGTTCACCAATCATAGGTTGACACGTCGGCAAGCTTGAAAGCTGAATCTACGTATAAATGGGACCCATCAAAAAAATTGTAATTCTGTGCCTTGCTTTCCTCTAAGAATCTGACACGTCGCCAAAAAAAGGCTGTTTGGTGTGAGACGGAACGGGCGAGCTACGCCTCCATCAGGATCCGCCGGCGACCGGTTGACGAACCGCAGAATTGGACCCGCTGGCCAAGGACTAGTTTAATGGGTTCGATTGACCGATGGTGATTGAAAGTTTCGTCGAGTGGTCTATGCTTGACTCGGCCAGTTTGAATACTTCTCTGTAGACTTGTCAAAGGGGGATGGCTCTTCTAATCACTTATTTATCCTGGTCCACCTAATGGGAACCAAATATGAGCCACTAAATCATAGCAAAAGCCACTTTTCTGATCCATTGATAGGTCATAACCAGACACTGAGCATCATGCATGGAGATGTTAGGTTTTAGATGAAAACCGATCATGGGACGATTATCTCTCAAATATCTAAAATTAGCCGGCAGTTTAGTGTTGGATGTATGTATGACAAATTGAGTTAGAAAATAATACATGAAAATTGATTATTATTAGTATTTTTGTTGACATGGAAAATAGAAAGATCATTCAAGCTCATCGTCACAGGGCAAAAGTCATAGTATCTTCCATGTGTAGCTTGGTAACCCTATCTCTCATCCTAGAGAGGAGAATCTCATTTGAACTTTCAGTTTGACATGCATTAATTTTTTATAAAATAACCAGTCAAAATTTCATTCTCTCTAGTTTTCAGAGAAAATTAAACACTTGAAGCATTTGGTCCGGACAAATGTTGTCCACCTTTGGTTTTGATCGTATACCAACCCAGCTAATTAACATTTTTTTTGGGGGGTAAAACTAGTTGACCTTTAAAGGATCATTATAATGCATGATAGGACGTTGGTGAGAATACAACCGACAAAATCAATCATTTCAGGCGATTAATTATTACCATATATGCTTTCCAACAATCCTAAAGAAAAGTTGAGTTCGATTAAGACGTGCAAAATCATCAGAAACATGTAATATTTCATGGAAAGCCATTCCCATCAATCATTTCTTTCTTGTGCAAATGCTACTTGAACTCCAAAACCACATCAAACAATATGTAACTGTAGAAATCAAGCGCATCGTCGTCAGTAACATGCTTTGCTAAAGTTTTCAGAATTTTAAATTTGTCAATGTCGCCCCTGAGAGTGCCTTAGGCACTGGATGAGCGAGGCAACGATGCTGGAGAACTAGACGATTGACTATTCAAGCCGAGCTCGGTGAAGATCTGTAGCGGACGGGCGCTGTTGAAATTTTTGTTCGATGGCTCCGTTCCGACCTGAAACAGAACAAAAGAAGAAGTTCTTCTGCTGGAGTGTATCCGATAGAGGACTCTTCGATGCCTAAGTCAAGACGATATCCAGAGAATAGAAAGACCATCCAATAAGAGTTCGCCACGATGCCAGCACGCAACTAGTCAAAAGCAGCCATCTGGCGCGCCCAAAAGCTCGCGGCCAAGTTCGAACCTCGAAAACTCCCTACAGTTGGCAGCACTCTAGCTGAGATTCCAAACGGTCACCGAAATTCCATTGGCTTAATAGATATCACGTGATCCGTGTACGAGATGTTTGCGCCTGATATCCGGATGTGCGGAGGCCAACTATTTCTAGTTGACCCACATGGCCGAATTCCACGGCTGTTGGTATTTTCTTTCCCCTATACAACCATCTTCTTAGGGAGACCTTTGAGGTAAGTGCTCAAACGTCCTAACAGATTGTTGAAAACCTCCTTCTGTTCTTTGGGCATTGTCCCAACTTAAGCATTGGAGAGTCTTCTGCTGGACATACTCCAGCATGAGGAGTTTTTCGTTTATGCTGTTTTAGGTCGAAGAGCAACCATCAAACCAGAATCCCAACAACGCCCATTTGCCATAGATCTTCATTGAACTCGGCCTAAACAACAAATTGCCGAGTTTTCCAACACCGTTGTATTGGTTGTTTGGTGCCTAAGACAGGTCGGTTCTTAGTGGCAATGGTCGATTTTGTGTGTTTTTTGCTCTTGATGTTATTGAGGCAAAAAAAAGAAAAAGAGCTTGCCCAAGGAATCCCAGCCTCTATTTTGGCCCAAAGGCGACCCAATAGACTCCAGCGGCTTGTTACCTGATGGGCCAAATCATAAGTGACTAGAAAGAATGGATTCCAATCGTAGTTGTTTGCGATATGGTTCGGCCTCACAGAGAATGGTGAGAAATTATAGATCTCCATACGAATTGCCTCGTAACTCCTTTTTAAATTCTTTCATATGTAACCTTAACGAATCAACGCATTCCATGAAGTAGAGTTTTAATTAGATTATGTCAATAAAAAAAATGGCCTACTCAAAGCACACACAATTATCAATAAAGACGGAATTGAGAATTTCAAGCCCAACTATCCTTCCTCCCTTCCTCTCTTGTTGGCACAGGCGACCAATTGAAGATTTATATATAAATTATTGTGCTAAGTCGTTATTCCTATATCATTTGCCTCCTAATTCTGATGATTTTATATTGTAAACTATGTCTTATCCTAATGGTCTCACTACTTTATTTAGTAACCATGGTTGATGCATCTCCAAGTATAAAATCTAGATGATTATAGCACAGGCAAATCTCCCTTCTTCTTCCTTTGAAAATGCTGATTTTGTGTTAGTCACCTTATTTACTCTTTTGCGCAAAAGTCTTCTTGTTTATTTAACAAATTAAAGCATTCTTTGAATTACTTTCTACAAACGGAAATAAATTTAATCAACGATGCAAAACGTTTAAAAAAAAATCTCAAGATACTCAAAGTGAATCTAATTTATCAATAATGAACACTTCGTGGATTATGAACTCGAATTTGAATCAGGCATGCCAGCAGTTTCCCAAACTATTTGGCAAACAAAAGACATTTTTCTTAGATTAATTTTTAACAAAAACCATGATATTTCATGAGGTTTGCATTCCATTTTAATCACTCTATAATGCATTAATAGCTCGAGATAGACATTGACTGGCCCAGGTAAGAATCCGAATCCATTAGCCAATGAAAATTGTTGGATTCTGAGGTGCTCTGAATCGGGTATAAATAAATAAATGCAGCACCATTTTTTGGAAGAATGGAACATCTTTTTATCTATGTTTCTAATGAATTTGAGGGACAACCACCTGTACTTGGTATTTGAGAATGAACAATTAAAAACTCCAACCTAAAACTTCTAGTTTTAGTTGCTAGATAGAGTTGGGCCGCTCATGGCTCAATTCACATATTGTAATGTTTTTTGGTGCATTGGAGTCTCCACGAGCAGGCTTGGAAGGTGGTGCAGCTCAAGCTTGATTAACTTCCCTAAAACGAGTCCGGCATATACGTTACATAATCTTACCCTCAAAAAAGAAGTAAAAGAATGTAAAATAAGTCAATTTTGGGTACGTTGTATTCCCGTTGAGTTATTTTAATTGGAATTTTTTTGTATACAAGAGCTGTTTACTAAATGAAATTTCTCCATGTGTATTAAATTATATGCTGCCTCTTCGTGCATACGCTACTCCTGAATCTTTCCTAGACAAAGTAATAAAGAGGGAAGGAGACAAATCATGCTTATTTAATTTGTTGGTTCACTTAATAATTCAAATCTTTGTGGATTAGTTGAGCTTAAGTGTTACGAGAAATTCATTCTAATTAATTTATATTTTTTATATCAACTTATAGAAAGTTTTTTGTAATAAAATACTTGGGACACATTATAATTAATAGTATTAGTGATATAAAACATCTTAAAAGATAGTTAAAATGCAAAGAATATAATAATTTAATAGCTACATTGATCATTTTATATTAGCTTCTATGGATTAATAATGCTCCAACAGATCCTATCACAAAATGACAATTTTAACTCCATGAGAAGAGGTTTTTTATACTTAACTTAGTCATAATCCTAAACCAGTTGAGTTAAGCTATATAAATCCTTTTCCTCCATTCCACTCTATTTAGGACCAAATTTTTTGAAAGGTGCAGCAATATTAAGTTCTTCCTTATTATTCAATCACATTTGATTTTTGCTCCAAGTATCAAATTATTCTTTCATATTGATGCATCTTTAGACTTATGTTGTAACTTTTCTAGACCATCCAAGTCGTCCTTCCCTCTATTTATCCTTAATTGATACTACATCTACCTATTTATAAATAAGTTTATTTATTATTCTTTCTTTTCTTGTAACACTATATATTTATTTCAACCTTCTCATTTCAACCATATTCATCTTATATATATATATATATATATATATTATTTTTTAACTATCCAATATTTTTTAGGATAAAATATTATTGGTCCTACTGCCGACTTGCAGTTCTATAAATTTTTTATTGTAATATTTTATTTTATTAGAAACGTTTGTAGGCCAACGGTCAGCAATAGACGCGGGTCCACAGGCTTGTAATGTGGTGCAACCCCACAAGCTTGTGGTCCTACTGCATTGGAGTCTTCACAAGCTGCATTGAAATGTGGTGCAACTCAAGCTGGATTAGCCTTCCCCTAAGGCCTAAACTTAGTTAGACGTATAGGTTACACAATCTTACGCTCAAAAATGAAAAAAAAAAGAATATAAAATATGTTGCATTCCTGGATACAAGGGCTGTTTCCTACATATAATTTCTCCAACTGTATTAAATTATATGCTCCCACTCCGTACACATGCTCCTCTTAAATCTTTCCCAAACAAAGTAATAAGTCAAATCATTGTGATTTAATTTAGCTTAAGCATTGTGAGAAATTCTCTCTAATTAATTTATATATTTGATATTAACTTATAGAAAGTTTTTTATGATAAAATATTTGGAACACATTACAATTAATAGAAACGGTCATATAAAACATCTTACAGGATAGATAAAATCCAAAGAATATAATAATTTAACAATTAGATTAATCATTTTATATCAGCTTGTATGGAGCAATAATGCCCCATCTAAACTAAATTTATGCCATCAGCCGATCACAAAATGGCAATTTTATCTCCAATCTTATATATATATAACGTAACCAAGTGTCTTGTACATAATAAATATTAAGAGCCACCAACTACTGTTTTTTTTTTAATTTTTTTGTCCTAGAGAAGTTGATAGGCCTACCACATATTTTTAATATGAGCCAGATACAGATTAGATCCGGGGCACAACTATCGATTTCTTCCTATTGAACTGAACTGCGGAGCTACTTTGATGCGAGCCAATCGGCCTATAATTTAATCCAGTAGGTGACTACAAGACACAGAGGAAGCGAGCTATCGGAAAAGAGGAACAGAGAGACTGGTGCAGGTGGTACTACGGATGAATTGTACCACTGAATCATCCCCCCACACATTCAATGCTACGACCAACTCCTCCACTAAAGAAATTTAATTTCTCCGATCCTTGACGTGACACTTCAAGCCTCTGATGATTTGGTCCCCAAAAGAGAGCTAAACCCATCAGTCCATCGGTCACCCTCCTCCACCATGTGATCCCAGCCCGAAAACTGACCTTAATTTGAACTCTAGCTTGGAATTGGAGTAAAAAGGACACAACCCCACACTACATTAAACATGCGCGCTTCCTCCATGCGGTAATAACGCCTCTCTTCACCCCCTCAACCCTCAACGAAAGCTATGCTACGACTCTACGAGCCAAAATAAAGAAGAAAAAACCACGCCCTTATCCGTCTACAGCCCCGTCTGCCAGAGAGGAATCAATCACACAGACAAGTCATTTACTTCCCTTTCTCTTTCTTGGGAGTAAAAAAACAACAGCGGAGAGAGGGAGAGAGGGAGAGAGAGAGCGACCCCTCATTGGAAATAACCGTAGGGAGAAAAAACCAGTGCAGGTCTCCACCTCGTTTGTAGCACTCATAGCAAAAGACCACACAAACACATTGTGCTTTTCACCCATTTGCTCACTAGTTTCTGATCAGGCAAAAACATCCGTCTCGTATACACAAAGAAAGATAGGCGGTCGGCCGGCCGGCTGGTTTCTAGCTATAGAAGCCCAGATGGGCAAGCAAAGCGAGCAAAAGTTTGGTCTCCTTTTGAACAGACCAACTACCGGGAGGAGCAAAGAGTGGTGGCGGTGGCGGTGGCGGTTGTGGTGGTGGTGGTGGTGGTGGAGGAGGGAGGGTGGATGGGCCGCCAGGCGGAGGCAGTGAGGAGGCAGAGGTCCTTCCAGCCGAGCTTGAGAGTGCCGTTCTCTTCGACAAGAGTGTAGCCGTCGGAGGGGAACATGCCGAGGAGGAGGGTGGCCTGGGCGGCGGCGTTGCCCGCGAGGGAGATGACGCGGAACCCGGACTGGCTGAGCTTCTCCCTCCAGTTGCCGAACTTGACCTCGCCGGTGCGCGCCGGCCCGCCGACGGAGAGCACGTTGCGGATCTCCCGAGAGAGGAGCTGCTGCTCGACGATATGCCGTTCCTGGCTGTCCTCGCCGTAGCTGGCGCCCAGGGAGTCGAAGAGGGCCGAGTAGTAGTGGATGGCCTCCACGAAACGGGAGAGAAATGAGCCTGTTTGGCTCAGGTCTTGCTCCACCATTGTTACCACCTTCGGCGCCAGCCTGCGTCAAGAGAACCATGCAACCATTTGCCAATATAGAAACGGCTAACTATTAGTCTATTGCTACGGCACTGAAAGTAATAAAGTAATAATTATTGCTAGGTAAAAAGCATGACACGCTGCGAGAGGAGCGGAAAGGCTACCAAGGAGTCATAATTACTGCCTTTAGGCGCATTTTTAGCGTATCTTTCACAAGTCCTAAGTATTAGTGATTGATTGCAGCTGCGGAAGGAGCAGAAATAAACTAGCAATTCATAAGTAACAGACAAAATGAAGATATTGTTTTGGCCCCCGGAGGGGGGACTAATATTTTGTATTTGTAGGTTCTCTTATCATAAGATCTCAGTAGAATGTTGACATCGAAGCTTTTAGTACTTGTAGGCTCTCTTCTGAAGAAGTTCTTAGTGGTACCTACATTCCCAATGCCAAACTACGTACAGTGATTATAAGTAGTTAAAAACATCATTACAAGGAGAAAAATATTCAAAAATGAACTACCATGTTATCTTGTCAAGATGAGGATGCCAACTTCTATATAAAGAAGGGGGGAAAAAAAAAGAGACTGCGAAGCAAGAATATTTACCACCTGTAGGCTCTCTTTCAAGCAGATCTTAGTAGAAACAATCACCCCAATCTAGCATTCCCAATGCCAAAGTTCAGTTACTAATTACTGGGTTAAAACTAGTGAAAAGAATCATTACTACAAGAAAAGTGGCCAAAATAAACTATCATCTAATCTTGTTGAGGGAGGAAAAGGATAAGAAGTAGTAATAGGAAGTGCATTCCTGAATTGTAGACCAATAGAACTCTCATTCCTAGCCCTTCTATATGCTACATATCAGCCATTATTTACTGCATTGAGGCTACAAGTAATGACTAATAAAAATTTTCACTGAAATGTCTACCAAGTGTTTTTAGCAAACAGTAATGAGAGCAAAGGAAACGCTGCGCAGAGCTAATAATCAGTACTTGTTATCATCTTCTACTTAAAAAATGTGAAAGAAGGGTGTTGAAAAGGAGAGCAAGAACAAGAAGAGGGGAAGATGCGGGAGAAGATCAGTCGAGGCAGCAGCTACTCTTCGTAGCTCACTGCCGTAAGTTATGCCGAACGGTAATCATGGCACCGTGGGAAGGGGAAGTAACAAAAGAAGCAACCTTTTTTTTTAAATTCAAACGCATGATAAAGTAGAGTAGGGTAGGGCAAGATGGAGCTACATACCGCTGGAGAAGCCACAGTGTATTGGTGTCAGAGCCCGTGACGTCGTAGAGGGAGTGGTGGAGCCAGTGAACGGCCAGGGCCTCCCTCCGGTTCACCCCCAACCGGTCGGGGTCCAAATTCCCCACCTTCTCCGCCACCGGGCAGAACTCGAACGGCAGACCAAGTGTTTGCGCGAAGTCCGACAGCCTCTTCCCCGTCGCCTCCAGAGCCTCCATGGACGAACCGAGCCCGGTCAGCCGGACGCGCGGTGGGCCGCCGGGGCGGGAGGCGAGGATGTGGAACAGGCCCGGCCACTGGAGGCCTTGCATGATGTCGAGGTCGATGATGTGCACGCGGTCCTCGCGCTCGAACGCCTCCTGGATGGCCTGGTTGGCGGTGAAGTGGGAGAACTTGACGAAGGGGCTGATGCCGTTGAAGACCTGGAAGGCCGAGACGAGGCGGGCGCGGTGGGGGACGGAGGGGAGCGGCGCGTAGAGGCCCAGGCAGGAGCTCACGAGGCGGGCCGACATCGCCTCGGAGAAGTAGGCGGCCACGCGCTGGGCGGAGGTGCCGAACGGGGTCGAGAGCTCTGAGATCTCGAGTAATAGGCGGTTCGCCTCCTCCAGGTTATCTGCGGCCACCGCCTCCGCGCACTGGAGGAGGAGGGTGAGAAGGTGGAGCCCCTCCTCGTCGCGCTTCTGCTGGCGGATCTCTTCCTTTCTCTCCTTCGCCGCCGCTGCCGCGGCCGCCGCGGCAGCGGTCGCCGCGGTGGCCTCGTCGGAGGAGGCGGACGCCGAGCTCCGCTGCGGACGGGGTTGCTGGGGGGTAGGGAACCGAGGATAGCTGGGACTTGGATTCGGATTGGGTTCCTCCCAGCTAGGGAGCTGCTGGCTGGACGCTCCGGCGGCGCAGGACGGGAACGACGGCGATGGATCGATTCGCTTCGGCGGTGGCGGTATCTCCGGCAGCGCCGGAGCCGGGCGCCTCCGCTTCTCCGACGGCTCCGCCGCTCCGCCGCTGGGAAGCAACGGAAAAGGCGGCGGAACTAACGTCAAGGACCGAAGGCGGTACTCGAGGACAGCGGCGAGGCCGGGGTTACACGGATGGATAACCTCCCGAACGTTGTGGATAAGCTGGGGGATCGACACCTCCGCCGTCGCGCTGCTGATCAAATCCCGGATGATCCCATCTATCCACGCCGTGGCGGCCGCAGCGTCCCCACTCCCGTCGTCAGAGGACCCACCAATGCCGGACGAACCTAAAAGCTGCAACCCCTCCGCACCCGATCCACCGCCCCGCTCCGCATCGGTCGGGAGCAGCGGCGGCCCGGAGAACCCGCACACAGCCGGCGGAGCCGGCAGCTGAGGCGGTAGCGCCTGCAAGAGAATGGGAGGAGGGTTGGGGGTGAGACTCGTCTCGAACAGTAGAGGCGATTGTGCTTGAAGATCGCCTATAAAAGCGGCGGGTAGCGCGGCCGAGGAGGAGTTGCCCCCCCCTCGGCGGGTGGGGTTGGGGTAAGAGGAGGAGTCGGGCTGGAGGTCGAGCTCGGAGGCTGGACGCTTGCGCACCATTTTGTCTAACTTCTCTTGGTGCTGCTGCTGCTGTAGGTGCAAGTAAAAGAGCAGTTCTTCTTGTTCTAGTTGTTGTTGTTGGGAGCGGGAGAGGAGAGGGGGTGTAGAAATAGTTGGGGGATCATGGGATGAAGAGGGAGAAGGGAGGAGGAGGCAAGACGGGAAGGCCATCAGAAAAAACAAGGGGAAATTGCTCGGTGCATGGGATTATTGGTGCTTGTGGGAGCAGGAGGGGAAGAAGGGTGGGGAGGTTGGAATTGGAAGAGAGCAGTGGGAAGGGAATAATTGTAGTAATAATAGAAGGTAGAAGAGTTGAGGCGGAATTTGGGCGAGGTGAGGATCGAGGAGGGCATTGGGTTCTGCCAAGGAGATAACGGCGGGGGGATTTGGACATGGGGCGTCGGTCGGATTCGGTGCCCGCGCGCTCTTCCCTCCCCTCCCACCCCCCCCCCCTTCAAAGGCCACGACCTTGGCTCGTCTCGGGACGCAAACGCGATCTCCCAGGCGGGCTGGGGCCTCCACCTACTGTGCTGCCTTTCTGGCGAGTGGGGTTTTACTTAATGCTAAGCCTCTGCCTTTTTTCTTTTGACCTGGGGAGTCTGAGGTTGGAGAGGGAGAAACCTATCGCAGGCTGCTCTCCTTTCGCACACCTCGCTGCTACTTGCCCAGATTGCCCATATCTTATTCATTCCCTTTTCTGCTCGCTGGCTTTTTCTCATTTCAAAGATTTTGGATTCCGTTTGTGATTCGCTTGGAAACAAGATAGAAGTCTCAGGCTGAAATGAGTGGATGCGTTTTGCTGGGTTTTTCCATGGAAGACTTGGTCTCTGATTTTGCTGCGACGAATATCTTGGGATGTCTCACTCTGTTACCTTAGATATTAGAGGCTTTTGCCTTAGATTACAAGGTGTATCAAATAATTCCTATGTTTTTTTTTTGTCTATCGTGTCACGCGATGAGCAGTAACGGCAAATAATTGGTATAAGTACAAGAAAACAGTGAACAAATAATTTGAATTCACAATCATTGTGCGAATGATCTCCTATTAGAGAAGTGCATATTTTGTTAGCACGTATAATTTACGGGCAATGCTAGTACTTGACCCAATTTACGGGAAGCACGAGTTAGGTCCACGTCTAATTGCTAAAAAGGAAGTTGCTGCCATGCCGGATCATCAGATGAAACAACATTAGGACATCATGCCTTGAATCTTATCCTAGTGGCCCTTCAATTAAGCTCACCACCATTTAAATTGAGTTATACTATCTTATCATATCTCTTTGATAGACCAAGGAAGCTTTTCCTTGTAAAAGTTCAGATCCTACGCAGCTTGCAGTTTAGGAAATTTCAAATTATTGCCAATAAATCATTTACAAAGCCATAAGCGCCTTCGATGGAGCATTGAGGATTAATGCCATTCATTCTTTTCTACTTACCAGGACGTATCTTGCACCAAAGTTTTTACAAAAAGAATTATATTGTCCGGCATGCAGAAAATCTGTTGTCTCTCATAGTGCTCTTGTAACAAGGAAAAAAACCTATGATTTTTAAAACATTAACAAAAGTATATAAGACCGGGCACATTATCAGATATGGTTGCCAATAGATTTAAGTAACTTGACCCAAAACAATAGTACAAAATTAGATTTGCGGATCAGCACGTTGACATCATAGTACCAATAGATATCTATAGTTCAACTCTTTTTTCTTAAGAGATATGGAGGCTCCTCTAGCATATTAAATCACCTAGACTTGAACACTCAAGAATAAACTATCAATAATTGAATTCAGAACCTTTAATTTTTAATTAAAGAATTCATACAGAAAAACTAAACATTTCTTTTTCATTTAAAAAATTAAATCAAATAGACAGTGACTTCAAAGCGAATGTCTTTGCCTATATCTCCTAACCATCATTATTTTCATTTCATAATCCATCTATCAACTATCTTCTGGGCAGAAAAGAGTTCCACCTAGTTTAGAAAAAAAAAAAAAAAGGGATTTGCAGCCATAATTTATCCTTACCATCCCTGATGAGTTGCTGTGCCTTTCTCATCTTCTTATATCTTCTCTCTACGTACGCCGGATGTTTATGGCGTCGCTGTGGAGTTTGACAGCGGGCGAGGACCGCTCGATCGATGGCTGTCGCACTCGGCAAGCAGCGTCCGCCAACCCCCTCCGGTTCTCTCCTCGGGAGTGATGGCTGGTCCCAAAGGCCCCAGTCCCAGCCTCTGCTCGCCAGAATTAATAGGAATTATTCCCACAAAGCTACCGTTGACCCATGGGCATTTATACCTTTGCAGGCGTATTTGCTTGGGCTCAGAGCAGCTCGTTATTCACCCTTGGTGGTCCATGAAAGCAAGTCCTGGTGACCAACTGTGAAAGATTGTGAAGAAGATAAGACCATTTCTGGTTCACACATTCAATAATTTGAGAAATAAAAGTGTGTTTTTTGAGAGAACTATGAGTAGCAGGAGGCATTCAATATCGCAGTGTAAGAGAGAAGGAATGCTGCTAATGAGCTACTGCTGCTCTTGGTTACCCCACACACGCTGACACCATTTTTTTTATTGAGAGAGAGAGAGAGAGAGTTGAATAAGTTCTTTTGAAAATAGTAACGGCCGGAAAAGAATAAAGATTAGATTTATTTGAGAGGGAGGAGGAATGTGCATGCTCAAAACTTTGCCTAGTTTGCTGATGGGTGAACAACTGAAATATTTAAGTATGTCGAACACTAGATAAAAATTAAATCGTTTAAATTATAAGAATAGTGGGTTGGCAATTTTAAAACGAATATGCTGCATTATAGTGTCATACAATTGTTAGTTTTCACTGTTCGCAAAATATTACATTGATATATTGTGGATAAATATTACAAACAACCTATACAAAATAGAATTAGTATCAAAATAGGAAAACAATATTAACATCTAAATGACCATCTTGGAACGGTGTATGACGCGCATTCGTTGGGTGGAAGGGCTTTCTAATGAAAAAAATCTCAAGTGGTTCTATGTTGTCTCATACCGTACATTTACATACAATCGCTTATCATTCTTTAGTTTAGCACGTCTTATAGAATTAAATACTATCCATCTTTGCATAAACTTGGTGTTGTATTTAGTATAAATGATTTTTGATAACTAATATCAATTTTTACCGTGCAATCTTTGTTATATGTCTTATTATCGTATGATCCACAATTTTATCCCCCAAGTAAACAGGCAAAATTTGATTGCATGAATTATAATCTTTGGTTCATTAATAGAGTGGTCCTGAACATAATTCTCGGCAAGACTATTACCATAGATCACATCATTGGTAAAATTTAAAACTTTGGAGTTGATGTGCGTGTTTTTTTCTTTCGGCTTCTAAGACTCTCTTCTTATCTCCTCATGAATATAGGCATCAATGTTTTCCAACACTTGCATTTGCACTTCTTCATCGTCGAATTGAACAGATTTAATTTTCTATTACCACCCAAACATATAGTGACTTCTCACTATCTATTATGTATCTGGAGATCGAAATACAAGGGCAAGATAACAAATAACTAGCACAAAAGGGATTTAAATTCACAACCTCCAGCAACCTCAAGCATTCATACCATCTTAATTAATCATACGAATCCAAAAACTTAAGCTGTTAGAAAAAAAAAAATTAAGCAGTATATATCAAATTAAACAGCAACATATTTAGCTTTGTACCATGAAATACCTGCTCAATTTATCAACTATTCTGGAATATGCCCCTGTTTGGCCTACGCGCTCAATTATCTTGTCACCCGCGGTGCGATCACCGAACGCCTTGGCCTGGCTCTCAACGTGGGGTCGACGCTAGCTGTTGTTCCTACGGAGCGGGCCTACGAGGGCGAGAGAGTACTAAGCTGGACGCCGACAGTTCGAAACAAGCCCTGCTGTTTGCTTGCGAGATCAGCGCGGTTAGTATACGGCGGTGATGGCAACGTCGACATGCGGCCTCCTTGGCGTTGTACACGGTGGAAGCTTATAGATACGATACATGGAGGTGGGGCCCCGTCGCACTCCTTGTTTCCGACAGCCCAATGCTTTTCTTGGTGGCGTTGTGGCCCAACCATCATTGAGGACCTGATGACCAGCCAACGGAGAGACCTATGGTACCCTAAGTCCAGGAGGAGATAACTAGGGCATTTTTGGATTTTATATATTACTTAAATCTATTTGCAAGTTAATGAGTTTAATAGAAAACACATGTTTTGCTAGGATAGGATAATCTTATAAAAGTATAATATGTTATAAAATTTGAACAATATAATTGTTTTGGAAAAAAGTGAGAAATTAATCTTTATAATATACTTATCGGGTATGAAGCTCGATCTTGTATTACATGTCATGAACACTATGAACAATTACGAATTTAACTGCTTAGTAGTGCGGATCCATTAACTAGCTAGGTTGGCTTTATTAATCCTGATATGTATTGTTGATCCTTTTCATATTAGTTTAAGTCTTTTTCAGATCAATTAGTAGGTTAATATGGTATCGGAGCTCAATATTGTTTGACATCGTGAGTTTCGGCCCCTTCAATTCGGTTATTTATTAAATTATCTTGATTATCTTTTATCTTGATTTCAACCCCGCTTATGCTATGCTTAATGTATAATACTTCGTACGTAGCTGCTTCCAAGTAGTTTAGATAAAGGAGGAGAATTGTACCATACAAATGGGATGAAGTGGTAAGAAAGAAGAATGGTAAAAAAAAAACCGAGTCATGCAGCTGATTCAACTAGTCTAGGATCAAAGTTTGGTTGAGTTAGATTCTATTCTATCTTGGCTCAATAATAATCCTTTCATGTGTATGCGTCACCTGATATAAGTTTTTGACTTTTCCACTAAACTTTTTGGAAAAGGATAAACACTCTTATTCTCTTCCTCTTTTCTTTTTCAGTTGAGAGGTCAGGTTTTTCCATGATTTACGGTTCGAACAAGCGCAGTTTAGATATGTTTCTGTCCTAAAAGTTAAACTAGACAACTAAATTTTCATTTTTGAAAAGTTTTATATAGTTGCATGCTGTTCTTAGGAAGGGAAAGAATACAAGAGATTATCATACATATTGCTATGTAGGTCCCTTGGACTTGGTTCATTGTCCTTCAAACTTGTTGCTTTCTACTTTATGCCTTCATACTATGTTTCTTCCTACTTTATGCCTCTACTTCATTGTCCTAGCCCGCCTTGAAAGACACCTAGTTTAAAATTCTCTTTGCCGACAACACGAGACAACCAAACCTAGCTCCTCCATCAATACACAATATAGGAAGAAAACACATCCTAAACATGGATTTGGCTCTCATATATCTCTCCAAGATTGCAGACTTATCTTTGGTCGCATACGTTTTGTTCAGAATAATCATATGAAGGATCTGAGCCAGAAAATGCTCAACCTGCTAAGTATTCCACAGCATGAATAAAGCTCCATGGCAAATATCATATTTTATTATGGCTTTTAATTAAAACCATGGTCCTCTCACTGTGACAAAAGATGATGAAAGTGCCGAACAGGACCTGAATGGATCCGTAACACTCAAGGAAACATTCATGTCCCCATGACAAACGAGTCCTACCCAAACTGCCACTTAAGCCCGTTCCTTTCTTGTATGCAAAGATGGCCAAGGTGGAGATCTATAGCATCAGTGACAGGTCCAATCAGATGGACAAGGTGACGACGGAGGAAGGATAAAGACTCGCCAACGTCCTTCTACAAAGTCCGGCCAAGTGGACGACCATTTATCTCGTGGCACGTTGGTAGTTCCCCAGTTTCCTTCCCATTATGTGATCCTTCTTTGACCAACTTTTCTAACATCCATCTTATTACGACACAGATGGACTGGTCTTCCGTCATCTGATGTGAGTGTGCATACGGCTTTTAATGTCTCATCCTAGCTAGTGTCCACGAAGAAATTTCTTTGCTTTGATGATTTTATTAATTTGTAAATATTTCTGGTCTAAAACTTTTGATGATTTCACACTAATGGGTCCACGTACGTCCCCCCTACTTTTTCGGTGGAACCATTGCTTAATTTGCTCGCTGGCAGTAGGTTTCTTGTTCAAACACGAAAAAAAAAAGACAATCTTAAAAGTAAGATTCATCAAGATTGCAGGTTACGCTTGTTTTAAAGTTTTGAGAGCTTTTGAATATTAATCGACATTGTTTCTTTTTTTTTTCTCTCTCTCAACCTCTGAGATTTGACCACAGTTCTGGATCCTCTTTTAATTCTTCACACAACTCTCCATATTTAATGCTTGTTCAATTCATTGGCTGGTTTGATTTTTTTTTAAATAAATGATTTACACAAATTTAATATGGATACATCCAATAATACCAGCAAATAATAACTTCCGAAGCATCCTAAACAACTCCCTCCAATTCACAGGGCACCTCTGAAGTGACTAGCCACGTACAAGGTCACCCAGTCCGTTACTTTGTTAGCCTCTCTGAACACGTATTTAGCCCGAAAGGCCACATCACCACTGATCATAGCTTGGATGTCCTGAAACAGAGGTGGCACCCTCCCGCGCCACCGGTACCACTTTGAATTCAACTAATCATTGTAGCAGAATCGTCCTTAAGCATAACTACACTGGCCCATAACATGCGTCGAGTATGGCCTAGGCCGGCCCGTGTCACCTTCAGCTCGGCCCTCTGAACTGAGGTGTTATAGATTTAGCATCCCTTACCAGCCACCACTCGAGAGTTCGGGCGACCTCAGATGACGAATCCAGCATCTCCCCTCCTACCGCTATCTAACACGCATCTATCGAAGTTGACCTTGAAGAAATTCGATGGGAACTTCTAGATGAAAAATACCGTACAAGGCGTTACACGAGCAAAAGAAGAGCTCTAAATGCTTCTGGATTTGAATTCTTCAACTATCGATCTTTATGGAGGAGCTCGGTGGAAAGAATTCATTGGATTTTTTCTTTTTTTTTTTTTTTGGGGGGGGGGGGTGGGGGATAAGAGAGGTGTTAATCTGTAAACATGTGCGTGCATTTAATATATAAATAAAAGAAAGGCATCCAAAAGGCTCAACGGGTAGTGACATATTTCTAGAGAAGGTCAAATCTTGCGTTATCACAAGCTTACCTTAGTCTAAAATAGACACAACTTTGACCTGCAACTTTGAAGCATGGTATCCAAGGGATCATTGACTGCGACCTGTGAGCCGAGAAAGTAGAAAGTACTCAATTCCACACTTTAGTCAATGCTGGGCTGGTCTAGTCAATGCAAAGCTACTCCAGATGCCCCCCTCGAGCTCTGAGTAGTGGGCCACATAGGCAGCCACCCAGTCGGCTGCTCCGTTGACTTTTCTGAATATATGCTTGACCTGGAAGGCCATCCCATCTCTCATCATCATTCTTATATTTCGGATCAGATGGTGGTCCGTACTCTCATCTCTCGGTCCTTCCGAATTCATTCAATAATCGTGGCCGAATCATTCTCCAGAATGATCGAACTGATCTACAATACCTGCCGTGCATATCAAAGATCTGTTCATATGATTTGTAACTCTATTTTTAAAACCGACGTGTTAAACAACTGGCAGCCGCCTACCCTCCGTATAACTTCCAATTGTAAAAATTATTGTAAAGGAGGGTACATCTTTTTGACTGCCCTATTCTAGCTTGAGCCGACGTCCATCTCCTCCAACGGGTGCGATTGTCGGGTTACAAAATCTTTTTTACTGCTGCTGTGTCAACCGGGTCTGTGCCCGGTGTTCGAAGTTCAAAATGTCAATTTTACCCTGTGATGGTAAAGCCTGGCCTGCACTTATTCTGGCAGCGTAAGCCAAGCCCTAAGGGTTACATGGAATTTTGTCCTTTTTTTTTTTGTATCGATCAAGTCAGGCTGTTTGCATAAATAAAGTTCACCATATGTAATATTTATATATTCATTTATTGATTAAAAAGATGTTAGAGACTCTATCATTGATTTGAACAAAAGTGGACATGGACATGTATATATTCATTTATTTTTTTTTCCAAGAAAGATATCTCATCTCTGAAAAATGAAAAATCTCAATTGTCAACTCAGTTTTAAACAAAGAATAAGCTATTGTATGTTAGCCAAAATGCCTAATGCTATGTAGCTTCGGAATCTTGGGAGTAAATAGAAAATTTGCCTGAAAAACCATGAATATATATATATACGTGTGTGTGTGTGTGTATAGGAATAGGTGAATTGGGGTTGCTCTAGTGGTCAAATCTCTCCACCTAGCAGCTAGAACTTTTGGATTTGATTTCCAGGCAATAGATTCCAAAACTCCAAACCGAAATGCTTATATTACAGGTCTGTATGAATCCTTTTCTCTGAAACATCTGCAGGAACAACCATCCCTCGCTACCCTTGAAACATAATAAACAAAGAAGAAGAGGACACTGGCCAAAAACAAATATATTCATCAAAATACTTGAATAAGCAAACAAAAATCCTAGAGGATACAACAGTGGATTGCAAGTTCTTCCTCTAATATAATCTTTTTCATGAGCCTTGTCCTGCTCTCTTTATCAAAATCTCTGCACAAGAGCATAACAAAAACGGCCACCTAAATATCTTGGAGTGTAGAATGGCCTCATTCGGTTCTGAATTGATGTCGTTAGCCGATCACTTCATCATCTTCAGGTTGGAGGGTGATATAGTTTGGATTTGTCATTCCTAAAATTTTGTCTAACAGCTCACCCTACCGAATCAAATAATAATATGTATCCAGCAAAATCGACAATCAATCGATTATAGCTCAGCAAGATCTCAATCCATCCAAAAAGAAATACTATAACTGACTAGCAGAAAAAAAAGTGCTTAATCACAATGCACCTGAAAAAAACATTCTCACAAGTAGAATCAGTGGATATGGAAAGAGCTCAACTATTTATCCATGAAGCTTGCGATTTTAATCATGAATTTTCGCATTCATTTCTCTATAAATACTATATATGCACAGAGACTCTCCAGGAACAATGGTAGAAATTTCTATCGCCATATTGTAAAACTTTTTTTCTTTTTTTCTTTCTTTTTTTATAAAAAATTCTATCTGATTTAAGCATTAGAGAATTTCCAGCTGGATCCGTTCTGACAGCTTTTTCCAGTGGTTGCAAAAGAGCTTCAACACTATGTTGTACTTCTTTAATTTTATCGAGTCGAGCAGCTTATCCATCAACTTGTTTATCTGTCAGTTCTCCTCGGTGCAATTGTTTTTTACTTATGATTGCAGAAAAGGTAATCAAAGTGATAAATTGATTGACAAACACAAATTCTTTCATTTGAAGAGATGACTCTTTGGACTGCAACCTTCAGCAAGTCTGTTCTAGTTGTTTCATGTCAGACCCCACAGATGATTTATCTTCTCGATCCAACGGCTCAAACCATCTAATATCCTGATGATCTCCACCCAACAGGAGCGTCCCACAGCAAGACGTAGACGCAATCCAGAGAGAGAGAGAGAGGGAGAAAGGAGGTGGGGCGCACGAGATATTAGGTAGGCTCTATCCATCACGTCAGGCCCTGCTGCTTCCCATAAGAAAACCGAGCAACTTAGCGTTTGACATTTTGCAGGTAGGCCCTCAAACGTACACCTTTTCCTCTCTCTTTTTTCACCTCCCCCCAGTCCCCAAACTCCCAACTGTTCCACTACCCTTTTTTTGCATCGCGGGGCTTTTTGTCTTTTGTGGCATCGCCCTCGTCACCTTCCCATGCCCGGGCCCGCCACTGAACTGCCGCGCTTTGGCTCCTCGCTTCGGCGTGTATAAAGTCCACAGTCTCTCTCTCTCTCTCTCTTTTTTTTTGTTGGCAACGCTCGTGACTGGCTCCGTAAGTGGTCCCCGCTGGCCGAGAGCCGGGTCCGGATCCCAGTGGTTTTTGCACCACGTAATGTTATATTAGAGGTAAATAATATGCTATTTTGCGAATAATTGGATAGAGAAATTGTTATCGCTACAGCTGAAGTAAGTCACAATGTTTCAAGATATCTAAATGGTGATGGAAAATAGAAAAATCTTCCATACCAAGTATATATTTAGAGAAACCAATAAAACTGCGGATTGGATGGCTGTCTATGTGGCCAGCTATGCCGGAAGCACATGTGACCCGGAGAGGAGGAGTTGCCTCGGACACTCCGCGATCTTTTATTTTCTGACTTTATTGAATGTATTCGTATATGTAATGTATGAAATATCTACTTTAGCTAAATATCAAAAAAAAAGTAAGCCTCGCGGACTTGAAGACTCAAGCAACCACTTCAAAATAAGAGTGGAGGTTTTCTTAATAAATGAAGATAGGAAGAAAAATGTCATTCTAATTTTTTTCTATGCTATTAGTTAAAGCAATTATATCCTGCTATAACATTTAAAGATAGCCGATAAACATAGCAATTGTATTACAACTTCATTAGATACTGCTAATGTAGCCACTATCGTGATGATTTTATCGGCACCATGCAAAGTGAGAAATGACGAACAAAATGGTGTACAAGAATTCCACGTGCATTTGTTCATTGTTTATTATATGCTGAGTTTTGTTTTAAGAAAAAATTCAAAGATCTTTGGATTTCACTTCTTCGTCAAAGATTCTTGATTCGCTAATTAAAATTTATTTGTTGTGCCCGAATGAATGTCAAAATATTTTATATTTCGGACTGGCTAGTGAAGTAGAAGATGGCTACTTGGAAACGGTTAAATAATTAAAAAAAAGATGTTTTACCTTTTAAGAGGTTGATTTTTTCATTGGTAGCGTAATTAAGCGCTTCAATTAAAATCCTCGAATTAATCATCCCTTGTGTTCGTGGCTATCTTTCAAGCTCTAATTTCAAGGAAAAAGGGAAGCAATGGAACGTAAAATGCTGGTAGAGTGATCTGGAGGAGATGTGGTTTCTCTCCCTCACTTTCTCAAATCCTCCAACTTCCTTTCTAGTACTTATTATGCTTTCTTTCGACCTTTCTCTGATGCAACTGGATACCAAAAAGGTTCATCATTTAATTAAAGGAACTAGGTATTCTCTTGGAAGAGAGAGAAAAGGAGATCGAGATATCTACCTTAAAAGTCCCGTCTTGAAAAGCTACAGACCAAGTAACTATTTAAGAACGGAAGGATTATGCAACGGTTGGGTGGTGGCCTCGTTTAATAATAAGTTGGAAGAACAGTGGCCAAAGTCCCTTCTCCAACATCTACTGTAATGGGCACTATTAGCTTTTTAAGACATCTCCACCTTTTCTTTGGTGAACAGTGCAAGTCTTGCTCTCTCTCTTTTGGTGGGTCAATAGAACTTCTATTATTGGGGAGCAATCTGGCCATAGAAACACGCCTTCCTCCCTAAAGAAAACTTCGGGATTTGGGTTTAGGCATGACCAAGGCTGCAACTTGGGCAGAACTGGGCTCCTCAGTTTGGAGGTTCCATATTCAGGTGTTTAATTTCCATTTATTTCTCAGACGAAGAAGGACATTTGACATCTAATATCTCATAATTATAGTGACCCACTCCCAACTTCATATCCTTAGAAGCACATCCGAGAATCCCTGTGCTGGGAATTGTGAAACTTGTTGATATATACACAGGATTGATGTTGATTAGCCTGCTGGTATATGGACTAGCAACTTTTTTTTTTTTTTTTGTGGAAAATTAAAGCATATTTACAACTTCTAATCTTCAAAAGCATAGTGAATGCAGACATCGAGCTAACGCCAACCAAATCGTCATCGAGTTTGACAGTCTGATTTTGCTACCCAATCCACAGGTCACAAGTAACCTGCTCCTGACTTTATTTCCTTAGAAGCACATACTTTTTGGCAGCTCTAGTATTTCAGGGGGGAAAGACATGAAGGTTTCGATTGAATTTACCAAGAGATGACATCTTCACTACCTTCAATCAGATCACCTCTCAATCCAATTATTGTACTTATGTTGCACTGGACCAAGACAACTGAGGGCATTTTATCTTATATGCGATTGATTATATGGGATGATTCTTTTTAGGTACCAGCCACATTAAAGCACTTGAGATACAAAAAAAAATTATAGGCCTAGCTTATAGGCAGGGGCATTCTCTTGGGAGGAAAGGTACTTAAAAAAGTCAACGGATAAATCAAAAAAAAAAAAATACATCAAAGAAAATCAGATAATAAAAGATCTCAAAAAAGAAAAGAAACCAAAAAAAAAATGTCAGTCTGCGATTTGGTTCCATTACTCACTAGCAAAGTTTTGGATTTCAGCCAAGGTATAGAATAGTGGGTGGGGTTAGAATCCCTTTCAAGTCTATAAAAAAGAGATAAATGTCTTCGATGTTATTTATTCAGATATCAATACGAAGAATATTAAGAGAAAATTAAAATTTATCACGCTTTCAATCTTCTGTTATCATCCAAATTGTAGCAAAAAGTTTCATCTTCTATTCTAAAGAACCATAGCAGTTCCATGATCATCTTTTATCTTGAGGAGGAGCATGAATATTAATCAATGGCAAACCCAGGAGGTCTAACACTAGAATGTGGTTATCAGTTCTATTATACGGTACTGCATGTGTCTTGTCGTGGTGTGCATGGATATGATAGCTAAGCATGGGATGATTGCAGCGTTATTGGCAAACATTGAGCTTGGGAGGAGTACCAAGCACTGTAGCATTCGACCACCTATTATTTCTATCTGCTCCCTTTGTTTCCTTTCCCAAAATCGGGTTCTGTTCTCCTTGTCCGTTAACACTTATCCACACCTTGTCTCCTATTCTTGATAAGAGATCCTCCGTCCCCTTCAGGTTGTATGTATCTGTGGCATGAATATTATATGTACCTGCCTCATGTGACACTGCCATAAATAAAAAAAAAAATTACATCAACTATTGCTTTTATAACTTTGGGTTAATTGCAGCTATGAGCTAGGGTTTCCCAACGTCCTACGTATAAATGCTAAAATTCGGCTCAAGGCAATGTCTCCTAGGGTTTCATCGGAGGATGTATTTGATGTTGCTTCTGCTTTATTTATATATAAAAAAAAGGCTTCTCCTAAAAATGACTTTTCTTCTTGTAAAAATATTTTTGGTATAATAATACTAAATATTTATGTTTTTGAAGTTTTTAGAAATAAAATAATATGTTTTAAACAAAAACTAGAGTAGCCAAGGGTGACGAAAATTAGAAACCACGCCTAAAAGCTTTACAACTGATATTGTATTGCATAATGTGTATAGCTTAGAACTGTTGCATGCTATTGTAACATCTCTGTGCAAATATTTTTCTTAAAAGTGTAATAGAAGTAACTTATGAATCATTTTACTTATGGATTACCCTAAATAAATGCTGCCTTATGTCAATCAGATAACAAAATTGTAGGTATTTTATGCTTACTTAGTAACAGTAGTAATAATGATAATTTTTTTTGAAAAGAATAACATCATAAATATGTTTATAAATATAATAATATATCATACTATATTATTAAATTACGTGAGCAGCGATGATGGCTTTCTTTTTTTTCATGAGAAATAACATTTGAGTGCTAAATGTTAAAATATGCTTAAAATGATTATCACATTATGGCTTTTTTGACCTTTTCTAACAAAAACAATGTAATATAATGTCATATTGTGTACATGCGATGGCTACCATTTCTAAATCTTAATGCATGCAAGTTATGAAGAGAATGCGGCATGAAATTGTTATAACTGTCATAATTAGTTTCCAGTAGGAAGCTGCAATAATTAGTTAAACAGTAATCCTCTTCTGCATGGATTATCTGTGAGAATTAGCCTCGAGAAAAACTGAAAGAGAAATTGCTCCTGTATAGTTGTGGAATTTGGGCTGAAAATTTGAGAGGATTCTCTGACTTTATCCCCTAGGTTGATCACATAATTATAATCGACCCGGCTGGCTTGGTAGCTTCGACGGTTGATGCAAGAGCCTATGTCCCCAGTTGCAAGACCATGACATCCATTTCTTTTAGGAAGAGATCAGAGGGAGAGATTGATTCTGATCTGGTTGGAATTGGAATGTGTCACTGTTTTCAGTGGGCTAGGCACGAGCCACATGGCCCAGACTTAGTCCTAGTAAATAAGAAATTGGCCCTGGCCTGTTCAAGTCCTAAAATTTTTCAATGTAGATACTAGATAGTCGATCAGGATATAATAGGATTTTGTAAGTCTTTTTCCGGGATATAAATTTACATAAGCTGCATTTTTACTTGAGAATCTGATAGAGATATGTCAAAAGAGAGGAAGAAAAATTGGAATATAAAGGCTAAAATTATTGCGCATGTATGTTTTTTTAAGATATATATGGTTGTGTTAGTGGGTTACTTTTCTGGAAGAATGTGTCAAAGGTTGTAGAATATATGATCAAAATATAGCCAATAGCTAGAAATCCTTGGTATGAGGCATCTGCAGAGTTGCAAAAATTGTTCACCTTTTTCTAGCTTCATGGCTTGTTTCATTATAGTTTTGGGCTCCCAATGCTTGTTTCCTGGGTTGTTTCTATCTACATGTTTCGATCGAGTATGGGCTATGTTTGCATCGCTTGGCATATGCTATTTTGGATGGCTTGCTAAGAAACAATTTCATTTGGACACTTCTCCAATGCTTCTAGATTCATGGTCTTCTTGTTTCTATGCATTTTGTTAACTGCATCCCCCCAATCCAATTTGGACTTTTGTAGTTTTTCGTGTAGTTTCATGAGGCATGACAAGTTTTGTTTCTAGGACTCCTCATCAAAAAAAAAATAATAATAAATAAAAAAATCCATGGATAATAAAATGTATGGCTATATAGTTATTTTAATTGAAGGCATTTTATTTTGTTGCGCACACGCTGGCGGGCGAAAGCGTGCATGGGTCAAACAAAGATGGAGAGATCTTTTGAATATGATTTTCTTCTTGCAAAGTAGATGCAGTGGTTCTTCCATTGTGATTTTCTTCTGAATTTTTTTCCCGACATATAAATAATATTTTCTTAATGGAACATACAAATAATATTACACAGCGGATATTTCTTATTCAATGGAGTAGTGCATTTGGCCAGAAAACAGTGCCACGAGATTAAGATCTATATTCCTTCTATCTTTTCTTCGTTGTTTTGGCTTTTCTTTAATAAGATATAGGTGTCACTCTTATGCTTTCACTCCTCATGAATTATTAATCCATGGATCTTGCCTTCTTTTGGTTAATCATATTAATGGCGAGCGGTGGAGCCAAGTGTTGCCCTGCGCTAGGATTAGGGGATGGGCTTCGACCGCTGTACGGTGCGCCGCTTGTAACCGATCAGGTGGCGACTCGGCCGGTTCACGGCCATCGCCACCGGCGTCGCCAGCGGACAACTCGTCGTCCAGCACCTGATGGTAGAGGCCAGAACCAAATAAGCTGAAGAATTAGAGTTTTTTATTTTGGGTGTCGTTTAGTTGCACTTTTACTTAAAAGAGAAATAAAAGAAGAATTTGTCATCCAGATCAAGTAAAGATCAAATGTCTACGATCTGGGATGACATTTGCTCATACTTCCAGGTCTATATAAACTGTTTTTTTTCCAGAAACTTGGTCTACATAAACTGCTATTTAGCTAAAAATTTTAGAAGATAATTTTTCTCGAATAATTTTCATAGTACTTTTAAAGATTATATTTTGTCACAAACAATTCTTTCACAGTTTATACAAGTTTATAACATAAAGATAATTGAGATGGGGTTAGATAAGATCTTTAAAAATATCTTAGTGTTTACCAAATAAAATAATATCTTTAAAACTAATGAATAGTTTGACTCCTCTCCTCTACCCCTGGTCGCTGAGACTGTGTCCTCCGCGTCGGTCGCCACCGCCTCCTCGTGCTCCACCATTCCCCCGACCCACCTCGCCTGGAACTCTCCCAGGCGCTCCTCGTCCAGCCGCCGCTCCCTGTCCTCCTCGGTCATCATCGGCAGCATCCTCTCCGCCCTCGGCGACCCCTCCACCGCCGCCGCCCCCTGGTGGTGGTTCTGCTGCTGCGGGCTCCTCCCGTCCCCGCAGACGAAGCGGACCACCGTGAGGTTGATCCTCATGTGTCCCGCAATGCGCCCCACGAACGCCAGCGCCTCCCGGTCGTCAGCCCCACCGAAGAACAGCAGTGCCGCCCGGTACCCGGACAAGCGGTGGCCGCCGGAGCCGAGGATGCCAACCGATCACGGGGCAGCCGTGAGGACGGTCTGGTTGAGGCCACGAATCGCCGGGTGGACGATCTCCATGCCGCCGTCGAAGATCTGGTGCTTTTGGAAAGGGAGAACGATGAAGGTGGCGTGGCAGTCCTCACCGACGGCGAAGACGTCCCCGTGCATGGTGGCGTAAGGAGAGATCGCAGTGAGGCACTGGGCGGTGACGTCGCCGGTGCGCTGCTCATAGCTCCGCACCGGCTTCACCACCATCGTCATCAGCGGGCTCACCGCCACAGTCACCAGCAACGACCTGAACGGCAGTATAATGGCGAAGGTCCTCGATGACCTGTAGTGCATAAGGAGGGGATAGAGGTAGGAGATGATAAGAATTTGGCTTCAGACTGGATGACATGGGAATTGGAAAGAAAATTTTCCACAATATCTCGGTTGACCGTGTAATTTAACCTTGCTCGACTCTCAATTGCTAATTTTTCGCGTTAGAACTTGGAACACAATTTTTCTTCGGTGAAAGAAAACAACTTTTTTAACGTTAGCTTTTTGCATGAATTATGTATATAAAGCATGGAAGGATAGGGGAGAAGGAAAAATAAATAAATCAATGAACGTCCTGGAATTTTGATGACTACAACGGACTTGAGTCCACGGTTTTTGAAAAGTCTTTTCCTTTCTTCAATATCAAAAGAAATTCAAGAACTAGAATCAAAACTGGGATGGACTGGAAATGGAAAATTTACTATATTAATGAGAAGAAGATTATTCTTTATATTGGCTTTGCTGTTTCTAGATTCATAAACTATAGTTTAATAATTTTGCCCCAGCTACACTTGTAAAATATTTTATATTTCAAAATATGTGATAGTTGATACCATCCAAGGAGAAGAAATTCGATAATTTGAATACTTATTTCTTCTGTTCAAATTACAACTTTGAAGAAGAATAAATCGATAATTTTCATTGATTTGAGAGAAATTAGTGTCGAAACAAAATATTCAAATTTATTCTCAGAAAACAAAATAATCAATTTGGGCAAAATTTGATTTCCTAGAATGGGAGGTAAGGATGGAAATTATTTTCTATTCAGTTCATTCGTATGTTTTATGACCTAATTGGATATAGAGTTACTTATTTGAATGGGTACTAAATTTACAAAAAGGAGATAAAACCATACTAAGTGGGTTTACATGAGAATATTCAGGGAGAAATCGTTGGCCATGTGTTTGCAAAATATTAAACATGATTATTTGTTTGTTTTTTTCTGCATTTATATAACTTTTAGGTAAGTACAACCTGCCAAGTCAAAAGCATCAAACTGATGTAAAAGAAAAGGAATCTCAGTGACACTAGTTCAAAAAATCTCTCCAGCCTGCGGAGCCACATAGAAGGCGACTCAGTCCGTATTCTTATTCGTCTTTCAGAAAAAAGAAGAAAAAAAGTCAAACTTTAAACTAGTCAGCGGGTCCCATGAATCTGTGGGTGACCACCATGAGCCTTCTCTGCATCTACAAGGTCAAGGAGATAAATACGTACCCATCGCGATTTTTTTCCACATCGGCTTTTCCACGCGGGGACTGTTAGCTTCTGTCAAACTTAAAAAAAAGAGACTTTGAGACTGTTAGTTTTATCCCTTCCTCTCTTTCTCTGCCTCTTCCTTGGTAAAATTTGGTTGGCGTTCACCCTCGCCCTCTCCTCTACTACTACTGTTCTTCTCTCCATTTGCCTTCTCCAGGACGCGAAGATGCTGAAGAGATTGCTAACCAAGCCCAAGAAGGAGCCCCCCTCGGCCCTCTCCACCTTAGATCGTCTCCACGAGGTAATTATCCCTTTTTGTGAAAAAAATCGTTTCTTCTCTTCTTTCGTTTATATCTAGGGAATTAAAAAAAGGGTACCTTTTTAGGAATACTGTCACTGTTTCTGGAATATTAAAACGTTCATGTGCTCTTATCTTTCTGTGATGTTATTTTTTTATATTATCTTGTTTATATATAAGAGAAGGGAGAGGTTTGTGGGTAAATCGCAAATGGCCGGGCACGGCTAGATAAAAGATTGGCTCCCATATAAGAAGGCTACAAGATTTGGTACACAAGTGAAAAATGCGAAGATTTCTTTGGTCGTGGAGAAGCATTGACAAGTTTGTAACAAATTCACTTCCATTGGAATTCAATCCATTATTTGGAAATCACTCTAGCGATCGAGGAGGCTATGTATAGACTTTAAAAAAATGACTGGGTGTGGTGTGACTAGTGAGCTTCTAAGCTTGCTTCATAGCAATATGAAGAAAGTTTTCTACTTATAAATAGATTCAGATTCTTGTGGGAACGACGTGAAGTCGTAATATGACAAAAATCTAATGTTTAAGATCACCTGGTCCTTTCGGTTATCATTTTTGGTAAATCGGATGATTGAAATTAATTGAGTACAAAAACATCCTTAGGAATCAGAAAATAAAATATCAATAAGCTAAGTAGGAAGATTTGCCGAAGAACCCATAATGCAAATCCCGTATGATTTGCCATATAAGATGCCATCCAATTAGCTGCGTAAGAGAAATCATTTCTTTTTCGGGTAGCATTTTTCTGTTCGTGCGTTTGATGGTGGCCATGGCTATTAATTGCTCGTTAGATTGCATGGTGGTTCGTGTGACTTTCGGGAAGATCAGGTTATCTATATCCTGCCCAAATGTCCACCTTTACTTTCATGAACAAGTTAAAAGTTGTTATGCTCTCACGTTTCCAAAAGAAGTGAAGAAACAAAAAATGATATAAGGATCAAACTGTAAGCTACAGTAGACTCCAGCAAAGTTCAAAGTCAATAGATAGGTCTTGAAAACTAATCTAGATATAATTTATTTCTTTCATGTTAACTGAGTTTTTGTTTGACTTCATTGCTCAAAGAAGATGATGGGAAGAAGATGAATTAACTGCTTGTTAATTGGATAATTTTGGGAGAAGTGCATTAGTTAATCTTGCATAGGGCAATCAGTAACACTTATTATCTTCTATTTTCTGTCTACAAGCTTGGTTTTTGCCAAGCACCTCTTTTCTCCAAAGTTATGATCATCCTGTTTTGTTTTCAGACACTAGAAATGTTGGAGAAGAAAGAGCATGTTCTTCAAAAGAAAATCTCCATTGAAGTTGAAAAGGCAAAGGATTGCACAAAAGCAAAAAATAAAAAAGGTATGTGCTTCTATCTTTTCTAGTTTTCAACATCAAGGATAATTCACTCATAATCTAATAATCTGTAGATTTAAACCAGCTCAAGCAAACCTGAACCGTTGACATAATCTGTAGTAGCACGATTTTTGTGGAGCATAGATAGTTGAAGTTAAATACTGCTACTTTCCATTACAATGGTCAAGGACCTAGAACTTTTCAATGAAATTGGTTTTAATTATGAGATAATATGCTTTGGGAACATGAAGTACCTTGGACCTTGATATTATCTTGACAACTTATTTCTTCTTCTTGTTTACATCAGACATGAATCATATACTAATTTTCATCAACTAGAAGTGTAGCTCTAGATGCTGATACTGGCATGACTGTGTGAGCGATTCAGTGTCAATGCAACAGTCGAGGACTGGATACTTGAATACATAGAATTTGGTTTTAGGTTCTGGAGAGGGGGCGCATAGGGGAAACGAATTGTTTGTTTCTTATGATTGTCGTAAACTGAATGCAAAACTGAGATGAGGTAAAATATACATCTGAGGCCATAGAATGTTGGATATATGGTCTGTGCTCCTCGTTACATACTAGTCAAAATAGTCTAAGGAAACATCTATCGAGGGCAAGGATTTTAGTGCTGCTGGCATCGGGGGGTGTTAGCATGCACTTGCTATGTTGTGCCATGCCGAAACATGTGCTTAAAAATTAAAGGTCCTGCTTTAATGAAACTTTTAAGAGAGGATCTAAATAGGTGCTGTTGTGGTTCAAATTTGGCCCGAGGGTGACCACGCCGGTGGAGTCGAGGGAGCCGCCGGTGGTTGGAAGGAGAAGACAGGAGCCGCCTTCTGCGCGGCGGCCGTATACCTGCACAAAGCCTCACCGGGGTTTCCAGTGAGGACCATCCGATGATTAACTTAGAGTGGGATTAATTTGGTCCGGCCAAAAAGGGTCCCTTAGAAGTTACCTGACCGAGCTATTTATAATCTCGGTGGAGTGGCCTAGGTGGCAGAGGCACTGTCAGTCCTCATTATGAGGAGGCGTGGCTTTGAGTCGGATGGCGCGCAGCTTAGACTGGCTGGTGGCGTGTAGTACAACCCGTTCTTGAGAACGGTAGGGTGTTGGCAGTCACAGCAGGGCATGGCCGGATTAGTCAAAGTGTCGTCTGACTGTTGAAGGCTGGCTACGGAAACGTGGCATGATAATATCATAGTGTACGGTCACGTAAGTGGGCGTAGGCCCGCACATGGGTGCGGTCGTTGGCGAGGCCAAACTCGTTGAGAGGTCGCATTATGCGTTTGGCGAGGTCGGCTTGATGGGTGTTGAAAGTAGCTCGGTTTTCCGGATTTCGAGGTGTGCTTGGTGGAGCGCCCCGAGCTTGGTCGGGATGGGTCGACGAATGTCTGAGGCACCCCGAGCTTGGTAGGGGAAGTCCGCAAATATCTGAAGTTGGTGGAGCTTTTGGCTGGGTCCCGAAGTCGAGCTGACTCTGGGCCGAAGTGAAGATTCGGCCAATTGGCGTTGACGTTTACTGGGGCCCCTAGAATGCCAATATTAGCACGGATTGTACGGAGCGTAGTCCGACCTGCTGCGCCATGCTAGTTGAAGAAATGGGGGTCTAGAAAAAATAGGGCAATTTGAATAGTACAGGAAAGAAAAGACGACTATCGAGTATGCCCCTAATAGAGTCAGTAGGGAATGGTTATATCAACCATTCGGAAAGATTCCCTCTTCTCTATCCATTCCTACTCTTTCGATCTATCAGAACAGATCAAGGCTGCAACTGGGCGGTCTTTTAGTTGTGGGCTGGACGATCTATTTTTTCCCCTATTAGGTGCAATGCTGAATTGGTGCCAGTGTCGATCCTAGCTTGACATGGTATGTGCCAATCAGCACAGGCCAATGCTCAAAAGTTAAAATCTTGCTGAGGAGTCGGTTAATTGTTCTGTTGTCATGTCTTTACAACTTATTTTGCAGAAACAAACTTTGTTTTCTTGCAGCTGCTATTCAATGCCTAAAGAAGAAGAAATTATATGAAGCACAGATAGAACAGCTGAGGAACTTCCAGTTACGAGTCCACGATCAGGTATATCATGTATGAACTAGGACTTCCTTTGATTTCATTACATGACATATTGCTTAACATTAATATAGTATGCATCTGTATGTAGATGATTGTGCTTGAAGGTGCAAAGGCAACTACTGACGTTATAGATGCTCTGCAGGCAGGATCATCTGCTGTTAAGTCCATGCAACAGTCATTGTAAACTTTCATTTCCTCCCCCTCACCTCCAAAATGGGTTAGGTTAAGTGAAGAAGTTACACATTAATCCATTGACCGAACTTGGTTCTCAAATTAAGCCTCTGTAATTTCCGAGTTGCTATTTGAATTCATATGGCAGAGGAATTTGATCATGCTCATCTGCTGGGGTTCTTCATCCCATGCTTCAGGTTAATTCTAGTCATTTGGTTAAGTGGCTCACAGTAAACAGTTCCTTGCTTTACTTTACATAGCATTTAAGATGTAATTAAGTTCTCTGAGCTTTACAAATTTCATGTATTTCATCCATCTTTACATAAAGCTGACATGCTTTCTCCTTAACAATTTCACATCATGCCAACAAATGCATGTATCTAGTTGCATTCCTTTGAAATGAACTGCACCCTTGGTATATGCTCATGCTAGGCATTTGTTGGACATATGCCATAAGCATTGTGAGTTTAAGCTGAACAGTAACCCTATGTTGGAGAATTCTTGAAGTTGGTAGTTTGGTTCATTGATGAAGCTTTGTTAACTTAATAAACACCATGCCAATGAAATAACCCATGCTCACGGTGACAATGATGCAGAAGCATTGATGATGTAGAGAAGACCATGGAACAAGCAAACGAGCACACAGAAAATATGAGGCAGATACAGGAGGCACTTGCAATGCCAGTGGGTGCTGCAGCCGACTTCGACGAGGTTTGGCCATGCGTTCCCTTATTTTCTTTTCTACCTCTATATATCTTGTCAAATTTCCATTTAAAAACAGGAATTAGATTTAGGGAGATGTTATCACAAAGCAACTCAATTAATGAAACAAACTCAGGCAATAGAATGTACCACAGAAACTGGTGTAAGCAGAGAAGGAAAGAAGCAAATGATTATTTTTCATTTGGAATCTTTGCATTCATGACCCCTTTTTCTCCCATTGGACTTTCTTCATCACCAAGATTTTCAGGGTAAGTGGCCAATATTAAGAGAATCTCATCATATCAACAATATAGAAACAGTTCATATCATTTCAAACATGAGTTACAATCTTAATGGAACTGGTTGAGTTCATTGCTGAGAACTTGATGACTTTTGGACTGCAATCTCAATATTTAGCAAGGAGATTGGTGCTGGCTCCCAAGATTTGAGTTGGATATTGTTCAAATGTATTTAAAATAACTCAGAAACTTTTTGTTCAGTTATATGAGTAAATTCTTGGAACAGGATGAACTTGAAGCTGAGCTTGAAGACATGGAAGGAGAAGAACTGGAAGAAGAGCTCCTCCAGTCACCTTCTACAGTCCCTGCCGCACCATTGCCGAATTCAAATCAACCTCGGAGAGAAACCCCACATCCAGCCAGTGATGTGGATGAATTGGCTGCACTTCAGACAGAAATGGCTCTGTAGCTTATGATGCATAGCCGGCACGGGTTTTAATGTGCCTTCACTTATCTGGCTATCCATCTCATGCCTCCCTTCTGATCTTATCATATCAGACTCGACTCTCGAGTTTTCTGTACATAAATATTAGAGAAATATAACTTGACCAACTATGAAACTTGTATCAATATTGGCCTTGATGTATTAACGGTATACTAGTTCTGGATGTTTTATCTCGTAAGTCTGGTATTTTATCCTTAAGTAAATGAACTTTGTTACATCTTGTTATCCTTAAAGAACCAGCTAGAAATGAGTAAAAAAGCAATTTCTTTAAGCAACTTGGAGACGAATGTCGCAGTTCTTTTTAAGCTTAAAAACTTGAATGTTGTATTAGTGCTACTCTTTCCAACCAAAAAGAAAAAGTGCTACTCTTCCAAGTGAATTACGTTTCTTTGTCATGAATTTTGGTATGATGCGTTTTATGTTCCTCCCACATGTGCTACAAGAAAAACAAAAGAAAAAAAGAAAAAACCCTCCTAGATACCTCATGGAATATACCAATTTAAATAGATTTTTTAAACTTAGAAACTGAAACCGAACTAGCCTTTTGAGAAAATTTGTTTTCCACCGATCCGAGAAAATCTGGTTGGGTTGTGAAATGGGATTTTGAAAATGTCAATCAATCCAAACAAAATATTAACAAAACATAAAATAGGCCATTACAAAATCCAACTAATGATATTAACAAAACACAGAATAAGGCATTACAAAATCTAACGGGAGTAGAGCCTGGGGTTCCATATGGTATCACAACTTGAACTAAAAAATGGGTGTAAAAAATCCGAAACGAAAAGGAAGATGTTTCTATCTTGGAAATCCTCGCACCTTCTCATGTATCAATTTCTTTTATATAAAAATTTTAATTATAAATATAACATTAATCGGAAAACTTTCCATCTGATTTTTTAAACATAGTATCTATCCCAGAATTTATCAAACATAGCATTTATCAAACAATTTTAACCTTCTCATGCATCCACTTCCTTTTATTTTCCTCTCCTTGGATTTTTTTAAACGTAGCATTTATGACAAAACTTCCCCTCATTAAAGCCACATCAAAGAAAAAATCCTGGTTGGAACTGACTGAATATATAGCACACGCAATATCAAAATATAAAAGCAACATCATACATCGCAAAAAAATCTCCCAATATCTCTTCCATCAAACAGTATATGTGGATACAAAGCCAAACCAAGGATCCATGAATACAATAGTACAAATCTTCAGACAAAATCCATAAACATAAAAGGAAAAGAAAAGGATAACCGGAAGAACAAAAAGCAGTGGATCCGCCAGACGGCCTTAGCGGCAGGAGGAGGGGAGGAGAGTTGATGGTCACGAGGGATGATCTACCTAGAGTGATAGGAATCAAATCAGATTTTTTAAAATTTAAATGAAAATTAAATTGATTTTTTTGATTTTTAAAACTTTTAATCTGAAACCGAACTGAATATGAAAAAATCTGACCCAAATTGAGCCGAAATAACTAGTTTGGATCGGTTTTGTGTTTTAACTGATTTGGTTGAACACCCCTAGCTGTACATCTCCAGTTAAAGCTAATAATTCATGTCCACTCTCTTCTCGCATTCTCAAACCAAATATTAAGCACAGGAAAACGCCTACTCATTTTGGGTTAAAAAATTCATGAAATGCGGTAATAATTTTGTGGAAGTTTAGTTGTTTTCCAATGAAATCACAATGGAACTATTTGTATTTTAGGTATATTGTGGAGCAGTGCTCTCTGTAATCTTCTACTTGAACTGCCTGGAATCATAATCCAATAAAATCCACTATCCTAATGATATAATAAGTTTAACTCTTAATTCTCTTTTTCTTTGCTATGCAACAACAAAAGAGGTTCGCCATTTTGATTTCCTTTTCTATATAATAATAAACAAAAATAGAAAATTGTGACATGAAATCTTTCAACATAGATATAAGTAAAAGATGATTAATATAGAATTTATACCACCATTCATTTTTAGACCAAAAAATCTCTTAATATTAGAGATAAATTACGCTTACATCCAGTAGTTTAAAAAATGTACATTACTCAAAAGTTTATTTTTATCCAATACTTCAATATGCAACTTAACAAAATATTAGTCAAACCATTAATCTTAAATCGAACCCAAATGCTATGTTAAAATTTTTTCAAAAATAACCAAAATAATATTAAGTAGCATAACAATCACCCAAGAACATAAATATATATATATATATATATATTATATTAGTATAAATTTGATAAATTATTAGAAACGAACATAATGAATATAAATAAATCTCTGAAGTTTTTTTTATAATTTATTTTATTTTTTAGTTGCTCATCAATTTGTTCCACCATTCTATCCCATATTCTTACAAGCCTGACCAAACTATGCGGCTCACTACTTTACCAATTCTTTTTTGCCACGCAAAGAGAAGACGTTGTCTATGTGGGTCCCACCCGCGAAGTCATATCTCGCTCAAATCCCAGTCCAAACTTGCCGTCCATCTGGAGACGCCATATCTCCCCATTCTTTCTTCATGGTTAAGAGTCGCATCTCAGCGATTCTCAGCATATCCGGGAGCCGTATCAAAACGCCACGCGCTCTCCTGATGTTCGAGACGCCGAATAAATTCCACTCACGGCACCCAAATAACCCACGCGGCATCTCAGCAACTCTCCCTCAAATAAATAATCTTATTTTCACCCGAAAATAAATGCCCACCAAATCAAGACATCTGTCTCTAACGCCCCTCCGTCCAAGCAATTCCCAACCGCCTCTCGTGGTCCCGTCTTTTACCGATTAATCAGACGGTCAGAATTTCTCCTTTTGCTGATCCTTTAATTATCTCCGCCCCTCTCTCTCTCTCGCCGCGCTCCCATTCCCCCTCCAAGAAAAAAGCCAGAAGCCGGGAGAAAGGAAGCCAGGAGGGCATCGGAAGTTTCTCGCTCTCCATTTGCGGTCTCTTTTGTGTTAAGCGAATCGATTCCTTTTAGCCCTCCATTTGCCCTCCAAGATTCCTATAAATAGCTTCGGCTCGTCTTCTTTCTTCTCCTTGAGCGGAGATGGGAGCCTCTAATGGCGGGATTCCAAGAAGCGTCGTCGAACCCTAGAGGCTGAAGAAACCCTATTCCTTGATCCTGTTTTTATTTTTTGTTTCTGCTCCAATGGGTTCGGAGAATGGGGCCATGGAGAACCTCGCGAGCTCGAGATTCGTGGGGGCGTGCGTGCTGGGGGGGCTGGTGCTCGGCGCCGCCGTGCTGGCGATGCAGCTGGGCCGGGCGCCGCCGATGGGGATCCGGCGGAGGAAGAAGCAGCCCGTCCGGGTGTACATGGACGGGTGCTTTGACATGATGCACTACGGTCACTGCAACGCGCTGCGCCAGGCGCGGGCCCTCGGGGACCAGCTCGTCGTCGGGGTCGTGAGCGACGACGAGATCACGGCCAACAAGGGCCCCCCTGTCACGCCTCTTCGCGAGAGGTCGATTCTTTTCTAATCGCGGTCTTTTGTGAAAAGATCTTTAGAATTGTTTTATTTTGCCATGTATATACAATGGAGCCGTGGATTTAGGATTTGTGCCCTTCTATTCTCTTGATAATTGTAGAATTTTTCATGAATTCGTTGATTTTAAAAATCTGACATGTTATTGCTTTTCTTTGCCTTTTACCTTTTTGCTTTAATATAGCTGAACTATTTCCTTTCTAATTTCTTCTTCTTTAGAAATCATCATGTTTTTGGCATCTTCATCATCCTGTTAATATTTAATTATTAAGGAGATTGTGTGCCTCATTGAATTGTTTGTGATGTCTTAGATGCTACTTGGAGTTCGCTTCTTCTTCTTCTTCCACTTTTTTCCAATCAAATGCTGACACTTGACAGAATTTGAATTTCTAGGCGTGCTATTTTTAGATTCGCTGTGCTATATGTTTAATCTTCAGCTTCTTGCTTTCACCGTTATTTCATTCGCTATTTGATTAAAGGTAGGGATGCGATGCGGAGGGAGGAGAGGGGGCTGAGCGTGCTGGTGGGGATGGGGTCCACCAGGCAGGTGCTTGGGTGCAGGGAACAGTGGTGAAGGGAAGAGGAGACATAGCCCTTGGCTTCGGTAGTGGGGAGAGAGAGATGCACGGAGGGCGAGCTGGGAATGGAGTTCTACGGGTGTAATCAAACCGAGCTTGATCAAGCTTGTTTTGAAATTAATTTCGAGCTCGAGCTCTTGAATCAAATTCGGTTTGTTTACCATTGTCTCAAGCTCAGTTTGAGCTTCCTTTTGAGTTGAGCCATGAGCAGGAGCCTAACCGGTCAGCTTGATAATCCTAATTTGAATTGAAATGAATTCAAGTTCGAATCAAGCTTAGCTCAAACTAGAATTATAGTTTGATTTAAGATTGTTTTTTAGATTGGTTAAAGCCTAAATTAACATCCAATTGATTCTTAGAATAAATAAAGTACAATTATTAAAGTCTTAATCCAATAATATGTTATTTAGATAATATACAAAAAATAAATAAAAATGCAAATATATCGAGCCTTGTTCACCCGAGTTTGACCAAGTCGGATCAATTTTTGGCTTGACTTGAAATAAATTTTGAGGTTGTTTTGCTGGTTCCAACTTCATTTGTTTAGTTTTGAATCGAGCTTGATGCATGCTTTTTTCAAGTTGAGGTTGAGCAGCTTAGTTCGTTTGCCCTAGTTTGGTGAGAGCTGCATGAAGAGGAGAGATGGGTGTGCGATGTATGGGAGATAGGATTAGGGATTAGGGTATAAATATGGCTTGAGTTTTTGTTGGTCCCGGGTTTTGATTGAGCTTCGGGCTAGCCTTCAGGTTAGGCTTTGATTTGGGGTTTTTTTTTGGGGGGGGGGGGGGGGGGGTTGCGGGGGGCTAAACCAGCTCGAAACTTTTTCGGGCTTTGGATTTGAGGCCTAAGCCTGATCCGAATCTCCTTGAGTTAGGCATGCAGGCTGACCCAAAGCTAGCCTGGCGCAAGCCCATTTCCAATTGTAATGATGGGACAAGAACTGTCCATCAAAAACTCATGCTGTTGCTTAGATCACATGCATTTTACATAATGAATAAGTTAATGACATCACGTTACTTCATCAAATATCCAGATAGTCAGTTGATTGGAGCATAACCATCATTGAGAAACTCCTTTTATGACTTAGTTATGTACATAGCCTGTGCCAATTGATGGAATCATGTATGACAGAACAATAATCATCTTCACATGCGAAATAGTTCGCACAAATATAAAAAAGAATGATGGTGAAATAATTAAATCTCATATATTTTATTTTTCAATGGTTCCTCAACCATCATTAGATATTCTTTCGTCTAGGATCTGTCATGTACATCACACTTTATGAAATCAAATAACCCGTAACCTACAAGCGATCTTAAATTAAGCACATACATCACATGTGATGGAATTTACTAAACCCAATCATGGGCATTTGACATGCTGCATGCTAGTTCAAGATAATTAAACCTATTGCACTATGATATCTCTTTGACATCAACTTTGTTTATGGTGTTATTTTCATTTAATTTCTATTCAGGTTATTTCTCATATAATTTGTTTCTGTTTTGCCTTTGTCATAGTTCCATTCATGGCTTTGTTTTGATTATAATTTCTATTCAAATTGTGTCATATAACTTTTTTCTGTTTTCTAAATCATGGGACTGTATTTTGAAAACTTATATATAGTTCCAAATTAGCAATTAATTTTGACGTCTTTTACCTGGAAATAAATTTCGACTCACCTGATTAAGTTTTCTCACTGATATCTTTATGCTGTTTGATTACATTTTGTTCAAACAACTTAGTTTGATGAGACTTACCTCCGTGATTTTAGTCATAAGTGGAAATCCCTATCATGTGTGATTAGTAAATCGTTCCTTTTTTTCCCTCCCTGGCCGTAGGATGATAATGGTAGGTGCTGTGAAATGGGTGGATGAGGTCATTCCAGATGCTCCTTATGCTATCACAGAAGAGTTCATGAAGAAGCTGTTTACTGAGTATAATATAGATTACATTATCCATGGGGATGATCCTTGCCTTCTGCCAGATGGTACAGATGCATATGCCCTTGCTAAGAGGGCTGGTCGTTATAAGCAAATCAAAAGAACTGAAGGAGTGTCAAGCACAGATATCGTCGGTACTGATTCTTCTCTTCCTTTCTTTCCTCCCCCCCTCCAACTCTGTTGACATCTGCCTCTTTACGGAGCTCTAGACAAGTTGCGTTTAATTAGACCATGGAGTCAACTGTTGTTGCCTTAATTTTTTTCTTCGTTACCATGAAATTGAGTATGCTGAAGCAATATGTCAACAGGGGTCAATTTGATTTTTTTCCAAGTTAACTTGCAATATAATATTAAATTAATGGTCAATGACATTTCATGCCACCTGCTTTCTCATGGGATCGATGTCAGGCTAGATAATGGTTGCATTGACTTTGTCGAGGTCTGGTTCATGAGTTGAACATTCATAAAACCACATACTCCTTTCATTCTGTTGCACCAACTCTGGTCAGTTAAGTTTATTTATACTGCAACGCAACAGACCGAGTACGTCACAATGATAGCTAGGAAATTTTTCATGTAAATTTTGGTAAATTTATGTATGCAATTTCCAAGTTGTGGCTTAACATATTACATGAACAGGTCGTATGCTTCTTTGTGTGAGGGAGAGATCAAGTAGTGATAGTCATAATCATTCCTCTTTACAAAGGCAGTTCAGTCATGGACACAACCAAAAAGTTGATGATGGTGGATCTGGCGGTGGAACTCGGATATCTCATTTCTTGCCAACATCTCGACGAATAGTGCAATTTTCAAATGGGAAGGTATACTCACTGAACTCTTATCCAAATTTTGCTAACCTGATAAAAAATACCAAGAATCTATTTATTGTCCACTGGAAGTATGATATGTTAATGGAAACTAGAAGCCTTTCTTCAGGAAGTTTGTTCATGTCTATTCTTTTTCCTTCTAATGATTCAATAGACCTTGTGGCAAAGTACTTGAAGGTTTATCCTAATGGTTTAGGAAGTCACTTTTTTGATAAGAGTTAAAACTGGACTGCTTGCCAAAGAAGTGTCATAATAAAATAGCCACCTGAACAAGAGAAGTGAGTAAGCTAACGCTTCAGTAGTCTCCATGTAAAACTTTGTATAAAGTTGTTAAGCCCCTTTGCACTGTTTTCTGCAGTAAATTAGACTTGACATAATTTTCTACTGGTCATGATTAAGCAGAGATGCTTGGTACGGCAAAATACCATTCTCTTGTTTTTTTGTTTTTGGAAGCTCCTTATTACAATCATTAGAACTTGTATCCAACAAGGCAGCAAGATAAATACTAATAATTGGACTTGCTAATCAGGAAATGAGATTCAGTACTCCAGAGGAGACTGGCTACACAGGAGTTAAATGCCTTAGCCTTCAGTAGGGAAGTAGTTAATCCATACATTTTCTTAAATGCATGTGCATCATAGGTTAAATACCAGATGAAGCTTTAAGGTGCTATCTTTTTTTAGCATTTTGGGTTCACCTGTGGTTTCTGTGAAATACTTTTCTCTTCTAGGAGTATCCAGGTGTTACCTTATTTTATTGAAGCAAATCCATCCATTTCCAAATTTTCTCTGTGTAAACATATCCCAACCTATGAAACACACACTTTGATAACTCTGCTCACTGACTTGGCATATAATTTTTTGATAAAATTGCTTCTTGTATTATTGAAGCTGTCCTGGCCATTTTAGAGAGCAATACACAATTGAATATGACTTTGATAAAACATTTATTTTTCAACCTTGGTTACTTTTCTTAGCTGTTCATGTTAGAGAATGGATAGTCACTGCCCCCATCTTGCAGCAAAAAAGATTACCACAAACATCATGAATCATGATCATTAAAAGTTCAGCATTAAATCCCCATGCTTTTGATAAGTTCTCCACATCACCTCTGTTGCACAGGTTTTTAGGTGATTTAAGTGCTAAAAGAAAGTTTAAAGAAAAAAGATCTTCACATCTTGGCTTGGCAGGAGAGATGTATCAAAAAAATACCTGCAAACATTCTCCTGGAGAGGGTAGTATGGCAGTCTTTTCTAAGACAAATGGTAGATGCCATTATGTTTGTTAAATATCAATTCTAATAGTTTCAACATAATGTTTACTCCACCATTTCCTTATTCCTTCTTTTCCTTTCAAGGTAATCTGGGTAATCGAAATTAGGTTGAAAGGTTGGAATATGTAGAAACTTGTGCCTTGAAAGTTGATAAAACAGTGGCACCATCATAGAAATTCAAAATAATCAGGGTCAACCAACCTTCCCCTGGATATTCCATTCCCATATTTAGTCTTGAACTTTACCCCTTATGTCTTATATCTCCTTAAAATCACCTAAAAAGAATGTTACTTCCAATCACCATATTTCCAAAGATTTCCTGTTTTTAGGCTCGCTACAATTCATGCTACATAAAATGTAGATGTATCTCTTACTGACCCCTCATCCTAACAACCACATACAAATTTTGTTGTGCCTTAAGCGAATGCCTGGTTATCAAACCATGACTCAATTATGGGCCTTGAATCTACACCCGATTCTTGAACTAAATAGGGTTTTGATCAATGAATCCTGACATGATTGTATCCAACTGTTTTGACTAAACATACTTAGAAAGTTTATGCTGGCCCAGAAGATTGATATTCAACATGCATGCCTGGAAATTAAACTTGACATGTTGTATAGCGGACATAGATGGGCCAAATCTGGGTTCAAATCTAAGATTTAAGGCTACTGGGTTGAGGTGGGCCAAAGGTGACCTACTTCCCTGCCTTTAGTTAAAATCAAGTTAGGGTTTTGTAAATTGATTAAAATGGGTGGATTCCTTACTGTTATCAATATGCTTTTCCTTGAATTATCAGCTTCTAGTCTGCAAGCCATTTTGGTTTGCCAAAAACAGAACAAGGAACATGTGCTCTTTTTTTCCCCCTGTAGTACTGAATTTCTAAATTTGTTTTGTTTTGCTCCACTTGGAGATTAGATAACTAATTTCTATTAAGAAAGCCAATAAAGCCAATCAAAAGAAGAGAAGATAGCTTGGATTCCCGGCGATAGTTGTCTGACAAGTACCTCAGCAAGATCTATATGCCATTTTGGATGATAGATGGAATCCTTTTATTGATTAAAAGCCAATATTTTCTGGAAGGCCTTTCGAGAAAACAAGGATAGCTTTATCTTCACCCAAAAATAGCAAGTTTTTTAGTGAATTTGTTAAAATTTTTAGGATGCTTAATGCATGAAAAAACATTTAACTTACATTAGATTTGAAAATTTTCTTTGGTGTCTGATTAATTTTCTTTGTTTTATTTTGGGAATGAAACACCACAACTGAAACTAGATTCTACTTTCCTTCTGGGCTAAGCTAGTTATCTTCCAAACTGGAATTGACAACTTTTATATACTAAGAGAATAACTCTATTACTCCTCTAAGCTATTGCCATTTCCTTTTTCTTGTTCCCCTATAGTGTGTGATGTTTGTTTTTTCAATCCAGACATGCCTAGCAATTTTTTTAAGGGAACACAACATATTTATGTCTGTAAATGAATTTGTTTGACTGAATTTTTTTGGTTGCTAGCACAAAACCTTCCTCATTTCTGTTCAGTTTTTGTTGCTGTTAAAATTTGTATGCCCGAAGTACATGTGACAGGTGGTCCAAGTAGCTGACCTCTTCGCTTTCGTTGACAAAATCTAGTTTCTTTTAGATCCTTCTTGTTTATATTTTTCTTGTAAGATAGGACATGATTCAGATATGAAAAAGGCTCAAATTTAACCAAAGCAGGCACAAAAAGGTTTGTAATATAAATTTTTGCAGCAATAATCATTTTCTTTCTTCTTGCATTTTTACCATGTATTGGTGCGTCTGCCTGTGTTTTGTTTTCATGTCATATCATGGGAGTATTGTAAGTAGTGTTCTTCAGCATAAATACATAATTAAGACTCTTAATTAGTTTGATAATAATAAAAAAATCAAACTCAATGAAAATTTAGGAAAATGTCAGAAATTTTAGAGATGAAGGGAAAAAGGAGGAATATTTTGAGACATGCGGTGAAGGGAAAATAAACTTGAATAAATCACAAAATGTTATACGATATAACAAACTGTGTTATTTTCCTGTCTAGTCTGCAAAAACCTAGGAACCTGTAGGAAATATAATTTAAGAATAAGGATATATTTCCCCAATAAATTGATGGTTTCAGTGATTCCTCAGAACTTGATTGGCATGGTGCTCCTTTATTTGTTTCTGATCATGGTGAGTAAATTCAACTTGAATATATCATAAATGTCAATCCTATGAATACTTTTTGCTCATGCAGGGGCCTGGTCCAGATGCTCGCATAGTTTACATTGATGGTGCATTTGATCTGTTCCATGCAGGACATGTAGAGGTATTCACATTTTCTTGTCTTCTTTGTATCATCCTTTTTTATTCTTTCCAACTTCAACTATAATTACTGATGTTTGGTGATGAACTGGAGACGTTTCGTATAAGGCCACATGAGCTTTCGTAAGAATTGTTTCAGGTCCTTACTTCTTTATTCAGATTTTTCAGTTACCAATGCTCATAACAGATCCATTTATGATCCCATACCCTTCCTTATCAGGCCTGCTTTTAGCTTCTGCTACTCATTCTTGAATTTCATCTCTCTATTCCCAGTTTGGGCTGTTCCTAAGGTCCCTTTAGATGTAAATACTGCATTCTTTTTTTTTTTTTTGTAAATGACTTCATGTTGCTACTTTTGTGCAGGCTAAACAAAATGAGAGAGTTTTTATGTTAGTATCATAGCTCCCATCTCTCATGCATTTTCTTGTCACTATGTAACTATCTACGTCAGCCATTTATCTTTTGGGTGCATTTTGAGTGCTTTTTCGCCATTTAGAACTGTCAAAAGTTCCCATGGAATATTTTGCTCCAATTACCAAAACCCCATATTTCCTACATTGCAGATTGTAACAAGTTCCCTAATGTAGTAGAATGTAACATGTCAGTAAGTTGTACTTCCTTCTATACAGTGTTCTTGTTTGTATTTTATCAATTTAATGCTTTCTCCTGTGCAAGAAAAAGCTATTAGACTGGTTTAGTGTTGACAATGGATTTTGCTCTAAATTTGTCTTATAGAATTGGGTTCTGGTTTGCTGTTATTTCTCGTGCTTTATCCAGTTCATATATTTTTACTTGATATACTAGATTAGTATCACCTGATGATCTGATTCAATTCTACCTCCCCCCCCCCCCCCCTCCTTCTCTTTTCTCCACCCTTTTTTTTTTCAAAAATTTGGTTGCATTGCTTGTTTTAATCCATCTTCTGATCAATGTGGTTGAGTGCATTCCTTTTGTCATTAAAGAAAAGCTGCTTGCCATGATATGTTCAAATGGAGTCAACCCTCTGCTTAGCAGCCGACCCTGTGTATGCATGCATGCATGCCTGCTTGCTTCATACTGCGTACATGTCTATTGTTACTTGTTACTAAATTTAGGTGAGCTTTTTTTTTTTTTGCGTGATGCTTATGGACCTTTGTCTTTGTAATTGGCTCATATCATTTTTTGTGTAGATACTGCGGATTGCTCGAGGACTTGGAGATTTCTTGCTTGTGGGGATACATACTGATCAGACAATCAGGTTATATTTTTTATTTCTTTTACCCACTTTTTCAAATAACCATGAGATCCTTACTAGTACTCTCCAAATTCATGCATTGCCTGCCTTCGTGAAGCTTGGCTAGTGATAATATGCTACTCAACATTCTTTCCTAAGTCCTGTTTTATGAGAAAGGAGAATATTTATTTTTCATAGATCTTATACAAGCCCCATATAACAAATCTTATTAGTGATTATTGTTAATCTTCAAGATCAGCTATTCTCAAACTGATTATGTGTTGTTCTTTTCCAACGCCATGGATAATTAAAGAAAACAAGCATATAACACTCAAGTTAGTCCTCTTCCTTGCCCAAATAAAACCTTCCACCTCTTTACCTAGCTATAGCATACAAACTGATCTAACAAATCATACAATGACTGAGCACTTTGCATTCACATCAAAGATCTGCATACTTGTGCATTATGGTAATGTATGACCAGGGGTGTAAACAAGCTGGCTCAAGCAAGCCAGTCTTAGTTCAAGCTCTGCTTATATTTGTAACTGAGCCAAGCTTGAGCTTGCTCATTTAATTTCGAGTCGAACTTGAGCTGCAGAAGAAAGTTCCTTTGAGAGATCTCAGTGAGATCCTGAGGTCCCTCCAGGAGCCAAGCGTAGCTTTATCGTGGCTCATTTACCAATCAAGCGAGCCAAAGCCAAGCTGGATTTTGAGCTACACATGAACTCTCGAAGAGTTGCTTGTTTTATAGTGGACATTATGATGCACTTAGCCCCAATAAGATCAGGATACCACAGTATGTATGCTCAGGAAACATTAGGGGAAAAAACTTACCTATTCTCTATGAAGCATGTTTACTTTCATATAGTAGCCATGCCTGTATTTTACATATTGGATACAATGAACCTTAGTTATTCTGGTTATATCCTTTAAAAAATTGTATTGGTATGGGGAGGACTCATTTTGGATGCATCCCAGACATAGCCAAATGGTCTATCGATCTGGCGAACATCATCCGGTCCAAAACCATTTTAGGTAAAGAAAATTTCATTTTGCCTACTTTATGAGTTGTGCCCTAACTCTGTGTTTGTATTTGAATTCCTTTACAAATTTCCTGGGTTGTTTACTGGGCTTGTCAATTCTAGTTATAGTTTTTCTTGATTACATAATTTTTCCGATGAACTAATACTTGTTTTTTCTATCCTGTGGACAGCGCTACTCGAGGAGCCCATCGCCCAATTATGAATCTTCATGAAAGAAGTTTGAGTGTTTTGGCCTGTCGTTATGTAGATGAAGTGATCATCGGTGCCCCTTGGGAAGTTTCAAAAGACATGGTTAGTTGTGTTTGTGCGATACATGTTCAATGATGTATTGTTGCTTTTGCACTCATTTCATTTATCCCGATTTCCAGTTTGCATGTAATTACAAAAAGGAATTTTTTTTGCTTTGTCATTCTTCTCCTTGTACGTCATAAGCTTGATTGCATCCAAGGATTTCATCTCAGCTGAGATCTTGGCTTAGATCAGTGCGGGGGACCCACTGATACGTGGCATCTAAAATATCGGCCCTTATTGTATTGGTTGATATATGCCAAGATATCTTGATATATCACCTGACATGAGATTAATGCATTAGCTGGGATATTTTGCTGTGTAAGCAAAAACTTTGGCTAAGATAAAACTAAAATGTTGACAATGTTGGCAGATACTTTATTTCATCATTAGTCAAGACGGAATAATTAGTTCAATTTCACAGTATTTTTTATAGCTAGTTATATGGATATCTTGCCAAGATCACAGAGATTCACAGTATCTTGATATCTTGGCCGAGATGAGATCATAATTTAATATTTCTTAATTGGGACTTTTTTTTCCATGACAAATCCCTTTGCACCATGATCATAAAAGAAATTAAATGTTTGACAATACAGTATTGAACACATTGAAGAATAAATATATTTCAAATATTTTTGTGATTTGTTAACTGTAACCTGATATCTTATACATGATAGGGCAAGGCACGTTGTGATATTTTACTTATGTACACAAATAAAAATTTGACATGACAATAGAAGGATAAATATATTTAACATATATTTAAATATGCCATGATTTTATATATCTTGTTAGGAATAGAAGCATTGCATGAAAACAATAAAAAAAGAAAAATATAATATTGATACATATGAATAAAAATAGTTTAAATAAATAGTAAATGGATATTTGGAAATGGAGAGATCATGATGTACGTCATACATCTCTTAATAGTTGATATACATCTATCTTCACTGAAAATTAAAATTCATAAAGGTTAATTCATCTCCATATGATCTAATGCATATTTGATGCTTTATTCTAAGTTGCAGTAATCATAATATTATTTATCAATATTGCATTGCTATATGATGCTTATTGCAAAAGATATTTTAATTTATATTTTAATGATCTAATGTTAATTTTAACTTTTCATTCAAATAATTATATAACAATTGCCTTTATAATATATAGGTAACTTTTTTTAATAATTTGATGACTACTCACTATTTATCATCCATATTTACTAAATAAAAATATTACTGAAAAATTAAGGGTGGTTCCAATTTTGACCAATATTTTGGTACCCTAGCTGAGATACAGCAAGCAAGATCTTGTGATATCTAAGTGCATAAAAAAGTAATAGTCAAATGGCCTTTATTAAATCAAAAATAATCCTTTCTGTTATATACTGAGATTTTGGTCTTCAAAACCCTAGATTGCGCCCTATATTCATTTTTGGGGTTGGGACTGATGTTAGTTATGTTGCCTGTTGCTTTTCTTCTGTGCTCATCTGCCCTTTTTTTGCTTTATGAGGAATTTATCGGATCATGTCTATTGAAATATTTGCGAAAAATATAGTCATGGATAATGGCATCCCACCCTTTTCAGTCAAAGCAAGCTAATTACCAATTGATGCATCCTATATTCGGTGTATTTTCTAGCTTTATGATATATTTATTAATGGTGTTATTTTGAAGAAATAATCTAGTAGAACGAAACAGCATGCACCAAGAGTCATTTACTCCATCTTCATTCTCTTTAAAGGAAGTATCGTCTTCCCATTTTAAACAAAATTTGCCATTGGAGTGAAACGGTGTAACCAAAACCCGAGAATCCAAATACCATTTACTACCTTCACTATCAACTTCTTCTTGCCTTTTGCAGAGCCTTACTTGTTGATCAAAAAAGAAAAGAATGAAAAAGTTCAGATCTCATAGGGTAGATCAGCCCATAGGCTAGTGCTGGACTATGTAGTAGGGAAAGTCTTCATCAAGGTTTGTCGTACTGGTCGGTACTATACCGTACCAAACTAGTATGCAGTTTCATATTGTACTGATACTTGGTGCACCTCACCGTCTCGTACCTTACCTTATATTGATACTGTAATAGAGTGGGACCGATATCGGGTCCAGTACCGGAACTTTGGTCTTCACCCCATTAATGGAATGCTGAGCATGCAACCCATGACCTTGTCATGTGCACCAGTTATGCCAAGAATCCGTCATGTGAGCAGTCACAATTCATTTTTCCTTTTTTTTTTGTCTACAAATGTTGCTTATTTATGCTGCCAACAAATCATCTGTGGTGCATCTCATATTCATAACTTGTCAAAAAGGAGAAATATTAGTGGATACCTTAGATAAATTTGTTTATGGAATATATTAAGATAATTTCTTGAATTATTGTTTCATCAATTGGAGCAAATATTTGTTAGATTAATTTTTTGTTTAATTTTCACCGAAATTCTGCGGCATAACTTCTCATGTTCTCCGTGTTGGTTCTTCTCTTTCTTCTTTTGGCTAGAGACTAAGAAAGTATTTCTCAGATGACCTGGAAGACTAATCTAGCTTGTCCAAACTTGTTTTATGTACAGATTACTACCTTCAATATCTCCTTGGTTGTTCATGGAACGTTTGCAGAAAATATGGATTTTCTGAAGGTAATTTGTGGTAAATTTTCATACATGATTGCCATACTTGTGTGAACAATCAGAATCTGATCAGCTGATAACTGTCTATGGATTACCATCCAGGAGAAATCTAACCCATATGCAGTTCCAATGGCTATGGGCATCTATCGGCAAATAGAAAGCCCTTTAGACATCAGAACTACCACAATCATCAAGAGGATCGTTTCAAATCATGAAGCATATCAGGTAGTGATCCATTTGATTCTGTTAATTTCAGTATTCCAAACTCCAAAGTACTTTCGTCTGTTCTCTTATTATTCTGTCTTTTGAGATGCATGGAGAACCATTAATATGAGGTGTTTGAGGGATTCAGCTTATGTAGTTAGTAGTCAGTGGTGCCTCATTTATCATGTAACCTTAGCTTTATTAACATATGGTGCCAATCACCAAGTATTTGCCTTCTGTGCGGGCAGCTATCATTGATGACATATTAACAATAATTTATTTGTGACCGGCAGTAAGTACTGTTCTCTCTGTCAAGGTATGTCCTGGATTATGATACCTCTGTATAAACATGTAGAAATGCGATCGCCTTTCAAAGTGATTAAAACATCAAAATGAGTACGTGGTGTTTATCACTGACCTGTGTGTTTCATGCATCCTTGATCGAGGAGTCAAAGCTGGTTATTTGATTTTGTCTGACTCTAGATTGGGGCTGCTGCCGACTAGTATTCTCCAGTGATGCTGTTATGATTTCTGTTGATCTCCAGTTTCGGATATGTGCATTTGGATTACGCAGTACTTGCAAACAAACCGTTCCTGAGTAAAACCTACTCTAATATCTCGCAGATATCTTTTTATGGACTGTGCATGGTTTTTTTAGCGACTGGTTACAAAATTCCGTTGCCTATGTAGCATTCTTTCCAATTTGGAAAGAACCATGGTCATACATCGTATGGGTGACTGCAACTCTACGTGATGACTGGCTTTAGGCATATATTTTGTGATGCCTCCTGCAATTATAAGGATTTTTTTTTTCATATTAGGAGCTGAGAATATTTTGGATTTTTTTAATATTATTTTTGATTAAAGAATTTTTCTTTGCAGAAAAGGAATGAGCAGAAGGAAGCTAGTGAAAGGAGGTACTATGAGGGTAAAACTCACGTATCCGGAGATTAATTCCCTAGAATTTGGTCATCAGAAGTTCATCTAAAATCTCACAGTTATAAATCTCACAGGAGTCGTCAGTAGTAGTTTCAAACATCATGCCATCATGGAATGGTGCAAATTTTGCATTGATTTTTTTCCCTTAAAGCCTATTGGCACTCAGAGATACAGCTTAGATAATAGGGGGGCAGATTGCTGGTTATTTGGGGTAGAGTATCGGGGTAGTAAGATCGGTGGGGCTGACATTTTCTTTTCATTTCCATGTTTTTTTTTATTACCTTAAATTGCTATTATACCGTGCTGTTTCCAGCACGAGTTATTTGTATTATTAGATACTTGGGAATGTATTTTTTTCCTTACTTCAAGGTGGATCATCTTGTGATGGTATTTTCACATGGAAGGGTGGATTCGTCCACCAGTTGGGCTCTCGAACCCAAACTCATTTTCCCCATCTGCATTTTTGCCGAGAACGATTTGATGTCTTGTGTACGGATTCTTTGTGTATATTTCTGCCTATATATGGTGGTATTTTTGACGACTTTTCGTATTCTTTCTGTGAGTGTGTATGTATTTTGTATCCAAAATCTTCGACTTCAACATTCCCCGTTCCAAGCCAGCAGCAAATAAATAAAATAGACACTAGTACGTGGAGAACTACTTGTATAATTTTGGAAGAAAATGTTTTGTTCCTTTCAGCCTGAACAGAAAATGGGCCCGCCATACCGAAGGATCCACCACTTGATTTGCTTCGGGCTTTCAAAGATTTCTACGCACCGGGGCCCAAAATTTTTATTCTGGCAAATTCCACAGCCGTGATATTGGTTTGTTTTGGTATTAGGCGTTCAGCAACATGATTTTGGTGTTTTGGATGCCGTCCTTGCGCTCTCTTATTTTCAGGGGTAGATAGATTGGGCACTGTACAAATTGATAGCGACCTCCATAGAAGCTGGCTTTCATTTGGCTTCGTCGGATTTTGGGTCAATTCTGTTCACCTCAGCAAAGAAGAGTCTTTTTCTTGAGGTTGATGTAGGCACCGGGGATGACCGTATACCAACAAACGATGGTTGGTGGAATGTAGGGATCTAATGATGTGAGAATTTGAAACCTGAAAAGAGTCGAGCGGGGGTCCGGTCACATCTAAGGACGTTGTGATTATATCAGAGCAACGTCACCACTTATGCAGAACAATAGAGCAAAGTGGCGAGAACGATCTTTAAATTTGAAAAATGCTCTTATAATATCTAGATTTTCTATATACTAAAATTGCTAACAAGCACCACTCCGTTCCTCATTCCCAATCCAATGGGGCTGCTTATTTGCTAACAAGCCCTCACACGAGTCGCCTATTCTTATTGAATCAATGTTTCATATTTTGTTATTATAATTTCTTCTACATAATATATGAATTATAAAGTAAGCTCTTTTAAAATGGTAAAAAGAAATAACCAATACCATCCATTGAAACCCAATGCTGATCTAAATTGCTTATCTAACCCATTTACGAACTGGGTTTTCACAATTTGATCGTTTTAGTGCCATGATGGAGATACACCACTATTGTCTCTTCTTTCATATTAGGGCCTGACAGGGTTTTATCAACACAATTTGAACTTTTGACTTTGTCGTGTTGTACTTGCATGCTGAGAGAAACATGGGAGTCCTTAAAGTCAGCATGGTATACTTATCACACCTTTTTTTTGATTAAAAATGTCGATCGGATGCTTGCTTGCGGAGGAAAGCCGTTGGCTCTTGTTGGATGGTTACAGTGATACAAGAGGATCACTATATTCGACGTGAACTATTTTAATTACTACGGATGGGGCTAAATAAAGTTCAGAAGCGAGATTCATCACATGGAGAAGCCGAGTCGCGTGCTAAATTTTTAGAGGCCATAATTTGATCATACGATGCCCGATTGAAATGATTTTTTTTTTTTTTTGAAATTGGATATCTTTTCGAGATCTACAATTAGGAGATTCAATTGAGATGAAATTCCACCATTAGATCCCAAAACGGATTGGTCAAATCAAAAGTTTTTTTTGGATAAGATTTTAACCAAGCTACTAGTTTTTTTTTCTATTGGGGATGTTTATTTAAGAAAAAAGAGTCTTACTAAGATTAGGAAGAGAAATTCGACCCAAATAATGTTAAGATGGACCTTGTATTATAAATAGAGATTATGTACCTCATTTTTTTTAAGAATTAATGAAAGAAAAGGAGACTTAAGTCCTACTTTCGAGATTCCACCATCTCTTCTATTTTTTTTAAGAGATTCGAGTTGAACGGATTGAAGAAAATCTTTCTTCTTTCCGATCAAAAAATTGTGCAGCAATATTGTATGTGTTACAATTAGAAGATTGCCATATGAATGATTCATTGTTTGGTGCTTCTATGGTTTTCTTTCCTATATAATGTGAGATGATCTATTTTATATTACTAAGCTAGTGTCAGTAACAAAGAAAATGTTGATTTCCGTGAGATTGAATCTTTAACAATTCACCAAAAGGCATAGTAATCAATATTTTATAAGATATCAATCAGGACTGCTGTAATATTTTAATGGAAGAGAATTGAGTGGCCAGCCCAACTATAACATTATACTTGAAATTTTGAAGTAACTTTTACAGATGAAGAATATAAACCTTCTCAAAATCACTAATTGTACTGCTTGTCATGGCTTAGATTTCGTACAATAGAAGTTTGGAGACGAATTTGAGTGCTCCTATTTCCAAAAGAAGTTAGAAGTCTGGATGGTTAAGCTGGATTTATGACTTTCTTTGTTGGAACGCTATGCCAAAAAACAAGAGACAATGAGCTTAGCTATGTTCTTCTCTCTCTTTTTTTTTGGTGAAAAGGAGCTGAAGGCTACATGACAGATGAAAGAAATTACACATTGTATAGTTACATCAGATACAAATTAAGGATACCCAACTACCCACTACAAAACCATGACAAAAGGGAGCCCATATAACTCACTCAAACAAAATGGAACTCCCAGAAATGAGTACATGAAAGCTGCACCACCAAAGAGAGAGAAGAACCTGTTCTTCTCTTTCTTTATGGCAGCAAACGAAAGAGAAAGTCCAAAGGATCATGTCCTCACGCAGCCTCTAATCATCTTGCCATGCCTTTCATGATATCATTAAAGTCATTGGAGTGCTCATCTTGTTTGCCACTACTTTTATTAGGGCATCCCCATGTCACATGCCATTAGGTTTGACAGCCCAACTAATTGTTTAATCTCAACCATGGTCCATATAATTATCAAATGATGGGGGTTCGATCCTCACACGTTCTCTCCAACTGTCACCCTAATAGAATCCATTTCTTTTGTACCTTGAAGGACTCCCCTAACCAACTTCTCCATTATAGAATATTCTCATAATTGGACAGGTGGAGAGAAGACCACTGCATGAACGTGGGATCGCTCCCCCACACCATGTAGCAGTTAAAAATAGTTCTTACGAAAAAGAAACAAGGAAAAAGATTGTATGAAAAGGTCAACTAGAAGAATACAGCCCTATGAAAGATTCTCTATATGAAATTTTTATATATGTAATTTTCGAGAGTCGTGACTCATGAAAAGTAATATTAATACATTTGTCCTTCCATGAAACTCTTAAAAACGTTAGGAGCCACATGTGAATGGAATTCAAGAAGGGAGTAAATTTTGATGGTTAATTTCTTGAGGTAGGTTTGCGAGGATTGGATGGCCGCGATCCCATTAAAAGAGGAGGTAGTTGGGTTCATAGAAGAAGTAATGACCGATAAAATAGGAGGAGGAGAATATATATTATATAGAAGAGAAGAGCCTGGTACCATGATCGCACTAGAATTTATCGCCTCCGAGAAGATGCTTCAGAGTTGAAACATAAAATAGTTAAGCCTACTGCACAATTCCCAGTCGCTCAAGCCTAATAGCATCCAAGAAACATGGATGGATGTGCAAGGCAGGCTAACTTCACTATTGGAATAAAACTATATTGAACTGAAGTTCATGGCTGTAGAAAAGAAAATTCGAGTTGCGAAGAAATTCTCTCTTTCAACCTGTTTTATTTTACCGAGAAGGTCTACATATTCTTTTATAATTTTTTTGTACAATTGCTTGCTTGCAATGGTAATAGGTGCAAGGATGAAAATATGCAATAATAGATCTCAAGAATATGTTTTATAATATGTTAATGAAAAATATACAATAATAGATTTCTGGAATATGGTTTGGTAATTTCTTGAATATATTTTAGTGATCTGCATGATGTTGAAATTTTTTTGAAGATTTATATAGTCAACAACGGCAACTGCTAATATTTAATTTGCAATGTATGATAAAAAATTAGCTTTTTGAGCCCAAACAAAATGGACGTTGTGACTAAAATATCATCTTCAATATGTTTAATAACTTTAATGCGTGCTGGAAATGGGCCTTAAATCAAGCCGACAGGGTGGCAACACAAGGCTACAATATTATTATAACGAGGCTGACTTGTCTGCTATTCCGATAGAGGCTGATTTGGTGACACAAAAACAATGGAGATATGAGACGAAGACAACCACAGCCTTTTTATTCATAGCGTTACCCATTTTCCTCCTCCACGAGTTCCCAAGATATGATATTAATTTGAGAAAAGAGCTGTCTCCTTAGAACTCAGTGGTTGTCCGGGCTGATCAGGACTTCAGGGCCATAAGCGAGGTCCACCCATGAAATGACCTGCTCGGACAGCGTCTGCTCTGGTGAGGAGTGGCAACATCAGATCCATGTTGAGTTATCAATAGATTAACATACAAAAATATGATTACTCATGCTAAATGTTAAGGGGTGGATTAGGAAAGGTCATAGCTTAACCAGCCATGCACCAACCAAAAAAGTGATGAATAATTTTGTTTGGTAAAAGGCTGACTTCATTTAATTTTCAGCATTTTTTTAACAGGTTAGATAGGAGAGCATCCCTATGCTCCAAGCTCTTCCATTCCTGTGTGATTCAGCTGGGCAAAAAACCTGAAGTGGATCATGCAAGCGGGAAAATGTATGATGACACACCTGCATATCAATATTGTCTGTAGAGATTTTTCTGCAGTTCGTCATGATCACTTGGATCTGTAATGCAGACTTGTTGTCAATAAACTGGTAATGTGAGTGCAGACTAAGCTTCTTTTTTTTTATTATTATTTATTTATAATGAATTTGCACCAAATTGTCAGCCAGAAAACTATGCCTGGGTACAAATCTCTTTTACATAGTTGAATACAGGAATTCTGCAAGTTTAAATCATAATAAGATATTATTTTCGTTTTATTTCAAGATTACTTACCTCTTCATCTTCTCCCAGTCCATCTGAATATAAACAAAAAGTGAAAAGGAAAAAGAATAATAGCTATGGTTTGTTTAAATGTTCATCTATATCTCCATTCCCTACACAGCCAGTCCTCTCCTCTCTCATATTCTGAAGAACTCCATCTCCAGTTCTCAATCGATCCATTAGTCTATTAGTTTAGTGGGGAAAAAGAGCCAAAAATAATATTAAAAAGAATGAAGTCTTTGGAAACAATTTGAGGCTTACGGCCCACTCCTATACAATATTCTTTTGGATGGTGACAGCATTATACGTAGCTTTGTACTTATTTAACATAAATCACACCATCAGCAAAGTTGTTGGCCCTTGGTTAATTTATTTGCGTTTGCACACACTTACACTTCATTCCTATAGCATCACGCGCGATACAGTCACGGATAAGAATAGAATAGTTATAGAAGGGATTATGATTAATGAATATCTATAATCAAGATGGATCGCAGTTAATCATATAGGGTTTGCAATTTCAAAGTTAAGCATGTCCATGACTACGTATATTCATTGGCTGACAAAATCCACCTATGGATCTGAACCTGAATCAAATCTATTGACCAAAACAAAAAACCAAATCAGTGATGAAATCCAAACCGACTTTGCATTGGACCCTGAAATTTTTCTAGCAATAGAGTCCAAAACAATGATCATTTTGCAAAAACAGATTTTGTTTCGTGATTGAATCAAATCTCTTTCAACTCTCTTTAGTATCAACTTGGTCCACGGTTATATTCTTTTGATGCTTACATCATAAGCTTGGTTCAAATACTGTTTTTGGTCCACAAGGATCACCAGATCCATTATGGATCATTCTGCCCATATAGGATAGGTTTGGTAGGGTTTGAGAGAAAGATCTACTATATAGGAAGTTGAATTGAGAGCGAAAGTTTCTAGAAGTTATAGCTATCTTAACAAGATCTATGGTGCTGCATCAAACTCTTTAGGAGACCCTACGACAATTTTTAGATCTCCAAATGAGAAGGTCAAAGTAAAAGTTTCTTTTCGAAAAAACTTTATCAAGTATAACTCTCAATCCAGAAAAAATTGGATGATACGTTGAAGATAAACTTATAGAAGTCGAGATATAATTCTTGATGGATTTTAGTTCCTTTGTGATTATTTCCATGGGTAATAACTATTTTGAAAAAAACTATAATTTCTTCTAGCTAAAGAAGAAATTTAGTTTAAATTTTGTAAGAGCAGATCATTTAAAGAAACCTAGAATCATGCTTTCCAAATTTTATTATTTTTTTATTTTCTGATGAATTCGAGTTGAGCAAGTTAAATTTATACGTGTTGAGCCAGGAAGAAAATTTTGATTTAAAAATTATCTTGGCCAGTGTTAGCTTTTTAGCTCCCTGGCATCCCTCTTCCCTGGAAAGAGTCTCAAAGTTTTCAATACCGGAGCAGGTGTTCTCACTGCTTTTTTTAAAAATAATCTAGTTTTCTTCGACATTATAAGGTTTAAGGAATTTACGGTGCGGCTGCACCCATTCTGAAGCCTGTGGGTGTCTTCCCATTTACGGTAAAACAGAAACGGCTTATGTAACCGTCTTGGGAGCCAATCCTACCTAAAAAGTTGAGCTCAAGTTCCGCTCAGACACCCTCTTAACCCACCTTGAATATCCCAACGGCCTTTTCGCAGCCTTTACTCGCTCGGCTGACAGAGCTAAAGATTTGATGTAGATCTTGTTGGTAGAATCTAACCCGAATCCAACGGTTTACAGCCTTTGCTATCCAACCTCCTATTTTTTGTCGGGGGTTGGGGCCACCAGACCATCGCAATGAATTTGTGAAATGGCTTTGGGAAAGTAATATAAAAGAAATTTCCGCACTTCCAACATCTAGAAATTTCACCAAACTAATTAGTTCACATAAAACATTAAAAAAAATCTAAAAAGAATTCCTTAGAAAATCTGAATTATTTGTGTAATACTTAAAAAGTTAAAAGGAAAATTTTCGAAATTTTTGCGAGTTGATTAATGAATGGCTTTTACTATTTCTTTTTATAGAAATAAAGTGTAAGGCTAGTTTGGTAAATGTGATCACATGTTCCTCCCCACTCCCAAGCGCTCCTCTCCTTTACTCTCTGTCTCTCACATAATCTCTCTCACTCCCCACCTCTGTCCCTCGTGCTCGCGCTCACAGGGGAATTCCTCTCCCTTACTTAAAGCGCTCGAGAAGGGAATCTTTTGGGAAGCGGTTGAGGTGGTGGTGGTGGTGGTGGTGTTCGCCGTCGTCCCCGCTGCTGCTCTACTCCTATTAGCGTGGTCAAGAAAATTTAAATTTTTCAGAGAGACGGTGAGGTAGAGGAACAAAACCTCACCTTTAACACTTTTCCTTCAGGTAAATCTCATTTCCTCTTCTTTCTTCCCTCTTCCTCTTCTCTCTCTTGGTCTGGGAGCCGTATGAGACTTGGAATCAAGTGGGGGTTTGGTTGGTATAGAGCGAAGGAGCGAAGAATGAGAGAGGGTGTGAAGGATGGGCAACTGCGGAACGCGGGAGGAGAATGCCGTCGTCGCTGCTCACGCCCAAGGTATCCACCAAGTTCCCATTTTTTTTTGCCTTTTTTCTTGTCAGCCTCATTTTTCGCCGGGCCTTTTTTTGTGGCCATTGTTGATTTTCTCTGTCGTTTTGATCGTGAAGGAATTTTATCGTTGCTGGATTTCTAAAAAGTTCTGTTTTTTGGGTGGGATCGGTCTTCAAGCTGGTTCCTTTTTGAAGGATTTAGGGTTTTTGGAATTTTTTTGGCCCGTCTTTCCTAGTGGTGCATTTTTTGTGCTGTTATTATTTTAATTTTATTTTGGTTTTTGCTGTCCCTCTTCCTCGATCTCTTCTTCGTCTTTTTCAAGATGGAAGGACAGTCAATTTTATTATTTTTTGTTAATTTTTGTTTGTTTCATTCTAAGTAGTAAAGAAAGGGATAACTTTGATTTTCTTAGTTCGTCAAATTTGAATTTTTTTTTCTTTTTTTTGTTTTTTTGAAACTGCCTGTGGGGTTTGCAGCTGTTTTTCCTTTTTTTCCTTCATGTTACTTTCTTAAATCAAAGGATCACACCAGCAGAGAGTTGTTGAAATTTGATTTTCATGAATAAGAACCCTTTTTTATTTTGAAAACTGAATCCTTCTCATGCATCTGTCTTCAGATCCTTCTCTCTCTCTCTCAAAATTTCTCTCTAAATTATTCTGATGAGCAGGTTCCATTATGATTGTGGTCGATAGCACAAGGTCGTGTTGTTTCGTTCATTCTCAAATTTGGATTTTATTTTATGATAAATGGTTGTGGTTGGGTAATATGTCTAATTTTACATCCTTGTCAGAATTCTCCAATTCTCTTGGCCATCTGAAGTTCTAATTCAGCATTTTTTCACTGCACAGGCTGCTTCTTTTTTTTTAATTAAAAAAAAAAACTTAAGCGCCGGGAAATTGTGCTTTGTTTTAAAGATTATCCATATTTTTCCTGTGCTTTTTCTGTTGCAGCCCAGCAGCTCCAGGTGTTCCAATTGCCTGTTAAGAATGCGCTTCCTGAGAAAAAGTACAACCGGACTTTCTCGGATATAAGCGATCCTTCAACTCCTCGGAATTTTGAAGATTCAAGGAACATTGCAATATACACCAATGTGATTTCCTTTACATTGTTTGAGCTTGAGACAATCACAAAGAGCTTCCGTCCGGATTATGTTCTTGGTGAAGGAGGGTTTGGGACCGTCTACAAGGGATACATAGATGAGAACGTGAGGGTTGGCCTCAAATCCCTTCCTGTTGCTGTCAAGGTCCTTAATAAAGATGGTCATCAAGGGCACAGAGAATGGCTTGTAAGTGGACTTTTCTTTGTCTAGTGTTTGTCTTTTATGCTCAGATAAAGTCTCCAAAGTCTCTATAATTCATCTCGGTTTGAAATGTTATCACATGGGCTCTGAAAATAAGTTCTGTACATCTAGTTGACTTGTTTGTATGAGTTGACTTGCTCCATCTCCACATCTAATGTGCATGTGTGGACGTGCCTGTGGCTTAAGTCATTGAGCAAGGAAATGGTTTTCTCTTCAGTACTTAGGAGTGCACAAACCTTTAACTAATTCCTGTTACTTTAACATAAGTTATGTAATCAAGATTTCAGTGCAGAGATGTTGAATTAATTGCTTGCCGACATGAAGATTTTGTTTATCAAAACAAAAAAAAAAAAGAAGAAATGTTGCAGTTTTACGGATACCATATGATTTGCACGTGTGCAATTTTTGAGGCATGTAAATAATGTTAAACAACCAATAGATGTGTATGGGCAGCTAAAATTAACTGGAGTTCCCCTCCAATGCATAATAATGGGTTACTGCTTCCATGACAAACCTGCCCATCATTTTGCCTGCTAGTCCTGTTTTTTCTTCCGATGAATGGGAGGAACTTATTCAGAAAAGGTGAATCAAAAGTTACTTTCATATATGATATGCATGCATTGGCTCTTCTGTGTTCTTGTTTACTATAAACCTCTACCAGATAATTATATGTATTGACTGGTACAGACACAGTACGTATAGTATGATAGGTACTTGCAAACCAGATACTCTTATAAGAGATTCTTCTTTCTGCTACCAGCCAGACCTGCCCATTATTATAGCCCATGTAGCCTTTCATCTCTCTTATTAAATAAATATTCCTCAACTTTTTGCCACACTTGCTTTTTTAAACATGGCATTACTTTTTCTGATGTACATTAAACCATGGAGCCCAGTGAAGTGACTTTGTGAACATTTGAATTAGGAAATCCATTATAGTTTTTTCGATTATCCTGGCCACATCTAAAGGGAGTGCCTTGTTTGGACAAGCAAGATAATAAGGTTAATGCAAATATTAGGGTAGCTAGCTCTATTATTTGGCCATCTGAGATGTTTCTTGTATTTGACTTTTATCCTTGTTTTACCAGACAGAGGTTAATTTCTTAGGACAGCTGAGGCATCCTAATCTAGTGAAGTTGATTGGGTATTGCTGCGAGGATGATCACAGGCTGCTTGTCTATGAGTTCATGTTCCGGGGAAGCCTTGAGAATCACTTATTTCGAAGTACATACCTCTGCATTCTTCTTTTTAAAGAAGTTTTTTTTATCTTGTTGCTTGATAAACTTACAAATGCAGTTGTTTCTTCCTGATTTTTTTGAAACCTTTGCTGTTTCTTCATGATGTCTCCGTGACTTTCGTTTCAATTGTATGGGTGATACATATATGCATGAAAAAGGAAAAGCGTGTAGCCATCTTGAAAATTAAGCCTCTAAAGAACTAGATCCTTGCAGATAGTTGTGATACTCTTAAATAATTACCGCATTTTATGGCACTTATTCATAATCCTTAAAGTATCTACATAAGTTTCATGTGGAAAGAGAGGATATTGCAAATTGTCCATACTCCTTACACTATCTTCATAGGTTTCATTTAGAAACTACCTTGTGACGAGAGGATACTACAAAAAAAGAGGGAGAAAGTTGTGAAAGCTGAATGTGGAAGTTATTCTGAATGTTCTGTAGGATGGGGAAAACACCAATTTCTAGTGAACTCCTTAATCAGATGGATGAACCAATATTGTTGAATAATGTTTGTGCTTTGACTGATTATTGGACGTATAATTTGTGCTTTATCACTACATTTGAGGGTGCTCTTACGTTTGCTTATGCATGTGCTGTTGGAGCTTGCAGTTGACTTTGCTTTAAGCTTATTAACTTTATTAGGTAGCTAGCTGTGCCGTTAGATGATTAAACTGAGACCTGATCTCCTCGTGAAACTATTCTAAGATGGTTTCTTGTGCTGCACTGCCTGTCTTTAATCAAATCATGAAATCTGTTATTTAACATTATCTGCTAACCCTTTTCTTCTACAGTCACATATCATAGATCTTGTTGATATTTGCCCTCTCTCCCTAATTACTCAATTTCAGATCCTGTAACCTCAGAGGAAAGGAAAAAAGAGAAGAAAAAAATATTGCCAATTGATCCAGACGTTTGCATTTTGGATGGTGGCATGCATATGAACATGATAACTTTCTTGCCAAATTCCAAGAGCGAGGATCTGACACCATCAATCATGCGTGTATATGAAAATGGTACCATTATACTGATCATAAATCAGATAATGAAGTTGGCCAGTATATACAATGGTGTAACAGCAGAGAACTTCAATAAAGTGATGAAGAACAAGCTGATAACAGTTATGAAAATCAACCTAAAAATCAAATATAACTATAAGAACAAATGTGTAAGCTAAGGTGATTTTGAGATGTGTCAAGGGACCAGATTAAGCAATAAAGTCGGGTAGGTAAAGGAGATTCCCATTAACGGGTTGAAAAGATTCTATGGAGGAGGTTGTAGAAGAATTAAACATAAAGTTTGACGAGTGTTTGTAAGAAGGAGATGGTACTAATAACATGCATGGGAATACCTAGGCCCTGTTTGAATGTTGGTAGATCTTCTAGCAGGACATCGCCTTTGAAATTATGATAGCAACAGGGTAGTCTATGGTGATTGGGGAGGCTGGAGGAGTAACTAATTTTAATTTTTTAGGGATTAGACAAATCACCTCGTAGAAGTAATTAGTTATCCCGAAAACACAGGGGTTATTTAGCAACTGCAGCAGCCACTAGCTCTTTCCCCATCGTTCCGATCATGTTTCTGAAAACAAAGAACCTGCTGGAAGACATCCAAACAGGCCCTTAAATATGTTAAAAGAAGAATAAAACCTCTTAGAAAGGTCAGAATTGCAAGAAATGACTTCTCATGGGAATGGTTTTGAAAGTCCTAAGGCTGCACAAGGACTAGGCATGTAGAAAGTAACCAAGGGGGCACAAGTGAGGTAGTAATTGGTAAATTCATTGGAACCAACCGTGAGCTTTATGGAGATATCTATACTATTTGGATACGATCTATTTTTTTCTCAAGAAAATTTTCTATCCGTGTAATTAGCATTCCCCACCATATTCCCTCACTTGAACCACCCCTAGTCCTCAAACCTCACTCCACTACCATTACCACAACCACTTCCTTTATCTCTCTCCATGTTCAAGTATTATCTAGTAGTGATGGTGGGGATGATGATGGAGGTAAAGGTGGATGTGATGCTGTGGTGGTAAGGATGGTGGATTTGGTAGTGGTGGTGATGGTGGAGGTTATGATGTTGATGTGACAGTGGAATTGGTGGTAATAGTGGTGATGGTTGTTGTAGTGGTTGTGGTGATGGTTTAGTGGTGGTCATGGTGAAGGTGGGGATAATGATGGTGATGGTAGATGCCATAGAATTGGTGGTGTGGTGATGGTGATGATGATGATGGTGAAGGTGGTGATGTAGGTGTTGGAATGAAGGTTGGGGTTGGGTTAGTTGGAGTTGAGAAGGGGTTTGGAGTTTCAGCCATGGTGGGGGCGGCGACAATAGTCGAAGATGACTAGAGTTTGGGTAGGTAGGTGGGGATTGGCGGTTAGGGTAATGGTGGTGCTTTGGTTCTATCAAAGTCGAGAAGGGAGGTGAATGTCCACCATAATGGTGTAGTGGTGGTGTTTAGGGTTCGTGGGAGTCATGAAGGGAGGTGGGGGCTCGACAATAGTGGGGCAGCAGTGTTTGTTGGGGCTGATCATGGTAGGTTGCCATTGCCATCTCTACTGGAGTTTGGTCACCACTGCCATCCCCCTTGTCTTCACCATTATTGGCCTTCCATATTCATTGCCAGTGTTCTTGTTGCCATTGCCTGTACCAGTGCCAATGCTGGTGGATGCTGGATTGCCATCAATTGATTGGCAAGAAGGAAGGGAATAAGGCAATGGGATATTAGAATGCAATGGGGGAGGGGGGAGCACTTGGCCATCTTTGGATGGAATTTCATAGCTGCTTGTAGATGTTAAAAGTACTATGTAATTACAGAGTCTTGGGGCTATGCTCCATGTTTTTCTACACTCCAAGATCTTTGTCCAAACACTCTTTTAGAATTTCTACTACACAGGTTTAATATTCTCTAGTTTAGTGTGATACATTTGTATTTTTGGTTATCGAAACAGGTTGTTTAGATGCTAGGACTAAAATTAGGTGTCTTCTGACAATAAAGAAATGGAAGATGATACACAGGCCCAACATGATATTCTTTGCTGACAAATTATAATGAGCCTTTGACTGTTTCAAGCAAGGGAAAACATTCAAGGCCAAAACCAGTTTTAGAGAGCTAAGTAATGGTAAAATCTGATTCAAGATGAGCACAAAGACATGATAATTGTTGAAAAACCCGAATAAAATGCTTAAAAAACCAGGCAATTCCAGACTAACACGTTATGGATCCATGAACCACTAATCCAATCAATTAAAAGTTACCAAATGCTTGAAGATGTGTTAAGAAATAGATTTTTATACAAAATGATGGAGAAAAATGCTCAAATGGGGCTGCTTTTAAGTAAATTGTGTGGGCAGAATATAGCCTAGTGAATCTTTTTGATGATGAAGAGGGTCAAACTTTTAACCCCATGGCATGTTTGGTTGTAATAATGAAATGAAATTCATGATAAAATGTTACTATGATACTATATTTGTCACATTGATTCCAAGTTCTCTGCTTATCTGCATTAGCTGCTTTGGTGACTAAATTGTGACTGTTGATATAGGCAAAAGGTGTAAGAGGAGTGGGTTGGTTGCTGATCAACACATGAAGTTTATGGCAGTTATAAGCTGTAAATGGCATCTAGCCTGCCAATTTTGTTCTGTGTGTGTTTTTCCCTGTTCTTCCAAACAGGAAGATGATTAAACTTGACACTGACAAATTTAAGCTTTGAGAGAGATAATAGAGGAGTGAGTTTTTCCCTGTTCAAATGAGCAACTAGATTCTGTGGGGTTTGATTCTAGTTGATGTTAGAATTGCTGGTTCTTAATTAATGCAACTACTTTTAAATTAAAAAATTCAGGGTAAAAAATAATCTGGTGCGACTAATCCATTTTCTTTTATAGAGGATTCATAAATTGGAATGCTGAAAGAAGTATTTTGGCAGGTTATAGAGAAAGGGGACCCATACAAAGAACAATACGGTCTTCTATGCTGTACAACTTCTTTTTGTATTAAGCAAATGCAATGATTTAAAAGAAATAAAAATAAAATGATCTAAGGTGGATAGCCTGTTTTATGTCTCTAAATTTTTTTCTAAAAAATTCCGTACTTTACAAATCAAGGCTATGATGGGAAATGTACATTACCAGTGTGTTTCTTTCCTTTGGGTTCTGCTTAACAACCCATTTCTTTCTGTCCAATCCATTATTTTTTCATGATCTATCATTTCATGAGTTTGTGCAGAGGGCTTCATGAAAACTTCTACTTAGTCAAGTTCTCTGTCATTTAAAGATTCTTTATTTATCTTGCTTGCAGCTCTAATCATATGTTTTTAGATTGATTTGCATTGATGCGTTGCCAACTGCATTTTGACAATTAATATGAGTTTTTTACCACAAGAAGTTGCACCAACTTTCTTCTTTTGGTCTATGTTCTGTATGACAACTACATCCTCTATTGCTATGCTCATGAGAAACTGTTATCTGAACCTGTTTTTTCTTGCTTGATGTGTATAGAGACAGCTGCTCCATTATCTTGGGCGACGAGAATGTCAATTGCACTTGGGGCTGCTAAAGGGCTAGCTTTCCTTCACAACGCAGAAAGGCCTGTAATCTACCGAGATTTTAAGACATCAAATATTTTGTTGGACTCTGTTAAGTGGCATTCCTTTTTTTTGCCCTTCTTTTTCTTTATTATTTATAGATTTTACATCATATGTACTACTCAAAATAATAAATCCTCTTGACATGGTTTGCTCCTGCTTTTCCTGCATGTCTTCACAGGATTATACAGCAAAACTTTCTGATTTTGGCCTTGCAAAAGCTGGACCACAGGGTGATGAGACCCATGTGTCAACACGGGTAATGGGAACCTATGGATATGCTGCTCCTGAATATGTAATGACCGGTATTGCCTCTCCACAACTTGGAATTTTTTCCATGTGTCCGTTTATTTGTTCTTTTAGTATAAAATTTTGGAGATTCCTTTGATTAATCTTGTATGATGATCATGAGATCTTTTTTGAGCAACATGATAAGTAGAATCTATCAAAACCTATGTGCCTTCTTCCGCTTCCCTTCATTGTTAGAATGGAATGCAACATCCATTCATTTGCTTCTCTAATTAATTGCTGTGAGTTCATTTTGAATCATATTTTATTCTATGAGCAGGTCACTTGACAGCTAGGAGTGATGTCTACAGCTTCGGGGTTGTCCTTCTTGAGCTCTTAACAGGACGCCGGTCTGTGGACAAGACTCGCCCCAGCAAGGAGCAGAGCTTGGTTGACTGGGCTCGCCCCAAGCTTAATGACAAGAGGAAGATGCTGCAGATCATTGATCCCAGGTTGGAGGGTCAGTATTCAGTGCGAGCTGCACAGAAGGCCTGCAGCCTGGCATACTACTGCTTGAGCCAAAACCCAAAAGCAAGGCCCCTTATGAGCGATGTTGTGGAGACGCTTGAGCCCCTTCAGAGCAGCAATGGGAGTGAGAGCTCGGGTCATGCCCTACTGAGCAACAGGCTGCCTGACTACCGGATGCACCGCAGGTTCACGGGGAATGTTGTTGGATGTAGAGCAAGTCCTGGCCCGAAATGTTCCCCAAGTCCTGTGGCAGCTTGCAGGGTGAGGTGAGTCCTTCATTTTCCTGTCTGGAAGAGGTTGACTTATTGTATATTGAGAATCTAGTTGTGCTTGTATTTGTGGGCTTTTTGCTTCTTCTCTGCTATGCTTGTGATGTAAATGTGATCCTCGCAGTGTTGCTGTTTGTGAGGTCTTTTATTTTCACTGGGGTGTTTATGTAATCTGAACTGAGGCAACCCTTGCCAAATGGGCTGGGTTTTATTTTACTAATCAAAACTAGTTGAACTGCAAAGAGCTGAAATTGATTGATCTATAAGGAAATCATGTCGGCAGTCTTTAATAGAATAAACTATAGATAACTCAGCTATTGACTAGTTGTTTACTTGCCAGGACATGTTAAAAGCAGGGTGTGGAGAAAGACTGATAAGGTCAGTGGAGTTGCATTTGATTCCCTTAATTCATTTCTTCTCTCTCTCTCTCCCCCCTTCTGTGTGAATTACAGTCCTGTCTAGCAACTTTCTTATTTCAAAACCTATGCTTGTTTCTAGATTATTAATCCAGACATAAACTAAACAGGAATTGTTTGCTCTTCTAGTTAAGACTTCTATTAGCTGACTTGAATTTTCAACTACTACTGGGAAAATGGCAAAATGTTAAATGCCCTTACCCGAGGTACTCTTAATTTCAGTGATTTTTATCCTTAGTTAACTTGCATGTTAGGAAATTAGCATCTGATTGGTAGCACATTTTCCTCGTATGAGTTACTGCAAGCCGCCTCCTTTATGTTGGTTTCTAGATGAACTTGATTACCTTAATATAGAATCTTCATATAGCCATCCTGCTCCCAGATAGCTGTCCCTCTTTATTTAACCCTGCTTCCGTAGTTACCCATCCTATTCTTGTGTGGCAATGTGGCAAATTTTTATTTGCAATATCTTGTAGAATTATTTTTCTTCCTGCAATTCATTGGCCTTTTACTTCTTTAGCTTGTAGAGCATCATATATTTCATGCCTTCATGTTTGTAAGGCAAGGTGAGTGTCAGTATTTCTGAAATCCACGGATCACACATCACCAATATTTTTCTCCAGTGTATGCGAATTATATACTTATACCAACCCTGCTCCAGACATTCTGTCAAGGCTAACCAGTCCACTGCTTTCTTCATGAAAACAGCATTCCATTTCTTTCAGTTAGGATCCTCTTCCTTTGGTTCCTTGACTTTTGCTGCAGTAAACAGAAAATAAGCCTATTCTTGACATATCATGGTCTGGGATTGCATGATGAACCTCCATTGCTAATTCTATTTCAACACATTCCTCTATGTCTGCCACGAGCATTCCTTGTCTCCATTGCTTAATCTATTTTAACACGTTCTTCTATGTTGCTGTGAACATTTCTTGGCAATCATCTGCATCGAACAAGTGACACATAACCTTTTCAGTTCCAAGCCTTCGCGGTGTCGAGGTTTAATGTTGTTACCTGGATGAACATTAAGCTGACAGGGGGCACATGGATGAAAAATCCTTTTCAGACTTGGTTGTTCTTTTCAGCACACTGATTACTGACGTACCAATGCCTATTAGTTGCCAAACGCTCCAATATCTTGCTGATCAATTGATCAGAAGAATCCATTGCATTTATAAACCCTTGGAAGGAATTTCTTCACATCCCATGATATGATCATTCATCATCTATCTCAAGCTGTACCCAAATATGTGTGACTTTTTCTACACGTACCCTGTTTTGGAACTCTGGCCGGCAAAAGATTGAAACAAGTGGAAACATTCCAGAAATCACGTAAGCCTCTTTAATGTTTTTTTATCTACTTTCATCTGCATCTCCATTGCCAATGACTAAAGTCTTGGTGCTTAATATGGAAGGCCATTATCTAGGATCTAGAATATCATTGGTTATGGCTTCTGCTGCTTGCTGGATACAAGTGACGAGGCTCGGACTCTGGTTGCTGTAGGTGGAACCCTGAGAAGAAACATGTGAAGGTCTGGGAACATGTAATTTGTCTTGGCAATTGCTATGGTTAGCTCTGGTGGCTGTTAATCGAAGTTGAGATGCTCCGGGATTTCAAAGTTACCGTTGCCTTGCAGTGTTTAAAGGCTTTTCTGGTGCACTGTACAGGGATTGGAGTCTCGCGAAGCTAATTGGATTGGACTCAGTACCAGACTCTTTCCGAGGCCTTGTCTTTGGTAATTCACAGTGAAAGTGTGAAATAGGATATGATGATCACCCCTCTTTCGGTAATGGATGCAATAATTATCTTTAATATGAAAGTAGCTTACCTATGTTCTTAGAAAACAGAAGAAAACTAGATCACTTGATTTCAACTGCGAATTGTTCTGATGGTTCTGGCAAATTTCAAGATTCTCATGCAAAGAGAGAGCCACGTTTGAAAAGGCACTTTACCTGTTCCCAAAACCAAATAAGGGTTCTGCAACATCTTAAAAAAGGCCACTGGAACCTTATCCACTGTTTGTGGTTGACACGACCTGCTTGCGCAGGATATGTGGCCATTGAGCGTGCTGCTACATGGAGCTGCATGAGGGGAGAACACGGGGCTTCTCTGTTAGATATTATCTGGTTCCGGGGTCTGCACACATGTCTAGCTTAACTTCTCTCCGGTTTTGCTTTTTTCTAAAACGCGTCTACAGGATTTGGAGACATCTGCCTCATATGCCCAAGCTCAAAAAATTCTCTAGCCGATGTGGGACTAAGGAGTCTCACGTTCCACCCACTATCGGACCAGAATCGTTTTTGGCTCTGATACCAAATGTCACGACCCACCTGACAGGACATGTGGTCATCGAGCGTGCCGCAACATGGTCCTATATAAGGGGAGAATACGGAGCTCCCCTTCTAGATATTGTTCGGTTCCAGGGTCCGCGCGCGCTAGCGCCGAGCTTAATCCCTCTCTAGTTTTGCTTTCTTTAAAATGCGTCTGCAGGATTTGGAGACATCCGCTTCGATTATAGCTTAACCCCTCTTTAGTTTTGCTTTTTATCAAAATGCATCTACAGGACTTGAAGACACCCGTCTCATATACCTAGGCTCAAAAGACTCTCTAGTCGATGTGGGATTAAGGAGCCTCATGGTGGTGGTGCTGTCGCAAATTTTAGAGGGCAAAGCAATTTTTGTATGCGGAGCAAGCATTGTCACCTTCTTGACTAACCAATACCAAAAAGTTTGAACTACTTCTGAAATGTATAGTTAATAAAATGATTCGTTACTGCATCGACGTATGCATGGCTTTTGCGCTGCGAACTATCCGAGCCAGTATCAGTACTAGGAATGGTGGTTGATAGGAAGAACTAAGGGAGTGAAATGGATGTCTCGGTAACTTGATTTCCTACATTTGTTACGTTTGCATGATAATTTTCCCTTTGGACTGGCAAGAAATATTGGTCTCCTTTTTTTTCTTTTTTGGAGAGAGAGAGAGGAGAGAGGAGAGAGGAGAGAGAGAGTATTGGTGTCCCTGAAAGTAGGGGTGGCAATCGGGTCGGGTCGAACATAAACAGGTCGGGTCAGATATTAAACGGGTCAGAAAAATATAAATCTGAACCCGACCTGTTTATTAAACAGGTCAGAAATTACAAACCTGAATCCGACCTGTTTATTAAACAGGTAACCCGACCCGACCCGTTTAACCTGTTTAATAAACAGGTCGATTAAACAGGTCGGATTTGCCCTTCCAACCTGTTTAACCAAATAGAAAGAGAGAGAGAGAGAGAGAGAGATGGGAGGGTGGGCCGGTCACCCACTCACCCTGTCGTCGATCTCGGCAGACACGGCTGTGGTGGGGTTGCCTCTGGCGAGAGAGAGAGAGAGAGAGAGAGAGGTGGGGCCGTGGGCGGTTCGACGGAGAGGTTGGGCCGTGGGGGGTGAGAGAGAGAGAGGGGTGGGAGGTGGGGGGTTCGACGGAGAGGTGGGGCTGTGGGGGGTTCGACGGAGAGGTTGGGCCGTGGGGGGTTCGACGGAGAGAGAGAGAGTTGGGGGGTTCGACGGGAAGAGAGAGAGGTGGGGGGTTCGATGGAGAGGTGGGGCCGTGGGGGGTTCGACGGAGAGGTTGGGCCGTGGGGGGTTCGACAGAGAGAGAGAGATGGGGGGTTCGACGAGAGAGAGAGGGTTCGACGAAGAGAGAGAGGTGCCGGCTTCGATAAATCAGGCCTGGCTCAGGGATTAGGGCTTGAGGAGGATGGACTGGTGGTGGTGGCGCCGGAGGAGGGTTTGGTGGTGGGGTTTGTGGGGTGGGGGGGAGGATAGAGGGAGTGAGGCATACCGATTGAGAGGGCGCCTCTGAAGTCATCAGCGACGAGGTCGGGGGCGGCGATCCTTGGATCTCAGCGAAGAGGGTGAGGCCGAGATCGACGACAGCGGAGATGGAAAGATCGAGGTCGGCAAGGCAGCGATTCGAGCAAGGTCCGCTGCCACCGCCGACGGAGCCATGGCCTTCTTTCCCATCTCTTCCTCTCTCCACTCCCTTGATGTGCAATCCTTGACCTTCCGAGGACTTGAGCGCGGCTGCGGCTCTGCGAGGGTCTTGAGGGAAGACGGGAGCGAAGACGGGAGGGGAACAGTGAGGGAACTAGGGAAGAGGGATCGTATTTGTGGTGAAATCGGGCTGAGGCCATGTGCATACGGCCCATGTGCGCGTGCGGCAGAAAGTTGGGCCGGCCTGGGCGTTGTCTCCTGGCCTTTATCTACCAGCCCAACAATTAAACAGGTTATACGGGTTAAACGGGTTGGACGTCTAAAACCCGTATCCGACCCAATTAATAAACAGGTTAAACGGGTCAACCTGTTTACGACCCGAACCTGTTTAGGCCACACCCAAACCTGTTTATGACGGGTCGGGTTGGCAGGTCGGGTCATATTTTGCCACCCCTACCTGAAAGTCGTCTTCAAAGGCATGGTGTTTCTTTAACCGCCCCATAAAATATCAAATAATAGATTGGCTTATTAAAAACGGCGTTGTTGTCAACATGACGTTCTCCTATTTAACCCCTCATTTTTCTTTGATGGATATTGACCTGCCAACTTTATCGTTTATAAATAGTTGATTTACTTTTCAATCAGAAGACATTGTTTGTGGTCATAAGATCGAACGTAAGATCCAGCAGATCTCCTTGGACTGGCCTTTAGTGGCCTCCCTAGTGGGTGCTCGCCATGTTTGACTTCTGCGTGCTTCTTTGGATTTTTATGCTGGAATCGGGTACGCATCCGACGAAGTTCTTCATGGTATCATTATGAGATTGAGAAGTGAAAAGTGAAGGGCGGTGAATCGGTGTAATCAAACATTTCATACACTTGATCGTAAACTCATTATGTTTATTAGGGAAAAAAAAATTAGCATGGTTGATAGATTTTCTTGTCGATGCTGTAAATTTTCAAATAGAATAACACTTGTAATAGGATTATTACATTGCATAGGCAGGCCTACTCCGATTTGAGTTTTTGATCTATATAAATTTAACAAGCAGTTATTGAGAATGTAATAAGTGACCTTGAAGCCTTACTCGTGATAACTCTCAAATACATGGTTCAGTACGTTCTTTTCATGGCAACTCCCATCACCAAATACTGCTTGCTTGGGCCATGGTTATTAGGTCCCTCCAAGGTCATATGACAAATAATAGCTAGTTCTAGTATTGGCATAATTACGGGGTTGTCATATTATTGTGCAAATGGTCATCAAAAAATTTATCACCATGGACTTAGAAGAGAGATTAATTTTAACCGAATGAAAAGTTTAAAAGCAACATGACCATCACAATTTTGATTTTACAAAAACCCAAGATTCCAGCATGAGTATTGCTTCAGTGCTCAAAGCTCAAAAAAAAAAAAAAATCAACCACTTTAAATACCTTGGATTGATATTAAATATTCATTAACCAATGATAGACAAAATCTTTTTCATCCATGCTTGTGTAATAACTTCATTTATGTACTTAGAATCCAAGAAAAAAAGTTAATTCTTTTAAAGTTAACGTAACTGGAAGTTGCTGAGGATGAGTGACTAGGTTTCAAGAGGGCAACCGTGCCCAAACAGTGGCACCCCTAGAGACTGTAATTGATCATTATATCAGAAATAACTGCGGATATCAACTATTGTATCAGGAAATAATGGATACAGTTCTAACAGAAGGAACATTTAAGAAGGGCTGATAATAAAGTTAAAATTTCTGTTATCATTGGATTAGAAAACGTCTATAGCTTTTATTTAAATTTGAACTATCCATTGCATCATCTGATCGAAATTAAAACCACAGAGATGTTTTTATTTTTAAGGATTGCACACTGTGATGCACTACAAGGTATATCAAAATCTAATCGTTTTCTTTTTCATAACTATATATGTATCCTCGCAGATTGGGTCTTGTGAGTCTCCACCTAAGGAAGTCAGTCCTTATGAATCTTTTTGTATACCTTACTTAGAAGGATCAGCTGCATGAGTTGCAGCTGCAGATCTTGGGCACGAAGGCGCAGACGCCGTAGGGCTTGTCGGGGAGGTCGCAGTCGATGTCAAAGCAGCATGGCATCGACGTGCAGTTGCTCAGGTCGTTGGCGGTGCAGCACCGGCACTTCAGGCAGAGTTGGAAGGGGTTGAGCTCACGACGGTCGACGTCGCCATCCATGGCGGAGACTCCATCGACGGAGCGGTTCTGAACGGTGCCAATCGGTAGGTATTGGATGGTCGCTTGCGGTTCCATGGAAGCGAAGGCTCCTCCTGCATGCATGTGGGTTGCAAAAGGTGATCAGTGAGAAGAAAATTTGAGCTTGAGTGTGAGATGGAGTGTGAGGGCTACCTCTGGTGGGGAGGGTAGTTAAGAGAAGAGTGAGAGTTAGAATGAGGTAAGGAGCGAGCTTGCCCATGGTGGTCAAGAGATGGATGGGGAGAGAGGAGGAAGGCAAGAGCTTCTCCTTCTTTGATTCAATATAAAGTAATCCTTTTGGGCAAGTTAAGTTGCAGTTCATTGAAGTTCTGGGGAAAGGGAGGAGGAGCCAGGATTCAACCATAGGGGAAATGACAAAATTAGACAGTGATGTGGCACAAACAGGCAGATGAATGTGGTGTCGTCCTCAGACAAGGGCAATTGGCTACAAGCCATCCTTTTTTTTTTTTTTTTGATTGTGCTGTTTTGGTTACAGGATCTGCCCCGTCCATTTGGTTGCAAGCGAAGGAGCCAAAGGGCCAACTGAGCTGTGGGCCTGTACCTCACTGCTTGCACCCCCTCCTCGGAAGGGGACATGAACTCTACTCTGGCCAAGGATATCTGTGGATTGGAAGCAGCTGTTTTCAGGTGGTACAGATTATGGTAGGTGGCTTTGGTTCAGAGTGGCACATATTTTTCTATTTTTCTAGAAAATCCGGCCAAAAATCGGGCGAGGACAGAATAGGATTTCATATGAGCCGAGATATTGGTTTATGGTTAAAAAAAAAGAAGATTGTCAGCAGACTTAAGAAAATTTCAATGAGATGACATAATTGTCATGATCATTCAAAGATCACAAAACATACAAAGTCAATTATCAGCAGATGTAGTATATATAATTATTATAATTACGGCCCACCTGAATCGAAATGAATAAGCCATCCAATGGTACAATATTAGCAAAGATGAACTGATATATTGCAATATATATTCCAGGAGCAAAATGCTTGAATTTGGAAGAGTAGCTAATATTGATTTCACTATATCGAACGATTTTTCAGTATCCTGTTTTTCATGAATCTGCTCTTGCCGAGTTTTTGTAGTCTTCGAATTTGACTGAAAATGATTTAGGGTTTCGAATCATCTCAATATCGGGCCACAGTAGTTAAGATGGCCGAGATATAAAGCTTTAGAAAAATCCTGGTGGCTCAGATATCAAGCTTAAAAGACTAAGTAAACCTATCTCAAGAAGACGACCAGAATAATAGGCCCTGCGACTGGATGATCAAAATAATGCTTCTACACTGTAAAAGAGCGAGAGAGAACCTGCCATGGATATGCATGGATAGCCTTCGTCCATTCATGTCAAAAGATATAATTTAGTCAGTTCACGCATGATTTGGTGCAAAGTTGGTGCAATTCAGCAGACGTGATATGGTGATATGGTTCATCAAATTATATATTGATGTTCTAAAAATAATATATATACAAGGATTGATATGATTCTAGTACTGCATTCACCGGCGAAAAAGAAAAAAAAGCATAAATGAAAAATTACTAGGAAAGAAACACAAAGTCAAAAAAAAAAAAAACGTATTCTTATCCAGTTCTTACATCCATTTCATTCTGGAATATTGGTTTTGTATTTAATTGAGGTGCTCTAAGATTTTTTGAGTGCATGTACTGCTCAATGAAAGGTGAGACACTGTTTTTGGTACTAATTATAATGTAACATACCTGTTATGGATGCTTATGATATTGCAATTGCGTGATTACAAACCAATGGAGGCTGCGCCTTGAACTGAGCGCAGGAATTGGGCAAGGAGAAACGACAATCCTAACACTAATGCATACCTCGGCCAGCAGTGTCACTCGATAATTAAGGAAGGCCAAGGAAGGTTCTTGATCCAGCTTGAAAACTCGTGTCGATAATTTTTTAAAAAATAATCTATTAATTAGTGGAGTCGAATGTATAAAACTGGTCCGCCAAAACAGTTCAGAAAACAAGTCTTTCCGATTTAATCAAACAAGCTTGAAAATTTTTTATATTTTCTTTATGTTTGTCCTCTTTTCATAATTTTCTACATTACTTAGAACCAATGCAACCTCAGGTTTCTTTCTTGTAACTTGTTATTAAGATGTATAGCAATAAAATCGAAAGTTGTATCCACCGAGCTCCGTAAGAATTTATTTGGATGATTGGATGGAAAATTCTATTGAATTTCTAGATTATGCTAGCACACCTGCAAAATCATAGAATTATAGGCTCGGCTATATATATATATATATATATATATATATATATATATATTCATAAGTACTTAGAAATAACTTTGAAGTAAATCGGCCGGAATCCTAAAATATATATATATATATATATATATATATATATATATATATATATATATATATATATATATATGTTTCAATAAGATTTTTGGCTCAATCATCTAAACAGATCCTAAGAGAACAAATGGCCCTTTAGCGTTTCTCCGTGCAGAATAGCTTATGTATATAGAGTGGGGATCAATAGCTATTCACCGGAAAAAAAAAAAAAGGGATATTAGATATGTAAAACTTATTTTTTGTTGAAGATTTAACGTTAGATATGTAACCTAACTGACATGTACATAGACATAATACATGTATGCATACGTATATATAAATTTGTCGGTAGATATTCTTGATCTTCAGATCTTATTGAACATCACTTGGCCATTAAAATATTTTTCATATATTTTACACAAAACCAAACTCACCGGAGAATTCTTAAGCAAGAAAGGGAAAAGACGCCCTGCTTATTACCCACAAACACCAGCGAGCACCGCTATTGATCCGCTACTCCCAACGGTGATCTAGGTTGTGCTCATTCCCTTCCCCTCCCCTCTCGAGAACCCCACACACTTTTTCTTTTTTCTTTTTCAATCTCTTTTCTTTTCATATCTCATACAGATTTTTATGACTTCTCTTGAAATCACTAACCAAACATGTTCAAACAAAAAAATTCCAAAGGCTGATAGTCAAATTAATGACCAAAAGAGTTTAATTTTTAAATAAGAAAAGAATGGAGGAAATATAAGAAACAGGAGAAAAGCATTCGAGAAGTGCAGAGTCTAATTCGCCATATGACATGATTCTTGCTACGTTTGTAGAAACAAATAAAGCTGCCACGCTACTTACCATTCACTTGGTGATAACACTAGCCGTTCTTTCTTTCTGTTCTTTCTTTCTTCCTCTCACCACAGTAGTGGTCCTCGGTAAAGTTCACCATCTTAGGACTTAATTCTATAATGGTACCATTCTATTACAGTGCCAGAATATCATACCAACTTGGTAAAATATGGTAGAACCGGGTATAATATGGTGTCGATCAGTATAACAAATTTTGGTACTATATTTTTTTAGGAGTGCAAAAACTTTGTAAGACCAATTCATATACACCACATACATCAGATATAAGAGTACCGGATGTCAGCATAGATTGTTGTTTCCTGTATTAAGCAATCACTCAGTTCACTTTATCAGTTTAGAATGCTAATGCTAGTTGATTTTAACATGGGGCAGTTGAAATAGCACTCATCTCGGCATGCCCTGCAATCTATAGGCCATAAGCATGAGGAGAATGCTATAAAATTATATCATGCTCCATAATCGCCATCACGAGATGGACAGCTATCATACAAAATAACTTTACATATCATATATGATGCATGGTTGTTGGTAGTTATCCATCTCTTGATGGTGACTATTGAGCAGAATACAATATTTTATGGTGCAAACCATAAATGTTTGAACACGGGAATATGAGCATCTTCGGTCTGTGAGCTCACGACCTCGATACGAATACTATACTGATGGTTTCCTAGTGAACTAGCTCTATACTGATGTAATTGTTGATGTCATTTCTCTCACCGCACTCTCTCTCTCTCTCTCTCTCTCTCTCTCTCTCTAAAACGATCATTGGAAATAATATTTTCAATACTATCACTATTTATATAGTATATCATTATATTATAATTTGATTTTAAATATCATAAAATCATTTAGTTTTGTTGTTTTAAGGCACCGTTATATAAAATTATAGTTTAGCCAAATTATAACCCGAAAAACAGTTTTAAATTTTTTTTGACAAATAATGGTTTTCTGCAAATTACATAGTCCGGTGGGAGTAAATTAAATATAACCAATATCATGTGGTCTCAGGCTCTCAGCTAGTTTCACCATCTTTGCAGAGCAAAGCAAAACCCTGAATGAAATTTTCATCAAATCGTTGAATAAAGCCTAATTCATCTGCAATTTTGATCATTAGTGTCTTAAACTAAGATAACTTGCAGGCATGAATTCAGGTTCTCGACATTTAAAAACTTAGCAATCTCGAGCTCCTTTGGTGGCAATTTCAGGATGTTATGTTCTATTTTATTTCCCACATCATGCATGGTTAGCTTACATTAACAGAGATCGATATCAACGTACGATGATAACTAGTTTTCATGAGTTACTAAGCAATTTTTGCAGTTACCATGCGCCTCGTTTACTCATTATACCTAAAAATTTTAGCTATATTTAAGTTTTAGCTATTGTTTGTGATGTCGTATTGACTGGCGAAGAGATACTGTCCTGGGTCGGTAGTACTAGTATCTCAGTTGAAACTAGTGGACATTTCTTTTGTTATTAATACAATATATAGGGTTCAAACAATTGGTCTTAACTGGTCTAAAAAAGTTTAACCAAACTTATCATCTCAAGCTCATCCTGTGGGCTATAATTATTCTATTTGAGAATGGTTCTTCCTTATTAAAAGACCAATAAGCATGTCTTCCTTATGCTTATTTTTGCAAAAATAATCCATGACATTTTTTTTATCGGCTCAATTCCAAATCATTTATGTCATGATATAGGCTATATCCTGCTGTACCAAATCCTCATGCCCAGCTATATGTCATTGCTTAGTTAGATGTGCTACACTTATACTAAATGTACCTAAAACCAACTAATTAATGTACAACAAGTGTCCCACTGTGCATGAGAGAGAGAGAGAGAGAGTGTGTGTGTGTGTGTGTGTGTGTGTGTGTGTGTGAGAGAGAGAGAGAGAGAGAGAGAGTTCCTCTGCCGGAATTTTTACTGAAAATATGAGATCTAATGATGATAAGGGTACTTAATCACATTTTAGGAAGGATTTAAAACAAGTTTCTCCATGCTTAACAGCTTGCACCTGCGCTGTGCATAGAAAGTGAAGATAACGTAGAAAGAGGTTGTGCAGATGAAAAAGCTACCGTCGAAAGAAAGGGAAGAAATGGAATATCTTACTTTTGTAACCTTTTTTTACAACGACTACCAACTTTGCACACTTTCTAGAAAATCTATATTTGGCTGAAAGAACTTGGGGTCTAGAATAGAAATAGAAATGAGTAACTTCCATTTCAGTTATTTGGTTAAAAAAAGTTTCATTCTTATTTCAATTTCCAGAGAGAATGAAAATGCTTTAATCCCCAAGATCCAATTCAAACTTTTCTTTAATATTCAAATCTCATTTTAATTCCAATTTCGATTTTAGCCGCAAACCAAATCTGCTGAAAAGTTTGGCTATTTCAATTCTCATTCAATCTATTTCGATTCTGATTGTGAACCAAATGCATCTTAAAGTTTCCTTTCTCATGCGCAATTTTATCACCGCCTACAGAAAAAAAAGACCACTTATGCATACGATGAGTTTAAGAACATTGCCACTAGGGTTCGGCCATGTCTCTTCTTCTAGACCATCCTAAACGTCCAAGGGTAAGTAAACATAAAACATTACACCATTTCTATAAATTAGATGTCAAGAATAACTGACGGTTAGCTTTTACGACCACACGCTCCAATATTTCAACTAACAATGCTTTCACATGGTTGTTGGCAGATTAAAATTACATAAGGCCAGTTGGAACTTTGAAGCTAACAAAAGAAAAAGGGCCATTCTTTTTCTCTTTCGCCCTTATAAAACACATCAGGAATCTAAATCTCTTAACATTATTTTATTCTCCTTCCAGAGGCCAAGTTAGCCATGGCATCATAAAGCTCGAATCCTACGCAACATCCATTTCCAAAATCGATCAAGAAGAGCCACTGTTATAGTGTAAGTGCTGAAGAAGACCTGGTTCTGAGCTACATTTTCAAATGGACCCATTTGTTACGTGGGGATCGTTGTGGATTTCCATATTGCTGTCATCATAAGCCATGAATTGTGGCAGCTCATTGATAGACGAGTATGTAGCATCAATATATAAAGACTGAATATTTTCTGTTATTTGGAGTTCTGTTTCTTTTGCTTTCGTTTTGTTCTTGTCTCCCCTAAGCACCCCTGTACCATCTATTGCATTAAAATGACTTAAGCTGGTACCTGCTACTCATGCCTAATATAGATAATTTAGAAATTTCAAATGATATCTAAAGTAACATATCTTTCCCTTTTCTCAACACATTTCCTCATACCTTCTGAGATTTGTAAAAGCAATGTCAACCTCTAGCTAAGAAATGCTTGATTTATCATTATACCATATTTATTTTATCACCACAATATATTTTTATATGTCATTCTCATGAGATTGGGATCTTACTTCGATCTTTTGTACGTAATTGTTTGATTATATTTTTCAACTTTATTTCACACATTTCCATTTTATCAACCTCTGCGAAGGTGCCAAATTATAGATAGGAAAGTCTTCCAAGTATATCATATGCTAACAAAAATCTGAAATACAATTTCTTACAGATTAAAATGGTAAATGGCTCTGTGTTAATTCATAGACCTAATCCAGGATCAAGGTTGCATTGCTTTCTACCTATTTGGATTCACGCCAAGAAAAATCCACACTCCTTAGAGACTTTGACTGCTAAAACTATAGTTTATATATATATATATATATATATATATATATATATATATATATATATATATATATATATATATATATATATATATATATATATATATATATATATATATATATATATATATATATATTATAATAACAACCACGATTATTCGTCGGAGGCCTCAACAGAAAAGATTGAGAGCTAGTTGTAAAAATGAAGAGCAAAATGCACCAACCTAGCATCTCTCAAACTAGTCATCTTTTTATATTCCTCCGTTCTTCTACAGCTGATAAACAAGCTGCGGCAGGTGGAATGAGAGAAATATGAGGGCATCTATTTGTGAACTAGTATATGTACTCTATCATATCTAATGTTTCTCTTTTTAAGATATCTTCTGTTTATTTTGATAACTCAATCGTGTGTGAGTTATGATATATAAATCAATTAAAAAATCAAACACTATATTCCAGGACCTTCATAATAAACAAGCCAGTTCGGATATTAGCAGACATGCAAAATAATGAAAGGAATCTCTAAATATTATCAGAGATGGCAAACCACAATTTCATTGTCTCATGACTGAGAGGGTGGAGTGATGATGCATAGAAACATTGCACCTCTGATTGCAACATGAGTTGCTAGCTCTAAAGCAATGAAGTGAATGGCCTGTCCTTTTCTAAATGATAACAGATGGAACAATACTGTTCATGGTGGCTAGCTAATACAAGCTTACTATTTACTAGCAGATTCTAAGCATGCATGGCTGATGGACTGGGTTCCAAGGTGATGATGGCTTGAAAACAGAGACTAGATTTCAAGCTTTCTCAATGAGGCAGCGGTCGATCCTCTAAAGCAGCAACGAGACAGAGGTATTCATAGGCAGTCCCAATGACCAATCCCCAACACCCAATTTCCAAATTGAAGGTTACTTCAGGAGAAGATGCTGCAAGATCCAGGACAGCAAGGGCAAGGAAGCGGCACAGATATCTCCGAAGAAGGGGAACAACACAGTCATGCTTGGCAATGATATGTTCAGCCTGGTGATTCAGCCAGGAGTTGAATGATATGGCTGAACATATCAACTCCTGGCTTTCCTCGACATCATGGACCGCATTTGTCAGAAGCCCTTCACACCTTGGATGTGTCCTTAAACAACTGGAGGTGGTGTTTCAAATTGGATATAAGGTTTTACTCCTTGCCTTGGATGTGTTTTAGCCACACCACATAGAAATAATTGATATAGGTGCAGTGGCTAGCAAAGTGCAACAAATTGCTGTACAATGTATAACTTGATAGATTTGATAGATTTCCGTAACAGGGGAAAAAATCCCAGTAACTGAAACGTTCAGATGATTTAGAAGAAAATGCTAAAAATCTCATCTTTTTGAACCCATTGGTCAGTCGCCATGGCTTTCTACTGACTGGCTGTGAAGCATATTGTATGATCCACATTGCTCCTTTTTTTTTTCTCGTCATCCGTCTGAAAACAGTCTGCTTCTATCTACTGTTCCGTCGCCTTCCTCTCTTTGTAAACATGATCTTTCTTGTACATTTATTTTCTCGATAAATTTTGGGTGGCTTGATCCTCCCTTTTCATCAACAACCAAAAAAAAAAAAATCAAACCGAAGAATACGGTGGAGAGCTGATGACAAACCTGCTGCAAGAGCATTTCAGGTTAGTGCAGGAATTTCAGAAAAGAGGTGAAGAACTGAGAAAGGCCAAAGATGTTATAAGAAGGGATTTGAAAGGAACTACTTGATTGCACCGGGGGAGGGGGGAAGAAAGAAAGACACTGGTTGATGAAGAATGTAGAACCTGGAAATAAAGAGAATGGCAAATGGATTTACAATGATGTCCCCAAACAAATGACATGGCATGGCTACAGCTCCATACATGCTTCCCCTTCATCATACTTGAAAGATTGCTCAAAAGCATGAATGGGGAATGAGATGGTGGTGGCTTCCATTTTAAGCACAAGCATTCAGCATTGCCTTATTAAGAAAGATGGACTGATGTCAACAAATACAAGTTAACTAGGGAGGTCACAGACGATTGCTTCCTTAAGTATAATATGCTGCCATTTTATATAGCACCTTAGATGCTGTTCCATATTTGTCATCATCCATGGCCAACCTAATTGCAGTAGTACTGGAGTCACTTTTATATGTCTCTCATTCATTATTTTGAAGTGGCAGTTCTGATCGATTCATACAAGCTTCTCAGGCCACCAACTGCAGTTGGAATAACCAAGGGATCATGGCACAAATTTTAACCATGACAATCTCTTAGGCACTAGAATCTCTACTAGTATCAGTTGATAAAGATCACTAAAACAAGCCTGCACTTGTCAACAAGGAGCCATATATTTTGTGAGGCTTATTCTGCTGTTCCTAAGTAAAGGTGATATTATGCTTAGGTGTCAAGCACTCAGAATTCCAGTCAGACGTCAGAATCCAACAGGAAACTGGCATATAAAGGAACCCGTCGTTCCAGACTAGGTTTGCATATTTTCCTCTACATACGGAACCTTATAAATCATCATAAAACGATTCTGGGGGCAGAGGGGTGAGCTTCAGTCTAGGTAAGTCAGGATTAGTGTGCCAAGAACTGAGAAAGCTGAAAAAGCTGCAAGAATTTAACAAGACCACCATTAATAGAGCACAGATGTTGAAGGATATGACAATCAGGTGTGCCCCCCACCCCCCTCTGACTTTTCAATTTTCTCTATATTCTTCAAATAATTGATCAATTGATCTGAAAAAATCCTCATTGTTTCCCCTATCTGACATTAAAGACATTAATATTTTTGAATTGTTCATTAATTCCTTAATCTTTGTTCTGTTACCCTCTCCTATGACATCATCTCCTCAAAAAATTATTTCTCTAATAGTTGACATGATTTTGTACAGTATCTATGTTCTTATAAATGCACGCTTCAGCATTTGCATTCAACGTGGCATAAAATAAGCTAGGTGACCAACTAAACATGTTTGGCCCATGATTCTTAAATTCTTACATCGAACATCATTGGGCCTTATTGCATTGCCTATGTGTCTCAAGATGGACAATGATATAGTTGCCAACTCAACGATTATGTTTCTTTTCCATTTTATCTTTAATCTCACCATCTTTCACCAGAACTTTAAAAACTTCACTTGATGCAATAATAATTAGAATTGGATCTCTAGCTTATGCCTCCCCAGTCCGAACAAATATGTAGTTTTTTTTCCCTTACATTCTTTCAAACTGAACTGATCATATAGATCATCTTAAGCCTCATAATTAGCTTTACTCAAGGAAGGGGATAACTTGATGTTGCTTTAACAATCTCAAATAGAAGCTCAAACATGAGATAAACATTAGTCCGATGTGTCTTAGATTACTTAGATGATAAAGATCCTCATGATGGTATCACAGTACTGATCTATAGAAAATGTATGTATAGTTTGAAACAATTGTTGCTGTAAGACTTCTGCCCAGCAATGATTCTAAAACAGGTTATGATGAAGTCAAACCTAGATTATGCAAAAAGACACGTCAGACTAAGATTGTTCAAAGAAATTGAGGTAAACCACTTGCATTACCATGTAAATTTGTATGGGCCAGAAAGTAATTTGCACGGAGAAAGTGATAATATAAGACCATGTATAACGCATTCAGCAGTTATGTATGGTGGCACCATCATATCAAAGGAAAAAAGTAAAGAGGCTGTAGGACTTATGATTCTAATCATTATGAAATTAACTGTCACACCATCTAAACGTTTATGTGTTACTGACTTTCAGTCCAGGTTTATTCTACTGAAAGACCTGACAGCATGGAAAGTATGTATGGGTGTGAAGTTCATCTAACCTAGACTATGCAGAAAGGCGCATATGTTACATTAAGATTGTTCGATGAAATTGTGGCAAACCACTTGTATTGCCATGTAAAGTTGAAAGGCCTGAAAGTTATTTGCATGGAGAAAGTGATAATAAAACCATACGTAATGCATTCAGCAGTTACACTACATTCCTTGAACAGGAGAATGTGATACAGACAGAGGTTAAAATACAACCCAGACCAATTGTTTTTGTTCCACTGAAAAAATAATTAGTCAAAACATGAATCTTACAGTTTTGGTTGTAGATCAGGGTTCCATGAATCCCAAAAGATATGATGTAATGTTCCAATAACTGCCCTCATTCTTACTTATATAGAAGTTTCAAAGTGATATCTCACCTGGCAAATGGCAGATCAATTTTTCAAGGTTAAAGTATAGATGCTAATGCTGAAGAAATAATTTTCCATAATGAAACCCATTATTGACACATTTAGAAATCATCACTAGAAATACATGCACAAAATTAACCTGAAGAATGTCTAATGAAATTGTACCATGTTTAATCTGGTAACCAAGATTCCTATGAGAAAAGAGCTCGATATTCGCCAGCCTCACGAGCCATTTCTTCTGATGTTCTGTCTTTCCTTTCCTTGTCAAGATCAAGTTTCTCCTTGAGCTCCTTCTCTTTCTCATCTATCTGTTAGAAGATCAATTGTGGATGAGGCTCAAACGCCAATCGACCGGATAAGTTGAAAATTGCTCCAAAACACAAACCCAAATGTGCTTACTGCATCATAAATTTCATCATTTTTCTCAAAATCTCCCCTTTTCCTAGGGAGAATGTGAATGTGCACATGTGGAACTGTCTGTCCAGCCTGAGGTCCATCCTGAGGCAACAATGGAAAGGATGCATTTGAGTTTAACAAGAAAAACGTTGCCAAAATCCCTTAACTATAGTTAGAGATATCAAAATTCAGGGAAAAGAAATTTTGAAACAAGCACCACCAATTCTCAAAGATACAACAGATGAGCAGATAACTTAATGTATAATTATTATTCTCATATTGTGCATTTTCTCCCTGATGTATATGTAAGTTCTTTCTGTATATGAAGCCTTCCAAGTGATTCAAGTAATAACAGCATAACCAACCACTCAAGCATAATTTTGACAAAGAACAAAAAGTCAGAGGATGGTGTGGCTAGCATGCAAACAATTATTCAAATTCAATTCAATATGTACAACCAGAAATTATCTGGCACTCAAACATGTAAAGGTTAATAAGCATAATACCTTCTATTTCCTTCAGATTTCAATAATACCCGCATTTTTTTACAAGTTTAAGTGAGCTTATCCCTTGGATAAAATGTGCTCATGCCAAAACCAACTTTGTCACTGTCATATGAGAGTCTAAGTAGAAATCCTAAATGTCAGTACAGGGCCTGCTTGCTAAACGACACCTGCGCCGACCATGTTGAGGACCCCATCACCTTGCCATATTGGCAACATTTTCTATTTTATGGCTCTGCCAATGTTGATCTGACAAGTGCCATCAAACATGAAAGACAAATAGAATTTATGCTATAATAAATGCTCAATACTTAAAGAAAATCACAAAAGACAATTTACTTCCTATGAGAGAATGCACAACACTGCCACACTTTGTGATCACATAAATATGCTAAAAGGTATCGCAGATGCAAAGAGTCAGACAGGCTGCCAAGCTATTATACCGTAATCAGCTTTCGGACTTCTTGATGCAGAGATAATAACCGACTTTTAAGAGGAAAACTGGAAAAGAAAAGGATAAGGGAAAAGTAAATGGAAAATAAGCAAAGGAAACGGAAAGTGAAATATGGTGTAGCCAATAGATGTAGACTAATAAATGAAAATCTAGCCTCAAGAATGCTTAAATACTGCATTGGCACTCAAGATCACTAAATCATTACTTGAGAGTGGATATGCACTAACCTTTTATAGAAGCTAACAGATGAGTCATTCACTTCCAATTAACACTCTAAGAAGAAAAGTTTTTGAGGCATATGCAAGCATTCAGCTTACAAGATGGAAAGGAAAAGAAAAAGGAAGAAGGAACAAGTAGAAGAAGAGGGAAGAAAACTAGAGACAAAGAAAGAAGTCAAGGAAAGGAGATGAGACATGGTCTATGGTGCATGCCATTGTCTGCTTCAAGAGAGTGACTGGGTGACTATGGAGAGGCAGTAAAATGACCAAATGGTTCCCAAGTACTGTAACTTCTAGATCATTTTATAGATGAATTAGGCCAAATATATGGGCTGGAGGAAATCCCAACAAAATGCACATATTAAACCAAGTAAGCATTTAAAGGCAGCAGAAACTGACTGCTAATGATTCAATAGTCTTATCTTCAACAGGGTTATACCAAGCAACATCTCTAAACACTCATTTATGGACGAACTCAGTTTAAAAGGAAACCCAAAATATATGACATTCAAAATCTACTATTACCATCTATAAAGATCCCCGAATCTTTCAATTATATCAAAACCTGACCAAGTTGTCGTCATTGTATAACATTCAGGACCATAGCCTAGATAAACAGAATACCGAATAATAGCAGATATTGAATACATGGTTTACAACAAGTTGACAATTCAGAAATTATGGTTTGATGAAGGGAGGAAAGGCAAATATCAATAGCTCAACTTGAAGATGAATCAGTATATTAGGCTTGGCTTCAATGTTAATTTAAGGCTTCACCTGTGAATATATCTAAGTCTATTTTTTTTATGTTCCATCCAAGCAAATCAAGGATGAACATTTACAGACACCCATGGGCCATAACCATAAGGTTGAATTGAGTCTTTTCAAGTTGCAAAGGAAACATACTGTATATTTATATATCCATAAATTATACTTTCAAAGCAACAGAAGAGCATAATAAGAATGCAAGCTAGGCATAACAGAGAAGCAGCTCGATATATCTCAAATAATGTTATGTAGATTATAGCATAATCTAATATCTAAATTTTGCTTGTGCACAGTCCATATTGCTTAAAACAAAAGCCTCACATGAAAGTAATGAATATAACTGGAAAAGAGAGGGCCAAAGATAGTGACTTTGATTATCTATCATAGTTATGCTAATTAAGAGGCAAAGTAACCACTCAAGCATAATATAGAATGAAATGCTTAAACTTCTCGAGACACATTATAATCACAGAAGAACATAACATATTTAACATAAAGAACTTATATAGCGCATAACAATGATTATGCTGGGCTGCCCTTTTTTATATAAAGCATAACAATAGTTGAAGAAAAGTCTAATTATATTACTTGAATTGTAAATGTCAGTGAGGATGCCTCATGATAACGCTCAAGCCGTCCACCAACTTCTTTTGCAGCAAGCCATAAATCACGAGTCTCATCAGCACTGAGATCAACGAAGCGCTTCACTTCACGCCTTGGGCATATAAGCACATGTGGACAATGTTAAGGTCAACCTTTGACACAAGTGCCTTGGAAGAATGTTGACATAACAGCCTAATATATATCATATACGAACCAAAAGCTCACCAGCATACCATAGACATACACATGAAAATGTTGTATATGCATCTGTCACACACATGCAAATGTAAGAACACAACCGCCGCAAGTTTTATAATGTCAGTGTGTATTTGCAGACTTATTGATCTCACATGAAGACAGAAAAATTGCATCGCTGCATGCACTCACAGATATCCAAAGATACAACTCTAAGGTCCTGTTTCGATGCAATAGGATTTAGGCCAATCCTATAAGATTTGACAATTCCAAGGATAAAAATTCAGTACATATTAGGAATGAGTGTTTGGATGATTAATCCTGAGGATAGTTGCCCTAGGGTAATATGCTTATCCCATAGGATAAAAATAAAGTCCTCAAGAGGACATTGTTTTAATCCTATGGTTATCAGGCTCCTCTTTTCAGCGCCCCCCGCTCTTGATAGACTTGAGATGATGTGTCGGGTTCTGGTAGCTTCCATTGCTCTTAATTCCTAGCAGCCAACCAAATGCTCTGCTCACTCTCCAGTCCGGTCCTCTTCCTCCACGGGTGCCCGTCCTCCTCTCTCCTTCTCCGCCCCCTCTCCACCACTGCTGACATGCACAGTCTCTTCCTCCCTCTTCCCCCCAACTCCATCGTCGTCATCGACACCTACGGCCGCGCCATCCTCCTAACCCTCGCCGTCGAGGTCTTCAACCACCTCTCCCACTTCTCCTGCCCCCCAGACTAGCCCTGTCTACAACACCCTTCTCTCTGCCCTCTGCCACGCTGCCAACTTCCACGGTGCCAGCACCCTCCTCTGTTGCATGGTCGCAAGAACATGCCCCCTGACCATCACACCTTTGCGGTTCTTGACATATGGTGTGTCGTTGGCAAGCCACGCGAGGCCCAGGACATGCTCGAGGAAATGTCCCGAAGAGGCTTCAAGCCCCCACACCCCCCACGCCAAGTCCATGGACGTGACCTTCTCCTCATCGATCCATGCTGACTGTCTCGAGTCCGCCAAGGAAATGGTCTGGCAGATGACGAAAGAAGGCATCTTGCCAGGTGTTTCCACCTTTAATTCCCTCCTGGAGGCTCTTTTAAGGTATTCTAACACAGTGCAATAGATGGTGGGCACAAGCCCTTCCCAACGGGATTAAGGAAGGGGAAAGAGAGGGGATCCAAACAAAGAATAAAATTAGATATAGATGGGATTTTTCTCCCAATAGGATTTCCTATGGAATCCTATATTATCAAAACCTAAATCTTATAATGAATTATATCCTAATAATATAAATCCTACGTACCCAAACAGACATACCCTTTTCAAATCTGAAAGTCCCACAATCCATATATGCATGCAAGTGGCTATACATATTTTCTCTTAAAGGATTTATACTTGACCACTAATAACAGAGAAACACTGAGGTAGTTCCACGCATATACATGTACACCTAATCATGCATACATATATCCTCAATCAAACTCATCTAACGGAGATGAATGAACTAGTTCGTTCACGAAAAGGATATGACCTGCAAAAGTTTAGAGAAAAAAATTAGAAGAAACAGAGTAAAAAGGGGGGAAAGAATGACTCAATAGATATGAAAGTTTTAATAAGAGAAAGACAGTTGAAATCAACAGAGCGTTCCAGAAAAAAATGTCTAGATGTTAAAAAAGAACTTTTAAATAGATTTACAAAAAAGGAAAAAAAAAAACTCGAAGAAGACATAAGAACAATGACAGATAGTTTACTTTTCAGCTTAGAATCATCTTCTACAAGATTTATTGACAATTTTCAGCACGCCATAGATAAAATGAGAGGAGGTATTAACAATTTAAAACTAATTTGCTATCTAAAATGGCAGTAAAATATGAATACAAGTGCAGTCAGCTACCAATTGCAATATACTCTGTTAAAATGCCAATCATGCTGCTGCACACAGAAACATTCCAACGTGGTTGCCAAGTAACAGAGATTTTTTGATTAAAATAGTTCTCGAAAACCTCTTTCTAAATAAATTAAACCATCGTCTTCAACAAGAAAACAATACACAACGCTGTAACCATCTTTATCTCAGCAAACCAATCGATCCACTCTAAAATCTTCCGATAAAGCTAGACGAATCAAAGGAAGAAGAGAACCGTACCCGGGAGAACAGGCTTGAGGTTGACCATGGCGTAGGAGAGCGGCGTGGAGTAGAACACCTCGCTGCGGTCGATCTTGTACGGCCCGAAAGTATAGGTGGTCTTCTCCGCCTCCATCCCACCTCTCGCGCCGAACCGGCGGCGTGTAAGAGTGAACGCGAGATCGGGAGCGAGGCGGTCGCGCAAGATCGCCAGGCCGCCTCCAACCTTATTGGGAGCTCCTCGAAACCGAAGCACGCTTACCATTCGCCCGCGTGCGGCCCCCTTCCGAACCTCCGCACGGCCAAAAACCCTCTCCCCGCACGGGCCAGAGCCGACAGAGAGGACCCCGCTTACGCTGCTCCGCGAGACACCCATCTCGCCGACGCCCACCCAATGGTTCGTGAGCTTATCCTGCTACGTGTCATATGTTGATTGATTTTTCAGTCTTAGGTTACGTAAACCGAACCAGTGTTCTTGTGCCATGTGGTATGACCACATCGATGATATCACTGTACTCCGTAGAGTGGTGGGAAACGTCGAGGAAAGGAAAACGCGTTTCCGGAGTGAAGGGTAAAATAGGAAGAGGGATGGCGTTTTTACGGGTGGTTCTATATACACCCCCCCCCCCCTATTGCTCAGGACACCCCCCAAAAATTAAAAAAAAATTAAATACTCTCTACACCCCCCATTTGCTAAGGACACCCCTAAAAAATTAAAAATTCCTAAATTACCCCCCACCCTCCCCACCCCCTCACCTAAATTGCTCTCTACACCCCCCAAACCCCCCCCCACCCCGCTCTTCCCCTCCAAAACACCTCGCCAACGCCCAAAACCCCCCCGTTCCCCCTTCTCCCTCTCGTCGCCGGCATTCTCCCGATCTCCGACCACCTCGCCGGCTTCTCCCGGAACCACCTCGCCGGCTTCTCCCGAAATTTTTTTTTTTCACGGTTCGTGCTCCGTTCGGCACTGGATCGCCGAACAAAAGGCTTCTGTTCGGCTGAACAGTGCCGGACAGAAGCCTTCTGTTCGGCACTGTGCAGCCGAATAGATCTGTTCGGTTGAGGGTTGCCGAACAGAAGCCTTTTGTTCGGCGATCCAGTGCCGAACGGAGCACGAACCGTGAAAAAAAAAAAAATTCGAAACAAGGTGGAACACGTACCTTTGCGGCCGATTCTTCGTCCCAAATCACTAGTTGCTTGTCCATGCTTCGAATGGGGCTTAAATCTCCTTCAAAGATCGCCTAAACGATGTAAATGGATCGAGGGGTTTAAGGGGGGTTTGAGGGGTGTTTTTTTTTTTCTTTTCAAAACGAAACGGAGGAGGAGGAGGGGGGGGTGCATGAGAAAATTTCAAGGGCAATATGGTAATTACACTAAAGGTTAGTTTGGGTATTTTTTTTTTGGTTTTTGGGGGGTGTCCTTAGCAATAGGGGGGGTGTATATAGAACCACCCCGTTTTTACGGAGGAAGGATCCGAAGGGATTTCAGTCTCCTACGGCTGCTGCTGCTTCCTCCTCTTCTTCTACCTCGAACTCTTTAGGGCTCGTTTGGTTCGCGGGAAGTATTTTCCCTCCTAGGAATATGATTCCTGGGAATCAGAGATTCCTAGGAAGAGGATACCTAGGAAAGTACTTTTGACATGTTTGGTTAACCATGGGAAAGTGACTAATTTCCAAAGTGCTTATGTTTGGTTGACCATCCACTTTCCTAGGAAAGTTATGTATAATTCCTATTATGCCCTTAATAAAAATTAGGTCTTTAATGCCTCTTTAATGCTTCTTTAATGCTGAAGGGTCTTTTTGGGAAAAAATAAAAAAGGAGTGATTCCCACCTCATGGGAAAGTAACTTTTCCATGTTTCTCATGGGAAAGACTTTCCCATGAAATGTGGGAATCATATTCCCATGGGAATACCACTTTCCCATCTCTCTCCTTTGAAAACTCCAACCAAACAAGAGGCATTTCATTACTTTCCCGTTGACCACACTTTCCCCCCTCATTTTCCTGCGAACCAAACGAGCCCTTAATGGCGGTGGCTTCATCTTGCTTGCCGGCGGTGTGTGCATCGCCGCGGAGCATGGCTTCGCTCCGCTTCGCCCTCCCTTCGGTCCCCTTGCCTCGCGTCCGTTGCTTCGTCGTCACGGATCCGGTCCGGCCTCGGAGAAGCCAAGTGCCTGCGGGATTTTCTTCGGGCTTGCTCCTGTGACTCCTCTTCTCCCTATCGGCTCCGGTAAATGTTAAATGATGCTATAACGTTTGTTCTTCTTTTTCTACCGCGTTTTTTGTGCTCTTTTGAGCTAATTGTGGTGCAAAATTAATATAATCATTGCTCCTTCACAATAATACTGGTTACCTTAAGTATTTATCAATATTCTAGTTGCTTCTTTAATTGAACTCAAATAGTTTGAGGGATGAGAAAATATCTTTTTAGTGTCATCATGGTTGTGTAGTCCACTGTGATTAATGTTGCACAAATTTTAAGTAGCCCTTTACATGTCTCAGTGGATTCTTTGTATAGGATATGTTCCACCATATGATCATTATATTTGGCTGCAAGGATGGCCAATACATGCTCTTGAATGATGAAGCTTTCTCTTCTATTAATAGTTGACTGCCGCATTAGATCCAACCTTCTGCTACCCATACAAGAAAAATCTGATCTAAAAGAATATGTGTGTGTATTGTAGATTAAAGAAATTGTTTGCATGAGTATTCGAGCACGTATAAGTACTTGTTAATTAAATAATTAAATTTAACGAAATGTTTTTTGGGCACTTAGCATGAGGAAAGATTGTAGTGTTTCTAGCCTTATTGACACAGGCATATTGCAGACAGAGCTGCTCCTTTGTTGAGGTCTCTGAGTACCTATAAATTATTGACTTTGCATTTGTCATACTATTCATGTGACAAAGTGTCGTCGCCACCAGTTGAGTTACAAGCATGCATGTCTGGAGGGACGGTGTTGGTCATATAAACACCATCATTATTGGCGAAAATGTTGGTTGGCTAGTCATGGTGGGTTCTCATGATGGTGTCACTAAATATTTACTATGACCAGTTGCAGTGCCCTCCATGACCTCCCCTCGCATACAGCCTCTTCCTTCATAGGTTTTTTTGACACCATGACCTCAATCTTCATGAATCATGACAAGTAGTGCTATTAGGATAAACCTTTTGCTACTGTTATCTACCCCAAGTACGATAATTATAAACATGAAGACATGTCTCAAGTATTGGGGTCCTTGGTAATAAATCATTCGCCGAACATTCATGTTACGGGCCAACTCCGGTGTTACTACAAGCCATCCTGAGTTCTGTTCCCAAAATTCATACATGTTGCTTAGGTCTTCTCTTCGCTCTCCATGTTTTTTTATCATTACTTGTCTGCCTAACCTCCACCTTCCACCGTCTTCCAACCTGTTCATATTTAATGTCTAAATAAAAGCTTTGCAACCCCAGATCTTAACACTGTCTTTCACTTGACCTCAAATTTGTTTTTGAGAACTCGTACCAATTTAATGCATTAAACAACTCCATAAAAAGGTGTAGTTTCTATTGAAAGATGTCTCCTACTGGACTGTAAGGATGCCTGAATTTGCTTGGATAGTGTAGTCTTATCTTCGTCTGCAGAATATGTTTTCCCCCATGCCTCTGAAATAATCATCGTCTTTTAGAGCATGCCATTAGAAACTAATTGCGGCTTTATACTATTCCAGAGTCTCGATGTAATGCCATAATCTCAGTCCCATAATGGTGCTGTCGCAATATTTCCTCTTCCTTATCCTTTGTCCAGAGGTAAAGTAGCATCGGTTTCCTTGGTTCCCTGAAAAACCTTGATGTTGGATGAGCATTATAATAATTGGATCCTTTTAACTTTCCAAAAGTAAGGATGGCTACGATTGAATTATCAAGAACTTCTGGGATTCATGTTGCATTGCCATTTATTGGGTGCCAACTAGCAAAAAAAAAGAAAAAAACAGAAGTAGATATTATCTTATGATTTAGTACACCATCATTCAGACAAATAATCAACTTGTGGAACATGGATTAGATCCAAGATCTCATTTGGTTGTCACACTAGAGGCGGATTGGTTTTCAGAACATAGATAGGATCCAGGATACGAAGACAGGAGCAGTTAGTTCAGCAACCATGCCCAGATGAACATATCAAACAGTTCGCTACAGCCATAGGAACTTCATAATTCTGTAATTTGTTTGTGATTGTTAAGGAACTATCTATGCCAATTTAGATTTCTACATCATCAATTCTTGATTTCGGAACTGGCAGTTGTTGTCATCTGCAAAGTTTTCATAAATTGTTGCTGTAGCCTGACAATTGTGTTCCTGTTAGCCCGTTGCTCGAGCACTCCATGCCTATGTCAATATCACTGAAACAAATATTTTCCAGCACCATGTATCTTTCTAATTTTGCCTTGAAATGTAGAGCATGCATGTAGTTTTGTACTCGCAGCCCCTTGTTATCATGATATTCATTTTTTTGATTGTTTATGCTTTGAATTTGTGTGTGATCAACCGGACATTTCCTTCTTATTCATTCTAATTTGTGTGAGCATCAGCATGCAGCATTTGAGCAAATAGTTATCATAAGAACTGTCACCATGTATTGAGTGCAGAAGTAATCAAATATAAATTATTGTTGACCTTTTAAGATTTGAAAACTGGAAAGTGGGCGAAGCACTTGCTAATATGTGGCACAGCATTCCACTTACCAATTAACGTGGATTGCAGAATTGCAGAGGTTTTGAACTTTTTCTCTTTTCACTTGGGATGCTTATCAGTTGAATTCATTGGCAGGGAGCTGAATGGTCTGTATCGGGACTGACTTGGAGGTTGTTGCTACTTGCCAATGGACCACAAAATGCCAGTCTCAGAGGCAAAGAGCTGACCTTTATCACTGCTAGGTGAATCAGCAAGCACTCTGCATTGACCTGCCAGTATTGGGTGTTTCTGTAGACTTTGGGCACACTTTCCATTGATTTTGCAGGGCGGTCCATACATGGATGTATTTTTATGGTATGCATATCATTTCTACCAGCATGGAGTGGGCAAAGCTAGCCCAAACTTGTGGATTTAAATGATCTGGACACCACGTATGGGAGCTTATAGATCACAGTTCAAAGTCACTTTTTTCATTCGACTCAAGTTTGTAGGGTCCATGACAACCTTCTGGCATGTGGCTTTTTATCCTTGTATTATTTTAAGATATACTAAGATTCATGGAGCAATATGTTGTCCTCGATCAAGTTAATATAGGAAAGTGGAATTTTCAGTATGAACATGGTGAAAAAATTAGTGCACCTTGTATGTTTTCATGTGCCTTGTCATTAGAGGGGGGGGGTTTCCCTCTGGGCATTTTGGTTTGCATGTTGCTGGGTTTTTTTTTTTTTGGTACATCGGCAACTCACAACATGTATGGGTGCAGCCCATAAAGTCAAAAAGAAAAAGGAAATATATAGGAGACAGGATCGGGACGTGGTTATCCTAAACAAAATTTATAGAATGATGAGCCGCAAAGGATGTCATCCAGTCCGCTGCGCTATTTGCCTTACGGCAGCCATGGGCAGCCCAATGGGAGAAGCACTCCCTCAAGAGACTACGGATGTCATGTGGCAATCATAGTCCATCCACCACAAGATCCGGATTTTAGATTTATTCGATCATCATGGCTGAGTCCTCCTCCACAACAACACGGTCCGCGCTCAGCACTTGTCTCGCATAGGAGATGCCTTTTCACGCAGCTTGCCTCGCATGTCGCTGGTTTTTTATAATTCAGTTGCTTGCTTGGCAATTGGAACGAGGATGGTTATGACAACGTTGTGTAGAATTTGATAAACAGTAGTTTCTGTTTCATAATTTGCAGCTAGGATCAACTTCTAAGTTGAAAGATTTTCAGCTCTATGTCTATCGACTGTTTTTTGATATCGATCTTTTGGTTGAGTCACAGCAAGTTATTCGATGAGTTTGTGCATGTTCTTGAGGTTTTGATCATAAGTTTATGTAACTATGGTTGAGTCACAGCATAAGTTCTTTAGGTTTTGATCATAAGTTGAATGTATCAATTGGTTAAAACAATCCTAATGAAGATAACGTCATGAAATGCAATTTGAAAGACGGAAAAATAAATCCCAGCACCTGCAAAAAGTTAATGATAATGAGCAAAGCATGATGCATGTATCCATCACCAATTATTTTAGCAAGATTTTTTTTAAAAAAAAATAAGCACATAATATTCATAATTACCTTTATACCTTTATTGAAGATTTATGAATTTAAATTTAACTATAGCTTTCCAAGCAATTACCAAAACAAAACAATCATTTTCATAATTATGCCTCCTCAAAGGGAAAGGTATCCATCCAAAATAACTACATGGATCTGATACTTGTCATTAAGTAAAGAAGGGTTGCTACTACTAAACTATCAAACCAATTCAAGATTCTTATTTCTCACTTAAGTATTGATTTTTCGCTTGCCTTCTTTTCATTTTTGCCACCTCAATATTTTTTTTTTTTTGTTGCAAGGATACCACACTTATTCATATATAATATAAAAAATTTTATTTATTTTTATTCTTGTTATTTTGAAGTGGCTTAAGCCTTAAATACGGTCGACAAATGATGACCAACCCCTCATCCCTCCACATCCCTTGCCGACGCCAACCCGACCTCCTGGCACGTGCGAGCTACTCCCATCTGCGTCCGCAACGGATAAATACGGGCGGCCGAGGCCCTTCCCCTTCCCACGCCCCATTCTCACTACCACCAAGAAGAGCTCCTCTTTTTTTAATCCCTCCTCCGGTATCCGGCCGCCCGAAGGCCACCACAAGAGCCGCCGCAGCCACTGGGTGACGATGAAGGTCCACCCGAACGCCGCCGCTCCTGCCCTCGAGCTCCCAATGCCCGCCGTCTCTTGTAGAGGAGGCGTCGACGGGGGGCGGCAGGAGGCGGCGATGCTGACGGTGTGGCGGAAGTCGTTATTATTCAATTGTCGTGGATTCACTGTTTTTGACGCTAAGGGGAGCTTGGTGTTCCGAGTCGATAACTACGGGTCGGAGAGTAAAGGCGAGGTCGTGCTCATGGACGCCGCCGGCAAGCCGCTTCTCACCATCCGGCGAAAGGTATATTTTTGATATCCTTTAATTTCGGTCTGGAGAAATTTTAACAAGAATTATAAGCTCATTTTTAATGTACAAATTAAAAGGCATTCTTTCTATATTATGGAAGTATGCAAAATCTAAGCTTTCTCGCCGTCGTTAACTGGTGGCCTAGAAGCTGAGCCTAGGAGATCACTGGCTGATCTATGACGGCGAGGAGGCCGTCAACCCCCGGTTCTCCGTTAAGAGGCACTTGAACCTCTTCCACTCCAAGGCGCTGGTGCATGTGGCCCCCTGCGGCGGTGGCGGTGCGTGTTACGACGTCGAGGGCTCGTACTCTCAGCGGAGCTGCGTGGCCTACGGCGAGCGGCGGCGGCCGGTGGCGGAGGTCCGCCGTAAGGAGGCTGCCGCCGGCGGGGTGGCGTTCGGGACCGATGTCTTTCGTCTCGTTGTCCAGACAGAGCTCGACGCATCGATTGCCATGGCCATCGTCATCGTCCTCGATCAGATGTTCGGATCCGGAGGGTCTCTGATGAAGGGCTGAGATTGAGAGTTAGATTGGCAATGGGATGGTAATTAGAAGGCTCGGGCGGTATCTTTCGCAAGAATGATTATTCTTCTTTCGCACGTCAATTTCTTCGCATTTTGCACAACTTTCAAAGCACTTCAAACTCTTGTATCCCTAATAAGTATAGATCACCGGGTAACATATCGCTTTAAAAGTTGTGCAAAGTACGATCTAATGGTTGTTGTTACTATCAACCATTTTTTTCTGCAAAAGATACAGCCAAAACCTTAATTTGAAAGGGTTGTTGGAAATTTTATTTTTTTTAATTTTTTGGTGTCGAAAAGTATGATTATTATTTTGAAATGTCATTTATTAGATAAATTATATCTTACATCGGGCGCATCAACATGCCGCTCCTCTCCTCGACGAGACAAGTGCACAATGAGGTCCTCAGAAAAGAGGCAGGTTGGCTAGCATGATGCACGGCTATATGATGCACATGATGTAGAATATAATTTTTTATTGTGCCTCGATTTTTTAAAATAAACAATGTGCCGATAAAGGGTAAATTCTATTTGAGTGTTAATATTTTGTCTGAAAGAGTCTTTTTGTCCTTATTTCTTAGCCCAGAATATCATTACAAAAAAAGATTACCTAAGTTAAGAAAAAATATATTCTCCTCTCACCATAGTTATGTAGACTAGGATTAACTTAGAAAATAAGGTGCATAATCATACTAAGTTGAATTTTATGAGGTGTTTAGATTGGAAATATTCAAGCCACAGTTATTCTCTAATGAATATATAAGAAAAAATTGTACAAAAAACTGAAATATAATTTAAAATTTTAGAAACAAGCTAATTTGGACTGATCGAGTAAGTATTATATTTAATATTTAAGTTCAACTGAACTAATGTTGCTCTCATGATGCTTGATTGTTGCTTTGTTGGTATATCAATTGTTCCAAGCAGATATCAGCTTAAAAGAGTGATGACAAGAAGACATATCTAAATACCTAGTTCTGCAAGCGCCAAGCTCTCAGTCTATAATAACTCAGAAACTCATCTAAAAAAGCTAGTTTTAAGATATTATTTGAATTTTTTGATCCTGTATAAATATCCAAAAAAATTTCAGCGAATAACCTATGTGGGACTAAACACACCCCTGCAAAGATTCTCACATGGCCTGTTTAAGAATTTGGGCTTTGACCAAGGTGGAGGTGGGTATAGGTTAGGGAGTAGGGTTATAATCCTTTCCTAACCACTAAATATATCCACACCGTTGCCCATCTTGTGAAACTTGTTTTCTGATCCTTCTATTCAGTGGTGATGACCTTCAGGGCTCGTTTGGTTCGCGGGAAAAGAAGGGGGGAAAGTGTGGTCAACGGGAAAGTAATGAGATGCCTCTTGTTTGGTTGGAGTTTTCAAAGGAGAGAGAAGGAAAAGTTATATTCCCATGGGAATGTGATTCCCACATTTCATGGGAAAGTCTTTCCCATGAGAAACATGGGAAAGTTACTTTTCCATGAGGTGGGAATCACTCCATTTTTACTTTTTTCCAAAAAGTCCTTTCAGCATTAAAGAAGCATTAAAGAGGCATTAAAAACCTAATTTTTATTAAGGGCATAATAGGAATTATATATAACTTTCCTAGGAAAGTGGATGGCCAACCAAACATAAGACCTTGGAAATTTGTCACTTTCCCATGGTCAACCAAACATGCCAAAATTACTTTTCTAGGCATCCTCTTCCTAGGAATTTGTTTTCCAGGAATCATATTCCTAGGAAGGAAAATGCTTCCCGCGAACCAAACGAGCCCTCAGTGCCCATTTGGTTTTGCCTTTGCCCGCAAGTGGCTTTGTCATTACACCTCCATGGTACTTTGGTGATGAACCATTCACTCCTTCCCGGTAGGAAACTAAGTGTACAAAAGTTTGCTTTAAGCCGCATCCAATTTAGAGGGAACTCTATAAACAAACCTACAAAAGAAAGAATTTTTGAGGACCAGACCTTTCTCAGCGCCGGAAGAGGTTTGGGTGTATTGCAGAAATTTTTACAAGGCTCCACAAGAATAAATTTCATGTCTCTGCATAAACATGAATGACATTTTAAGTTGAAGAGGAATTGGAGAGCAAGATGTCTTTTGATTTAGGAATGGCTAAGTTGGCTTAAACCTGGAACATCCAATATTCTGATTGGGTTGATTTGGTCTCCTCATTTTTCTCGATTGGGGTTTGATTTGTCTCTTCCTCTTCGCCTGACTCGAATCAGACTTCATATGATTTGTCTCATCGAAGCAGCTAAATATGATCAATTTGGTAAACTAGGTAGACTTTCACAAAGTATAGGTGATTTACCTTTTACTTGGATAGTTACAATATTCTTAAGGCACACAAAACCTCGATAATTATAATAGTGGCATCCAAGTTTGTATCGTCTTTAGAGGCTGCTTGGTATGAGATGATTCATCCATAATCAAAGATGATTTGGGTGAAGATGATGAGATCACTATATTTCGTTGCACCTCAGCGATCCTATATGGCAGTAATCTCAGATTACTCCCACTTCTCAAATTACTGCCCAACTCTATGATTGAAAATCCATCGTTGAGGATGGGTATCCAAGATCATCCTGATATGGTGATTTTGTGATAAAATTTGGAACAAACTTGCACTCAATCCAGTGGTTGAATATTGGCCAAATCCCCGCGTGCTTGACATGAGAGACTTCGGGAAAGTAGCGTCCAGGAAAGAGCGTCTGCGAGGAAGCACCATCGCAGGGGATTTGGATTCCTAACTTGTTTCCTTCCCCTTTCTTTTTTTTTTATACCTTGTTTCCTAAGGTATTGATTTCTTTATTTCTTGACTTTTTGATATTTTGGTCTTTTAATTTTTTGTATTTGATTGAGTCCGTCTTGTTTTTCTCAATATTGATATCGATGTAGAAAATCATATTTTTCTTTATCCTATAGATCTTGTGTACATATCTGAGGTGCATAGATTTTTTTTTTTTTGTATAGGATCTGAGATGCATAGATTTTTTTTTGATTTTTTATCCTATAAATATGCCTATTTCCTAGGATATTCGATTAGATTTTTTTTTTAGCACAAATTTCTTGAAGCTGTGTCTGTGCATTGGATGTTGCCGTGGAGCATAATATGGCAAAGAATAACTTCAAGGAAAAGGAAAAGCAATGGTACCTTAGTTTAATCTACCACACATGCTGTCTTCTTTCATTTGGACAACCGGCCAATACATCCCTGCTGCATTGTATGCAGAATAACTTGCACATAATAACAAGCGTATAAGTGCATTAAGAACGAAGAGCGATATTACTAAATAGTGAGCCCTCCTATAGATACAACAATTAGCAAAAGTTAGAAAATTGCAGTAGAGATTTTGAAGTTGGCTGCCGAGGTAGCTTTGAATTTATATGCAGAAAGAAATAATGAAAATATGTTGCAAATGGTTGATGTTGTCTGGATTTAACTATAATTCATTTTGTCCAAACATGACATCAAAGAAAGTATTTTGGATCTATTCATTGCCACTTCGTGTGGGTTGAACTTAGTTTTTCTTTTTGCCTATCAATGTAGTGCTAAAACATTTTATATTGGAGTTAAGAGAGATATTGTCATTTGCACTTCATTATATCTAAGATACATTATATCCATAACCACATAAAATCCAATTTTCTAGAGTAGTGGCCGCTCAGAGTAGAGTTTGTGATAAAATAAGAGGGCCACTATGAGAATCAATATATTTACTTATATTCTTAATTTATATAAATTAAGAATACATAACAATTTCTCTAGGTACATATAAATGGTATGTTCTTAGATTACTCTAGTGATCCCATTTAGGTCACCAAACGCTCTTTTAGTGTAAAGCTACAACACTATCCCATATTCTGATGGGTTGATTTGGTCTCTTCCTCTTCACCTAACTCCAAACTTGACTCACAAAAATTTGTGTCATTAAAGCGGCAAAATATGATTGATTTCGTAAAACCCGTTTTGGGTTTTTCAATGACGCTTCCAACGTATTATTTTTCTAACAGTAAAGAACATCGCGACCGTCCAATACTTTGGGGGTATTTATGGTATTTTAGTGCCATAGCTGCGGTGAAAAAACCAAAGTCCCGAAGAAAATCTAATTGTGGAGATGCGGGGTATCGATCCCCGTACCTCTCGCATGCTAAGCGAGCGCTCTACCATCTGAGCTACATCCCCTTGGACTTATGTGGCTTCTTCCACTCTATATGTTTGTGTTTATTTTTATGATTTCATTACTGTTGTTACACCCTGAGTGCTTGTGGCGCATTTTTCTTGACTCCGGTTTCCATCATTCCATGCGCTCCTGTTGATTTTTAATCTCTTAATTTGTCCTGTGGGTTTGACCAGCTCGAGATTCCAAGATGGCTCGACTCATCCTTGGTCAATGTTGGATGGCATGACGTGCGGCGTTTTACTCATCAGCACCCTTGTTTCGATGGTTTAGCTTCTCGTTGTCCAGATTGGCAGGCTTGATGTCTGTGTCTGTCGTCTATAAGCCGCCATGAAACATGCAATCCCTTGCAACTGCTAGTTTGATGCCAACCTTGTAACATATGTGGTCCTCGGATGAGTATTAAGAGAGAGATCATAAAAGAAGAATTCTTCCTGTGCTCGTGATTACATGAGAGGATTTTGGCCTTCAATCCTATTGACTCTCATCTTAAACTCTTGATAAAAGTAAATGAAAATTAACTAGAAACATATAATAGTTTGCGAATGCAAAGAAGCCATCCATGATTGCCATGCCGTTTGTAAAAACCAAATATATGACCAAATGTTATCTTTGCTTTGACATTAAAAGTTATATATATATATATATAGCCAATCACTTGGCGATTGTTCACATGCAACGGCTTGTTCGGGAATAATATAATACTTGTGATCCTCCTTTGCAAACAAAAGGCATAATGTAATGCTTGTCTTGTGAATGGGCTGTGTCAACACAGCCCAAAAAAACATGCATCATTTAGGTGGTACTTCCATGTTAGTAAAGCATGCAAGGTTGCCACCAAGACAGCAGCATAGTGGTAAAGGGGTGATAATTTCGTCCGACTTGTCCGGATTCGAAATGCGCAGACATCGATTAAATTAGGACACCGGATGCCCCACACCCGGCTAGCTCGTTAGCGGTTATGCTTTACTTCCACTTGTATCAAGGTGGCGCTGGGGTGACGTACCCACATATGTGGCGGTGAGCCCGATAGGGTAAGCCCACGGGTCAGGGAAGGCACGCGAAACCTACGACCTGTATCGAACATTTTCTGATGAAAGGGAGGGCCTAGTAATGGGGCTGCTACGCGGGTGGGCTGGTCCCTCCCCCTCCCCTCCTATCTTTCTTTAAAAAAGAAGAAGAAGAAGAAGAAGAAGAGCAGCAGCAGCATGCGAGGTTTCTTTTTAAGCAAATCACTTCATGAAGTGGCATATATTCCTTAGATCAACACTTACAAAATTGGGGGGCTAGAATGATCAAAAGTGATTACTAGAGCATAAAGACGTCCAGGAGAGCCAGGTGGCATGTCCCCATTTGCACCTGGAAAAGTAAGACACGTCGGCTAAAGTCAAGGAATAGCATATCCGGCGAATCATTCCCCACGCCGCTCTCCCGTTCCAGCTGACGGAAGGCCGGTGCAATGGAGCGCACGTCTCTTCGATACGCACTCTTAGAAAATTCTCCGCGAACTTTTGATCTGCCGTCCGCCTTCATCATATCTGTCCATCTCGTCCGTTCATACATACTCCCTGTAAAAATTTCTATGCACGCGTCCTGACGAAAGAATTCTCCGAATAATTCGGCTTTCGAGAGAGCCACGTGAATGAATATAGTAACAGGTAGACTCCTCCGACGTCACCTAGCATTCGCCGCAGTTGCCATGTTCCGCAGGAATACTTTAACAGAGTACATCGATAACCGCATGGTCCGCATTGCTAAAAAATAAATAAATGAAATCAGCTCGATGAGCGGATGTCATCGTGTGAAATGCAACGGAACAACTTAAAAGCACCGAGCGAGGACACTAGAACATAAAATAACATAAAAATTTGTTATTTCAACTAAATTTATGACATCAGCGGTCGATGATGCGACGTTTGTCTCATCTGGAACGTGGACCTTTCATCTCACCGTTCAATCACGTCACATGGTTGAATACCTAAAAAATAAAAAAGAGATATTTCAGATATTGTCACACCATTTTTTCTAGAGTTACACTGAAATAGACCGAGTTAATGGGGTTTCCAATGAACCGGCACCAAGGACCACTCGGGCAGCAGGAGTCGAACCGCTTTCTTCAATGTAAGCATCACCCGACGCAGAATTGCAACTGGATTTGGACCCGAAAATTACTCTGTTTCTTTAGAAGATGGTTTAGGGTCGACTACCGACGAGATCTATGCTGAGCATCCAACCGCACTATCCTAGGTGCTAGGTAGAGAAGACTATGGGCCATGTTCTATTTCAGTGTGATCGAGCTATAAGTTTGGAGGCTCATCGATATCCTGCCAGATGCTCGGTGCTAGTTGGGCCTTTCACCCAGGCACTTAGATGGTGAGTTGCCACTCCTCATACCCAATATATGACCATTAGAACAACTTACATTGCTTACTATATGTGATTGGCCAGGAATGTCTGGACCTTTGGAGAAAGCAATCATACAGCGAAGTTCGTTGTGGAGCGAGCGTGTAGAGAAGATGGAGATCACTTATGCAGGTCCATCGGACAAGTCTTTGACAACTCGGGACATTTGGAGATCTATATCTGCTTTTGTAGTATCACAGACGATGTTTTTCACTTAGAAGCTCCCACTTTCGAGTTTTCTCAAGGTCAACTTGGTAGATGCATGCTGGATAGTGGCAGGAGGGGTGATACAGACTTCCTAATCCGAGGTCCGGACTCTAGAATGGTTATAGTTAGTGGATGCTAGATTTTTGGGCAACATGGGTTAAACTGTGTCAAGTCCGGTGTGTTCTGCGAAACAGCGCAGTTCTGCTTGAGAGTGACTCGGCTACTGTGGTAACAGGGAATGTCCTATGATCACCAATTCAGAGGTCCAAGTCAAGCTAAGGAAGCCAATGGAGCTATAGATTAGGTGGCATGGTTGTGATCATTGATAGGAAGCCCTATAAACTGGTGAAAGAGGCTGCCTAATGTATTCACATGGAAGGAGTCACCTAGGATAAAGCAAAAATGAAAAGAAAAGAAAAGAAAAGAAAAGAAAAAAAAACCCGCTTTCCGCCCGGCCCGTATGGTAACGGGGAATGTATCATCGCAAACTGTGGGTGCGAATAACCCGCGCGTGGTTTAAGACCACGCCGCCGTAGTTGGCAATCGTCTCCGGGCGAATAGATTTCTTTTTCTCTATAAATATATCGAAGACTCGTTCGGAGATCCCGTCATTCGATCTTTCCTGGTTGTCGTTCGCGTCCGAGAAAACCCTCTTTGAGAAATCTTGCAAGGTATCGATCGGGTTCATCTTTTTCGATCTTTAAGATATGCTTCTTCCATATATTTTTCTTGGTTTTGGGGATCGAGATCGTGGTTTTGTCTATTGGTTTTTTCGGATTATGTAACGGTCTATGTTATTTTCTTTAGATCTAATCAATCATGTTAGTTTTTATGCGGAGTTCTGATTCGATCTCTCCGTATTAAATTTTCTTCTCAATCTGATTTGATGAGTTAGAAGGTTTTGGGGTAGATCGTGTTTTAGTGTTGTTTGGTTTTTATTTTGTTTAATCTTTGATGTTATTTTTGGAAGCATCTGGAGAGAGAAATGGGGAGCTCTGAGATTGCATGGAAATTGGCGGATCACCCGAAGCTTCCAAAGGGGAAGACGGTGGCCGTCGTGGTTTTGGATGGATGGGGCGAAGCTAATCCCGATAAATACAATTGCATTCACGTTGCCGAGACTCCTGCCATGGATTCACTCAAGAAGGTATAAGGATTTTTTTTTTTTCCCCATGTTGTCTGTAGTAATGGTTCAGTTTGTCGAGATCTGCGGCCTTTTCTTTTTCCGGCCCCGCCAAATGTACTCATGGAGGTATTAGATATCTATTGGTTTTTTCGGTTTCTTGTTTAAACTTTTATAGATGTAGAGTAATAGGATATCTGCAAATTTAATGATAATTTGATATTTCACAAAGCATCCATGTTTTCATTTGATGTTGAATTTTATATACGTACCATGTCAAGAATGTAAAATATAGCTTCTACTTGTTAAACCAATCACTAGACGATATTAGATCTAATCAGTTCAGTTCTCTTGTAGTTTGTTTTTTGATTAATTAGAACCCTTTAAACCACATTGAATCCTAATTTACTATGAATAGGATTTTCATATGAATAAACACATCGAATTCCATTGCTTTTGATTTCTTGTTTTCCTGTTTTTGTTTCTTTAAAAATCAGCGAAATAGAAAGGAGGATTTTTTGAAGATAGCTTTTGCACAGAACTTATGTTATTTTCGCTCATTTTTGAAAGCAATAAATCTTTTCCTATGAAAAACTAAAAAAATTCAAAAAACAATTTCAGAAAACAAAATGATTTCATCATACATGTTGTTCACTGTTTATCTTTCTCCTTGGATTTTTGAAAACAAAAACAGAAAGCAGAAACAAGACCAAATACGCCGTAAACTATGTACTCGAGCAATTAGATCCTGCATGTAGTCATGTAAGTATGTTGTATTATGGTTTGAGCAACAATCAGTATCTCCTTTTCAACCCCTCTAGAACCACAATTTACTGCTACACCAAAAACAATGGCTAAGAATAGTCATTATAATTTAAGAATGAACATCAACTGTGGATAATAATTTGCAGAATAAAATATTATTTTAACAAATAATGTGGATATTCAACTTCTAAAATTGTTATACTAATCGATGTACAAGGAAAAGAACAAATAAGTATTTTGTTAGAACTGTTATATATGAGCCATAAATGGAATAACAACTACATATGGTTCTTATTAGAATGCACTTTGTATATATGTATAACGTGATGTGGGGCTTCTGTGACCATTTTAACCGTCGGCATCATGTTGTAGAGTCTGTTATTATAGACCATGCAGTATGTTTCATACGCTTTCTCTGACTCGTCACTTCAACAAAGATGATTTCATGACTTAAGTTTTATCTGCTGATCCTTAGTTTCTGCTGAAATTGAACTAAATAATTTCATAAATTATTTGTGCTTCAAGATAAGTTATTAACACTGATCGTGTTCTTTCAAAAGGGTGCCCCAGACAGATGGAGGCTGGTAAGGGCTCACGGCAAAGCAGTGGGACTTCCTACTGAGGATGACATGGGCAACAGTGAAGTAGGTCACAATGCACTAGGTGCAGGACGCATTTATGCCCAAGGGTACAATACTCAGCAATACGCCGTGCTTCTTTATAAAAGCAATCATGTGCTAGTCGGGCTATCTTTTAGTTTCACGAATGTTCTAAATATGCTCGCTTTTGAATCTTATATCTTCAGATAAATTTAATATGATCATGCTTAACTAATAGAAGAAACTACCTATTTTTGACCATTATGTAAGTTATTTTAAAAAGTGTTTTATTATGTATACTAGCTTTTATCTTCAGATGAAAATGTTCTTCTCTTTAATGTGATTTAAATTTGTCATGCAAGTTGGACCTCTTGTGATCTCTATTATTGCAATATGACTTCCAATATCCTGTCAAATCTTCTTACACCGCCTATTTTACATCTGAATTGTTAACAGAGCAAACATTTTAAACAAACTAAGAAAGGTAATCATGATTCTTGTTTATTGAAGGACTTTTCAAAACCCCACAACATTTGATCAAACATACTGTTATTATGCGTTTACTGCAAATTTCTATTACCTTGATCATGTTCAAAAATTCAAAAAATTTATTCACATATCACAACCTACAGACATGCAGATTCACAGTAACTTAATCTTGTATTCCCTTTTTTATTTTTTATTTTTTTGGTATGTATTTCCTTTTTTATTGATCTCTCCGTAATTGTACCAACAATTTCTTGAAGTAAAATCTAATTAAAACGCAGGCAGAGACTGCTAATAGAACTAAATTAAGTTAAGAAAAATCAAGTAGAACCAAAAAGCTGTGCTATTTGATCACCTTTTATTCAATAATAGGTTTCTCAGTTTCATGCTGTTACATACTGAATTAAAGTTACCCTTTCTGGATTGTAGTGCTAAGTTGGTGGATCTTGCACTGGCCTCTGGAAAGATATTTGAAGGGGAAGGTTTTAACTACATCAAAGAATGTTTTGATCAAGGTACTTTGCATCTCATTGGGTTATTGAGTGATGGAGGTGTTCACTCTCGGCTTGATCAGTTGCAGGTACAGAAAAAGAATTCTCGGTTCTTATCTGCTTGATATTTTATGAATGTATCTATCATTACCTTACTTAATGAATCATTTTCTTTGCAGTTGCTACTGAAAGGTGCTGGCGAGAATGGTGCAAAGAGAATCCGTGTGCACATTCTTACCGATGGCCGGGATGTTTTGGATGGGTCGAGTGTTGGTTTTGTAGAAGCACTGGAGAATGATCTTTTGATGCTACGAGAGAAGGGTGTTGATGCACAAATTGCTTCTGGTGGTGGTCGTATGTATGTTACCATGGATCGCTATGAGGTATCTTTATCTATTATATCTGCTATAAGCCATATATATGATAGTGATTCATCTTATAAGGAGGATCTGAATTCATGCTTCATATTTTCTCTCAAAATATCATGATTCGTATTTCATTTTACACTTTAGAAAAGACTTATGGGACTTTCTTTAGGTGGTGACCTACTGAATGTTTTTAAAGGATATATTATTACTATGTTGTCTCTTTCTGTGTGTTTTATGTCCTTGGCAATCTTAACATTTATGAAAATATCTTCAAATCTTTTTCTTATAATTTGTCATTTTCCAGGTATGCTCCTCATTTATGCATTTTCCAAAACCTTTTACTCCAATTTATAAAGCAAAGTTCCACAATGTACAGGAGCATATCTTAAAGAACAAATCTATTTTATTTTTGACATTCTTTTATTCTAGTGAAACACTGTAGTAGTTTATACTATTTGTACAGTGGATTCAAATTTTGCAGTGCCTTTGGAATTTTGCTATTATAGACATGTTGAATTGGTAGTTCATACAGCTGGTTTTGATGAATTCTCAGGGTTACTGAGTAGCAACCAACTAATTTGGGTTGCTGATTAAAAAGTTCATTTATGCATTTGCAGAATGATTGGGGCGTTGTTAAACGCGGTTGGGATGCTCAGGTTCTTGGTGAAGCACCACACAAGTTTCAAAGTGCTGTTGAAGCTGTGAAAAAGCTTCGGGAGGTTCCCAAAGCCAATGATCAGTACTTGCCCCCTTTTGTTATAGTTGATAAGAGTGGTAAGGCAGTTGGGCCAATAGTGGATGGTGATGCAGTTGTAACATTCAACTTCAGAGCAGATCGTATGGTTATGCTTGCTAAAGCACTAGAATATGAAGATTTTGACAAATTCGACCGTGTTCGCGTTCCAAAGATTCGATATGCTGGAATGCTGCAGTATGATGGCGAATTGAAGCTTCCAAGCCAATATCTTGTTTCTCCTCCAGAGATAGAGAGAACATCAGGAGAGTACCTAGTACACAATGGCATCCGTACTTTTGCTTGCAGGTATTGTACTGTGCATCACAAAATTTTAGGTTGTTTGGAATTTTCATAACAAATGGCATGTGCTTACTGGTGGTCAATCAGATTAGGAATGAAAAGGGTGGGAGTCCTATTTTTTCATATAACCATTTCAAAGTTAAATGAACTGTTACTCTTTTTGGAAGGGTTCGGAAAAGACGTGGAGATAATGTTTTTATAAAACTCATATATGGTTTATGTTCTAACTTGTTTTTGTAAAACTGGAGAACCAACACCATAAGAAACTTCAGTTACTCATTTTATCATTTCCTGATATGAGTTGAGTGCTTAATGTTAACAAATGCATGTATGGTCATTAACTTGCATCTGTCCAAATATTGTGCTACTGACCTTAGTTTGTTGACCCTAAAGTTATACAGAAATGCCGTATGTGGTGATTGCATTATTAATTTCTCAGGGAACATCTTTGCGACCAATATTTCTTGTCTTACTCAAAATTTACTGGTGTTATTTTTGAATTCACGTGACTAAACTTTAACAAAGCACGATGCAATTACTATTTATCCTGTATATAATTTCGACACTTCTATTAAAACCAATAATTTATGTTTACTTTGTAATTTTGAGTTTTATGAGACGATTCTATCACTGGTTATTTGTTACTTGCATGGTGCTTATTTTCATTTCTTCCAGAGGCATCATTATAATTAATATGCCTGCTCTCTGAAGATGAGCTATCAGTGTATCGTTGCTTTCATATCTACTACCAGTTTGCTCACACATAAAACCTTTTTCATTTGTTGACAGTGAGACTGTCAAGTTTGGACATGTCACCTTTTTCTGGAATGGGAATCGATCTGGGTGTTTTGACCCAACTATGGAAGAATATGTCGAAATTCCAAGTGATTCGGGAATTACATTTAATGTTAAACCCAATATGAAGGCCTTGGAAATTGCTGAAAAGGCAAGAGATGCTATCCTCAGCCGCAAGTTTGACCAGGTAGAGAAATATATCAGCTATAAGATGGAATGGTTGGTTTTCAGTTTTATGGTTCGCACCATTCACTAGTCTGTGATTATAGGTTCGTGTCAACCTTCCTAATGGAGATATGGTGGGTCATACTGGTGACATAGAGGCCACGATTGTCGCATGCAAGGCTGCTGATGATGCTGTCAAGGTAGCATTCCAGTTATGCTTTGACATTCTTTTTCATTTAATTTGCGTAGTGTAAAGGAATTTCTTTTGGTTATCAAATAGTTTGCTTATGTCCAAACTTGTTTGTATTACTATTACCTTTTCTGCTCTTAGATTTTGCACTTTAAAACTTGCAAAAAGAAATGCAACCAATATACTGAGTTAATTTGGACCTTGATTTTTATTTCTCGTGGGGCTTCTATTCTGATTTTATGCATTTTTTAGCATTTTAAAAATTCAAGATTGATTCAGAAATTGTTTTGTGAATTTTCGAAATGCATCCTTAATTTGATCTCGGCTAGTCATGAAATCATATGTGTCAGTTAGCCCCTGAATATTATTATAGAAAAGAGAAGGAAATGTCAAAGTTTTCCTAATGATGGACTGGAGCTCTAATGCCGTTGTTTTCACTTGATATGAAATTGTTTTAGTTTCATTTGTTATAAAATACAAATCCTTTCTGAATATCTTGGAAAATGAATCAAGTAAGGCACTGTTTACCTCAAATAACTTGACTTTCAGTGGTTCTGAAACAGGCAAAATTTAGGGTCTGTCAGTTTCCCCCTAGTGTTTTTAAAAACAAAAACATAAAAGGGGAGGCAAAAAATATGTTTGCTACTATTATTTTTGTTTTATATTTTTAGAAACTGTTGTTACTTTTTGTGAAAAAGTGAAGCAAACTTTGCTTTCACCTTTTTTATTAAAAAAAAGATCAAGTTTTTAAAGCAAAACCACCCTTCTTAAGATCATCTCCACCACATTTGCTGCCACCGCCTTTGTCACTACCATCTGTTGCATCACTATCGCTACCACCATTGCTGCCATGACCACTTCCTCAATGGCCACCTCCGCCTCTGTTGTTGCCACTGCACTGCTACCGCCGCGCCGCCGCCACCAGTGCTGCCACTACCATGTTCACCATCAAAGTTTGGAAGAGGGGCTTTTTATATTTTTTTTATGTTTACAGAAATATAAATAATTGGCTACACCAAAAATGTCTATATTTTAAATTTTTTAAAAGAAGAAGAAGCAGAATTACTGTTTTTCAATTTTTGAAAATGGGATCCAAATGCAACCTTATTTTCTACTTAGAGTTTTTTTGTTTTGTTCAATGTTTGGAAGTCTATTTATTGGGGTCTGAGGTTGCAATAATGTTCAGGCTTGATATGTCTGATGGCACTTTACCTTTTGAACACTGATTAACCACTCTTTAACTAGTTTCCCACTACTGAATCAATACAGAGCCCTTGTTTATCTGCCTTATTTTCTTTTTGAACCAATAACTATTCAATATTAAGTTAGTTTTCAATGTGATGCATAGTTTTACTGTTTGCTGTCTACTTTTGCTGAAGTAACGTCAGATCCTTCCCTACTAGTAGCAAAACTTTTCCTTATCAAGAACCTGTCATATAGGTATTTGACTTTATTTCGAGTTGAGTAGAATGCTCTTATTCATAAGAACTCAATGCTTTTTTCTACAGATGATTCTGGATGCTATAGAGCAAGTGGGTGGGATATATGTCGTCACTGCAGATCATGGAAATGCTGAGGACATGGTAAAGAGGAACAAATCCGGTCAACCACAACTTGACAAAAATGGGAACATTCAAATTCTCACTTCCCATACTCTTCAACCAGTAAGTATACTGAAAGATCTTTTCATCTTCAACAATAACAATAACTTTTTTTGATCTTTTAGTATAATCTAATGTACATATAATAAAATATTTAAATGTTGAAGTTGGCTATAGTCTGAACACTAGCTGTTTTTGTTTAAAAACAATTTGAGGTGCTCTGCTAGTTAGACTCGAGCTGTGCAGGCAGGCGAGATTGTTGTAGGAGATCGTGTGCACATGTTTGTAGATTGCCACGTAGGCTTCTGCTTGTCTAAATGAAGTGTTAGAAGGTGATTGTGATGTCTTGATGGGAGACTCTTTGCAAAATTTCGGCATGTGTTTTGCATATCATGTAACAAGTAGCAATGACTGGTCACAACCTGCAGTGCTGTGGCTGGGGCATTTTTATCAAATTAAAATGTTGGTGGTCGATTGCCTTCACAGAGTGGATCTGAAACATCGTGTATTCTAACAAAAAGCTTGCATTAGTAAATAGACAAACCTGTGCAGCTTTAGGTTTCTTTTTTTTATATAGTCAATTTTTTAGAGGCATTTATAGGTCATGGAAGCTGGATCTGGACAACACTATTAGTATCTATAACTCAAATTCCTATTTAGAGGTCATGGAAGCTGAATCTGGACGGCAGTATTTGGATCTATAGCTCAAATTCCTACTACAGGTATATTATGGATAGCTTGACCTAGATGGCCTTTTCCTGGACTTGAACATGATAGATTTCAAAGGATGATATAGAACATGTGCATTTGAAGGTGGGAAGCGTTTGCTACATCTCCTGGTAATTGGAGAACATAATGAGTCACATTTTTATCAGCATTAGAAGACCAGATAACATTGGAAGAGATTGCAAAATGAGTACAGGAGGTGACCTTAAGTGGGATAATGTTGTAGATTACATAAAATAACAGATCAAAGACAATCAAATTGGCAGTCTGGGACATCAAATGCCAGAGATCTTTGCTTCTCTTTCTTCTGTGTCAGTGCCCCACCGACATTGGGGGACACCTATTCTCCAAGTAGATATAAGTTGCATTTATCAATATCATGGTTCTCTTATTGTGGTAGTCTTAAATAAATTTGTTTCAGTTGTCGTTTGGTAAGCTTTTGATATCAATTTACAGCAGCATTTGTAAACTTGCTCTCGATTTACTTCCATTACCCTTTCCTCCTATTTGGATATGATAAATCTCACCCATGCTATGCAGGTTCCCGTTGCCATTGGAGGCCCTGGTCTTGCACCTGGTGTCAGATTCCGGAAGGATGTACCCAGCGGTGGCCTTGCCAATATTGCTGCTACTGTTATGAATCTCCATGGTTTTGAGGCTCCTAGTGACTATGAGCCAACCCTAGTTGAAGTAGCTGACAATTGAATGCAACATCTAATGGTAACTTAACGCCGGTGTTATATTGCTCCATTCTTGAGCCTGGCGCAAATTCTGCCGCCAATACTTGTTTGCGCAGAAAAGAGGTCTAAATAATTTCTTGTGACACAATATTTTTGTGAGCAACATTAAAAGGTTTTAAGAGAGTTACAATTTTACCCCCGTTTCCTACAGGAAGCTAATTATAGTGTGGGGGTTCTCCCACCATGATTCTCCATGAGCATGTCTTAAATGCCATGTACTTAATGGGAAGCTATTTAACTTGAAATAGGTTATGCATTTTCTGTTATCATGATTGTCTTTTTATGCTTACCCTTTTTATGTTTGTATTTTTTAAAACTCTTACGGTTGCATGCTTAATCCTGTCAAAATTTGAAGCTTAATGTGGTTAATTCTCAAACAGCAGTGGTTCTTTCTGCAGTTCGTGTGATTCCATCACCGTCAGCTATTACCATGTATTGGTGGGTTGAATTCTTGGCTGCGTTTGTTATGGAGTTGAAACTTGTTTTGATTTGCATCAACAGCCTTTGATAGGATGATGAAGACATACAAGCTAGGAGCAGATGTTGATGGCTGCAGCCTAGATTTACTATTGGGCTGGGCCTGTTGGAATCAGTGATGTTGATAGTATTCCACCATCTCTCACTCAACCATGGATCCAAAATTAAGAAAAGAGTAAATTACGAAAACCTCTCTAAGATTAGGAGTAAATTATATTTAAACCTACACTTATGTTTACTTTTATCTAAGATTTTAAACCTTAAATGTTAGTGAAATCATTAATCTTATATGAAACCTAAATGCTACATCATAAATTTTTTTAAAAATAATCAAAATAACCTTAAGTGATATAACAGTCATCTAAAGACAAAAAAATATGTATCAGGGTAATTTTATTTTTTTATATGAGATAAATGGTTTTTTAACACCGTTAATTTCACTGGATGTAAGTATAGGTTTTACAAACTATTAAGTATAAATGTAATAAACGTAAAATTCAAGGAAGGTTTTATAATTTACATAATCTTATTATGTTGCTAAAGACAGATTGGAAGCTAATATAGGGTCTTTTAAAGCCAACCCAAATCTTTGATTTGGGCGGATAGGTTATTTTAAGAATTTTCCTTATCCAGCATTAGAATAATAGAATAGATATATAGTAAAATTAGAAAGAATAAAATAAGAGATGATCATATTAAAGCATCTGCCGGATATACACAAATTAAGGTAAAAGTGGTTGAAAATCTATGGTATAAATATTAAGATAGATATATAAGAAGGCTTCAGGAAACAAGGATACTTTGCTTCGTGTTCAGGCAGGTAAGAAGAGGGGAAGATAGAGATGGCTCTATTTATGAATATGTGATGAATGAGAATCCAAAAAGTTGACTCGAAAAAGTTGGAAAAAGCCAGGCCAGATGGTTATTGTAGATGGTTAGACATTTAGTCAAAGCTGGGATATTCACTCAATTGTTTTGTAAACATTTTTTCTCTCGATGCAGATAATTTAAGTTTAGACATCTAATCATTTCTTTCTATATAAAGCCAACTCAGCTCACAGCCCATGCATACTTGGGAGATATTGCAGTAAGATCCTTTTGGAGCTAACCATAGGCTATGTTTGTGATTGAAACCTTCCTCTAACGAGGGCATTATCGCTAACCCTTTGCTCACTACGAAGGATTAATTAGAGGAAGCATTGATAGGGAAGGAAAGATGGATAAGAGAGAGGATAGGTAGATCTTCCATCCAAGCTTGTGTTTGATGAAATATGTAAAAAATGGATAGGAATGATTCCTTCTTTATTTAGTGGAGAAGGAATGAGAGGGAGGATGGATGATATTTGTGTAATATTTTTACTAAACTATCCTTTGATAAAAAAGAGTGAGGAAGTTTTAGGATTTTGTCAAAAAAATTAACAAAGGATAATTTTGTTAATATAGAAACCCACCCCTCATATGCTTTATCCATCTTTTCTTGCATCCTCCCAATTTGAGAAGATGCAAATTAGTGGGACCAGGATAGATGAACAATCCTTCCTTTTCGTCCATCCTCTTTAAGATTTTTTGAACCAAACAGTGGATGAGGGACATCCATCCTCTCCTTTATGACCCCAATCAAATACTAGATAAGTTTTAAATGGGGAATGGAAACCCTCGTGGGCATGTATTTAGTCACATCTAGGGTGTATAGTGCAGTGGTCTTGGAAAGTTAAGCAAGGCCAAGGATCTTAAATAATAATCTAAGGACTAGCACTTTTTTGCAAGATCTTTAAACTCAATATGTCAATTATCTTAGTGTCTGGTCGAGTTCGAGATGAATGAATATCTCAATTTATCTTGATCAATGTGGTATTGTGGGAAAGCTTGGAAGGAATCGAGAAATTCTGATATCTCGATTAATATTTTTGGACCATGATATCAAAATCTTGACTAATGGTAAATTCGAGATTAAAAAATATATTTAAGCATTAATTTTAAGATTCATTAATTAAAAATTATTTAAAGATAATAAAAATGATTAAAAATATTAGTCAATATGATTATACTGTGCTGATATCTTGGATTTTATTCGTTTATGTTGGCCAAGATAATAAAATCAAATACATTCATATATACATATATAGATATATGTATATATGCATATATGTATATATATGTGTGTACATCATATCAGGAGATGTCAGATAACAATACAAACCGAGATCTCGGCAAAAATGAAAATCTTTCTTTTTGGATGAGATCCCTAAGTCATTGCAAGTGTATTTGTTGTATATAGCCATTCATAACTTGGTAATATTTATGTCAATGTTGGTGAATTTTTCTCTCCCTCTTCACAAAAAAAAAAGATGTAGCTACAATTGTCTTTTGCACCTTTATTTTATTATTTATATATTATTAAGCCACATTATAATTATAATACTGCTATTACAATTGTAATAGCGGCTCCATTATATATATGTTACCAAGTCTTATTATATCATAATTTGGGTATTAGAACTTTAATAGTGGCTGCGTCATCAGGATGTTATCAAGCCATATTGAACGTACCATGCATCACAACTTTTTCCTCAGGAACATGAATCCTATATCCATTAGATTTTGCCTACACTCGCAAAGTACAACAGGCATATATTCACAAGTGATGTTATGGAAGCCAGTCTTGTGCATATAAAAGGCATTCTTGATTCTCCCACAGAGGAAGGTGTAGATTGGTCTCACCAATTAAAATTAGCATGAGAGGTGGTTGATTGTTGAGTTGCCATCCTAAAATTGGTGGATCTAAGCAACTTTTCATGTGCATTTGGCTGAACATTTTTCTATCTCTATATATGTAGCTGCTATTATAGCAATAATATCGTATTTTAAACCCTGTTTTTTTTTTAAAAAACCTAGTTTTGAGATATTACTTTTTGTTATTATTGCTTCTTAATTTAACATTACCTTATTAGTATTGTTATATTGTGATAACAATTTCATTACAACCTTGCTTGCACTTACATACTCAAAACATGCAAACTCTCCTCATAATTTCCGTTAAAAACTAAAAAAATTACTATTATCATGAGAATGGAATCGCTATGGTTTTGTTATCCGTTAATATTTTTTCAAACATACAAGAACAAAGAAAAGAGGGGAAAAAAACCATACGTTTTCTTCGCTCCCTCTCTACTTATCCGTTACCTTTCGCCCCCCAAACGGCTCCCATTATTTCAGCAAAAAAAAAAAAAAACGGCTCCCATGACCGCGTATCCCACGCAATGTTCTTCTCACCGCTAAATCGCCCCGGGTCCGACAAAAGATGAGAGAGAGAGAGAGAGAGAGAGAGAGAGAGGGGGGCGGGCATTTGAAATTTGAAAACACCACTCCCTAACGTAAACATAACGTCTCTTCTGCCCACGTGAATACGTGATATCATCCCCCCCTCCCCTTCTCTCTGTTTCTCTCTCTGTCTCTCTCTCTCTCTCTCTCTCTGTGGCCATGGCGTCCCTCACTCCGGGGGTCCTCGTGAAGCTCCTACAGTCCATGGATACCGACGCCAAGGTCGTCGGCGAGCACCGATCCGCCGTCCTCCAGGTCATCGGCATCGTGCCCGCCCTCTCCGCGTCCACCGCCGACGACCTCTGGCCCTCCCACGGCTTCTATCTCCAGCTCTCTGACTCCGCTTACTCCACCTATGTCTCCCTCTCCGACGCCGACGCTGACTCCATCCTGTGCAACCGCCCCCAGCTCGGCCAGCTCGTCCACGTCGACCGCCTCCACTTCGCCCACCCGGTCCCCCGCGCCTCCGGCGTCCGCCCCCTCCCCGGGCGCCCGCAACCCTTTCTTGGTTCTCCCGAGCCCCTCGTCGCCCGCTCCGATCCCTCCCGCCGCGGCTTCGTCATCCAGCCCGCCTCCCATGCCGACGCCGGCCCTCCTCTTATCCCCTCCTCCTCCTCCTCCCTCAGATCCAACCCTTTTCCCGAGGGTAATACATTCGGTGAAGAAGGAATGGTTTTTGCTTCCAAGGAGAACACGGGGGGCGAGAAGAGAACGGTTTTTGCTGCCAAGGAGAACGTCGTTGGTGCCACCGCCAAGACCGCCGGAGAATCGGCCGCCAAACGACGCTTCTCATCGCCGGCCGGAGCCAAATTAGCGGCAAGGAAGAGCGGCGGCGGCGGTGGGACAGGGGAGCAGAGGGACCCCTCCCCTGCTGTGGGACAGGGGAAGGCGGGTTCGAGGTCATCGTCCCCTGCCTTGGGCGGAGCAGCGAGAGGGGGTTCAAGGTCATCGTCGCCGGTCCCGTCCAAGTGTATCGTGCCGAGCCTGGTGGCAGCGAAGGAGGAGAACAGGAGAGTGGCGAGGGAGCCAGCCATTATAGTGCCATCGAGGTACCGGCAGCCCTCGCCAGTGGCAAGGAAGGCGGCAGTGTCACCCATGGGGAGGAGGGGCTCGATGTCTCCCGGGAGGAGGCTCTCAGCCGGGCTGAAGGCATCGCCAGCTGCTGGAGAGGGTGGTGGGGGTAAGAAGAAGGTGGGGATAGTGGTTGCAGGGATTTCAAAGGTTTCAGATGCGCTGATGGGGTCCGTTAAATCAGTCAGGAAGAGCTGGGATGATTCGGCGGCGAATACTGTGGTGTCTTCGGAGCTAAAGGAGAAGGGAGGGTCGAAGAGTAAAGTAGACAAGGAAGCAATCTTGAGAACCCAGGTAATTGAAATTTCTCTTGTTCTGCTTTGGGATCAGCTCCTTCTGCAAAACAGCTCTATTCATATCTTCTTCTTAGCTGTTTTCCTGGTTCATATTTATTTTTTATTTGCAGTTTGATTTTAATACATTGCTTTGATCAGACTAGGATGAGAAAATTCATTTTTATTTTTTATATACGTTTCATATCTAATTCGATGTTTACTTACAGAAAAATTGTTGATGAAATCATTTTTGTTCATTGATATGGATTCATTTTTTGAGAGAAGCGGAACAAAATGAGGAAATTTGCGGCTTCTGAAATTAATCTAAATAACATTCATATGGACTCCTAATTCACTAGTCTCTTAATATGACAATCAAATGCAATTACTCTGGTCACCAATTCACAAATCTCTTTAATTTGGCAAATCAGGTAAACATCTGCTAAAATATCCTTGTCAAGAGCGTCAGATGAAGTTAGTGGTTATACTTGGAAGTAAAATAATAAGAATAATGGTACTCTGGAATAAGGATGAGAGATCTGCTATAAAGAAATGACATTTGAAGGGACATTTCAGCATACATAATAATATGTGATCCATGTGTTTGCAGGTTTAATTTTATTTCTGTAAGGTCATTCTAGATTGTTTCTTAGCTGGGTTTGATATGATTGTGTCCAAGTCACTTGAAATGACAATCAAATGCAATTACTTTGGTCACCAATTCACAAATCTCTTTTTTTTCGCAAATCAGGTGAACATCTGCTAAAATATCCTTGTCAAGTGCTTCAGATGAAGTTAGTAGTTATATTTGAAGCAAAATGACAATAATAATACTAATGGTACTCTGGAATAAGGGTGAGAGATCTGCTATAAAGAAATGACATTTGAAGGGGCATTTCAGCATACAAAATATTATGTGATCCTTGTGTTCGCAGGTTTAATTTTATTTCTATAAGGTCATTCTAGATTGTTTCTTAGCTGGGTTTGATATGATTGTGTCCAAGTCACTTGAAATGAGGTAGTTCAGCCCTGGCCACTTCTTCTCTGTACCCCTTGCTTTAGCCAAAGAATTGAAGTTATATCCCCATGACTTCTGAGCTAGAGAAGGATTGGTGTTTATAAGAACATTATTCTTAAATTTACCTAAGTGAGTTCCTCTGATATTACACCATACTACTCAAGGGGTTACGATGGGTGCACAGCAGAAATTTGGAATGGTAATCAAGGCATAATTCAGGTCTGGCAGACATAATAATACCGCTTAGGCAGGTTTTATTTTGAACATTGCAACTGAAGGGGAACTGGAAAAAAGTCTAGATAAGTGGATTTTGCTGAATCTCAGTTTTCATGACATTTATCTGCATGTTGAATGTGCCATGCAGTAATATACTAACATAAACTTTCCAAAGTAATATGATTCCTCGAGTTTTTTATTTTTTGCTCATTCTTTCCAGCCTTTTTCACTCATCTTTTTCAACCTTATCCCTTGCAACTTAATCTATATGAATGCTGTGTCCTGCTTGTGCTTCCTGTTATTGCTCGTGCTCAATTTCTGCATGTGTCTTGTTTCTCTGCTAGTGCATCGTTGAAGTTCATGCTTGTGTGAAAAAGATGCTTTATGCCAACTGTATTACTATGATTTTAGGCTGCTATGTCGCGGAGAATCAGTGATGCTACTGGGGCACAATCTAATAATGAGGAATCATCTCCAAACGAAAAGCCTAAACCAATTAAGAAGATTGAATTAACGTCTGAATCAGAGAAGCCAAGCTGTGCCATCCCAAAAATTACAGTTCATGACCGCAAGTGGACCGATGGCAGCATCCCTTTTGATAATGTCTCCGATAACCTTGCAAAGCTTGGAAAGGTATAAAGCTGCTAGCCCCTGGCATATGCTTCCAAGATCTTATGCATATATGTCAAGATTGTTCTTTTTCATCAAATCACCAGCCACATTGTCAATGTGAATTACAAGTTAAAATTTCTGCCTTTCGCAAATGCAGGAGGCTCTTCAAAGGAGGAACATTGCATCCATAGCTGCAGCTGAGGCTCTGGAAGAGGCCTTGGCTGCTGAGTCAATTATCAGGAATCTGAGGTGATTATCCCTCTTTTCTTATGTTGAAAGTGTTTCAACCGTTTCCCTATTAGTATCAACTATCAACAGCTGATTCCACGACATGTTTCCTTTGGCAGTATGTTTTCCGATCTTTGTTCTTCATCAAAGGCCGGTAACCCTCGACCCACAATTGGCCGATTCCTATCCATATACAATGATGTCCTGAAGTGGAATGCTATTGCTGAAACTCTTGCTGCTACTCGCAAAAGCAATGGACCTAATGACATCACATCCATTCAGCAAAGCAAATCAGCCTCTATCTGGGTCGAAGCAGCGTTAGCCACAGATCTTGAAGTTCTCCATTTGCTAAACAACGGTACTGAATGCCTATCAAAACAAAAGGGTGCGGAAAAACCTATAGTTCCCTCTATGGATCCTCCAAGAATGAGCATGTCTAAGAGGAATCCTCTTGGAAACCCTGCCAGGAGCCACTCAAAGGCTCTGACTAATGCCACAACCAATATGTGGACTAGAGGGTATGGCTTGGATGAAACAGTTGACCTCGCTAAAGCTCTCCTACATGAGATGCAGGTTTGGTTTCTGAAGTTTGTGGAAGAAGCTTTGGATGTTGGCTTCCGTTTGTTTGGGCAGTGTTCAGATGATGGCAAAAAAAATTCTTACAAGGACAATGGTAAAGTTGCAGCAGTTCTATCACAGTTAAAGCAGATCAATGATTGGTTGGATGGAGTGGGGAGGATGCCTGAAGAGGAGATGTTGAGGGAGAAAATTGAGCGCTTGAAACGCAAGATATATGGTTTCGTTATTAGTCATGTGGGGTCTGCGTTTGATACCTCGGTTTCACTTTCAAAGGCTTGATGACTCCTTATATTTGCGCCAAGCAGTACATAACCTCTTGTTATGATTAAACATGGATGAAAAATCTTGTTAGAGACATGCAACTCTGTTCCATTGTATCTGTGTTTATCTATTCTGATTAGTTGATGAATTACCGTTAATTGTTTTGGAATAAATAGAAAACCTTTTAGTGCAGAATCATTGTGTCTGTGGCTTATAGGCTTCTGTCAAGTTGCACCTGTGTAGAAGTATTTGTGCATAGAAGGAAGGTTCATTTCTTTGGCAAGCAGCAAGACAGGAAAACATCTTTGGATATTTAAGATTCAATAGAAATTCGCAAACGAGAAACAGTAAGTGATCTTTTTTGGAAGATGAAGGAAATGTGTCAGATATAAACTCAAACGACGGACCATCTAATAAGCGTTAGAAGTCTTAACCGTTGTTCTTAAAACCGGTGGTCTGTCCAGTCTGGCTCAAAGATTATTTTAAAAATGGTCAAAATTTGGTCAAATCTTGGAGAATCTGATGAGCCGTCAGACCGGCCAGTCCGATCCTGTTTGACATTTTTGTTGAACTCAAAAACTCAAATTTCTTTTTAAGTCGAAACGGGAAAGCCTAAGCGGCCGCCGGCCTTTTTTTTTTTTTTTTCTCCAGCTAAAACCCCTCTATTCTCTCCTTCTCCCCTTTATTCTCTGGTCTCCGGCGGCCCTCCTTCTCCGATTGTCTTCTCTTCGACGGCCAACAATGACGGAGGTGGCGGATGCAGGTGTAGGCGAGGCCACCGTTGGGGATTCGGTCGACGTCGAAGCTCGGCTCGAGTCTGGCCCCGCAGTCTTCCGGCGTGAGGGCCGGTGGGGGGCCTCCAAGGGAGTTCTCTCTCTCCGCGTGCTCAGAGAGAGAAGTAAGATGTACGGAGGGAAGCCACCAGTCTCACTGATTTCAATAATTTCAGAATAAATTTTGATTTCACAAGAATCTCGAGATTTTGAAACTAGGATGTAACGTACTAACGGTCATGCGCGCGAAACACCATAATGGTCTTTTAAGCACTCTCAATATATCTGATCCAAGTGGCAAGCTTTTGTTGAGAACTTCCCCGAGTAGCAAAGTGGGGAAAGATTAGTTCCATGAATCTTAAATCCAATTCAAATTTCAAAAAAAGCGACCGTTAGAGCCGCTCTCTCTTGGGAAAAAATTATTGAGGGATCATGGCCACATGGTTTATAACAATAACCTTTTTTTTTCTTCTTGGGCCTTCTTTTTAAGCCCACATGCTACTCTCCTGTTTATCTTCAGAAAGAGCTGAAAAATTATTTAATGGATCAGATCCAGCGGATCAGTTTAAATCCGCGGGGACGTGGACCATGAACCCCGGGACCCGATCCATCTCTCCAGAGAGCCCACCCTCTCTCTTGTCCGCGGCCCGCGACAAAATAAAAATAAAGAAACCTAGAGGCCAACCGCCGCTTGCTGTCTTGCTTTTCCCTCCTCTGCCTCCATTTCAAAACCCCATCACCTCACTCACTCTATATAAATCTCCGATCTCGATCTAGGGTTTCTATTGTTTCTCTTCTCTCCTCAAGGATTGAATCGAAGGACCGATCGTCTAGGGTTTTGCAGAGCGGAGGCGGAGGATTCGCTTTGGAGAGCGAAGAGAGATGGAGAAGTACGAGAAGCTGGAGAAGGTCGGGGAGGGGACGTACGGGAAGGTGTACAAGGCGAAGGACAAGGCGACGGGGCAACTTGTGGCCCTCAAGAAGACCCGCCTCGAGATGGACGAGGAGGGCATCCCTCCCACCGCCCTCCGCGAGATCTCCCTCCTCCAACTGCTCTCCCAGAGCATCTACATCGTCCGGTTCGAACGCCCTAATTTCTTTATCTCATTTCGATTCAAGATCTTTCTCTTCTCCCTTTCTCTCTCTCTCTCTCTTTTTAATTCAAATTTGTTTCTTTTCTTTGGATTTTACGTTTTGGTTTCTAGATTGCTGTGTGTGGAACATGCGGTCAAGAGCGGGAAGCCCCTTCTTTACCTAGTGTTTGAGTATCTTGACACCGATCTCAAGAAGTTCATCGATTTCCACCGGAAGGGCCCAAACGCCAGGCCTCTCCCACCGTCCGTTGTTCAGGTGTGTAGTATCTTTTTCTCTTGTGACTTTTGTTTGTCTTGGAGCGGAATCACATGGTAGAGCGATAGGTGTTTTGGTTGGAAACCATAATTGACTGCAGTTTCTGGGAATTTGAGTGGATCTTTGGTTCTGGGTGCGGTTGATAAATTCAGTTTGCTAAATGTAAGGAGTAATTGAGGGATTTATTCAATCTATTTTAAAAAAATAATAAAAGAAAGAAGATTAGTGCTTCTCCTGTGATTGTTTTGAGGTGTCATCTCTGTTCCCGGTTTGTGAATGGATCATAACCGGCCTTTTGTCCAGATAGTTGGTTTTCAGTCATAACTTGCTATAACTTTTACCAATATGCGGTGAAATTCTTATAGATGATAGCTTTTGAAGGTTACATCTTGCCTTTTGGAGTTCGAGTTAATTTTCATCCATTACAACGATTTCAATGAGCAATTCTTTTTATTCTTGTACCCCCTTATTCTGCAATTCATGCATGCTGGTAAGTTCTTTTTTGTTTTTTTATGCAGAGCTTTTTATATCAGTTGTGCAAAGGAGTTGCCCACTGTCATAGCCATGGCATGCTTCACAGGTTAGATTCTCCTCTTGATTCTGTTTTTAAAAAAATCATTCATATGGAAAGGAGCAATTATCTGATATATGATGTTCTGCCATGAAAACAGGGATTTGAAACCTCAAAATCTTTTGGTTGACAGAGAGAAGGGCATTTTGAAGATTGCTGATCTTGGGCTAGGAAGAGCCTTTACGATCCCTCTTAAGAGCTACACCCATGAGGTCTTGCATTATCAGCCTTATCTAATTTTTCTTATCAAGAAATCAACTTCCACCAAGTCTTGAGATTTTTCTGGTTGCATTTGCTGACAATGATGCATTTTGGTTAATTCTGCTAGTTGGATTTATGCTGAATTAGAGAGTTTTTTCTCATTTGTAGATTGTCACACTATGGTATAGAGCTCCTGAGGTTTTGCTAGGAACCACCCACTACTCAACTGGAGTTGATATGTGGTCTGTTGGATGTATATTCGGTATGTTAGATAATCTTTTTTTTTTGGTTACTTCCATAAAATATTATTTTAGTTACTCAATTTCACCTGTTCAAAAATCTGAGGAAAGATAGTACCTTTACTGCATCTATTTTTACTACTAAATATTATGCCATGCCACACCCTTAGCATGAAGTTGGACGTGCAATTTAGCTACAACTGAACTGTTATTATTCAAAATGGTAGTTTGCTTTAGTTTTGAAATTGCAAGAGTATGTGTTCTAATCAAAGGTCCATTAAATTGACCTTCTTGTACACTTTATTTTGGTTTGGAAGATGTGAACTTTAAATTATGGATCACAATTGTTCTTGAACTATGCTCCTATCCTTTCCTCTCCCATTTCATTTAAATCCAAATTATGAGCATTAAGCTTAAATGCTTGATCACTTTTTTTCCATTGTCACTCTTGTTGCTACTCTTGGCTTCTGATAACATCATTTTGGCTATATGAATCTTACTTTCGGGTGAGTCTAAACCACATGAATGGTTTCCAACACCCTCATCAACAATAGAAACGCCATCCAAGAAAGATGAAATTGTACCAATCAACAAGGAGAGGTTTGCCGCCAATCCTTTGCTCCCTAGGGCTTTTCTTCCGTTCTCGAACTCCGCTTTGTTCCCCTGAAAGAGGAGGCTTCTAGGTATATATAGGCCAGGGCTTGAAGGCTAATTTCAAGTTAGAGCAATTCTAGCTGAACCTAAATTTGGGACAACAATAGTAGGGCAACTTATGTGGCATGATGACATGTATATCTAGTTGGATTTGTGAAAATTAGAGTTTTTTTTTTTGAAAAGAAAGAGAGGTTCGGTTGCTTCATCTTCTCCATCTCCATGTTGAGATGGAGGAACCTCATCGCAGATTCATCACCACCCCTCTCCTTAGAAGTGACACCCTAGCCACTTCTAACCACAATCAGGTTATCACAACGTATCATCTAAAACAAGGGACATCCTTATTTTACTCATAAATATCAAATTTAGTTAATATATAATTTGAAACTGTTTCAGAGTTTGCATGCTTTCTACAACTGGCTGTCAACCTAACGTCAACCCTCAACCTTTTTCATTTCAGCTTGCATGGGCATCCATTGCATAAAACCTGAAAAATCAATCTTACGAAAAATAGGTCTTCCTTGTTTTATACAAAATCAAGTTTTACAATTCCCTGTTTCAAATAAACTTACAGAGAGACAATCAGACAAACTATTAGATACTTTTAGAGAACGATGGAAGATTGTTGCATGACTTGATTCTGTATGTCCTTCGGAGCTACAACAACTCCAATCTCTTATTCATGTATTTGTTGATGCAGCTGAAATGGTGAGGAGACAAGCACTTTTTCCTGGTGACTCAGAATTGCAGCAATTGCTTCACATCTTCAGGTTTAGTGAAGAAAAACAGAATCTTTTCCCCTTTACATTAATGATAAATCATATTTCCTATTGTGTTTGTGACTTTGTTATTGTGTAATACCAAGTTTTGGAATTAATTGTTTCAGAAATATTAACAACAGATAGGCTGAATCATAACATTCTATATGTAAATTTGTTGGTCCATGGAATTTATTACCAAGGATTGATTATATTGGTTTTTAGGCTAGTCATGTTTACACGAGTTGTTTCTTTTTACCTTCCTCTTTTAAGCCTTCCATGTAAAATTCCACTGTTTTTATCCATTCCTCTAGTTTAATGAACTTATATGTTTTAAAGAACAAGATTTTTGAATTTTGGAATATGTCAATCTAGATTTAGTCTATCACTTTTTCTTCAAAATACCCTTGACCTTCTCTCCTGGTGTCTACTTCCTTTTTTTCCATTCTTCTAATGATAAATTTTGCATATTCTCCTCCACCCATTTTGCGAGGGCCCGGTCCATTGACTGGCCGCTCACGATTGGGCCAGTGGGCCGGCCCAAAGTGGCCAGCTCGAGGAAAAGGTGGAGGAGGACTCCAACTGGGAGTCTCCTTCCTCCCTCATCCGATCACGATCGTCCCAATCGCAATAAAAAAAGGGTAATTCAAGGCAAGTCCGACAAGGACTCTTGCCTATTTAAGATTCATCATCTTCTCCTCCTTAAGATTCATCAAAGAATAGGCTAGGAATCCTTTGGTTTAAGTTTTCTTCTCCAAGCCTCCTCAAATCGTCGCCGAAAAGAAAGGCTGTCGGAAGCTCGTCGGACCAAGGTGAGAGTTCTCCGTTTTCTTTCTTTTCTTTCTCAAGCTTCTAGCCATTATTCTTGGCCTTTTTGGAGCCGTCAATTGTTGGATTTGCATTCAAAACTGGGTACCCCTGTTTCGATTCTTTTTCTGTTATTTTCCGACCACCGCCGCTGTCGGCACTCGTCGCTGAAACTCTCAGCCTCTCCCCTGCATTGACCTCTAGTTAGAGCCCCAGCCGTTAGCGAGCGAATTGGGACCCAAGATCGACCGAGCCACAACCTCTTGTTCGGCCCTGTTTGTGGGCTAAATCCGATCGGCCACCCGCCGCCGCCTACTGCTACTCCGCCGGACCATGACCATGGTAGCCACCAGCCCACCTCCCTTTCTTCCCTGTTTACCGAGAAAAAGAAGAAGAAAGAAGAAAAGAAGAGGAGAGAGAATCATCCCTCTCTTTCTCTCTTATTTTCTCTCTCTTCTCTCTACTCTCCTCCCTCTAATTTCTCTCTCCTCTCTTTACTTTCTCTATAGAAGATCTAAGGAACCCAGTATCCGGTCCTATCGACCTGATCTACGAATCCGAGTTGACCCCAGTAAATGGCTCTGGTTCCGCCCTGGTGCCCAGGCTGCCTACTGAACCGATTAACCCAACCTTATTGAATATCCTTTAAACCTTCATTGATGAATCATGTTGGTTAACCTTAGCCCTAATCGAGTCTATGCTTTATGATTTGTTGATCGAATCGCTCAGGCCTGACCCATCTAGAACTGCCTAAGACTGTCACTCGACCAATTGTCCTTTTTATTTTAATTCAAATAGAAATTAATTTCGCTTTTAATGTTTTTGATAGGATTAACTGAATCGCCTAGTGAAGTTTGACGGCCTGAGACGAAAGAGGTAAGTAAATCTTATACTTCTTACTAGTTTTCGAACTTGAAAGTAGATCTTGCACTCCTTATGATCATGTCTTCCATGCATAAAATATGCTTGTAGAAATATCATGTTTTTCTTAAAATTATGGATCAGCATATGTGTTATAAAAATTATGCTTTATTATGAAAAATAATTTTATAAATGATTTGATGAAAATAGCTTTGTTATGAAATATGAATCTGATAATGCCGTTTAGTATTTTATCTATTTATATGTATATTTTAAGAAAAAGATATAAGCTTTTTAAAGACTCTCAAATAGTTATGTATGATCCCTTGAATTGGAAAAATCGGCACCTGGAGCTAGCATCCATACAATACTGGCCACGCCAACGAGTATAAAATTAGCATACGAAACATGAATCTATGTCGATTACGAATACGGGCCCTATCACGGGTATAAAGTGACCGTAGCACAAATATCCATGAGCAATGTTTTGAACTTTGATATGCTAAATAGCAGAAGAATAATTTATTTATTTATTTACAAAATGAACTTAGAACTATGTTTATGATATACGAATGATTTATGCATATATGATTTGCTTTATTACTTGTTTTAATATACGGTACTATGAAATACTTATGTTGTAACATCATTTATTTTTCTTAAATGATGCATTGATATGAAAGACTTATGCCTGATCCGATAAGATAATGAAAGGTTCACTTACTCAGCTGTGTCGCTCATCTATCTCTATTTTTTATTTTTCTCTCTCCAAGTGAATAGGATCAGTAGGGATGAAAGTTGGTCCAGGCTTAGAGTTTGCACTAGCAAGCTTGGCAACCTATATAGCAGAGCAGAATTTTAGTTCTTCAGTTGATTATGAATTTGAAGTTAGTAATTTTCTGAATAGTAAAGATTATGGGTTTGGTATTTATGTTTGGATTTAGACGCTCTGAACCAATATTGGTTTTTATTTAATGGATAATGAAATTAGATTTTTATTTATTCTATTATATTTGAGATGGAATTGAAAGCTAAATGTAATGTTGGCTTTGTGTTATCGAGGGCCGTAGCACGAAGCCAACATTACATTTAGCTTTCAATTCTATCTCAAATATAATAGAATAAATATAATCCAATTTCATTATCCATTAAATAAAAACCAATATTGGTCCAGAACGTCTAAATCCAAACTTAAATACAAAATCCATAATTCGTACTATTCAGAAAAAAACTCTAATTACAAATTCATAATCAACTGAAGAACTAAAGTTCTGCTCTGCTATATAGGTCGCCAAGCTTGCTAGCATGAACTCCAAGTCTGAACTATTCTTCGTTCTTATTGATCCTATTTGTCTGGAAAGAGAAAAAAATAGAGATAGATGAGCGACGCAGCTCAGTAAGTAAACCTTTCACTATCTTACCGGATCAGGCATAAGTTTTTCATTTCAATGTATTATTTAAGAAAAATAATAGATGTTCCAAAATAAACATTTTATAGTATCGTATATTAAAACAAGTCATAAAGCAAATCATGCATGCATAAATCATTCGTATTTCATAAACACATTTTCAAGTATATTTTGCGAATAAATAGATAAATCATTATTCTGTCATTTAGCCATATTAAAGTTTAAAATATTGCTTACATATATTCGTGCTATGATCACTTTATACTTGTGACAGGCTCGTGTTTCGTATGTCAACCTTATACTCGTTGGTTGGGCCAGTGTTTGTATGGATGCTAGCTCCGGATGTCGATTTTTTTAATTCAAGGAATTATATATAGCTATTTGAGAGCCTTTAGAAAGCTTATATCATTTTCTTAAAACATACATATAAATAGATAAAAAAAATACTAAACGACATTGTCAGATTTATATTTCATAACAAAGCTATTTTCATCAAATCATTCATAAAACTATTTTTCATAATAAAGCACAATTTTTATAACATATATGCTGATCCATAATTTTAAGAAAAACATGATATTTCCACAAGTAGATTTTATGCATGGAAGATATGATCATAAGGAGTGCAAGATGTACTTACAAATTCGAAAATCTAGTAATGAGTATAATATTTACTTTTCTGTTTTATCTTAGACCGTCAAACTTCACTAAGCGATTCAGTTAACCCTATTAAAAATATTAAAAGCGAGATTGATTTCTATTCAAATTAAAATAAATAAGAAAAGAGACAGTTGATTGGGTGAGAGTTCCGTAGTTCTGAGTGGGTCAGGCCTGAGCGATTTGATCAACAAATCATAGGGCATAGACTCGATCAGGGCTAAGGTTAACCAACATGATTCATCAATGAAGGTTTAAAGGATATTCAATAGAGTTGGGGTGATCGGTTCAATAGGCAGTTCGGGCACCAGGGCGGAACCTGAGTCAACTCAGATTCATAGATCAGGTCGACAAGACTGGATACTGGGTTTCTTAGATCTTATAGAGAGAGGAGAGAGAAATTAGATAGAGAAGAGAGAGGAAATAAGAGGGATGGTTCTCTCTCCTCTTCTTTTCTCGGTGAACATGGGAGAAAGGGAGGTGGATTGGTGGCTACCGTGGTCATGGTCCGATGGAGTAACAGTAGGTGGCGGCGGCCAGCAAAGGGCGGCGGGTGGCCGGTCGGATTTAACCCACTAATAGGGTCGAACGAGGGGTCGTGGCTCGGTTGATCTTGGGTCTTGAGGCTCGAAAAAGAATGGTTAAATTAGAGAATTTCTAGCCTATTCTTCCATGAATCTTAAGGAGGAAGATGAGGGATCTTAAATAGGCAAGAATCCTTGTTGGAATTGCCTTGAATCGCCGGTTTTTTTGGCTATGATTGGGACGATCACAATCGGATGAGAAAGGAGACTCTCAGCCGGAGTCCTCCTCCCCCTTTCCCTCACATGTAGCGTGCGTGAGGAATCGGGCTAGCCACTTTGGACTGGCCCAATCATGTGCGGGCCGGTCAATGGACTATGCCCTCACACACTCCCTCACCATTTTCACTTTACATTCTTAAATTTTGCTTAATAACATGTACTCTACAATATTTAATATTATATGATAAATTTTCATTGATCAAGGTTTTCAACCTTGGTACTAAACCATGTACCAATAACTTATCAATACGAGTTGGGTCGGTTTGGCACACTCTTGTGACAATGCATGGTAGGCTATTGGAGGCGAGACCAACAGTATCATGTGTCGATACAATATTGTGTTAAGCCCAATACCATACTAGTTCCTCATCGGGTCGGTACAATACAACAAGCATCAGTACAAAAAACCTTGATACTAAATATTCATTTCTATCTAACTAAGCCTTTCTTTTAGAGGGCCGAAATCCACTTCTTGGAGGGCTAGAAGCTCTTTTGGATGATGATTCAGGTCCGTGGAATGAAATTTTTAAAAATTAATTTAAAACACTTTTGATTGCCATAATTATTTAAGTTGGTGCCTTTTTATTGTTATATCATGCAACCAAGAATTTTAAGTTTAACCTTGTGATAATGAGGAGGATCTACTCCCCCTAATTATTTAGAGATTGATCAACCGTAAGAAGAAAGGAGAGTTGAACAAGAGTCAAAAATTGAAAAATTGTGAGATAGATGTTTTTTTATGATCATATTGCGACTCTTCTTATGAGCTGTTGACTTGTTTATTTAGGATATTATGCTTGTAATATGGATGTTGAGAAATGTTGGTAAACATTTATTTTGCTATTATGATATTGGATATATGAGCAATGTATTGCCATTTTGTATCGGAGTGAACAAAGTCAAGCATTTATGTTGCTATTAGAATGAGAAACTACCCAATTTGCTATTACGATATTCTATATTTACTTGGTAATCATCCATAAAAAATATTTATATTATTTAGATTAAAATATAAAATATATAAATTAACAATATATAATAATAACAATTTTTGAATATAGCAACAATATAATATATTATATTATATTATATCATATTAATCTTAATATACTATATAATATTATTAGATTATAATACTATTATCATTTAATAGTATTTTAATATTGTATTAAGATAATAATATTATATTATTATATTCTTAGTAATACTACTGTAATATAATACTATAAATATACTGTGCTATCTTAATAAATATAAAATTTATTATTTATTATTTTATTTAGATTAAATATCAAAATAAGTAATTTATAAATTAAGAGCGTTTGGTAGGACAAATAGTTAGACAACTTAAAATACTATGCAACATCCTCTATTGTCGTTTCCTAATACTAAAAGTACATTCTCGGATTGATTATCAAATAGTTGTCAAAGTTCCATCTCATTTTAGAAATGTAGTTACCAAACTTCAAACAACTCTTTATAAAAAGTTGTACATTAAAAGCTTTATAGACAAAAACTCTACTACCTACAGAAATGGTAGAGGCCCTAAAAATTTTACCATCTGCAACAATCATTTTGTAGCAAAATGCTTTAAACTTCTTTTCTATCTTCATCAATCTCCCATCCGAAAAATTTTATATGTAAGTATTAAAAATAATTATGACCATCTTTACTATTTCATAGAAAAGACTCTTGTTTAATATGAGAGCGTCTAGTAACGGACCTTTTCTTCCCCTGTTATTGGACCGCCCTTTTTTGGCTGGACTCTTCGTGTAGAGAGAGAGCTATCTTTCAATAAAAGAAAAGGCATAATTAAGAAGGGAAATCTCCAATGTACTAACATTGAAAGTAGTCTATATCTCTCAAATCTAATATTATCCAAATTACACTTTCTAAGAGGGTAAGAATTTATATCTTTTATTTGGTGTGCAACTCAATTTGGCTGAATAAGTTTTCTCTCTGTGTCACACATGCATTGCATGTTCCAGACACTAGCAGACTTTAATTTCGTAAGGTGTTAAGTAGAGAATATAGATATTTTCCTTTAACTGATTGTTATAATTTCTATATTTTTTTTCTTGCAATGTGCACTATGTGTGCCTTTGTATAGCTAATAAATTATAAAATGATTGTTGAAACCAAAATATGTAAATGACAGTTGCTATATAAACTCTATTTATCCTTTCCTTTTACCTAAAATCCATCAAGTCACAAACTCACTATTAATCAACCTTAGGTTTTTTACGTTGACTTTCATTATATTGACTTGAATTTAATTAGTCATGTCGGACAGATTTTACTCATACTTTTGGCGTAATGAAAAGGGATGAAGCATCCCACGTTTTTGACTCAATCCCGTACAGAAAGATTAAATTGAATACAATGGTATGATGCCAACTAGATTATTTGTTTTTTCAGTTATGCTATGCCAAGGGGCACCTCACATGCTGACCTATTTATACATGTGGATTTGATAGAGGCAACACTAGCATGTGCTTGATATTGACATTTTTCTTTATCCATTCTGCTGCTATACTTCTATGATTAACATGATACTTTCTCTGAAAGGATGTTAGGGACTCCAACTGAGGGACAATGGCCTGGAGTTAGCACTCTGCGGGATTGGCACGAATATCCACAGTGGAAGCCCCAGAACTTGGCACGTGCAGTTCCAGGCTTGGAACCTGAAGGCATTGACCTTCTGTCGGTAAATCACATATTCATTTTGAAATTACCTTAAATGGCTTACATTAGAATTCAGATCCTTGAACCAAGGCCCTCCAGGCTGAGATAATATGATGAATTTTCCAAGAGATAAGTTGATTTAGTTGACTGTACTTATAACTGGTTTTTAGTCGAAGTTGATATTGGATGAGCTTCTTTACTGCCATTTTTTGTTCTTTGGTCATGCTGTCATCTTGAAATAGTTTAAATGGCTCGCATTAAATATATATCAGCTGGTTCAGTTGACTCACCAAATGATGAATGCTCCAATTCTGTCCAGGCAGGCTGAATGATGAATTTTCCAAAAGGTCAACTTATTCAGTTGACTATCCTTTTGACTAGTGTTATCTAGATGCTGATATTTAGAGGAGTTTTGTAGCAATGTTAGAGCTTAGAAACCAATACAACTAGGAAACTTCAGTGCCAGTCCCTGAGAGTCCAGCACATAAGAATAAGCCTACACATTTGGATAAAGTATGCCCACCATCAATACTGCTATCTGGGAGCCTTTACTTGCTACAAGGAATTTTAAAGCTTTAAAATGATCAGATAGTCGTGGATGATCTACCCAGTTTACTTTTCCAATTCTTTTGGGACATCTCTTAGTCCAACTGAAACAACACTTGGGGGGAATTTGAAATTGGGAGCACCAGTAAATTGAAATGGTCAAATGATCCTTTTAGTCGTACCACTGAAAACTTGTTTGACAATAATAATTCTCTGAAACGTTGCTGAACATCCTACTGTTGATACTTTATTGTTCTGTGCACCTTGCATAAATGCTTTATTGCTACTCATTTTGGTGATGCATAAACTGCTGATCATTGGGAAGTTTCTTCAAAATTGAATTTGTTGTGTCATGAATCTTGCAGAAAATGCTTCAATATGACCCAGCTAACAGAATATCAGCTAAAGCAGCAATGGAACATCCTTACTTTGATAGCCTTGACAAGTCACAATTCTAGTGCTTTTGCTTCATCGTTCTGGTTTTACTGGGAGCTCTGTCACTCCAAAGCCAGATTCGAACAAAAGAGTGGTTGTTTGGCGTGCACGGCAACAATACTAGTTGCTGCGGTGTGTGACATCCTGATTGATAAATGTATTTTTTTTAGTTGTCATGGCTTTATGTTGTTGTAAGTGTCAGCTCGAGCAATGAAAGTTTGCATGCCATCAATTTAAGATTTCTCTTAGCACTCATCTTTTTATTAGCACATCAAATCCTTGATGCTTTGCAATGTCATTAAAACGCTTGAGTTGGGAACTAGAAAGAAGGTATGTGAAAAAGGTACGAGTGCTTGTATGTTCAAATTCCTAAAATGTTTGTTTGGCGCTGGACACCTCTACTACTTTGTTCTTTTCATGTACCTGTGCATAATTTCTCAGTTAAATATAAAGATCTACCACTGTCTCTTTCTCCAATTTTGCCCTTTTTTTTGGCTTTTTCACTTTCCATTTTAGATGCTGGATCTCACTGAGTTCATATTCTGAAATTTATTCTCTAAGATAACTAATTTGTTGAATGGTGCGCGTACATTCATATACCAAAGTCTGGACTCCGGATGTTATCTAATCTGTGGAGCATCAATCATTTTAGCCCGTGTGGGTATATTTATGGCCCATGGGCAACAAGCGCTGGACAAGTATGTTTTTGTCAACGGGTTAACACCTTTTATCCTGTTGGTGAAAAATTCCTAAAGGTTCTCAATGCTGTACTTGTCATTTTCAAGGCACGGAATGTTTTGAATTGGGTGCCAACATAAATCTGAATGTCAGTTGTGTCAAACTTGAATATACAGATTAGAGGAATTATAGTTTTCTTCTCCAACTCATGATTTGTTTTGCTTTTCATTTCTACAGTTCCAATGCATTAGCATATAATGATTTGAGAGCCACGTGTAATACTGTCATAGGTCATAAGGTTGAAATTGTTATTTATTATTATTATTATTATGTACAATGTGGACAGAAAATGTTTAGGCAATAACTTTTAGCTGCTGCCTCTTCCCCCACTGTTATTTGCCCAAGCTCCAGGGGCCAAAGTGAGGATCAACATCCTACAAAACTGAACCCCTGCGCCCTTTTATTTGCTGTAGCATCCAAACCAAAATTCTATGATAGAAAATTTTTATGTTATTTTAACTTCGTCAATGTTTCTTGTTACGAGGGTTTCACCCCACCATAGTTCATATCCAGCAACATATTTTATTGCCCTTGGTTCTAAATGCCCTGTTGGCAATTGCATAATCATGTACTAGACAAGCATATGCTGACTGATACTGGAGGTACTTCCAAGAACATCAAAATGAATCCACTGTTGCAAGATTTTCCCAATTTGTTCTCATATACTGTTCAATAATCGTTTTCACTGGATATTATTAAAGAAAAAAAAATCAAGAAGACATCAAAAGAGAATGTCGTAGAAACAATCGACACTAGGATTGAAAAGAAACGACACCAAGAGTCTTCGGATAAATTAAATGATATTAGAAGAACCGCCTGACAACATATTCTCTAACGATCATCTCATTTGTGGATTTAACATAAAGCTTCAGCACCGCTTCAATTTCAAGTAATGGAAGGTGAAAATATAATCATCATTTTAATTATAGCTTTGCACGACAGTACTCAAAAGGCCAAAACAAAAGGAAAGAAAACAAAAGCACCGTCCCTTTGCATGATAGACAGTAAAATGTAGCATCTGCTCGCACAGCTGCATAATTTAGATACTCATTCTTGGTATTGATGCACTATTACAATTGTGTTTATAATTTGATTGAAAAAAAAAATTACTAGAGTTCAAACTGTTGGCTGCCATTCATATTTTCTACTCTTTCATGCCGGAATAGCATAAAATTCTAGCCACAAAAAAGATAAGTATTGCAATATGAAATAAAAACACATTATTTCATGATGCAATGCTGCAGTGTCACCAGAGGGAAAGTCAGCAATGGTCTGTTTTGCGAGGATAAATAAAAACTCATTAGTTGGACCAAACCCTCTCATTTTTGCCAGCACAGATCTCATTTTGATCTTCATCATAATAGGGAGCAGTCGTCTCGTCCAAGGCTTCTGCCTCTGTGTTTCAGAATTTAGAAGCACGCGGACATCTGCTCAAGTTGCTTGCTCGGATTTTCGCTAGCCATTTCCCAGTCAAGATGCTGCCGATGTTAAGGGATCAACTGCTTAAAGGAGAACCACCTGGCCAAAGTAAACAGAATGTTTCATAATTGCCCTTTTTTTCAGCCTTTAATTGTTTGGAGGCAGGATTATATAAAGAAAAATAGTTCACATAGCGCAAGTACATCAAGTTACGGACAAACTGAAAACTACGTTTAATGGAGCTGAGGGACAACCTTGAAAAAGCAGGTAAAAAGAGTAACTGCAAGTTGACCACCACCCATAACAATTTCTGACATGCTAAAAGTCGGTCAAACATCAGCAGCATCCAAAGATTACGATCCAATACTAAAGGTAAATCACAATCTCAGACAGCTGCCTTTCTGGTTCCAAAATGAGAGAGAGGATGTGTACCCACCTGTATGTGTCAGCATTATTTTTTTAAGAGCTGTGCTATTTCTGATTCGCTTATAAAGGCCCTAAAGTCGAACATGTATACCAATTTCCCGGACTTCTCCATTACGTGCAGGATAAATAGATCTTGTCTAATAAAATGTATTATATTGTAGACACTCATGAAACATTTAAATATCTTTTTACCTGCCTAATAGAATACCAGTTTGTTAAGCTGGTGATTTGTGAATTGTATGAGTTTTTGTTCATTTACCATGGTCTGATTCTGAAAATCACCATTGATTTTAATTGTCTACTAGAATATTAGATGCGCATTGCACTTGCTTATATATCAGATGTGTGCCAGAAAATATAGTTGCCTTGCATCCCAAATTATGAATTAAGTCATTCAACAAGCATTGGAACTAACTCGTCGCTCATGATCTGAGATCCTTGAATTGTTGCTGCAGGTTCAAATACAACCTGTTTCCTGTTGTCCATCTCAGACATGAATGACATCTCTAGCAGATACATGGCTCTCCATTTTGGGGTTGGGGGAGCATCATCTGATCGGTTCCCAAGCCAGCGTGGTCCACAGCCCGGGTGGGGATCGCTTGCTTGTGGAATTAGATGGCATCAAGGCTATAGTTGGGTCAATGTCGGTCAACGACACCAATTAAATGGCCCAGGAAATCAGATGTAATTGGTACATTCTCTCTCCGACCCTAGCCTCCATGAGCAAGCTGGGTTGCATCTTTTGCACGAAGGAAGGATTCAACATAAATCCATTGTTGGATAACCCATTAACTCTCTTTTAGATCTATGCATATAGATGAATGATAAAGTTCGAATCTTTTTAAGATTTGTACACTAGATGATCCAACGGTGGACTCCTGCAAAAAACTATGAAACCTTCTTTGATCGAGAGATCAAAAGATAGATCTCTGATCCTCAAGAGCCCATCACCATCTAGATTGTAGACTTGCATGATTTCCTTTGATATATTGCTTTTAGAAGGGCACCAAGGCTTTTTAATCTCTCTCTATCAATCATCTTAGTGAGCGACCGAGACCTTCTTCTCTCTCAGCCAATATAATGAATAAAAAAAATTAAAAAAAATCAAAATTGCTAAGATGTCAATAAAAATTTCAAATCTAGATATCAAAATTTTAGCCGATAAAATCAATCGAAGATTCAAAATATATTTAAATATAAATTTTACATTTGTTGCTTAATAGATTTTATTGAAAATAAAAAAATGATTGGAAAGGATCGGTTGATCTAAATATATACCGGGACCAAAATTTTTATATGAGCGGCACCGGATGATGAAGCACATCGAGATGTCTGTGTGACAAAAATTTTGGCTCGGTTTAAGTTCCAATATATATGTGGGATCAATTTACCTTCTTTGAGCACCTTTGCAAGCCTTTGAAACGAGCCATTGTGATTGTGGTGGAAATCTTGTGGTCTTTGAAACGAGGGCTTCTTATCCCCCCTGATTTGAATCGGAAAAACTCGTTACCATATCACCACGGGTGACCATACCTTCTCTCAATAAGATGACCGCTATTAATACGAGATAACGACCTCCAACCGCCCTCTTCCCCTCGCTGCTGACCCATGATGACATTTATGCCTGGTGCCATCGGCCACCCTCCAACGGTTCCTCCCATTTGTATCTCTTCAACTTTCTTTCGCATAAAAAGAGAGGCACATTTTTTTTTTTTTGCAAGAAATAGAAGCACTAGATTTTTAAAAGAAAGAATTCTCTTTCAAATAGTAAAATATTGGATTTAAATATTTGACTTTATTTTTCTACAAGCACTAGATTTTTTCTAAGATCTTTTAAATTTGATTTCAATTGTATGATGTTTTTTATATTGATCCATAAGCTCTTGCAAAAGTAATCTTAGGCATGAGAGAGGGTAACAATTTAATGTATGTTAGGATCATCTATTGCACTTTGTGCTATCTCTTTTCTCAATGGAGTTTCATCTATTGTTTTTGTTTTTATTTTTAGTAAAAATAAAAATATGAATCTAATGAAATAGTAATATATAGGATTTATATGATTTGGCTATACCCTCATTATTTAACTCCCACCTGAGTCATAAAATTGCTTCACAGCTGACGTGGTCCATGAACTCATTTATTTCTTTTCACTCAGCAATGTGCGCACTGTATTTTCTAACGCTACTAACTCCGCAGGTTGTCAGAAACTCAAAATATTATTCAACCCATGGCCATGCAAGCTGGTAGGGAGTTAACAACACATAAACTATATATATATATATATATATATATATATATATATATATATATATATATATATATATATATATATATATATAAAAGAAAGAAAGAGAGAAGCTTTTACAAGCCGTTGGCCGCTTCACAGCCTTGAATGCATCCGCCACCCCGTCACTATCCACTCTCGAGAAATTATACCCCACTCTCACTATAACTCCAACCAGCTCGCTCGCTCGCTCGCTCTGTCTCTCTCTCTCTCTCCATCCATCATGACTGAATCCGGCGACTCCAGCACCCACCTCAACTCCTCCTCCCCTACCTCGCTCCACCGCCGCCGCCGCCGACGGCGCTGCCTCATCTTGGGCGGCGCATGCCTCCTCCTCCTCGTCGTCCTCGGAGTCGTCGCCCTCGTCCTCTACCTCACCCTCTTGAAGGCCCGCGACCCCACCATAAAGCTCGTCGCCGCCCGCGTCGAAGGCGTCTCCCCCCGTGTCACCCTCCCTGCCTTCCACATCGAACTCAACGTCACCCTCGAGCTCATGGTCCTCGTCCACAACCCCAATCGCGCCGCCTTCGACCACGCCGAGGGCGACACCGCCCTCCTCTACCGCGGTGCCCTGGTCGGGGACGCCGTTGTAGAGCCTGGCCGGATCCCGCCGCGGGGGGACGCGTACGTGCAGCTCAATCTCAGGGTCGAGGCCGACCGACTCGCGGCGAAGCTCTTGAGCCTGGTTGCGGACGTGGCCGCCGGTGAAGTGGCGTTCGATACATCGACGAGAATCCCCGGTCGGGTCACCATACTGGCTTTCATCAAGCGCCACGCGGTGGCGTCCTCCGAGTGCCACGTGACCTTCGGGGTCCCAGACCTCAAGGTGAGGAACCAGGAGTGCCGCTACGAGACCAGTCTCTGATCACCCGTCGGTGCCGGGACTCGCATACGTCTTCCATGTCTTCTGTGGATACCGTCATATAGAGCGATTCTTGCATGCTTGACACCTACTCATACGTGTAGATGATAGATACTTATAGAAAGACTCTGTACTTTTTTATCAGCTTTGTACCACAGCCTTGCATTCTTGTTTCTGAATTCTCTACTCTTGGAGCTCTTCTATTATTATAACAGTTTAGTAGTTTTTTATTTTGAAATTCTCTAACGACTTACCTTTTCACTTAATTCTTATCTGTGACAGTATTGAACCAATGGCAAATATTCAGAAATTTCTATTAAACATAGTAGAAGTTTTTGATGGAATCCGAAGTTCATATTTCTTGTTCATTTGATCATAGCCGGATTCATAGAATGCAAGCAGGTACTTAAAAAGTTTAAGCTGAACTCCAGGACAAGCATCTTTTAAATCCCTAAACAGGTTCATTTTAATCAAAGACCTCATGCTTTCTCAAATTAAAGAGCTGCACAATCAGAGTGCTCTGATTAGTTTGTATTATTATATCACTATTATCTACCCTGTTAGTCATTCCTCCATAACAAAACATTACTTCACCACCATTCAGAAGGAATTTTATTTGCACTTATCTCAAATTCAAATTCCTGGATGGTTGCAGACCTTTGTTCAATTGAAACTAGGACTGCCCTTAAATCGGATTGGTTTGGTGTTAAAGACCAATTCAAAACTAATTTAATCTTAACCGATTCCTAATTTTTAGAACCCTAGCTAGAAAATCAATTCTGGAACCTATCCAATCCAACCAATCAAGATTGGGTTGGTTCTCTTCTATTCTCACATTACCAAAAATTAAATAAAAAATAGTAAATAAACTAGAAAATTAATTAATAATAAAAGGTGAATTACAGAAGCAATATATACACTCAAAGACATCTAACAATAAAAAAATAAATTTATCTATAAATATAAAATATAAAATCTTACATATTGTAAGCATAATAAACCAATGTTTCAGCAAACATAAGTTCGACAAATAACATGAATGAAGAATATATAAGAATTTATGAACATATTATGTAAGAGATATTTGATACATCACTACAGCTTAATTTTATATTATATTGTATATGTATACGTATATATGGTTGATAGCACTACCCAAACCCAACCTAGCCCGATCGAATTTCTCACATTTGGAACAGGAACTGATTCGATCTTGTTCCAAGTCAAGCCCACGAGTTCAGTTTGGTTCCTGGTATAGCCCAAAGCTATGCATGCCCAAAGCTGTTCCTGGTATAAAATGTAACAAGCGGCCCTCGGTGATGAAGATTGAAGGCGCTCCCAATCAAGTGCCAAGTGTCGTATGGGTCGCCATCACACTTGCTAGATTTAGCTATCTTACATGGTACATGTACCATCATGCATGTGATACACGTAAGAAGCATAAGCACGCAAGTAGAGCCCGTACATCATTTGCAAGGAAGATTGTCGATGAATCAACAACATAATCTGGAATCAATAAATAATCCAGAAAGCGCTTTCTTGGAGGACAGATTGTAAAAAAGTATTAATCCCCCCCCGCCATGACAAGTCCCTTAGTTTGTCAGCCTTCTTCACTAACTGGAAGCTGCAAAGGTCTCGAGTCATATAAGCTTTCTCCCTCCCATGTCCTTTATCAAAATCTTCAGCTAAAATTCAGCAGAAGAGGACCCCCTAAAGCTGGAGCAAAAGCTCTGGAGTTCTATGGCAAAGGAAATGAGTTTATGACTTTAATGCTGCTTCTTATCAGAGAATGGGCATCGAGGGATCTTGCACAGAAGTTTCTCATCTAGCACAGCATATTGCTTGTTCATTTTGATCGCTGCCTTCTCAGCAGCTGCATCAACTTGATCCTCATACTTCTCATAAAGTGCAGGTAAGGAATACAGAAGCACAAAAACTGCGGGAAAAAAAATATGCTACCAATATCATACGTTAAAACTTATGAAATAGCGGTGCATCCTATAAATTTCGAGACGTAACAACATAGAAGGAAAAAAAAAGGAAACTTTCAACTAACTGCAGTACAACCAAATAAATAAGCAATTATCCAATAACAGTTTAAAAATTAATTCAGCAATTCCCTGTTGCACTCTGGGGATTTCCTTTCCAGACATGGAGATACCTGATAACGGTTTTCACAAGGGAAGCAATGATTCAGCATTGTTATTAGGAGGCATCTGAAACTTTGCGAGCAAGCATGGTCGAAGAAAAAGTTGATCTATGTTTATCAATTTGTCACAATTATGTCTTAAAATTAAGATGTCAGATGCATAATTTCTTACAGGGTGAGTGACAGCATGTTTTGGTCAGTAGGTCAAGTGTCATCTGAGAAACACATCCAATAAACCAAGGATCAAACACCCGGTATGACTACAAGTCCTAGTGCTATTTGGTGGTCAAGGAGATATCCACTGTCTTTCTTGGATAGCGGCATGGGTTTATGGTAATGTCAGATTATTAAAACTCATATGTAGGATTCAGAAACGAAGTTACAGATACTGAGTGCTTCTTTTTTTCCCTTGAGCAAAACAGTGGCAAACCACCTCACATTTCAATTAATATGTATTTCCTTTTGAATTTTGTCCAAGAAAGATGCTGGTCAATATGTTACAATAAAAAATGGTAGTTGATAGAAAATAATCTGTATCGGTCAAGTAGTTATGGAGTATGACTTATATGACACGGGTAACCATGAAACAAACATGAATGAAATCGATCAATCAAAATGAAATCCATATAAGACACGGATAATGAGCATACATTCTTCTAATCGACAGAAATCCTAGCCTTTCATCACCATGTTTGATGTTTTTTCAAGCATGTGTTAGTAAGATAGAGGTTGCAAGTTGAAAAGGATAAATGGAGGGATCAGCTTATCTGAAGAGAGATACTGTATCCCTGCAATGGTGCATGCATTCCAAAGCTGGTAAGCATATGAGGACCCCAAATAACTCACAGGTGAGCAGGAACAGGTAATTATATATATGTGGCAAGAATAACAAGAAAGAGGTATGGCAAAGTGGCACATGCTCAGAAAGCATAGCACTCTAGTATTCATTTCTGATTTTGTTTATTTAAAGTATTTGGTAAGTAATTCCCATAGATAAGGGTTCTTTGTTTGGGGAAGAAATGAAGAATTCTACAAATATTGGTTCAGTGCAGCTGTTGATATGTTCTTGAAATTTCTACCTATGGCAAGTAGAGATATCCTAGTAACAAGGCAAGTACAATTAATATATAACTGCAAAAGGAAAATAGATAAGCCACTATGTTGGCCTCATGATTATCTATGTGCATAAATTTCTAGTTTTTCCCAATTCATACTAGCAACACAAACCAGAATGCTCAAAACCAGAATGCACTTCATATCTATGAGCTTTATCACTCTAAATGTGAAGATCCTTATGCTGATTACCATCCTTAATTATCTCAAGAAAATAGAAGCTTTCCAAATACCCCAGAACATTCTCATTATCTGTCAATAGCTATCAATCATACCATCATTCCAAGACCTCTTTCAAGTGTCTTTCCTATCCTCTTCTACTTAGGTGTCACTATGAACATATCCGAATTCATTCAGATCCCATTTGAACAAATCACTTCCATATTATGCTCCATCCTGATTGGTAAAATGCATGCTACAATCAACATCATTCTGTGAAGCTGATCCTCTCTCTGTTATGATTAGAACTGATGTATTAGTATGTTATAGATGTAGCTAACTCAATTCATGTATTGGTTTCAAAAAATTGTAAGATACTAATAACGAATTACATCACCATCTAAGGGCCCTGCCAATCCAGATACTGTGGATGGCAGTATCTAGCTACAAGCACATATTAGGTGTTGGAGGAAACAAATGATCCTACATGAAAAAAGATATGGAAACAACAAGACAGAGACATAAAATGGAACTGACCGATGTAGAAAAAAGTCAAAAAACTGAACCAACTTCCAATTATAGAAAGAACCCACAAGCCAGTGATTACCTGCACAACAATTTTCCCTGCTGAGAATCGAAGGCAGATTACACAAAAGGAGATTAAGTATTGGAGCTTTACCATGAGAAACTTCTTCAAATCCTTTCCTGAAGCAACATATCTGAAGATTGCAAAAGTTTCATTGATTTTATGTTTTACTGAATGAGCTATGCTTAAGAACAGGTCCTCAGGCAAGATAACCTCTGGAAAATTTGGAGGGGACCTAAAATTCATAAATAAAAATAGCAAAATTAATTTATGGATTATAAATGATAAATTGGCAATCATATCATTGTAATTCGATATATATCTATGTAAGCTTGCTACATTTGGCAACCACAAAAATGCATTGCTTCGTAATGCAAAATCAAATATAGATATCAAAATTTTCTTCTCATTAACTAACAAATTAGCAGAGAACCATGAAGAGAATTTGTCATATCCATGTCATTTGGAAGCAACAAGCTCTCATGAATAAATTTATGGCAAAAAGCAAGTTATCTTTATAATAATGTGGTAAATGAGTAGACAAATCTCTCAAATTCAACTATTTGTGCCTTATTAAAGCGTCTCTGTCCTCTAAATCTGCTTGGGATTCAACAAAGAAATAAACACAATATTTCCTCTAGTCCAATGGAAGGAAAAACTTTTTCAATGAGATATAATCATGATAAGAGGCTTCAACTACTTGAACATCTTCATCAATCTTTGAAAAATTTGGTGGTAACCATGATATGCAGGATCACCAACACGAAACAGTGAATGACAGCCTGAAGCTTGAGCAAGGAAAAGGAGTCAACCAGTGAATAAGTCATACAGTAGATGAAGCAAGAAGCATAACCAAAGTTGTGCGGTGCACGGACTTCTTTTTTTTTTGTTTGCTTTTTTGTATCAAGCAGATATACTTCATTCACATTTTCGTGCTAAAATATGATTAAACAAACAAGAACTAATGACAAGTAGGAACCAAGGCTCTCTATAAGTAGCACAAGGCATCGAATGAATGCCCAATGGAATCCTAGGGGACATGCATATCAATGAAATCATTCAGAACATGCTCAAACCAACAATAGAAGCCCATGTACTTACCAAATCAGGTAGAAATCATAATAATGAAATCTGATAGAAATTATAGTGATGACACATAAGGTAACCCAAGAGCCAAGAAAGGTCATTATTGAATAACATAATAGAGACCAATCATGGAAGAACTGATATGCCATTACCAAAGCTACAAACAATGAATAAAAGGTTTTGCTCAAACACAAAGAATAAACGGTGATATTTCTTACCTGTTGATGAATGATGCTGCATTGGACCAGAGAAACAATACTACCAGAAAAAATATGAGAGAGTGACAGATAAAAGTGAGGAAGTGATAGCCTATGCATTCAAAGAGAAGCCAGAGAACAGTAGCACTAGCAAGAATACTCGCTGACATCTGCTTGTTTCTCCATAATATAATATCAGCAGCTGAAATCACAAGAACCAGATCAGTACAAGTTGTGGTTTTAGTGTAGCAAATTCTTATATGTTATTCATAAGTTTATGGCTTTAAAAAAAATCATTATATAAAAATTTAGGTAAAAAAACTGGTACATGGAAGATTTAAAGATCACACAAGACTTAAGTATATGGTAAGTAAATTTAAGATATTATGCCAATTTATCACTCTGAGTCCTTGGTCCAAAGTATGTTACAAGAAACTATAACACACACACATACACACAACAGACAGAGAGGGGGGGAGAGAGGGAGGGAGGGAGCTTTCCAGTTTAGTTTGTCTCCCTGGTTTGTCAGTTTTGCCTCAAAAAGATGAATGTATTTTCAGTAATCAATAGTTGCCTACTTGACTCTTCGGCCTCAGCAAATATAGGGAGTCTTAGAGTACTGCTTGTTGGCTGCAAGATCTCAGAGAACATCTGGCCATTAGTGAGGTTTGCCTATCCATCAATTGGTCTTCTAGGTGAACCCAGCAATTTAGAGGTTAACAGCTGTCAAAAAACAGTCATAGAAAACCTTAATTTTGATTTTAAAATTATCACATCAATAATGCCAAATCACATAGATGGGATAAGCATTGATTGTTAAGATAATGTCCACAAGCATTCACACTCTAGAATCATTTTATGTATGACAGATTGATTACAATTTCCAGTTTAACATATTTGGAAACTATGAAAATTCTTAGACACAACAATACAGAAGAAATTGTTGCCATAGTTTGGCAACTTTAAGGCTTTGGAAGTTGAAAAGGAGGCATTTTGACTAACTGAAGGAACTCATTAAGTATTTCAGTAATCATTCCAGCATCTTTTTTCTTTTATCTTTTCTTCTGTTTTTCTTTTGAGCAGGATGGTTGAGATTTCTTTCCATAATCTCCCAAATTCAAATTGTGCATTCATACGTTATATTGATCACAGCAAGAAAAAGAAATTTGGGCGAAAAATTATATACAAATTAAAATAACATTTCGTGCAGAAAATTTTTGGATTTAGTACCTGAGAAATAAGCAAGGGCCCTCACTAGTTTCAGCTAACCAAAAGAATCATTTGAGTGCATAAAATGTAACCTTAACAACAGTTTTCTTAAGTATAAAAAATTGCCATAAAAACTATGTAGATCAGACATCATCTATCTACATTTTATCCAATCATCACCATTCTATATTTCAATATTGCTTTTGTATTGGCAGCAAAGGAAAGGACACATGAGGCATGATAAATATAGAAGCAAATGTCTAATGTGATCATGTTAGGCAAGTAACACTTGTTGCTATGCATGTGGATAAGAAGATATCACTTAGACAGAATTTATACCAATTCTACAGATTTGAATGTGCATGAAACATCATTGCACGGAAAATTTAGTCATGAAAATCTGAACTTTAGAACACAACTGGAGCCCACATGTGGGCAAGCTAGCAAAATAGGGCCCTCGCGTCCTGCTATATCTGCAATAGATGATTAACTAGATTCATGTGTTTTTCTGCATAGGCTACTAAATAAACCATCCAGGCTTCAGCTTGAAAAGATGGTGCCATTAGAGTCATCATATTATAGATTACTAATTGGGTGGCTTAGATCCTTTAACGGTTCAAAACTTTTGTCTATTGAGATTCCAGAGTCTCAATCTGTTACCAAATAATGGTGCCCTTCCAAAACAATGACCGTCCTCCATTTTGGCTTTTCAAAAATTTCATCACTGCTATGATACCCTGTAGTCTCTTATAACACCCTACATGAAAGAGTTCCACCTTCTTCTCATCCTAGTCCACTGAGGCCACTCCTCTTCTCCCTCGGTGATAATACACCATTATCATTCTCTGCCTCCCCCTTCACCCTTTACTCACATCCCTAGTCCATTACAACCACCCTTTTCAGGATGGAGAATGTACTTACGCCGGAAATTAATGCATATGCACAAAAAACTTGACATAAGTCCGGAGGAGAAACCTGAAGATATCGAAGCTTCAAATTTTTTGTAGAAAAAGAAGCTAAGCTTCAAGGAAGCATAATCATGACTTCAGATATTGCATTAAACAAAATGGATGTTGATATTACACATTAGGTTTCAGATATAATCAGCAGAATGTTTTTTATCCTTTTTATCTTCTGCATGCATGCGTGGTGGTTGGGGTAGGAGGTGTTAGCTTACCACTAGACCCAAAAGGTTAACCAGTCAGGGAAAAGGTTAACAAGGTGTACCAAGCCTTAAAATCCCCAACCACTACATGGGGCCTGAAACATGCATGTGAAGCCATAAATGAGTCAAAAACAACTCAAGACCAGAACAAGTCAAGAATGAATCAACTGGGATCGAATCAAGATACGAAAATACTCAAGAAAATAAATAGATAAAATTGACCTGATGGGATTTGAATCATGACCTTTGGGTTTGATCCGATGTTAATGTAGAACCAGACCCCAAAAGCTTAAGATGTTAGGAAAGGAGTCAACAATGTATATCAGGCCTTAACAGGGTGGAGGGAGTTGAGGGAATAATTTCATAATTAACAATTCGCATAGAACGAGCATAAAAGGGAAGAAAATATGGTTAAGCCAGATTAAATGCAACATAATTTTTAAATGTAACAGAATTCCCTAAACTCTATAAGATAAACTTACAAGCTCAAAAGGAAAAAGACTAAAAAAATAAATAAAATATCAAAGTTTAAGAAACGGCTATTTCATGCATTATTTTTCATCTATCTTGCAAGATTAAGCTTACGTTTCCAGACTGAACTACAAAATAACCAAAAACGGCAACTTTTTTGAAAATAAAAAAGAACAACAGCATTGGAGGTCGGATTTCTTACGAAGAGAACACCTCCAAATATAACAATCAGAATAGCTATTCCGAAACTCTCGTTGTAAACTTATTTTACAGTAATACGACTACGATTAAAGAGAACAGTACACGAAATTTTAGAAATCATTACGTTTTCCTCCTCCGAGGACGGCATGCACCGGTTCCTTCCTCCCAAACAATCGTTTCTTTTTAAAACCAGGGGATGGGGGCTTCTCGCTTTCAGAATCGGAAGACGACGAACCTTTGTACTCGTGGATCGTCTCCTCAACAGCAGCTTCCGCCATTCTTCCCCGGATATCTTCTAAAATGTAAAAGAATCAACAGAAAGCCAAAGAATCCAGAACAAAGCAGGAACAGATGGAAAAGAAAGGAGAAGGATGGATTTACTAAACTTTGATATAAATGATAAATAAAGAATAGAACCAAAACTATATCTTCGAAAAAAGAAAATGGAGATCGCACTGAGAGAATCCGTCAACCAACGCCTTCACCAAAAACTGAAACTAAAACCGGAAAATGGAGGAGAGGAAAAGGCGGGGTTCTCTTCCCTGGTTCGCGCCAAGACAATCGGACGGCCAGGGGTCATAAGTAACGATCTAACGGTCAATACGCCACGTCCTCTCTTGAGAAGAGAGAGGTTCTTGGACGGTTGCACGTGGAGGCAATCGCGAGCTCCAAGGAACGCCGAGGAGCAAATCCTCCGCTTGGCATGAGAGGATCGACGCAATTCCGAGCTTTGATATAGGGAGATTACCGTATGGAAGCAGGATTGCGTCCATCAAGGTCTTTCACACCCGGATCGAACGGCCAATAACTGTGTACAAGTGAAATAAATCAACAGCCAATAATGAGTGCGGTACACAGAAGAAGTTCATGGACCATTATCCAGTTGCAGTTTCAATGGATGGGAAGAAAGTTTCAACACCCTTGGCCTTCCTTGTTCGAGTACAGGAAATTTTGGAGAAGCTCAACTGTCACAGCCAAATGGGTTTCTGACTGTCGAACAATAAAATGAGTTCAAATCAAGAGCACCACCCAGATAAATTTAGTCATACTGAGATGCAATGATTGAAACAAATGTGGTCACTCATGCATATTCAGCTACATGGCCTTTACAATGCAGCAATGTAATAATAATTTCTTTCCTTGGCAAACTATATATCATCCATTTCCCAAACAGTTGAAGCAATTGATATGAGAGTTAAACAATATTCATCAAAAGATGTGGAAGAAGATGCGGGTTCGATCCCCACTATCCGCCCGCGATGAAGTAATGTACTATGATAAAAAAAATTCGGTCCTTCTGATACTGCTGATTCCATCTTTCTATCGTTCAAGCTAGTCCCAGTCCTTGTTGGTAGAGCGCAGTTCTAGTTCTCTTTCCCTTTCTTTGATCGAGCGCAGCACTACATTTGGACTCTCGTCTTTGAAACTCCATATTCTGCAGCAATGCGATAGCAAATTACCGTATAAATAAAAAGCATTTTCATAATTATACATGCCTGACTCCAATCAGAAAAAAGTCATGGTGATCACTTTGCAATAATTGTTTAACTAAAATCTGCATGAATATAATTTTGTTGAGAAGAGGAGATGAAGGATTGCCATTGTACCAGCTCCAAATGGGGCCAAAAATGAGTTGAACAATTCATGCAGTATCAGCATGAACAAAACGATGCTTGGATGAAATGAAAGATAATCAAAGGGCAATTGCAAAGTCATCAAAATCATCAGGTGCTCATGAACTTTTTACATCTCAGCTATTAGAGCAAAGGGACCCGAACTTATATCCTTCAGAACCAGAACCAAACATGAGCCACTCGAGCATTAATTTTGTAGCCAACTCATTAGAAACAGTGGCATTCAAAAACATTAAATTCACAAAAGCATCAAATAAACTTAAATTTAGAGTGCGTGAAAAGGGTAGATAAAGGCGGGAATTCAGATGAACTGTAAAATGTGCAGCACCAACAGTTGAATGAGCAAACTCTAAGACGCGACGACAACATCCAACAAGTTGCAGTCAAGAAGACATGTTCTCATTTCTCACACAAGAAGCAAAAAAGCATCAATTGTTAACTAAATCAGGTAGGGGACAGAACAAGCGCTTACATCTTAACTACATCATGCAAGGAACATTTAGCATACTTCCAGGCATAAAAACTACCCTAATTAGGATTTTGCCAAAAAAATTGCCGGTAATAAAAGCATCAGCAGTTCACATCCAAGTCAAAAACAAATTTGAAATAAAGAGGCAGAGATGACAATCTAGAATGGAAATTATGCCTTGAATAGGGACCACTGCATGTCTGCTGCCAAGCATGGAGCAATCAAGTTAGATAATTCCCATTAAACAAGTCAAGATTCTACATCAAATACATGTCTTTGGCATATGGATCAAACTTCTAAGATAGCCAAAACGATGACTGACATGATATTTGCCTTTTGAAGGAAGGGCAAATTGTAGGTTAATCAAGCAAGTAGTCCGTCTGACTACAATATCGAAAGCATCACCAAACAGGTAATATTTTACCATGTTTCTACAAATTCAGGTTCTGAAATATAATATCCCAACAACACATGCATAAAGAGAAAATTTTGCAACAGAAAGGTGGATGTAGGATCATTTGCAGCAGAAAAACAGCCAAGAAAAGAAAAGGAACAGATGGTTACCCTCATTTTTGCTATAAATGTGATCAAACCCTCATTTTTTTGCATACTTTGTCATTCTGAATTTGGCTCATGTTTCTTCTTTTTGCTTCCATGGATGTTTTTTCTTTAGGTAAACTTTTTTGTATTTCCAGGTTTGGCTTCAATAATCTTCCATAAAAAGATTTTTCTCAACCATTCCTTCCTTAGGTGGAGAAAATTTTTGGTAAAATACAGAACATCATCACAGTGCTAGATTTTAACGGTCCATAATTAATCCCACTGTTGACCAACCATCTGTGATCAGACCATCTCCAATTCACTTACTGTCGGCCTTTCTAAATTCAGCTGTGCACTGTTTAAACAGTCCAAAAATTTAAATTAAGATCTTCGATACCATCCCAAACCACCCGATTTAGGGCATACCGAGCCATACCGGATGTCTACCAGGACGGTTCTGGCCTTCAAATTAAGAAACTGGTAAGGGAGGAAGAGAGAGAAGGAAAGAGAGGAAAAGAGAGAGCATGAGGGGGAGAGGAAGCGGGAGAAAGGGAGGGAGAGAGAGGAAGGGCAGCAGAGAGTGAGAGAGGCGGAGGGAGGCTTTGAAAGCCCTCTCTCCCATTCTCTCTGCTCTCTCCCTCCCTTTCTCCCTCTTCCTCCTCCCCCTCTCTTTTTTCCTCTCTCTCCCCCTCCCTCTCCCCCTCCCTCTCCACCGCCCTCTCCCTCTCTCTCCCTCCCTTCCTCCCTCTCCCTCTCTATCTTCCTCACTCTCTCCCTCCCCGTTTTACTTTATCGGTTCATACCGAAACAACACAGCACAATACCGTACCGTACTATACCGCCAACCTATTGTACGGGTGCCAATTCCAATATTGCAGACTTTGATTTAAATAGATTTCCACTTTAAAGTCAGTTTTGTAACTTACACAAAGCTAACATATCACTAAATCAATAAATCATTCAAGAAATAATACTTACATAAATATAATATGTTTACATGCACATCTGGACACACAAAAGTAGGAACGTAAAACCTCCATGTCCAAATGGAATTATCTACATGTTCCATCTGTCAACACACGTCCGCTTGCTACACGGACATAACTGACCCTTGTGGAACCCAGATAAAAACAAGGCAGATATATGGTGTATAGCAAATTTACATGTTCTTTATGAAAACACATGTAGATTCAGCAATTATATTATATTTGTACTATTCCTAATTTCAGTAAAGAATTGAAAGACTTCTGAAGTCCATATAAATAGCACAAACATATAGTATAAAGTAATGAGATCATTAAAGTCAAACACAGGCAAATCAGAATGAGGAAGACTAGTACAAAGGAGTGCAACATTTACAACAACGAGCAAATATTCCTAATGAAATTCACTTGAGCAAGGATATGCATACTATCATAAAAGTGTGGGAATCTAAAGTTCAATAACCAGTAACGTAATTAGCAATTTTTTTTATTTCAACAGGAAGACAGATGAAGAGTAATTAAGAAGCAACCCAATACAAATATACATATATATACACACACTAGTATTTTGTCTTGATTTCCTTGCCTCTTTTATGATCATTTGTATATCTTTATTTTCTGTTCTCAAAACAATTAATCGCAGCAAATGGTTAACTAGCACCTGTTCTCAATGTACTATTTAACTTCCTAGTCTCTATATTTGATAAAAAGTCAGAAATTCACCTTCATTTTTGTTCTCCAGTTTGACTCTAATGATTCAATTTAGAAACTAGTAGTCAAACAACACAAATTTAGAGTGTGCAGATCTAAAAACATCTGAATAATTATTTATATGTATGTATGTGTATTTTCATGTCCAAAAGTATCCATGTATACTCACCAAAGGTTTTCTGATCCAAATTTTAGAAAGAATAATATAGTGGCTTACAGAAGATCATCAAAATTCACATATATAAGGTACAGCAACATGATAAGTCTAACAGTTCCAACTCCCATCTACTCCCAAAACGACAACATTGCGGATCATTACATCACTGTTCCAATACCTTAGGATGTTTTTCATCAGGAGCAGCTGGAAGATGGAGCTGGAATCCACTTCCTATGCTTGACTTCAGCCTGCTCCCCAATCAAGTCAAATGGTATATTGGCATCTTTTGGCAAAATCCGAACCCAAGCTCCACACTGCAGCCCCAACTTTAGTCACATGAAACACATGGAAGTAAACTTACATTTCAAAACCCATAGCAGGGGCTGCCAGCTCCTCCCGGAAATGCCATTGATCCATTTAATTATTAGGTTTAACCTCTCTAAGATTCATTTTCGAATCAGTACAAATGCCTAAAGGAAATTCTGATTATGAGCTTGCTTTTGGTATTTATATTATGCATGTCATTCTCCCAAAAGCATTCAATCATATTCAGAAATTGAAGGCCGGTAAATTTGCAATTGAAGCATTCATGCGAGATCATATCTAAAAATACATAAAAGGAAGCCAGAAAACAACATAAAGAATCTAGATAAACAGTATTTATATTCAATGATCAAATTTCTCAGCTAAATTGCTCAAAGTCATAAGCTAATACGCCAGAGGATGGCACCCAAGAATCAACTTCAACCTCACATCAGAGGATGCAGCAGGACAACTAAGTTTTGAAATATCGTTAGCATCTCCCATTACATAAAGCTTTATACCAAGAAGAACGTGAGGTTTTTCAACAACTTCAATGACTCGTTTGATTCGTGGGAAAAGAAGGGAAGAAAGTATGGTCAACGGAAAAACGTAGAAAGGTCACTTGTTTGGTTGGAGTTTTCAAAGAAGAGAGATAAAAAAGTAGCATTTCCATGAGAATAAGATTTCCATGTTTCATGAAAAAGAAAAACCCACGAGAAATATAGAAAATCTACTTTCCTACTGGTTGAAAATTTGGATTCTTTTTTTTTTTCAAAACTACCCTTAAGCCATCAAAATCCATGGATAAAGTCTTTCCCTTATTAAGAATATAATAGGTATTTTACACAACTTTTTCAAAAAAGTAGATGCTCAGCCAAACATAAATCACTCTAGAATGGCCACTTTCTCATGGTTAACCAAACATGTCAAATTCATTTTCCTAGGCATCATATTCCCAGGAATCAGCTTTTCGGATAAAATATTCCGATGAGGAAAAATTCTTCTGACGAACCAAACAAGTCCCAAAGGATTTCTATAAGTAGCTCTGCAAATTTAGTAGCTAAAGCTCATCGATCATTACACAGCCTGCACATGTTTCTATGCAAGCAACCAATAGACCATCTTCTAGAACTAAAAGAGGGATAACAAAGTGATTGAAACAAGATTGTTGCCAAAGAATAAGTTGATTGATGAAGCAAGACAACTCAAGTTTTGAAATATTATTAGCATATCCCATTGTATAAAGTTTTTATACCAAGAAGAATGTGAGATTTTTCAACAACTTCAAAGGGTTTCTATGACTGCCTCTGCGCATTTAGTAGCCAAAGCTCACCAATCATTACACAGCCTGCACATGTTTCTATGCAAGCAACCAATAGACCATCTTCAAGAACTAAAACTGGGACAACAAAGTGCTTGAAACAAGATTGTTGCCAAAGAACAAGATTACAGGATGTCATCATTTATATATATATATATATATATATATATATAAATATATATAAACACTGAACTGAAAATGTGTGCAAAAAATTTATGCACATGGCTTAAAAACCATTAGTTGCCCTCATTGGCATGTCAGCAGCCTCAACATAATAACTCTTAGATTTACTCATCTTGAAAAAGCTGTAAACAGATACCTGGCAGATAACACTCCTGCACGGCTTTCCACCTACAGGCACGTAGAGTAAATTCATGGTAATCAAGAGTGACAAAATAACATTTAATTAAAGTCAGACAGATAATAAAGAATAATAAAAGCAGGTAAAGATAACAAGAGACGATCATCATATTACAATCAGATCTGCAATTCTGATACAAATTTCAAAACTAAAGGCATAATTTAGAAAGGACAGACATCATAAACATAAAGATATATCCATAAACACCAAGAAGAGTTGTAACATTTTTGGATGTTTCATAGGTGAAAGCAACAGACATCTATAATTTCAACTACACATTACACAACATCTATGACCTCAAATCCTGGTTAAAGTCAGCAATATATCAATGCTATGGACACAATCAGGGACATGCTACTCCTGGTGCTAGCCGACAAAATAAAGCTCGGCGACGCAGATTCTGTTGAATGTTAATACTCCAAAGCAGACATATCAAAAGCTTCAGCCATGAAACCACACCCTTCTGAGCACAGCACCGCTGCAACGGATTGGGTATGGCAACACTGTGACTACACTGAACTGACACTTAATTTCAAGAGAAACTAATATCTGGCATCCAAAACAAGGTTTTTACATTAATAGCAAAAAGTACTCCATAAAAGAAATCCTTCTTGCCATCCACCATCTATGGCTTCCATGAGAAAGGCTACATAGTTCAACTCAAGTCAGTTCCAAAATCCAGCTTTCGACATATGTATGGACTAAGCCTCCTTGCCTTCAAACCATGCGGCCTCATAGGTGCAGCTGGACATGTCTCTGCAACACCCGTTAGGAAAGGCAAAGAAGTGGGTGTCTTGAAACCTTCAGAAGGATTAGATTCAACTGGCAACCTCTCAACAGAGATCTCCTTGAGCTCGCTTGAAACAATCAGATCAAAAAACGACTTACAGATCAATTTCAAGAAGCGATCTTCCTGTGCAGCATCTTCAGAGGCATTGGCTTCTACATTCTCCATGGAGTCGCTGCAGGAGTCAAATTGTAACTGCCGGCGAAGAGGGATTTTACTTTCCCTCGTCATCTTCTTTTTCGGTGCAAGCATCAAATCTTCTGGGCCTGGAGCAAATGGATTAAATATGCTTTCAGTCGGAGTCTGGCAGCCTGGAACAGCATCCTCCTCCTCAGTCTGATCAGAGGACGATGAAACCTCTACTATTTCTCTATCCACGAACGGGGTCACTGGATCAAAGTCTTTTCCATTGCCAAGTTTAAGGAGCCCAACATCTTGACCTTTTGAATCGCTGCCTCTTTCCAAGCAGGGAGCTTTGCAAGAAACTAAAACTGCACCTTTTTCCTCTTTCTCCACCTTAACTCCAGAACTCATTTTTCCATCCCCCATATCATTACCTTCCAAAACAGTTTCTTTCTCCAAGGATGAGACTTTGGGAGACAAGGAGTCTGTCGCACCATCTATCATTTCAGACTCCATCTCTATAAACTCGATGATGCTATTTTCTGGAAGGGTAACTTTCTCCTTGCACATGCAATACAGGAAGAAAACTTCTTAAGTTCTAGTTTCTCCTTGTATCTACGGCTGGAACTTGCCTTCCTTTCTCCTCCGGGCCATTGTTCCAGAACGCTACAACCAAAAAAAAAAAAAAAGCAGATTGAAAGTCTAATCTCCGAACCTTCGCATCAAATCAGCCAAATGAACACTGGATAGTCGTGTCTGTTCGCAAGAAAAACCCTAAGCATAAGAAAAAACAGATCTTTGATCTCAGAAAGCAAATAAAGCGCAGCAACCTCGGAAAAACGAGGATTTTTTTTTGCATCAGAAATCCTATAATCAGTTCAAAAGGATTTTTTTTATCTCAAATCGATCTAAATCTTTTAAAAAACCACAAGCCTTATTAACGCAACATTTCTGGTGAAACATCTAATCAAGAAATTCAGCAAACAAGCCTCGCATGAATCTGGAGCAAAAAATCCGATCTTGTCCCAAAAAAAAACGACCTTAACCTTCCCATTTCTTGGCATAAAACCTAAACCCTAACTTAACTTTTTGCGTCCTCAAAACCCCACAGCCCCGCCAGGTCGAATCATTTGAATAGGAGGACGATGGACGAAAGCGTACCTCTAGAGAAGGGCGAACTGCGGCGGAGAGAGAGAGAGAGAGGGGGGAAGGGGGGCACGGATTGGGGTTTTCTGGTTGGCGGGAGACGACGGCGGGATTCCTGAAATCCGCGGAATTGGCACGCCGACCAATTTATATCCCACAACGCGCGAACGGCGGCTAATCCAACGGCTAATATTGTATCTAAAAATGGCTCTTGGGATCCGTTCATGCCGTTTTCAGCCAATGAGAACTGGCCACGTTGCACATAGGGCAATAGTTATCTAGAATCTAATGCTGTTCAGACTCGCCCCAGCAAACCTGACAAAGGTGTCACTGGAGGCCCATTTTCTACCGTTGGATTTTGTATGTACAATAAGAAGATTTGAGGTTGAACCGCCGGGAGGGATATGAAAGGGTGCCAGGGTTGAGATGGGAACCAAAGTTACTGATTTTAGATTTGATGTAGGAAATAAAAGGTTTCATTTAAACCCTAATGAGCAACTCAGTGGATGCTTTCCAGATTACGCATGTCATATGGGATGTTCATTTTTATAACAATAATATGGTGATGCAGAAAAATTTAACATGTGTTATAAGTTGATAGGAGCCGATCTTAACAAAAGATTATTCTCTGTATATTGGGTTGGCCTATATATATTTGACCCTTCTTAGATTTCGTGATGGTCGGAATTTTGCGCAAACAAACTTTTTTTTTTTTTTGGTTATATGGTTGATGCATAGCTCTCCCATAAAGCAATCACCGTATTTAGACTATAAATTTAACTAGCAATATGTAGAGAACCATCTTCAAGATAATCTATTTATTTAATATTATGAAAATATTTATATTTTTTTATTAGTTACTATTATAATTTTTTGCCTAAACAGCTTGCGCATATAATTGAATAGCCTTCCAATTTTGTTTTTTTCTAGCCGGCACAAATTGTTGAAGATTTCTATTTATTTGCATGAGATCTATTTTACCAAATCTTTACCATGTCTAAAATTAAATTGAATGTAAAAACATGCTGATATATATCTCTGTGTGTGTGTGTATATACATACATGTATATAGACACAGAGATGTATTATAAATTAGGGGTTTTAATAAAGAATAGCATTGGACGGTGACAGTGTCAAATGAAAATTCTTGAATCCTAATCATGAAAAATTGCATCAAGGTATATGGCAAGTTTTAAAAAGTTGTGCAATTCATACATGCGCCCAATTCATTGGGGTAGTTGAATTTAGGCGAAAAACTTATTAACAAACATATCTTGCTACATGGGAAAGTTCTAAAAAATTCCTATTGACTTAAGTTAGAGAAAATTCATTACCACCCATCTTCAGACCACCAAAGCTCCAGCAATACCAGGCTCCACTAATTTGCACTTGTTGAGTAACCTGTGCTCCCACCACAATACACATACATGCATGCGTGCGCACAAAATCATCCATCCTTTTTTCCTTTTAGGGGTATGTTTGGATGTTGTAAAATTGCTTAGAAAAACTCTTTTTTTTTGTTGAAAAATCTACTTTTCTGTTTGTCTATTTTGCGAGAAAATTAGCGAATTCGAAAAACTTCTGACTAACTTTATGGATAACTTTCCATCTCCATGAAAAAGACTTGATTTTTCTTGTCATTTTCTATGGATTTTTCTCACAACCAAACATATACTAAATACCTTCTTCCTTTCTTCCTTTTTCCTCAAGAATATCATTTAATCAAAGTTATTGACGAGGGTTCAAATGAATAGAGTATTAACTATGCCCTGATTGATTAGTTCAAACATACACGCAGATTTTCTTTCCCAATTCATTGAGTAGTGAGCGTGAATCATGTAATATTTTTCTCCTTGTCCTCAATCATGTAACTTATACCTTAAGAATGGTTGTTATTTTAAATCAGATTCAATAAGCCCTCAGATAAAATTTTTGTCACAAATATTCATCTATATTATATTCCACCTAACTTGATTAGGCAATAGGCTAAATCTGGGTCCAAATTAAGACTCGATGATGAAAGCTGGTAGTCTTGAGGCTCGGTTTGACCCAACTCATTTGCAAGCCTAAGATATATAAATAGTTGGTGAAAAAAATATCACAAAAATATTTTGAAATCATTGTGAATGCAATTCTTCTGTCACCAAATAGTAATTATAGATATATATATATATATATATTGAAAGGAAGCAAGACTGGGCAAAAGAAAATTAACCAACCGAAGAATAAACGCTTAGTAGTGTAACAGAGTTCATAATAAAATTTTGTCAGTATACAAAGATCATCAACAAACAAAATCCCTCAATAAGGCAGAAGCGCCAAAATTTGGCATCACACTTTTAATGATAAATTATTTTGACAGAATAGTTTTTATGACTAAAAAAGTCACTAACACTAGTTTAGAGACTGATGGGAGGCAAAATGGATCGTCCTGTTCTTGCATGGAACCACCCAATTTTTGCCGAGCATACCCCGAGCAAGTAATGACGCCCCGGCCCAAACCTGAGCGCCCTACAGAGTCGATCGAGAGTCAAAGAGGGCCCATCAACTGTAAGTACCTACAATGATGCCCTTCGAGCCAGGCTTGGGGCGCCTTGCAAAGTCGACCAAGAGTCCAAAAGGCTCCCATGACTGCAGGTATCTACAATGACGCCGGTCCCCTCAACCAGAGGCCAGTCCGACCTTGAACCTTGCTGAAGGCCAAGCCGACCTCAGCCAGATCTCTCCGCTGCCATGACCTCAGGGCACCCTACTGAGCAGACTTCAGAGTTGAGGAGGCTAGGCTGACCTCAGAGCCCGTCGAACCGACCTCACCAAATATATGTCGCGGCCTCTAAGTCGGCCCGACCTCAGCACCCTACTGAGCAAACCTCAGAGTTGAGAAGGTTAGACCGACCTCAAAGCCCGCCAAGCCGACCTCACCAAACATATGTCGTGGCCCCCAAGTTGGCAAGTTGGCCCGACCTCATCTCCCACTGAGTTGACCTCGTCAAGTATATGCTGCGGCCTCCAAGCAAGCCCGACCTCGCTCGCGGCCGCATCAACGTGCGTACCTATGCACGCGCCCACGCCTGCACACATGGTCGTGCATTACAACCTCACCGCACCATACTTTTCGTGCTGACCACGCCATGACGCGTTAACTAAGGACGACGCCATGCTGCCCCAGCCATGCTTGGTGTCAAGGACCATACCCTGCCACATCTGCCAAACGCCATGCCGTTTACAAGAACGGCCTACACCGTGTGCCTCAAGCAAGCCCTGGCTGCATGCCACCTAGTTAAAATCATCTTCTTCCATGATGAAGATAGGTCATACCTCCGTCACCTGGGCATCTTTGCGAGAACTATAAATAGCCCACATCAGAAAAAATATAACATATAAAAATATAGATTGTGAAAAAAATTAATAGTTTTTCCATCATCTAATTTTTATTTTAAATTATGTTAAATGTAGAGAAATACATTTTGCAAATTTAAAAGCTTTTCTCTTATCTAATTTCCATTTCAAAGAAAGAAAGGAAAAGAGTGTCGTACAAATTGAAGGTTTCCCTCATCTAATTGCGATTACGGGAAAAAAAATAAAAAATTAAAAATCGAGAAATTGTTTATGTCAGAAGTGGGATTTGAACCCACGCCCTCTCACGAGGACCAGAACTTGAGTCTGGCGCCTTAGACCACTCGGCCATCCTGACACCGGTTGTTACTTTCCAATTTTATTATATACGAACGGTTATAGAATAACTCATCCCTCCAAACCTTCGTCCTCTTTACTCTTTTTTATAAAGCGGCTTTACTTTTATTTGAGCCATCATGAGGCCATTTGCCCCCTTTTTTTTATATTTGCTGTATCTGAAATGTTATTAGATGTTGCAATAGATATATAAAATGTTGGATGTCAGATTATCATTGTTTTCGCTGAGTTTTGACATAGTCTTGTTTTCTTTTGTTTTTCCTTTAAGTTGGGATTTTTTTTGAAGAAAAATTTTTAAAGGAATAATGGAAAAATTAGGGATTGCAGTTCCATGGAAGCAATACTAATGGAGTTCTAGTGGAACCCACTGGGATGGTTTTCAAGGATAACACCTATTGAGTTTAATATCATATTTAGTGATATTTTATATTCAATTATCATAAAAAATAATATAGTTGGGTAACAGTTCATTTAGTGAGTTAGAATACTCTACATAGTCACACTTTCTTATTATCCATATTTTAAGACCAAGATACGTCTTGATGGTCATGGTAACATGGTTACTATGTCAATACTTATGTCTTTTAGAAAATCAATCAGCTTTAGTTGTGATCGCTAACTCATGTCATATTTGACCGTAATAATAAATAAAATATTGTCTCTAAAACGAAAAGATGCAGCATCCCCAAAATCTCTCGAGCGAATAGTTTATATGCTCACACTAAAAGAATCTAAATTTTATCTGATTGAGTATAATACCTAATAAATTCGCAAGTCAACAAAAGCATTCGAACACAGTCAATGATAGCAAAACTTATATGTAGTTTTTCTTTTTTTGTTGCTTTTTTCTTGTTTTTTATTTTATTTTAGCTTAATTTCTGTAGGGAGGTGGAGGGGAACCTATATATAATTTAGTTGAAGTTTTTATTTATATGATTAATCTTTCGTGTTTAGGTCATTCTAGATGACTTTGTGGTAGAACACTCTTCATGGATCCCAGAAATATGTTACTAAGAAATTAATCACCCATCACACATTTAGTTTTGTATTACTTGCAAATTTTGATTTACATATAATGCAGGGTCATTTTTAAAAGGCTTAATAGGTACTGGCCCGGTAAGAAATTGTGGCATATATTCAGACCTAGGGCTCATAATACTGCAACAAGAAAGATGCGACACGATTATAAATTAATCACACAAAACACAGAGTATATGGGAGATTTACGCGATCTGGCTTATAGCTTGGGTGAATCAATGGAGTCGATGGAGGAAATTAATGCTTCTATCCTGTGTGCACGAGTGGAGCCAGATGAGGCTCCTTGAGAAGAGTATGAAAAGGTGGCCCTCAGATAACGAAGTTTCCAACTCCAACTCATCGCCTTAAAATACTTCTTGGACAGGATTCAACTCGGAAAGCTGTAGCAAATCAAATGCGAAGAAATTTGAATGCTGCAGAGGGTTTAAAAAGTTCAGAATGGAGGCTCTACTTGCAGGGGTTGGAGGTATCTTTCGTTCGAAAGGAGGATTCACTTTTCTTTCGCACAAACCCACCATTAGATCACCTACTGCATGAATATTAAAGCACTCCAAATTTCATAATTCATCCATTTGTATAGATTTCAAAACAACCAATAATAGATTTATACGAAGGAAGATGAATACTTCCTTCATGCGAATGAGACAACCCCGACCCCACCAGCAGTGCATTGGTTCTTTGATGGGGCCTAACATCATCTCAAATAAACATTGTATACTATCACTATGCAATTAAGCAGCTATTTCCATTAAACTTCAAGTCACAATAGACTTATGAGATTACAATGTGTCCTTGAGACATAAGATGCCAATTTGTCGCACTCTCTTGATAATAAGAGACAAGCCAAACTTGGGCTATGTTTGCCGACAATCTAACCTATGACTTATCGGGTTGCCGGCATGTTAGATCAAGCGGATTGATCGGCGAGTTTGGTCTACCTAAGAAACAAGATTTGATTTTACCTCAGTAAACGGCCTTCACTAATTTCAACCAGAATGCAAATAATACAAAGGGATTAAGCATAGAGGAAAATAATAACCCACAGATAACCGAAACAAACTAATGAGATTAATTTCATAGGAATATTTGAGCTATGAGGAGTAAAAGAATTAATCATGATAAGAGGGGGGAGAATAAGTTGTTTCCAATGCTCCAATCATAACCTATTATGTCACTCAAATCTTATATAGAAGGAGGAGTAAGTCGACTCCATTGCTTGTATGTGGACTCGAATCACTCCCTTGATGATAGAAAGATGTCTATCGCCAACTTCACAACTCGATCGACTTCTATGCATGAAAGGGTTGATCCTCCACTTCATGGGTCCCTCGATCTCCACATGCCGACATGTTTGAACCTCCAATCCTCGATGTCCATGTAAACGTAGGATAAACCTCTTCTCCGAGTCACCTGATGTCGATGTAAGACTAAATTGAACTTTCCCTGCTCGGGTAGAATTGGAGTCACAACTATCGATGGTTGGAAAATCATTCACTACTAAGAAAGACTATGGATGCTGAAACCCTAGAAGAAGGTCATCAAAATAAATGCTTAATGGGCCGTTCCATGACCACTGTGTTTAATTATTTATAGATGTCGATTTTATCTTTTTCTTTGTTACTTCAAAATGGATCCACAATATGCACTGTTATTTTGATCAACAAGCCTTGGTCGGTCAAAAGCCCAAACATCCACGGCCTATCCATGTTGTTCAGTCCATTCATAGGCCTCCTTAGGCCAGCCTTCGTAGAAATTGGGCTAATAAAGAGCCCATCGCTATAAACCGCATTATTGCCTTGGAAAACAAAACAAAGAATTGAAATACTATATATAATCTTCGGCGACTTTAAATAGAACAACAAAAAGCACAGAATTACAAATTATAGAGACAAAAGCTCTAAATATCAGTTTCACTTCATTCTTTTAACTCATTGCGATGGCTGTCCAATTTGTGATTCTTCTTCACTTGAAGGAAGGCCTGCTATTTCTCTAAGTGGCTTCCAAACAAACTTCCTCCTGCATCAAAATAAAAACTACTCATCAGATTGTTTCCAAACAAAAGGGACTCAGAAGCTTGAACTAATGGCAAAAATCACTTATATATCCTCAAATGAACTAACACTTCTTCAGATGGAAACTTCATTACCAGTTACCACATTCTGCAATGACCCTGACTTTTGGGCGAAGGCTGGGAAGCAATGCGAGGAATTGTAACTCGGCCTTTGAGAGAACCTATATAAGAACAACCACCAAGGAAGGGCAAGATCTTAGTGGCTCTTAAGAAGTCATGGCGATATTTGAGACAGGATAGATAGAGGCAGAGAGCTTAACCTTGGCTTCAATTATCCATACAACAAGGCCTTTGGCATTTGGAGGCAATAAGGAGAGCCGGTAGTCCACCTCAGGAGGGAAGTACCATCTTGCTATGGGTTGCCGTCCCAGGTGCGGCTGCATTCGTTTTATTTTCAAGTTAGGCATGGGTGAGCGATGGAAAGTAAAAAAAGTTGGAAGAAAACGATGGGTGCATATGCTAATGTCTGATATCATAATCCATATGAGATTTTTTTTTTTTTGGATCTCATCGTGTGTCACAATCCAGAATCTCACTGAAAAATACTAGCCAGAAAGTATTTTTTGGTTTTGGATTTCTTAGTCTTGTATAATTACTCAAGATCTTCTACTCCTGATGTCCTCGTCAAACTAAGGGTTCAAATCCATTAAATCTAATCACAACCACAATGATCGGCTCGTAGTCAGCCTCCATGAATCCATGGAGAGGTATCCCCTAGTTCACATAGTCTTGGGTTGAGTTTGCTTTGATACTATATCATAACCCAAAACCTCACTCAAAAATGTTTGTTTTTTTGGTTCCTTAATCCTATATAAGTGCCCAAGATTTCCTTAACGACTAACCGATATAGGACTAAACACACGCCCCTATGGCTCCTTACATCATGTGTTTATTTAATTTGTTTTGGCAGGAATGGACCAATGCATTAAGAATTTAGAAAATAGCGGCGCCATGCATATGGGAACATATGTGATGCTTAATCTCATCATATACGTTTGCCTCATCCATTTAAAATCACGAACTCATGATCACAAATTTGGCATTTGAAAACAACATGACTATAGGTGATATTCATATTTTTTTAAAAAAATATAGATAAAGAATATATTTGAATAAGTAATAAAGCAATGTTTAAAAGATAAGAAAGGTGGGATTATTGAAAATCTATATTTTCTCTAATGTAGTATGCCCATTCATGTGAAAGCAAGCATGAAAGATGTAAGAGCAAAAAGCATTTTGAGAACACCACTAGCAGCAATCATATAGCAATCAATCTGTAATTTATAGAAGTATCTAAAATTAATCCAAATAAAAGTTCAGGAATAAAACAAGAATAACTAATTAATGCTTGTAATTAGGGCAGGCATAACCTAATGAATACATGTGTACATCACACACGCATGTCATATACATGTAATTGTGATTCATTCATCCAAGTTCTAATGCTTCTCCAATCTATAATGCCGCTAAAGTTGCAGCATGAGAATGCATGTGGACGTGAAAACCCCTATATGGACCACTAACAACACCCTCTTTATATAAGGTCGCATCTAATAATCATTGAGAGAAGAATTCAGAAAGATCAGGCCGTCGAGGCTCTGCCTAGGGATATCTTGCTCGATGCTGCATATCGAGCAATCATCTAAATGGAACGCATGATTCATCTTAGGTATGAATGTTAAGCCATCTACATAGCGTTTATGGCTCTTAGGGGTGACTAGCAATCAAGCTCAGTTTGATGAAGCTTAAATATTTTGTCTCATTTGAAATGAATTGATTTCTAGCTTGATTTAGTATGGTCATGCGTTAGCTTGGTTCAAAATTAAACTCTAATTGAGCTTGAAATAATTGTAATAATAATAATAATTTAAAATTAATTTCAAACTAAGCACGATCAGATCTAAGTTCGATTCGACTCGGCTCTGCCTCCTAAATTCATACTCACTACTGGAAACTAAAGTTTTATAGGCAGCGCCTGTACTGTGATCTAGTAAGTGGGGAGGAGTGGATAAAAAGTAGTACGGACGGGGCAGACGGGGTGGATCTTGGTGAGGGTTGTCTCCGGGTCGCCGAGGCCGCGGGCGGAGAGGTCGAGAAAGCGGTAGCCCTGGTAGCGGAGTCGGGTCAGGTACCGACCCTCGTACCCGCCCTCGTGCGGCGGGTATATCGCCAGAGCCTTGTGATTCTCCACGTCCTCCAGGAACCGCCCAAGATCCGGCCGGACGAAATCTCCTCCAATGAAGTCCGCTAGCCCGCACCTCACCGTCGCTGCCGTCCTCCGCTGCCGCCGCCCGGCGGCCGGGGTCGTGGTCGTCGGGAATTGGGAGGCCAAGCGGAGCGCTGCGGTGGCCATTCTTCTCCTTTCTCTCCTTTTGTTCTCATCCGCGGCAATCCATCCAATGGGAGGATTTCTTTCTGCTTCCAGTGTTTTGGATGAGTGGCGGTGGAGTTGGGAGCAGGGACTTGCGGCGGGAAAGGGGATAAGCCGGGCCCCGCTTTATTAGCTTGCCATTAACGGGCCACGGACAAGCCTACGGACATATACCATGCATAAGATAACGGGCCTAGCTTGACTTGCCTGTCATAAGGCTTTTTTTTTTTTTTTTTTTCGCGCTAAAACGAGCATGTCATACTACACGGGTACAAATATACCCAGTGAAATCTGCAAAAAAAAAGGTCTCGAAATGTACCGGACAAGCCATCCTCACCAACCCATAGGATGCCTTCTGAGTGCCTGTCATAAGCTTTCACTTAGAGCTATCTTTGTCTCTCTCTATCTTAACCAAAAGTTTAACTAATAGAACTATATTTTCATTTAGAAAACAACATATGTATGTATGTGTGTGCATATATGTGTGCTTGTGCATGCGTTTGTGCGTGCATGCATGTACATATGGAAGTATGGAGAGAGAGAGAGAGCTTATCTTATAAGTTTGGAACACATCAGCACTTTAGCATGTTTGAGGCTCAAAAGGCTAACATAGGCTAGGGCAATGTTTCTGCTGTAACAGTAGAGAACTAGGTATGCTAAACTTGGCACAACCAGACTGATTACCTAGAATTGCGGCTAACTAGCACTTGATATGCATGCAAGGCTCTGGATTTAACTGACCACGAATTGCCCATTATCCAAAAACATAACAACACGAATTCATATTATATGTATAATATGGAGCGTCTAACTTGAAACAAAGAAAAGAAAATTGTCGGGCTATTTGGCTTAAAAAATATTAGTTCAAACTTTTCTCGGGTTTAAGCATGGAAAGAAAGATCAACCACATGCGCTACCATATTTTATGGAGATGTTTAATAGTTAAGCTAGACTATTAATTTCATGGCTCGGATCCACCTAAATTGGGCTTGGTCTTGGGTTTGTCTCAATCAATTGGGATGGTGTCAATCCTAGTCCAAACCCAAGCAGAACGGTCGACAGCTTCACTCTGCTTGGTGACAATCCGGTGCCTACATGTCAACATTGTAATGCTATCAACAAATTACAGCCAATGGTAGATGAATCCCCTTCGGATTGTTAAAAACCCGATATTGAAAATAAATAGGCTGTCAATTATGTTGGCTGGTAAAGCCATTTGGTGTTCATATTAGTAACTAGTCTAAATCTAGCCCTCATGCGATCCTGGATAGACAGCCACGAGTCCTAATTTTGAAACAAAAAGAAAAAGGACAAAAAAAAAAGGACTGTGGAACTGCTAAATGCCAAATAAAACCTCATTGTTAGAACGAGAATCACATTTATTGCTGGATTAAGATTTCTAAAAGGAAAGGAAAGCCCATAGCAGCTGCCACGCCATCGAGACAACTCAATTTTGTAGCTATCATAGACCAAGATGCGTGCACGACTTTAGCGTGCCGGGCCGGATCTTTTCACAAATGTAGCCACGAGCGCTGCTTCCCCTTTGGCGGGCGAATTTTTAAGCACATGGAGCCATTGAGGGGTCCATCTAATAGCCGTGCAGGCTTGGGTTAAGAGGGCGGCAAATGGATAAGATCCAAGGGAACAAACGTCCGCCATGGTTCAATGTTTCCACGTTGCCCAAAACCAATTACCTGTAGCCCATTTACTTGAAGCACAATATCAAAATTTATCGGCCGGTGCCCTACCATACTAGTACTAAATCGATATACAGTTTCATACTATACTGATATTTGAAATATCTTACCATTTTACACTGTACTATATGGTGTAAGAAAATTATACTGATATGAAGTTCGGTACCGAGGCGGCAATATGCTACAAGCTTACGTTCATATATATTTTATAATGAAAAATAATGTAAAGAGAGAGAGTGTGTGCGTGCTTTTAATATGGCTATAAAGATGCTCTAAAGGATTATATATATTTTATAATAATTTTCCTATGCATCTTTTTTTATTTGAGTTTACCTTCCTTAGCTGAATTATTAATGATTGCTCAAAACCACATCACAGATGGACCTTCCTATTTTAGTCAGCAGACGCCTAATAAACGGCCTTTGGTACGCTCGAGAAGTCGCTACATCAATTGTTCGATATATGTGATGATAATTCAGATGTTTTGGCTGCCTGATGTAGACCAGTGTAACTCTTTTTCAAAATCTTGATCTCATCATTTGCACTAATGAGATAACGGGCGTCATTTGGATGGATATAAAAAAAACTAGACCAAGCAGTCAACTTATGCAAGTAGGTCAAGCCATCCACCATTCTTACAACCCCTCCCCTACCCAAAAAAAGCTACATTTTTCCATTTTTAGAATAACTTATTTTTAAGGCATTTTTAATGCAACTTTGATATAAAGAGATGCTGCAACAACGTAGTTGTACCACCGTTTATATGTTCTGCTCCATCTTGCGGAACATATTAAATGAGCCAAATTTAGCTTCTAAAGTATTTTTTTTTTCCATTTTTGCATCTATTAAACTTCTTCGAAATATTCGCATGTTTATTCTTCATAAGGATAAAAACTCAACCTATATGAGCTGGCTTGCTCAGGCTAAAAATAGAGCTAAACCTAGTTACAATGGTTGGTTGCCTGGATTAGGCCCAAGCTGTACTATTTCGAGTCAATATGAGCCAAGCAAATGCAATGCCACCTAATAGTGCATAATCAAGACAGATGTCATTTTTACAGTCGTCGAACTATACACTTTTTCTTCTCTTTGCTTTTTCTAAAGGGGGACCAGATGATTCCCATCAAATTTAGTCGAATCAGGTCCACCAGCTCAGCGGTGGATCAGTCCAACTACAGAGCAACACTCGCAACCACGCTTGCATCACTTGAATTTTCTTCAGCTTTTAGTCCCTATGTTTGTAACTGTTGCTTCGTGGTTGGATTGGATATGGATATAGATATACGTGGACACATTCTAATGTGCTGGAAGAATTAGACTTCTAAGGCAGTTTAGACAAGCAGGTCATTTTGGAGGCCCAATGGCATCAAGATCACTAAAGATGGCACTTAACTAGCTACGGTTGTTCCCGTGGCAAGACTAAATAACATATGCATGTCCACTTCCTGCTACTTCGTTTTCTTCCATGCCAACGACATCCATCCTTCTCCGAGGACTTGTTGAGATGGTCTGGTACGTTTTGCATTGTACTTCACGGAGAGGGTCTAATTTTTCAAAGCAAAAATTTTCTGTGCATTGTGGTCATTGCTATTCCTGAAAATAGCATAGACACCAGCTTTAGAGCATGTTTGATTAGAAAAGTTAGACTCTAAAATGGAGATAAGAAGGAATAAATTTCATTCTGGCCATTTGGTTGAAAAGAATTCCATTCTGATTCTCATTTTAGAAAAGAATAAGATGCCACAATCCTCCAAAACTTAGTTCCCACTCTTTTATAGTATTAAAATATTATTTTGATTTCAATCACAAACCAAACATGTCGGAGAATATAATCGTTTTGATTGTCTTTCTAATCCATTCTGATTCTGATTTTGATTACAGACCAAACATGCCAAAATGGGGGCGGCATTGAGAGGAAGAAGAAGATGGAGAGGAAGAGGGAGAGGATGGGTGAGAGAGGAAGAGGTGGGATGAGGGTTTTGGAAAAAAAAGTGAGATTTAAATGGGGTATTTTGGTTCAAAAAACAGCTTTCCGATAAAGTTGAAAACAGCATTTTCGGAAAGCTCCAAATTGGAGCTTCTCTCCAAAAATTGTTTTCAGCTTCCCGCAAAAGCTTTCCGAAAATTTTACCGAACACCATTTTTTATCTAAAAGTACTTTTAGAGGGCCAGAAAGTGCTTTTGGGCCCTCCAAAAGCTCCCCCAAATAGGGCCATAATCTTTCTATGAGGCTGTTTAGAGCGTTCATGTTCTCTTTAAATTGCTCATAGGCAGGACATAACACTATCTAATATTATTAGGTTGATTAATTCTCTTTGATTATTTGGTTGCACACGAAACAGGAAGAGGACCATCAAAAATCTATGAAATAAGAGGTCTAGGTAGTGGCACTACTCACTTGATGATGTTATCGCATTGACCTCTCAGCTCTCCATCATGAGAGCAATAGAGACATGAGATGGAAGAGCGATATTATCTTGAAAGCTTGTATTCAACTGCATCTATTATTATCTGAACTTGTGTTTTTCACCAAAGGTAGTCCTGCTTTATATCAGAGAGCTCAGCTACAAACCGTCTTAGGGCCGTGCAGTCAAACTGAAAGAATAATAGAAATAATGGCCATTAGTTGACATTACCACTGTTCGTTCAATTAAAATAATATTTTATAGTTCATATTTTGTAGATATAAACATACCACACCATGTATTTGTGGGCATGTCATGATTTATACTATAAACTAGTGAATCTTCTTGAAGACGTCTAAGTTCTATCAAGTACATTTTGCCTTTCATCTTTCTCTTTTTGTTCTCCTGCTCTAGAGGGATTTTTTTTTTTTTTGAAGTGTGGTGGTTCACAAGGATACAGTTAGAGATTAGACGTTTGAAATGGAGTGAAAGAGTTTAGAGGGATTTTTTTAAAGAAAGTCATAAGGATCATCTGTTTATTATCTTTATTTTTTTTTGAGAAAACTATTTCTTGCTTTTTCTATCTATCATTATCTCAATAAACTATATAATTTTTTTTTCTTATTTTGCTTGACAATGAATACTGTTCTCAAAAAATAAAAAGGTTTGCATCTTAATAAGATTGCAACTTAGTGGTGTTAGGTATGGCAACAAGTCGGATAGGTTATTATTTTTATCCATCTCATACTCATCTCGAGATAAGGCCAAATAGGACAAGTAGAGTTAGACAAGATAGATTAGAGAGATTAGACAGGTTAGACAGGTAAAACTACAAAACTCTTTTCATCCCACATACAAGTCAAACAAAGAAAAAAGAATATAAAAATAATTTTAGTAGTTTACACAATATTTAAAAAGAGTCGAAGGCATGAAGCATAACAAACTAAAATTTCAATAATAATAGAAGCATAACAAATAAAAATATTATTTTTTATTAAGTTTAATGTCCTTTAAATTAAAAATCGTAATTAACTAAGATATGAACAACTAAGTATAATGGCATGTAACCTTTTACATATTCAATCTTTCTTATGAGTAGAGCATTAGAACAAAGGATGGAGAGGAGATTCATGAAGAGTTGTGTATGTTTAGATTAGGTTCGGGCCTGATTTTACTATTGCTCACACTTGCCCAGTATTTACTATTGGTCAGATAAAATCTGCCCCATTAAAATCAGATTAAGTCGGATATCTAATGGAGTAGCGTAAATCATTATTCTTAAGTGGTGCTGACGGCAATTTTACACTACAAAAGATGCATAGGAGTCATGTAACTTTTCTCTCCCAACTTTCACTAGCAACTCTCTCTCTCTCTCTCACACACACACACACACACAGAGAGAGAGAGAGAGAGAGAATTTGACAAAATCTAATCCAATTCATTAATGTGCTATGAAATAACTATAAAAAAATCAAATATTCTATTGAAGTTGAAGATGCAGTTACAATCAGATCAAGAAAAAATGCAGTTACTACCATATCAAGGTGAACTAAGACTTCTACCAAACACACTCCTCTATTTATAAATTAAGCTTGTAGAGATGCGCATCTCTAAAAATTTGGACTTGGATGGTTCCAGTATGAGATATCAAGAAGAGAACAGACAGAAAAGCCACACAAGAATCCTGGTTATTACTGAAGGGTATGATCATCCGTTTCACCTGCTGAGGGTCGCCAAAGCCCAGGTTGGGATACACAAAGGGATATATCGAGCATTTTATCTCCCTTAACCTGACCGCCACCTTGCAAATTCCACGGAATCTACCCCTATCACGGGCCCCACCACATTTTGGAAAAATCCTGCCGTGATATTCCCTCATGTCACCTTCCTTGTCCTGTCCGACCGCCGACAAAACTGGCCCATTTTGCCGTTCCTTTTTTTTTCCTTCCTCCTCTTTCCACGAACCAGACGAATCCTAAAACATGGCCAGATTCAACGGAACCAATGAACCCACCTTCGTCGTGTCTCGTCTCAGCCCTGGCGAGAAGGAACGAGAGGACGCATGAACTCCCAGGCGGCTAATTTTGCCACCAGAATTTTGTTTGCTAAATGGGATGAGAAGTTTCCCAGGCAACTTCCTATTGTACATCATTTTCGTGCATTAAAGTCTTTAAGAGTTTTCCTTGGCTGGAGAGACGACGGTGCTCGTTCGGGCCTACATGAACTAAAGTCCGGCCTTTCCAACCTTCGTTTTGGGAACGTAGGAGTTCGTCACAATTTGGAAGCTGACCTGACCCATCACCAAACTAATCATTGTTATCAGAGCCCATTGGAGATCTAACATTTGTGCATCATGCCAGCAACTGGAGGCATCTAGACTAGCTGTAAGGTTTGATATCTATTATGTTTCTGATGCAGGGCATGTACATATTTTTTGGTACTCATTAGCTTAAAATAAGTTAAAGATGGCTGTCCAAACTTGAGATTCACGTGCAAAATAGCTGATTCCTCCTCTGCCCTTTAAGAGCCGTATTCTGCCCACTTGCCGATGCAATTAAAAGATAAAAGAAAACTTTCAATCGAACCACAATATGATCTAGAAAGATTACTGGACTTGACGTGGACTACTTTTGCTACTATAAGTATTTAAGAGGATTGCCAAACTTGATGTGGATCACTTTGACCACTACGAGTATCTAAAGGGATCACTAAACACGATGTAGAACAATTTGGCTACTACCAGTATTTAGGAGGATTACCAATCTCGATGTGTAATATTTTGGCCATTACGAGTATTTAAAAGAATCACTAGACTTGGCCACTATGGATAACTAGTAGAATCATCAGACCTGATGTGGATTACTTTGGTCATTACGAATATTCAGGTGGATTACTAAACTCGATGTGGAATATTTTGATCATTAGGCGCAGGGCTGGATAGAATTCAGGAGCAAGATTTGCTATACTAGAAAGCTGAGTTACGTGTCAAACTGTTGGAGGTCATAATTTGGTCATATGATGTTTGATTGAAATGATCGTTTTTCAAAAATTGGATATCTTTTCGATATCTACAACTAGCTAAGAGGTTGAATTAGGATAAAATTCTACCATTTAGATTATGAAGGCTGAAACGGACCGGTTAAATCGAAAGTTTCGTTTTCGGGTAAGACTTTGATCAAGCGTAAGGTAAAATTGATGTTAAAGTCAAGATCTATCTTCTCAAGATTTTTATCTTTTTTAGAAATTTTCTACTAGTAATATATTTTTTAGAAAAGAAAATCTTAATAGGTTTACGAAGGGGAATCCGACCTAAATTGTATTAGGACGGACCTCAGATTATAAATAGAGGCTACATATCTTATTTTTTTATTCATCATTGAAAAAAAAAAACTTAAAGCTTTACCTTTGATTTTTTTATTTTTTTTAGTTATTTTTTGAGAGATTTAACTTAAGTAAATTGAAGAAAAACCTTTGTTCTCCTCAATCGGATCAGTGTGAGACTGGCTTGCATAAAAGAGCGGAAAAAAGTTGGGCTAAAGTGGATCGGACCACGGTGGAATAGACTGGACAACAGAAAAGAGAGCGGAAAAAGTTGGGCTAAAGTAGCACAGAAATCTCACAAAAGTTGATGTGCGGCATTTCTTTACAATTTTAAAATTCCTTTTATCTAAGAAGACGTCAGAAACTAGATTTCTTAAATTTTTTTAAAGCATTTTCAACTTTTTCTTTCCATTGAAATACTTTTTAGATAATATTATAAAATACTCATTTTCTTTAGAAAGTGCCTTTTTGTCTTCAAAGTTTCAGAAATATATAATTTTTGGGGTAGCATCGAATACGCCTCTGAGTATTACTTTTCCATTGCACCCCTTAATAATATTGACAGCTTGCACTGTTATATCTTAAATTTTCGGAAAAGGATAAAATAGAGGCGTTATATGTTATTGTTTTATAATCTCTGATTCCTACTTGAACTTTTATAAAATAGCTCCAATTCATAGTATTTTCATGAATCACCAAATACAAAATTAGCATTTTGAACCCAAATTAAACTTCTATTAAAAAATCCAAATTAAACAACTAATTTTTATTAAAAAAAATAGCAGCTCGGTAGAGGCCCAACAAGCGGCAAAGTTCGATTATAGTCGGATCGGCGGAGTCCTAGAATGCTAGAGTTCAGCCAACAGTAGTGCCCGATGAGTTATGATCGAGTAATGGAGACAAGATAACCAAGGTGGTCAGTGTGTGAAACAGTACATCAGGTGGTGGTTCGAGTTGTGGACACAGATACAAAAGACGATCATGTAAGCAATGGTGCAGGTCTTTTAAGAAATAATCGAGAGACTCGAGATAGTAGAATCCAACAAGCAATAGACTTGCAGAGCGGTTGTCAGATGATGAATATGGAGATAGTAGCAGAGGCGGCTAAGAACTGGCACATGGAGGAGAGGGCTTCACACCTCCATTAGGCCACTTGGATGAGGAGAGTGAGGATTCTGATTGCTCTATTTAAATTTTGAATTTAGATTATTGAGCATGCATGTGAACTATTTTCAAAATGGAAAGATTTGTTGTATGACGGCTTTTATGTTCATTTGTATTAAATTTTAGGCCCTACTTGTTTAGGCTGCTATTTTTTTTTTTTTCTATTTTGATTTTTATTTAATTTTTTTTCCTTTTCTTTTCTTTCATTTTATATATTTATTTTATTTTTACAATATATATAATGAATTATTTTACTAAAAAAATTATTAGCTGGATTAGTGAATTTAAGATGAAACCATCCTCTCTATATGTATAAAAGCGCAACATGTGCTTGGATGATGATGCTAGATCTAGGATGGATTTGATCTATTTAATACTTTTTTTTATTTTAGTATTCTGCTTTTTAAAAAAAAAGTCTCCCAAAGGGAAAGATCCCTGCCCTCCTGGAAGACGCCAAAGGTGGCGGGCATAGTTGGAGAAACAGAGATAACATCGTCCCACCGTGACGTAACCTCAAAATAATTTTATGGGCAGTCGTTCGGTCTTGTACTTAGTGGCATAAATCGTTATTTTCTAAAGCTTGCAGGGGCAATCCAGAACGTTTGGACCGCGTCCGTATTTATTTTACATACGGGAACGGTTCTCGGGTCTCAGAGTTCCAAGAGCAGGCTGTTGGCCGTTGGAGAGGACTCGCCGGAAGACAGCGAGCGAATCTTCGAAAGATCTCTCGTTCTACTTTCCCCCCCTCCCGCCTCTTCGAAGATCAATTTATTTAGGGTTCCAAGAGGGGAGTAAAAATTCGGGCACTCTCTAAAATTTGGACGTGGAAGAGGATTTTTCTGCGCTGGTTTGAGTTCTTGTTGTCCAGGTATTCTCTTTGGGAGAGAAATAGGTCTAGAACTCGAGAATCTGGGAAGTATTATTCAAATTTAGGTTTTTTTTTCCTCAGTTGTTGATTAGTTTGTGCGTGCTAGGGAAGTATTTTTGTCAGCAGTGGAGATTTTTTACTTATATTGTTGAGGATGGAACCGAATTCTTTGTTCTTTGTTTGTCTCTTTATGTTTTTGTTTTTGTTATTTTTGGCGGGGGGGTTTGCTTTTAAGGTTGTTGTCTCCAAGAAGAGAAAGAGTGAGTGCGAGAGTCAGAGAGAGGATAGAATCCTTTTGAGGATGAATGAAGCTTTTGGGTATTTCAGATTTCTTTCGAGGATTTGATGTTTGTTTCTGCGGTGTTTTACCCTTAGTTTCGTAAACATATAACGAAGATATGATGATTTTACTGGAAATTTTCTTGCATTAATAGAATTTTGTGTATTTATCTAGGTTATGCGGGCTTCTAATATATTGCTTTAGAGGTTCCTTACTTCTAATATGTCTTGATAAACTTGTTATTAGTAAAACAAGTGATTTTTTTTTATATTTTTCATTAACAAAGTGATCGCTCTTCTTGCAGGAATAAGCATTAGAATTGGTACGGTATTGGAGGGGCGTTTTTCTTGAATTCGAAATTCCAAAAGCTTTCACGATTTTGTTGGTGAGTTTGGAGTTTGTGTGGTGTATCCGTAGAGATTTGCGTCTCTGGGGTTTAGGGATTCATTAGAGGTAAAATGGAGAAGTCCCTGTTGTCCATCCTGATGGAAACTCAGAGTGGCGGAGGGGAATCCATCCTTGCCACGACGAAGTTTGCTATTCTGCCCATTGCGAAGGTCTTTACGGTGTGCTTTATGGGGTGTCTCATGGCCTCCAAGTATATAAATATCCTTCCTGCAAATGGCCGTAAGCTTCTTAATGGGGTAAGCAGAACTTAATTTTTCAAATTCTTCATTTCTATTTATAGCTTTATGATAAAAGGAAATAGGAGTAAAAAGAAGTTCTTCCATTTTTCTCACTTTGTTCTGTCATTTAAATAATTAATTATTTTTCATTAAAATTGAACTTACTTAGGATCTCACTTCTCGAAATTCCAGTAAAAAGCTAATACATTTTTTTTCCTCTCAAAATGTTTTATCTACGTGCACGCATAGAGAGAGAGAGAGAGAGAGAGAGAGAGAGAGAGAGAGAGAGAGAGAGAGAGAGAGAGAGAGAGAGAGCAGTTTAAAGAGGTCAATTTGATATTTTAAACAATATTGGAATTGTATGAAACTGGTTAAAATGGAATCTAATGGGTCGGCGTGGAAAGAAGAACAGAGGGAGCAGCGGGTAAAGAAAGTTGCCTTGTTTATTCATTACCTGTGATGGCACTACTGTTCAGGCAATATATGGTTGTTGAGAACGATAAGGAAATAAAAACGGGTGACAATGGGGTTAAGTTTTACCTAGATGGAGAAAATTATGTCGTTTTTCTTGCATCTCCATCCTACACTTTCTCAGCCACCTACCATAGTCTTAAAAAATTTTCTCGAGTCGTCAGTTGGATGCTAAGAATCACTCCTTAAAATAATTGATTCTTGTAGTGTAATATTTTTCCATGATGGGGACCTTCTCATGGATCTTGTACATTAATTAAGTGCAGGTGGGGTCCACCAAATTCAGGTCAGTGCAATGTTTTGGTGTAGTCTCACCATGACTTGGATTATGTGCCTTTCAGAAGCCATCTCACTGGTTGTAGGCAATTCTTCAAGCTGATACTGTAGACCATCCTGTGCCCCTCAGAATACCAAAGTAATAGTGCAACTCTTTTGATCAAACACTATCATTCCACTAATTGGGTCCCATGTATATAATTAGTAAGATGTATCTCAAGGGTCTCCTTTGATTGCATGTTAATGTAAGTTATATTCGCCTTTCCTTTTGCATGCTAGAATAAGGTCAATTTTTTCCTTTTTGATTTCTAGACTGTAAGATATTTTTGGAGACCTTCCAATAACTGCAAAGGAAATCTCTCATCTTGACATATGCATCTAGCAACAAGTGACCATCAATTTTTTTGTTTATATACATAAGATACACATAAGAAGTTTACAGGCACATGTAAAGAGTCCAGTCATCATTGAGGTGCTTTAATTTTGATAAATAGAGCCAAGTTTGTTGCAGGCATTACTGTTTTATAATTCATGTTCATTAGAGTATTGCTTTTTGATCATTAATTTGTCAAAAACTTCTGATTTCTTTCCAAATTTTTGCCATATTCTCCATCAGGGTTGTTAACAGCCTGTTTTGATAATATGTTGCAGCTAGTGTTTACTCTCCTCCTTCCTTGTCTAATATTTTCTCAACTTGGAAGAGCAATTACTCTAGAAAATTTATTGGAGTGGTAAGAATGCTTCTTGACTTATCTTTTAAAGCAATCTGTGATAGTATGTGATGTTGTTCTATAAATTCTTTCTTGATTTGTTGGTGAAATATGAAGTTTCTTAGCAAGCATTTAATGGATCTTCTATTAATAACCAAGCGCACATACATGTATTAGAGTAAGAGGGAGAAGTTGATGCAAAGGTCACAAAATATTTGCGACTTTTAGAAACATATCTCAACCTTAAGGTGGAACATTAAGTCTTAAGCAGTCGATAGGTGGCTGGCTACATATATCAATAAATGATTTATAGAACCTTTTCCCCTCGTAAAGCCAACCCAGTTTTAACTAATTGTGAAGTCATGGCAAAGGTAATTTAGGGTATGTGAAAGACCATTAGCAGGAATAAAACCCCACCCCTCTATAGAAGCATGCTAGTTTTCCCCCCACTATCTCTATTGGGGGTGCATTTGGAGGGGTGGTGTCCAATAGGAAATACTAGTATTAGAGAACTATTTTTGGAAATAAAGCATTTGATATGACTTGATGTTTCTAGGGATTCTCTTGTAAATTTGTGTTGCAACTTTTATTGGCCAATAATTTTTTTTTCCAGCATTGAATGCTCATTTTTACTTTGCTGTGGTTCATTCTCTTTAATTGCCTGGACTTAATTGCAGGTGGTATATTCCTGTCAATGTCGTTATGGCTACAATATCAGGATCCTTAATTGGTTTTGTTGTCGCATGTGTTGTTCGACCCCCGTATCCATATTTCAAGTTCACTATCATACATATTGGAATTGGTAAGTTTCTTTCAGAGTATGACAAAAAGCATTGTTATTTCGTCTCCTTTCAAATTTTGCATTTGTAATTGTGTTTCCTCTTTGCCAGCATATCAGATATACAATAATGACTGAGCTATCTTGATGTTTGAGATATTTCATTTTATACTTCTGCAGTTTAAATTCGAGTATAGTTGTGTTTGACGTTTGCACTGCATGTGCAATTGAAAAGTTGGGGTTGTGGATCATAACTATCTAGAGAATGAGACGGCTCGGGCTGACACTTAGTATGGACATCGCCTGAAAGTTAATTAAACAGATGAATGAAAATAACAAGGGAGGACAACTTATGCTTGATCCGTTGCTTTCATAAAGAAATAGATTACTAGATAAATGACATGATTTGATGAATCAAAGTGAAAGTTAATGAGATCAGTAGGATTCACTTATAATATTTTCTGACAGATTTATTTTTTCATGCAGTCAACAATAAGTTTTAGGGATTAGTCCTAGGAAGCAAAGCATTTATGAAGCAACCCTTTTCAATCATCCCATAATATGTAACTGAAAGCAACAGCAGCCAAGGTATGAGGGCTGGCCAGTTGGAGCATTATGGACATTGAACTTCTCTTTTAATAAATAACTTACATTGGAGCATGCTATAAATTGAATCTGCCATTATCACTGGTTTGGCAGTCATGCAATTCTTCTGGATGGAACCAGTACGCATTGGGGTTTTTTTGTGTGTCTGTTTTATTGATTGAATATCATATACTTTTTAAATAAAAATATTAGTTGCTTAATTGGCAAGAGTTCATGTGCACATTTATAATTGAGATAGTTCTTTTTTTCTTAAGTGTTTCCATTGTCTTCATGATGAAGTTTTTTATTATGAAGTTAAGCTATTTTATACCTCAATCTAATGATCTCTTGTCTCGGTAATGGATCTCTCAATTTCAACCATTAACCTGAATATTATATTTACTGTCATCTTTTTCTTCACAATAATGCACTAAGAAAACATAGTATTTCATGTTTTGCTGCTTGTTATGCATGAAAGTGTGTTCTTCCCCATAAATGACTTATGGACTATGCCCTACCAACATTCCACTGCAGTATGCATTCTTTCGAGTAACGAATCGTTTATTTGAATTCAGGGAACATCGGGAATATACCTCTTGTGCTTATTGCAGCTTTATGCCGAGATGAATCCAATCCATTTGGTGACCCTAACAAATGTAGCCAAGATGGAAATGCATATATTTCATTTGGGCAGTGGGTAAGTGCTGACTCTCTTCTTAAGTACAAATACAAATTATTAATTTTTTTGCTCTCGTTGCTTTACAAGTACTCTTGTCGATAAAGTGTTATGGACCCATGTTTGCTTGTCTCGTTAACCTGTCCGATTTGTTTTTCTGAAAAGTAAATGATTCAAGTTTTTTCGTATCTTCCCCAATAAGTGAATATGAGAGTGAGAGTTTCTTTCATTAGATCAGTAAAGCTTATTATGAGCAGATGCAAATTTCAGAGTTATGTATCAGTTAATAACATGTGGTCCTTTTTTTTGAGGAAATACAGCACGCCATTCTTATTCTGTGGTATTTGTCTTCATACAATTGCCCTTTTTCTGCTTCATTTTATGAATGCAAAAGAGAAATTTGTTCCAAACATTTTACCCGTTCTTATGTAGTGTCAGCTAATGCATGTTTATCTATAGAATGAAGCAAAAATGGAGCAGATTTGATAATTTTTCAAATTGTGAAGCAAAAGGTTCTTTTCTGTTTAGCTTAACTTTTTTCATGTTTATTCGATGCATTAGCAGTGGACAAGGTAGAATATAAAGTGGCAGTCCATATCACAAAAGGTAAAAAAATAATATTGTTGACATGGTCTGCCGTACCGGTCCGTACCGGTTGGTACGCATCGGTCCGGCATGAGACTGTATCGGATCAGCGTGGAATCCGGTACTGGTAGTTTATTGTTGAAGAACCGGTACGGGACCGGTTTGGACCTGTTTGGACCGGTACGGATCCGGTCCGGGCTGCCGCCGGTACGCCGACCGGTACCAGTACAACAGACCTTGATTGTTGATCTATGATGTTACGATGCCTTTATATGTGAAGGTCCAATATAGCACAATAAAAAATTGTGTCTGAACAAACATACAATAAATTTATAAAGGACCAACTTAGCTCCATAGATTTATTTTATTTTCTATAAAACACACCAACAACTTATATATGGATTCATCTGAATAGTAATTGGATAACTGCATGCCTATGAGTTTCTACTTATGTACCAAAATTAACCTTCCACTGACTGATATTTCATAATGATATAAATTATAATTCTTAAATCTTACCTGAGCGCTGAGGATGTTTTCATGTTTATTAGCAATATCTGTACCATCTTCCTTCTTTTCTTTCTTTCTTTTTTCCTTTTTCTCCTTGGGAAAGAAAAGGTTATTTATATGTATGAAATAGGTTTCAGAATATATCTGGACCAAGGTTCATTACTAGTTCTTTCTCATTTGTCAATGATAAACATTTTTAATTCTGGAGTTGGTTGTGGCTCAGCTTGAGATCAAAAGATTTCCAACAATAACAGACGAGAAATATTAGATAGAATACAGCATAACAAACAAAGTATATACATGAAAACTAGTAAATATGCAACTATGATTTGTTTTAAAGCAAAGAAGTTGTAAATATTATGTATATTACCTCAATTCTCCCCTTGGTGTTTCGCTATGTTTGTAATCCCCAAAAGTGGGTAAGCTCAGATGCTAACATAATTATTGGGAAAAGCTTTTATAGTGTCTTATGATGAGTCATAATTAGTGTAGTCCGTTGATGTGTTTGGTTACACACATGTAGATGATATTCAATGCAAATGTTTGATAGATTAAGCTGATTCAATTTGTTCAAAATAGTTAGGTCTATCCAAGGTTTGCCATACTGGTTGGTAACATATAGTGGGCATACTGTACCGTACTAGTATATGGTACTATACTATACCGACACTCGGTATGCCGAACCTTACCGGGCCGTATCGTATACTGACATTGTAATAGAATGGTACCGGTACAAGTTTCGGTACCGATGCTAACTTTGGGTCTATCCCCTCTATTTCGGTTAGGTCACCAAATAAATATTGTTAATGATTATCAAAACATGCTCAAAATTTGAATTAAACCTTGATCTCCAGTCAAAACCTAAATTGCTTCTGCATTTAAATATTATGCACCCCCCTTGGTCAAACCTCCTTTTGTAATTCAGAGAAAATCATCAATTTTACATTCTGACTAAGATGTATACTTTGGAATGAATCATATAATGGCTGGCTGGACAGTATAATTCACTCTCTTGAGGCCCTGTAGCACTGACTCTTGGTGATGAATCTCTATAGTTTAGCTGTTGTGTTCCCATTCGAATATAATAATGAAGTTTGATGCTTGCTTTTGGTGGGCCATTTTGAATATGTATTTTGTCAGTGGGGAAAGAAAAATGGTCAAGTGTCATTGATGCTCTAGAGTTTTAGGTTTCTTCTGAATAATGTGCTCATGCGGTACATGAATTAAATTTGTCTCAATGATTTATAGGAGGTTAATGCTCCATATTATCGCTACATACACCTTAGTCATTGAAATAATGAATCTTTTTGGTAATGTTACGAATTTGTGAATATAAGCTTATACCAGCCAAGAAAAACCTCATTTGCATGAGTTCATGTGTTAGTCTGCCACTTTCATGGACAAACAAAAAGTTTTCAGTTATTCTTTTGATCATTTATCCATCATAATGCCATTTATTGTTTTTATTACTACTATAATCATCAAGAGGAAGGGAAAACCCTACTTGATTCATTGAGATAATGATCAAAAACTACAAAAGTATCAGGAGCAGCAGGCATATGTAATTTATCATTTTTCCTTGTATTCATTTACAATATAGATGTTTTAATTTGAAGTTGGTAATATGGCAGGTTGGTGCAGTTGTTGTGTACACTTACGTGTTTCAGATGCTTGCTCCACCCCCTGGAGAAACATTTGATACCCTTGAAGAGGAGAAGCTCCCAACTAAGGCTCCTGTTAATGCTGTACCCGAGCAAGTGCCCTTACAAACTTCAGAGGAGCCTGTGACAATAGCATTAGAGTCTTCAAAAGGGGGGAAAGTAAGAATGTTTCCTAGTGTTTTTTGTAGTTATGAATGCATGATTCAAGATCATATATGTGTGTGCGTGTTCCTTATGCTTCTTTTCCTTATGGTGTTTTTAACTTCTAATTCCAAGTATTGTGTATTTGTTAGCAAATTATTCCAAGAGGTGCTTTATCACGGGGTTTTAGGTCCTGGATCTTATCATATTAGTGATTTATCTCTAAACAGAAGGTTTATGTCCCGCTTAGATTACATGACAAATATTCTACTGCATTGACAACATGGCATAGTTTTGTTAAATATTGCTTGACGATGTGACATGGCTCTTAGTATGTAACAATCAATTAACATAGCTGGACTATTTTTATGTGTGGATCCCAATTCCCAATATAGATTTCGGGGACCATGATTTCATTTGTTCATAATGAATTCAAATCATATTGAGTCTAATTTAAACTTGCATGGTTGATCTTGGATCAAGTTGCAAGGCATACACAAAATCTGAAGCAATTTACATCTGGTACACCAAGCTCATTTGGGGCCAAATTAGGTTAGTTACCTAGTCAAACCCCATAAATCTTGACGTGCCTCTTTATCCAAGTTCTAGAATGGAATTTAATGTATTTATTGTCATCTGGTTGATTCTGATGCTCAAAATAACTGCTGATTAAATCCAGATAAATAAAAACTGTATAAGGTAAAATTGGTAGACATAACTTCATGAAAATTAAAATAAGAAAGCAAAATTATACATATTATAACTGAACTTGTAAAAGTCCTACTTTACTAGTTTAAACCTTAGTCTAGGCAACTCCTTAATGAAAGCCTTTCTGATCCAATGAGAGAAACTCAAGTTGGAATGTACTTGTAATTCCAAATGAGAAGCTTTGCATGCTAACAAGGAACTGTGTTATTTTATTAGGATTTCCTTATTGGCCTCCATCTCTTCCTGCTTGTTCAATGTACCATGGGCTTGGTTTCTAACAGTGTGACGCCCCACAGTATGCCAGGACAGAGTACTGTCCCGCCATCCTCCAAGTGTCTCGATCGGCTTGTCCTGGGATGGGATGGGACAGGACAGCGGTGCATTGTTTCACGGAAAATCCCAGGATAGTCCCATCCCACGGGATTTAAAACTTTGACTATGGGCGCCATCTCCAAAACATTCGATGCTTCATTAAGAGGCATCTTGTAAAGTATTCCTGAATTGCACTGGAATTAGGCCTGAATTCAGGTTGGCTAATTCTTGCAGCATCACTGCTGGGCCCAATGATTGTGTAACTACTCCATCAAGAAGGATGTATGTCCAGAGTGTAATATTCATTATCACAAACTCATCCTTGACCATGATATCATTCAGGTCAAGAGAGTCTTTTATTGGTGGACTCAGAAATCAATCTTTCAATCCAGTGATCAGGAGTTGAATTCCCCACTCGTGAAAAGATAGTAAATCAAGGATATGCTGCGAAAAGGAACTGAGGTGTGAGGTATGTTAGGACGAAGCTGGCGTGAACATTCACAATGAAATTATGGGAAGACAGGTAAGGGTGGATGAGGGCTATTCTGATGTGCATTGAAATTTCTATGCTGGTCAGATCTACCATTTTCCTTTTCCATGTGAAGCTATCGTATTTACTTGTGCATGGCATCATGCTTATGAGATAGTAAGGTGGTATTGTAAGGATGAGAGGTGATGGAGATCCTAATCACTCACTGAATATATCTAAATGCATGTTTGGAATAGCATTTTGTCCAAGGATATGAAGAAGATGGGATAGTGGCTTTAGTGGGGCCCATGTGGTTTGGTTATAGCCTAGGTTCGCCGTACTGGAACCAGTAGGTGTACCGGTTGTCTATCGGACCGGTACGATACCGGTTCGGACCGGTTTGAACCGGTACTGAACCGACGAATAGAGGGGCGCGGAAGGGAAAAAAAAATGTCGGCGGGCGCACGCGCGCCTGCGTTAGATGCCACCGAATGGCTTAAATGCCACTTTGTGGCATTAAAGGCCTGCGCGTGGGTGCGGTTCCCAATGCAGGGAATCGCGCGCACAGCATGGTTCTCAGCTCGTGCCCCCATGGGCATGCCGCTTGCGCGCGGTTCCTGCCGCGTGCCCCTGCGAGCGCGCTGCCCAGCGCGGGGAATCGTGCGCGTGCGCGCTGTGCGAACCGGTTTGCACCGGTTCGGTTGATTTACTGCTTGGTTCGGGCCCCAAAGGGGCCGGAACCATTTTCCACAGGCAAATCGGGCCTGTCAGGGACCGGACCAGTTCGGTACGCCCTGAATCGGCCGGTACGGGCCGGTTCAACAGGCCATGGTTATAGCCACATCTGTAGGACCCTTTTCTTGGTTGACCCTACTTATTTGAAATGGTCAATTGTTAGATGAAAGAGCATTAAATTCAACAAGGGAAAGGAAAGAGTTTGTTATGTAAATATATCTATATATTTATGATATCATACAAAAAACTGAAAAAGCATATTAAAAATAGATGTATGTGCTGACTACTGAGTTCACACTTGTAGATCACAGTAAGAATATTTTCTTGCACCAGATATTGTTTTGCTATTTTTGGACATTCTGCTGAAACTATCTCATTCAGGGAAAAAAAGTTTTTGGCCTAGAAAACTAAGTTAAGGTTTCAAAACTGCTGATTTTCAGTAATACTCGTCCTCTTGCAGATTAAAACTGGTCAGTTTTGACCCAAGCACTTGGTGGTGGGTTTGTCTGGTTTCATCTTGTAATTGATCAGAAGTTCAGAACAAAGAGCAACCAATCAAAATAGGCCCAAGTCATTCACTCTATTGACCAACTCTTTTTGACTGTTGTGGTCTTCTCCATAGGACTTTTCATGTTGAAGTCTGGATATGCTTTGCAACAGCAATTTAGGGCTTACGTCAGCCAACCCTGTCTTACTGGAAAATAAAAAAAAAGTTCTCTTGTTGGCCAATGACAACATCATAGCAGCAGCTCCAAAATTTGCAACTTTAGATACGATCTTCTACTATTTTTTATATTTATCTTCTATTTTCATCCAAATCAATAAATTTGGGGCTAAAATTTGGTAGTCATATGTCAAGATCAAACTAAATTGGGATAGATAAGAAATTTCTTCAGGTCAGCAACCACAAACAGTAAGGAGTCAAAGCAGTCTGATGGTTGTTATGGCCGACAACAGTACAATCACATACACAGATTGTCATGATAGCCATGCTAAAGTTGAAAAGTTTAGTTTAATATGATTCATCTGGAAAGCACAAGGTTTCTGAAATTATATGTATTTTTTTAGCAATTAGGATTGCATACATGCTAAATGGAAGGAAAAGTGTCCCTGACAAACTGTTGGTACATTTTTGCTAGATATGTTTGTTAAATACTAGCTATTCATTGTCACAGACATTTGTTATGAGATAGTTACCAATCTGGCAGTTATTTCAAAAAACAATTTTTGTTTGGTTAATTTATCTCATGATTGTTGCAATAGCTATGATACTTTTTCTACTGAGAATTCTTCTTTGCTCTCTTTTTTTGATATTTAATCTCTGAAACTCCTGATGCAGATAGTCAGCCAGCTACGCCATCTGGTAGAAAAATTGAAGCTAAAACAGATTTTTCAGGCCCCGATAATTGCTTCTGTAAGTAGTTCCTTTAACATAAAAATATGATTGATATTTTCAGTACCTGTACCGTGAAATTTCAGTCATACTCTGCTATTCTTAATTAAAGCCTTTTCAACTTAGAGTTGTGTTCTATAGAGAAGTAGATGTTGATGAGAATTGGAAAAGTCTTCAAATCAGTGTCGGCGGAACCGGTACCGGTTCTTCGATGGGACGAGTCGGTACGGGCCTGTGCCGGACCCATACCGACACAGTAGAATAGGCGGGGGAGAGGGAGAATGAGAGAGGAGAGAGGAGAGAGAGAGAGAGAGAGAGAGGGAGAGGGAGGCCGGCGGAGGCCAATGCCGGGGCAGCAAGGGGAAGCCACAGTCGTTCTTCTGTTTCGTTCGAAATAGGGGTCTGACCACTTTTTTAATTTTGTAATTTTTAAGTCCCACCGACTTCACTTAAAAATTACGAAATTAAAAAACTTGCGATTTTTAAGTGAAGGCGGCACTTAAAGCTTGCGGAATTAAAAAAAACGGTCGGATTTCTGTTTTGAACGAAACAGTGGCTGCGGCTTTCCCTTGTTGTTCTGGCGCCGGCCTCCCTCCCTCTTTCTCTCCCTGGCTCCCTCGCTTGCTTTCTATTTTTCTCTCTTTCCTTTTCCTTTTCCGCCTTTGGCAATAGTTTTCATTTCTGTTGCCGGAACGAACCGCCCGGTTCGAGACGGTTCTGCCGACTCTGCTTTAAATGATATCACTGTGCTACATAATGTGATTGTCCTTACTTGAGGTTGGTTTTTTCCGCATTACATAAAAGTCCAAATGTATATGCATGAAAAAGAAAAAATAGGTCATAGAGGGATTGGGACAATCAGCAGTTGCATTCTTTTCTTATGGTTGATTAAAAAATTCTGATTCTTGTGAAGTTTGTTATTTTCTATTAAATATTCATTATAATGTACTTCCTGCTGTTATGGATGTGCTTTTTTGAGTATGACTGGATATAGTTTCTGGTTTTATTCTTATTAATTGTACCACTGTTATTGCAACAGATCCTGGCAATTGTTATTGGAGCTGTACCTTTCTTAAAACAATTGATCCTTACAGATGATGCTCCATTTTTCTTTTTCACTGACAGCTGCCTCATTCTCGGGTATCATGTCCTCTCATTTGGTTTTTATCATAACATGCGAGCTGTTTAAGTAGTATAAAAATGGTGCTTATTTAATGGAAATAAATCTTGCATTCTTGACGGTGGCTAAGAGACATGGCTAATTCAAGTTGCAAAATGAAACCAACTATTCCTTTCTCATTTACTAGCCTGCTGAAGAATAATTCATTACACCAGACTCATCCACTTTTATGCGTAATGCAAAGTGTAGTTTGTTGTATTTTCTTAAAACTAGGCCCATAAGCTAGAACTGAAATTGTGAATTAACTCGCTGAAAATGAAGGGAGGATAAGGGATCTCAATGCCTATCTTTCTGCCGAGAACATAAATGAAAGGATGGGAAGGTGAGAAAAATTAAGGAAGAAGGGATTTTTTGGGGTCTTGAGCCCCAATCTAAGCCAAGATTATCTATGATCTCCTCCGTCCCCATCATTCTTCTCTTTTTTCTTTCATGCCTAAAATAAGCCAAAAATGATAAAATAAAAGAAAATTCTGTTGAAATTTTATATTTTGGTATGAATTCCTGATATATTATAGATCTAAGAATGATCTATGCATTGAAGAAAAAATCATGATCTTTCATTGATTATTTATTCTTCTATTTTAAAAATATATTTTGGTTTAAAATAATATAAAAATTCAAAAATACAAAAAAGGCAGCATGTTTGGGGTGTGAATATTACTTTTTGTTAATTTAGCAGTTTATTTAAACTTCGGCATGGTTATGACTATCTGAATCTAAATCCAAATTGAAATAAATTTCAAAAGTAAGTGGTGATTATGCGTACCTATGGACTGAAAGATGTAGAATTCTACATTAAACTAAATTAAAATTATTTTTTAGATATTATATATTTAAACATTAATTTTTAATTAAAAATAGTTGAAAATATTTAAATAATATAAAATATTAAAATTAGTATTTTATGTAGATAATTTAGCTTATTTTCAAAGTAATTCAGCCAGTTTTGCATAAGAATATAAATATCAATTTTTAAGTGATTAATAACTTTAATACTTTTTTGATTCATCTAAAATCATGAAAAATTTGGCAATGTGCATTGGTAATTGGGACATATAATCTATGACAGCATGCCTATTTTTAACATTATTTTATAAATTATCACATATATGAAGTAAAATTAAATTATAAAAATCACTAATATCTCTGAAAATATATAATATTTTATATCTTAAAATAGTAGAGATCCCTGTTAATGAATGTGGTAGATTTTGACTTGTGGTCATCAAGCAATCATACAGTCACTGGGACCAATATAAAATAAAATAATATTAAAATAATCTTAATCATATTTTCAAGATTCTTAAATCTTAAAAAAACCATGACAATCGAAAAAATCAAAATCAAAAAGTGGACAATAACGAACCGATACTATACCGGCAAACTTCTGCGTGCGAGTGCGGGTACAATATGGTACTGTACCATATCAATTCAGTACTAAATTGTTTTAGCACCCGATACCAAGATGCGAACCTTGTACGAGGGTGTCAAGAACAACTTGTAAAGAGTTAAGAATGATTAAAGTAACGACTAGGAACGAGTCAAAAGAATAAGACTCAATAAACGCGTGGTATAAGGAAAGATTGGCTTGAATGAGGATTTAAATCCAAGACCTTTCACTTTAGTACCATGATAGGAACTACTAGAACCCCAAAGCTTAAGCTCTTCGGGAAGGGGTCAACAATGTATATCAAGTCTTAACAAAGTACCGTACAAAATTTATAATTTTCTTAAATGCATTTGGAAATATAATATTATTACTTGCTTGTAGTGATATGAAAAAAAGGAAAAAATAGTTTGCTGAAATGCGTTGACTTACAAAAATATCATGAGATCATTTTAAAGGATATATGATTTGTCACAAGTGATGTTGTACCTTTGACCTAGATCTATGTAAAATTCTTTAACATTTCATAATTTTTTATTTTGAGAAAATGCTTCACTTCTTTTACTTTTTAAACATGGTTTGTTGCCATTAAGTCCTAGTTACATATTTTATTATGTAATTATTCAATAATGAGTTTCAACATTTTGAACTCACTTGACTCAATTTTGAATGGTTGTATTATGGATTGCAATGAGATTGCCTATAATTGCTTATAATAATGTTGATTAATTTGCAAAATACACCCTTACTCAAGGAAGTAGGCCTTATTTTGGTATTGAATAAAATTGATGGCCATTAGAAAGATTTTGTCAAATTGATAATAGGATTACTTTGTTATAAACTTTATGGAAATTTCTAACAATAATGTCCTATTCTCAGGGAAGCCATGATTCCATGTATTTTGCTCGCTTTGGGCGGTAACCTTGTTGATGGTAGGCTCATCGATCTTCTAATATTTCTTAATTTTTCCTTAGGTGATACATTAATTACTTTGAATTGTAGTTCTTATTTCACAGTCGTTTCTAGGATGCTTCAACTCTCGTATGATACCTACTACAAGCCAGTGTGGCCATTATGCCACACATAGATCATTCTATCAATGCTTTAAAAACATTTCTTAAGCACATACATGGTATGCCGTACCGAATAGGATGGTACCGGGCATATCATACTATATCAGTTCGGCACCGGTACGGCGTACCGACCCTTGATACGCAAAAAAAAATTCGTACCGTACCGTACCGATACTATACTAGTGTGGCACCGGTATGGGTTCCGGTACCGGTAAAGTGAACCTTGAGCACATGGGTCCTTCAACAAGCTAATAATTAAGAGTAAACTATAAATAAGATGACATATGATGGCAATGGTTTTGCAAGCATACGACTTGTTCTTACCATTAGATGGTATGGTGGAAACCCCAATCTTTGGTTCTTCCAAAGTGGAAGTTGAAAATTTCTTGAGCAGTCATGTTAGTATGAATTTGAGGAAGCTCATATGAACAATCAGGTTTAATGTCAAAAATGGCTAGATGAATGGGTGGAATCAGGTATTTAATGGTGTTTTTGGAAGCAAACTTGAAGCAACCAATATAAATCATAATTTCTGTGAGAATGACTGAAGTAACCCAATTTTGAACATTCATGTCTACATATCTATTTGAATGACAGCCTAGTTTTTTTTTATGGATCTCGTTCTCGTTCCATCTAATATATCTATATTATATTCATCTCATGTTAATGGAATTTGTTTATCTTCCAATACTTCAATTTTGTGAGGCATGTGCAAAGGTCTTAAAAGTTCAGTCCAAAATTCCTCTTATTGTTCTACAACCACTAATCAGAAGTGTTAGTGTTGACAGTCTCTTGATTCTTAGCTGTGCCTACCTCGTGCCTGAAGTGCAACATATTTGACTTTTGTTGATTGGAGCTAGTACAATGCAATTTTCACTAAATAGTTCATTTCCTTCAGGTCCAGGTGCAGGAACTGCCAAGCTTGGATTTCGCACAACTGCCGCTATTGTATTTGGGCGGCTGGTCTTGGTTCCTCCGGCAGGTCTTGGCATTGTCACTTTAGCTGATAAACTAGGATTCCTCCCAAAGGGTGACAAAATGTTCAAATTTGTCCTTCTACTTCAGCATAGCATGCCCACTTCTGTGCTGTCTGGTACGATATCACACTTCAAAGAATATGTTTGGCAGAACAGCGTATATAATAGCCCATTATTTGTGACACTGGTTAGATGTCTTTCATACATTCCAAGTCTTGGATGCTTGGAACTAACATGCAGTTAGAGTATAGCATATCTGATCACTTGAAGTTTTCCATGGATCAGAAATCTATGAAACATCTTTGCTTTACGATGTTTCATTGCAAGTCCTCACATACAGGCGTAAGAGAAGGGCCTAAACTTGCAAAACGCCCTCTGATTAAAGCCTTGATATGTGGTGGTTAGATAGTTTTTTCCCTAGTCCCTTAAGAAGTTAACTTGTAATTTCTTCGAGTGTTGAATACAAGGAAATAAATCCATCAGTAATTACATATATCTTAAAAATTGTGGCAGGTGCGGTTGCCATTTTAAGAGGCTGCGGAAAGGAATCTGCTTCTGTCTTGTTCTGGGTTCATATCTTTGCAGTATTTTCCATGGCTGGATGGATTGTGTTGTATTTGGGCTTACTCTTCTGAAGGCCTCACTCGTCATTATGTTGGTATAATTGGCACTTGATTCTTTAATTTCTTCTCCAAAGTTTGCTCTATCATGTTTAAGAAAATAAAATGCAATAACAGATGCATGCCACGCCTTTGTTTTACTGTATCTGCAATTTTTATCCTGCTCATCCTAACATTCTTTCTTCATGTGACCCCAGGTATTATATGGAAGTACAAAATAGACTTTTGCACCTAGATTTAAGGTCATACAGATCAGACTAGAAGAGCTTAAAATATGTGCACATCTGCCGGACAGTAGAGACGTCATCTAGAGTATGAGAGTTATGTCCAAGCAGCTAGCTTCAGGGACTGTGGCCGCTCACGGTTATGATCTGCGGCCATACAATGGCACTGGCCTGTGAGAATGGTGCTTAGGTGCAAGTGGAGGTGATCCACTAGTTCATATAATGACCATCTCAATCATCTTTTCATCAGCAAATAGAAGCAGAACAGATCGATGGGTCTGATATGCTGTGTGCATGTCTCAGAACAGTATATATTTTTCCTATGTATCTCGCCTTATTCTGGTGCTCGAGCTGCATGAAACATCATCCACATTATTCATCAGTGTAACACTCTCCTGTGTATATCCATTGTCGTCTGTCGCTATGTTAAGTTAGATCTACAGATTGCACTAGAATTCTTGCAGTGACAGGAGAAGCTTTTTGTAATGTTCCAATGCCAACCTGGTAATTTAGTCCCATCTTTTTGGGGTATTGGTTTGGGGGTGGGGGTGCAAAATTGTTGATTTGAAGAGTTGAAGACTATTACATTCTGGAACCACATTGTTCCTTATACATGTTCAACTCAGGGATTCAACTTCGGTGCTGGTGCTGGTAGATGTACTAGCACAAGTGTCAAACCATGCTGAAACAAAGAACTTAATGTTTCTAATGGAAAAATCCATGCTGAAACAAAGAACTAAATGTTTTAAATGCAATTTTATTTATAATAAGAATCAGAAAGTGCGGTGCCGGCTTATATCACTTGAAATGTTGATCCAACCTCCCATGAACTTTAATGCCTTCACCCATAAACTTCACAGGCCGACAGAGATGGTCATTCAACCAGAGTCTGTTAAATTCTGTTTATAGGTTGATTGTCACAATCTACAATTATCCTCTTATTATTTGAGGCTATGGGTCTTGAAAGTACAGAATATCGAAGAGCTGCTATGTTGGATTTGATCCTTCTACACTTGCTTGCTTGCATAAGACTTACTGCTCCAAATGAAGCTGCTGAATTTTAATTAATTAACTAATTTTGGAAAAAGATCAGCAAGTTCTTTATTTTCTGTGACCATCTAATTAGCTGAGATCGGCTATCCCTATAAGACAATAATCCAATCTCAAAATTAATAGTTTCTTTACATAATACTGAATTTTTTATGCGCTTGGAGTTTGTTACTATAACTACACCAAGCAGCATAGATCGGAAGCAATACCAATAAATTTTAATTACATGATTGGTATAGTCGATCTGTCGTTTGAGCAGATGTATAGTTTATTTCTACAATGCGGTCGTTATTCCTCAAACATTGCTTTTCCATACGACTTGAGAGGTCAGAAAGCAGTCTCCACTCTCCAGTAAACGTGAAGAATTCCTGAGCAAGAGGGCAAATATTAATGCAGAGAGAATGCTGGCATTGGGAGATAAAATTATGATACAGATGGATCAACTGGGTAAATGTGCTTCCATTCTTCTTAGCGTACTGGGATGTACCCTAAAAATTAGCTGACTGCTCTGCACGACCTTCAGGTTCTCCGGGCGTGGGAGATCTTAAATCTGTTCGATGCTAGTTTCTAAAAATTACAAATAATTACATAGAACAGGATTTATAAATAATTACAAAAAAATAATAGTAATATAAATTGTAAAATCAATTGGAAGGAAGATGTCTGAAACGAGGTATGTGGAGATACTACTCCAAGAATGAGTTTCATCACTACCTCCTCAAGGTACAATAAACCTGGCTCGGTCTGAAACCTCCTGTCACAAGCATATTGTGTAGAGATTTGATCCAATGAATTTTCTTAGTTACCCTAGGAGGAAAATAAGATAGGCTTAGGAAAAATTGAAAAAGAAAACTGAATGGAAAACTTGAAGGAGGAAGAAGGCTAGTGAGGGCTATCTATCGGAGAAGTAGCACTAAGGCGTGGTCAGTTCAAATCTACTCTATTCGAGATCTGGGATCTGGAGTTTTTTTACAGGCTTGGTTAGATAACTGATTCTATTAATAAAGATCTTAATGATCTACTAGTGCTGACGTGCCGTAATGGCTTGATAGTACACAGACGCATTATACGTGCCATGCTTGCATGCATGCTACGTCTTGCCTTACCATATTATATGTACGTGCATGGCATGATATGGCATGATTGGATCAAATAATTTTGCAAGCGCATGTGGTCATGCACCTATCATCCCTAAAGTTTGACTAGATATGTAACAATTGGATTTTGGTAAATGCAAGTATTTAAATAGTCAATTCGAGACTATTAAGAAAGAGTTTATAAAATTTAAATCTTTTTCAAAAAAGAGTAATTAAAATTTTCATATAAAGTTGGATTTTCTTAAAAAATTAAAATCTCTAATAATATTTTATAACAACAATAATAAAGAATCACTACCACCAATAAAAATAAAAATAAAAATAAAAATAAAGAAGCACTACCACCACCGTCGAGTTTGACTTCTCTAAAGTCATCGTCTGACATGTACACATGGAATCCTCGACCTGAGCGACATCCGTTCTATTGCTGGAAATTGGATCATCTTCCACACCTCCATGGATCCGCGCGATCCTCCTTGGCCTTCCAACTCTTGCCAACTCAAGGTTTTCCGGAATTCCCCGAGTCAGCCACGTCGGTCTTCGCCCACTTTGGAGGCCGATCGAATTTCTCCAACGGCGTCTTCAACCCCCGTTACAGGTCGTGTGGGAGACATGCGAGAGATAGGGAGAGAGTCAGCCGACGTTGGACCTCGGCTCGCCGGTGGAGTAGACCGGAGAGGAGAGAAGATTGACGATACGGCGAGAAAGAAGGGAAGATGGATGGGCGTTTGAGAAACCGGAGAGAGAGAGAGAGGAATCCCACATTTTGCGCTCGCTAGAGAGAGAGCGACGTGGCACTTGGACCCGGAATGGCAAAAACCCGATTCCTCCCACGATCGACAAATTTGCATCTTTTTAGAGACTATTTTCGCCGCCATCACTAGCCAATAACGAGGTCTTCCCGACGATGATCTCGGCCGGTGCTAGTTGGAGTCGCTCACGAGGACCCCGTCCATGACCTGCATGCAGGTCTTCCTCCACCTCCACCTTCACCGGCATCTTGTACAGCGTCGCGAGACCTCGCGGACCGAGCATGGGGAGGTCTTCGATGGGGGACAGCGGCGACGGCGAGGAGAGGAAGCTGAGGGAGGAGCAAAGCTGGAGGAGGTCGCGGGAGTTGGAGGTCGCGCGGGAGTTGGAGGCAGAGGAGGAGGATATGGGAAGACAGGTATAGCGGAGGAGGGATTGAAGGCTGGGGTGAAGGAAGGCGTTGGCGGTGCGCGCGGGACGAGGAGAAGCGCTGGAGGCTGGTGGTCGATAAGTCCAGCCACCGCCGCCCGCGTCGGGAGAGGAGGTGGAGGTGGTGTTGGGAGAGTGGCGGGCGGATATGGCGGCTTAAGTGGGGAAGAGCGGGTCTCAAGGATTGGAGTGGAGCGTTCACAAAGAAACTTAATTCGGCAAAACCATTACCGACATCGATACAAAATTAATACCCGAATATTAATATTGCTAGATTTTATATCGGCCACTTTTTGGTGGTCGGGCGCATTCGGATGGAGCTGTGTCTTCTTGGAAAATGGCGGCCACTGCCTCTCTGTCCTCGATCTCCTTTGCCTCCCTCCACTTCTTCCCCAGCCCCCAAACCCCGAAGAGGCGAAGAAAACCCCCACCTGTCTCCATCTCCACGAACCCCTCCCTCGTCGATCCTCTCCAGCTCCAAGATCTCTTCCGCTCTGCCAATTTCTCATGCCACCGCTTCCCGGCCCTCGCCGCCGACGGCCGCGCGGAGCCCGTCGATCCAGGCAAGCTCCAGATCGCCCTCGCCCACAGCTTCGCCGTCGTCTCCGTCTTCTGCCGGCCCAAATACTTGGTCGAGGATGATCAAAATGAGATCTTGGGAGCTGGGATCGCAAATTTTTTCGAGAGGGCGTTGCCGGTGCCGGAATCGGATGGCCGATTGGTGGGGTTTGGCCGGGCGGTGTCGGATGGGGGACTGACGGCTTCGATCCATGACGTTGTGGTATGAGTAATTGTGGATTTTATTACCCCTCCATAAGAATTGCCTTTTCTTTTTATCGTTGTTGTTCTGCCTTTGGGAGCAATTGTTGGCAGGTGATGATTCATATCGATTTTTAGTACTAATTACGATTCAGGCGCTGGCTTTTTGCTTTGGTATAGGAAATGTAGTGGGAATCAGATTTTGATACTACTACTTCGTTTAGCGGATAATTAAATTGTTCCGATTCTCCAGTAATTTCTCAAGTCATTTTTTGATTATGTAATATATATTAGAGGGTTCTTTTCATCAATTTTGGAGCAAAGCTAAGGTTTTGATCCACATAAAAAGCTGCAATAATGCAATTATAAAAGAGTTCTCTTTCTTTACTAGGGAATGCAAGCACGTGATATGCACGTGCCATTTGGTAGATTAATAATAAAAAAAATATAACATAATATTTATAAAAAATCAGCATTTGGTGAGATAAGAGTAGAGTATTATATGATTTATTCTTTTATGGAAATTGTTTTACTGAAAGCGAATGGATGTTCATAAAGAAAAAACTCTTCCTGTTTTTCCTGGTTATCAAAGAGAACAGCTTAAGAGACAACTTTCTTAGCATCTGACAGCATGTTGTCTTTATAGCCTTTTCGAATGCTTTTGGAAGGTTATAGAGATGCATTAAGTTAGGAAAATGAAACCAGAAATTTCACATAAGAAATGGCTATTATCGTAGACAAATAAGTTGTTTGGAACAAGCTGAGAAACTATAGACAAATCAAGTAATGGAACAAGCAGTTCAAATACAGCTCACTGTTTCCAAATGCTGACTTCCAACCAAAATAAACCTCAACAACTTTAAGCTTCAAAAATCTCAATTGCTTGATTGAGGATCGGGTTGGGTCCAGTTCTGGGTACCGATCAAGTATCAAATATTATATTTTGAAAAGTTTATCAAGCTAAAACAATGAAACATCCTATACATGCTACAAAAATTAAATTATGAATAACAAGCACTTCATGGTTAACTATGTAATAGTGATTGACTAGATATTGAAAATATATACTTTACTTAAAGTCAAGTATAAACACCTAACCATGTTCCAACATGTTATCACTATTTATTCTTTCTGCCCTCAAAGTTATAGAACAACTTTCATATGCTACTAATATATAAATCTGTATTATATACGATTTCGGGTCAGGTGTATTTCAGGGGATTAAACCTCTTACCACAAACTTATGTATTATATAATACCTAAATTATGTATTATATACGTTTTTGAACGTTGTATTATATACAACTTTCAAAAACCTCTTACCACAAACTTAAACCTGAAAATTTCGGGGGATTTGACTTTGGACCTATACCCAACGCATCATCATGTCGAAGTTGCATTATATTGGGGTTGGGTTGTGTCCGGGTCGGTAGCTGGGTTTATAGGTTGGAGTGACAGCCTTACATACCTGTAATCACTTGAAGAACCAATTTAGAGGTTCTATATTAACCATGTTTAAAAAAAAAGAAATAGAAGTTTGATACAGGTGCAGAACTCTCTTACTTGTATTGTGTTATGGTTTTTGAAAGATTCCTAGATGTATCAGGCTATCAGGTAAAATCTCTAATCCACAGCATCATTTGAAAGGGATGCGTTGCCTCAATCAAGAAAGTCAGTCAAAAGTTCATTCATTACTTATCAGGCAGTTTAAATATTTCCTTTCATGCCAAGCACTCTTCCTTATATTCATATCATTTATGCTCGGTGTCTTTCAGGTTATTCCTTCATTACAGAGACGGGGTATTGGTCGAAAAATAGTTGAAAGAATGATAAGGTATGTAGAGAAATAGTGCATTCTTGATATTGTAGCTGGTGATCCCTGATATAATTTACTGTAGCATCTGTGATTCTATCGTAGTATCAAGATCCCACTTCTCTGTAATTCTTTGCCTGAGATATTAACATTCATTTTTTTGCACGCTTGTGCGCATGCATCCATGTATAACTCTGAAGAGTATAGTTCCCCCTTCAAAATTTGTCATCGTGGATTTCAAACACTAGTATATTGAATTGCTTTACTATTTTGTCAGACTTTAGTTTTTTTTGTTCTGTTTTGTAGAATGCTAATTCATCCAATAGGTTGAGAACTGCAAAAACTATAATCAAAACTTTTCCAGCTGTTAACTCCCGCATCTGCAAACAGAGCTTACCCCTCTCTTCCACACTTTCAAAAAGGTAAACTACTACAATATATAAGTTATGCTGGTAAAATGCTTGCAATTTTGCTTTCAGGTCATGAAAATGTTTTATCTCTACGAGATCTTGATAAATTTGGTTTGAAAAGTTCACCTGTTCTGATAATATTTGCCAAGTAGCCGTTTTTTTACTTTTTCTCCCTCTTCAAACAATTTCTTTCAGGATTCTCACCAGCAAAGGCATATACGATATGTCTGCCTTGTGCACAGAAAAGGAGAGGTATGCCCATAATGCCTTTTTGTGTATGTACTTATTGTATCATGGTAGTCAAACTGAATTTGTAATGGCATTTTTTTTGCTTGGGGTGAGAGGCTGATGGTTAAGGAAGGTGAAATAGTTCTCGGGACCTGTGCATGCATGCACCCCTCCTTGCCTCATCCTTGAGGGCCAGATATAGGGACTTGCTGATGCCTTTTCTTTTTGAGGGTGCCAATAGTCTTGTAACTTTGTAACAAGTCATTGAGATTGATCTTGGTTTAATACAGCCGAGTTGGGACATTAGGGAAAAATAAAATGACCTAAATATTTTGAGATATCGGCTGATATATATAGGAAATAGGAAAAGATGTTTTTTTTTTTGCATGTATATCCTCTCAAATATGAAAACTTACATGAATACCCTTGCAAAGTTGCTATTTGCATATATGACGTTATACATTTTTTTTTTTTTGCATGTCTACCCATTAAGAGTATTTCAGTCATTTCAATTTTAAACCGCTCATTTCTTAACGGTGTTAGATGGCGTGGGTACATCTGCAGAAGAAAAAAAAGAGAAGGATACACATGCAAAGCAAGTATTTTATGAGGGTATACATGCAAATATTAATTTTGGGAGGGTATTTATACAAATTTTAATATTTTGGAGAGTATTCACGTAAAAAACCCAAACTATTTTAAGTTAGTGTAATATAATCTGCATTATCATTACTTTTTCTCTGTGTCTGGCTCTGACATGTTAGTATATCCTCCATTTTTCTCTCTTTTTATTTTTTTATTTTTTTGTGTATATGGCTGGGATGAAAGGGGCGCAATATCTTTTTAAATTGCACCAATATTTAAAACTATTCTTGAATCGGGAGGCCTCATTTTCTTATTATGCCATGAGGAAAACAGTTTATCCATGATTAAGATGGCATGGCTTGTTTGAGCTGAAAAGGCAGGCTATATAGATTCATCCTTTGCAGAAATTTAAAATGAATTAAATATTTATTCAATTGCCTTTTGAATATTAAAATTTAAGGCAGTAGGATGCTTTAAAAAAACAAAAAACTCAGGAGTCAACTTTCTGCAATTCACAGATGGGAAGTTATAAATAAATCATTTCATTATCGAATGACTTAATGAGTAATCTCTATATTACTCTCTGTGTAGATGCCTTTTACTTAATTTGGTCTCTTAACCCAAATAGAATTTTGAATTTGAGCTCACCTTTAGTAAGCCAGCTGGACTGAAAAAGATGATGCTAGTAGTTAAGAGCCTCGAAACAAAGTTCATGGAATATTTAGTACTTGGGTGGAACTACCTTTTCCTCTTTTTTTTTCTTTTTTTATTGAGATGAGTTTCTACTGATTAAAACAAATATCTGGACATCTCTATATCTTTCCTTTACTACATGGATTCACATTTATGTATAATTGTATATATAATGCAACTCTTAGCTTCTCTCTTAGTATGCATTCCCTTTTGTTTGCATATACATGATCAGACCATTACGATATATGCAGACATATAAAGTCTAGCTACATATAGCATATGGAAAAATTTTTCAGGTTATTTTTTAAAGCATGCGGATTTGGAGAGGATTCTCTAGGGTCTACTACAATGATGTATACGCGATCTGCCTCGAGTTACCTGCAAGGCAATCTCATGGTCAGACCTGCTGGTAGGATGCTGCTTTTGGTTCCACCCTCTCGAGAACTGATGAATGAAGCTCACGCAGAAGTTTCATGAGGTTGGAATGCAAATACATCATATTTTTCATAAGGTTTTCTGTGAGATATACTAATTTAAAGCTTCTCCATGATATGCTCTGCGTAGCCATCAGCAAAGACAGGAGCATGCAAGGCCCTACATGTTTTTGAGTCAAATTATGACACCTTGTCATTAATTTTAAGAAAGCAGAGGACAGGTGAGGAGGACTCTCAATGGCAGAACATGATCTCACTTTTGGTGACAGTTATACAAACAAGAAATTAAGACCATGATGAGGATGGATCAAACTTTCACTCTATTGGAACTTTGTGAAAAACAAATCCAACATATTCTATTCTATCATCTGACTTCATTTTTTTTTGTTTCCTTAAAAATTCTGAATCTAATCCTCCTTGTCCAAGGACGTAATTTCTGTGCGCTTTCAATTCTTCTGTTTCCAACACTCATATATTAGCATATGATTCTTTGTATGAAAAGGGTAATTGGCTCCTCTAAAAGAGCTTATCTAGTAGGTAGGAACCTACTTGTTATCAAGAAAAGCACTGTTCTTTGTCATGCCAATGTCCATCTGTGTGTGTGTTTTTATTTTCTTCTTCTTTCAATCTCACATGACTGAAAAAGCCTTATCAGATTTGTTTTTTTAACCTTTATCTGGCTCCTCGTGCACAAAACGCTTCCAAAATGGCAAGATCCGCATCGAGGTTTGCATGATCTCTGCTCATGGCCTCTACTGCTCATCATCTTTCTTGAAGCGCCGGTGGATTTATCCCAACACCAAATACTGCACAAAGATAGATACTTCTGAGACATCAAACCCAACGTGGAAAACTAAATTTTCCATGTCCATCGATGACGCAAACTTCAATCTGCAAGGCTTCCCATTCACTATCGAAGTGTACAGAAGAAAACTAATTTTCCTCAAGGAAAGACGAAATAGCTGTTGCTAAATCTAACCGAATTTGTTCTCTAACAATAGCTGTTCTCTGGTTTTCCTCAGTCGACAGGCATCAATTTGAATCTGGTTTTCAATAAAGAAAATGCCATAAGATAGGTTGCCTTCGTCACTCATATATGTGCTGAACACCAATTCGGTGCCTTTATAGTGGCCAAAACTATTGTGGAAAAGTTTGATCCAAACTTAATTCACCAGGGTTTGGCCCTGGTGTAATTATAACCAAGATCTCTGAGATTATTGGCAGCTTGTTTGATTGGTGAGGTTTTAACTTGTGAAAGTATGATTATTTTTTTTAATTAAAAAAGTAGAATTAACAAATAAGGGTACCTCTGTTTGCTTAAAAAGAAGAGGTAAAGATAATGTCAAAGAAGATGGGATGGAAACTTCATTTTGATCGCAATTTCCGACTTCCTGGTTTATGATACATGGACTCTGCCTGCTCCATTGCACTTCTGCTGTCCTTTAATTTTGCAAAATGGTACCAGAAGTGGGCAGCCCCAAGCTGTCGAAGTTAATGAAAACGATCCATAGTATCTTAAAACTAGAGCTCTGGTACGATTAGTAGATTGCCAGACTCTCTATCATGCCAGTTGTTTCTAAAATGGCTTAAGAAAATATTTAACAAAAAATGGCCAAGAGAAAAAGCTTATTCAAAAACACCCAACAGAGAGTATTTCAGTGGCAGAAGTCATATTCTATTCCCTGTCAGCTTGCCCCACTCATGGAGCAATATAAATTAACAGCCTGGTCTGAGCAATACAGACCTTCACAGAAAATGTAATCAGGCTGCAGACTGGTCAGCGCCGGAGTCGGAGGGGTAAGAGTGTAGGGTTGTAGCATGATGACAATTAAGAATCCAGTCAGGGTTAGTGGCATCCCAGAGGTGTCCATTTTATAGCTCTCATGGAGGACTGAACTCCTATTACCAAAAAAGCCAAAGGTAGTTTATCTACCTTAATGTTCAGTATCGATCGAAATCTGATTCTAAGTGTTCTTTCCTGATCATTTTATATATCCAAATCCTTGCCATGCACGTATATAGTTTATCATAACAAGCCTGTTTTAGATACTCAGATCATAAGAGTGTAAGATTATGTACCATGTTGTAGTAGGTCTTGCTCTAATTTTACTGTTTCTTTTGTGTATCTTATGGTCTGGGACTATGCATGATCACCTGCCAACAAGATTTCAGCTTCAGCTAGTCTCTGTAAGTAATCAAAATATTCTATTCTTATAAGATGGTAACACAGTTGCATCGAAGCCTTAAGATAGAGCAACTTATGAAGGACTAAAAATCGTTTGAATCTCAGTAGAATTTGATTGACCTCCGTGGCAAAAGAGAACCAGGGACAGTACTATCCCCTGCATACTATTGTTTCTATTGATTGATCAACATGTTGGGCTGAGTGCCAAAGAATTGCTTGTTTTCTACTAATATTTGTTGCTGCCATAGTCATGCTGCTGCTTGGGAGAACTGCCTGTCTGAAACTCCAAAAACTTTTTGAAGAAACCTTTCGATAGCCAATAGGAATTCTTCTACCCTTTCTTCGTGAGGCAAGTGCCCACAATTCTTGATTACTTCAAGGGTAGAACCTGGTATGGCCCATGATAGGCGCTCAGCATTCCAGGAAGGAACAAGGCGGTCAGTGTCACCAGTAATGATCAGCACTGAATCAAATCAACAAATAAGCCAACAAGCTAGTAGGTATTAGTAATGCAATCAGCATCATGCTTCTAACTGCTTAAATAGGTGCTTAAAGAAAAGTTCTAATTAAATTAAATATTTTAAACCACATCACAGTCTTCATCAGTCAAACAAGAGACCAAATGCCAGTTTTGTAAAATGGAAGTAATAACTAATGAGGTTTTCTCTGTATGCAGCATCTTTATTTGATAAAATATTAAAACAATAGAGACAAACTTGATTTAATCAGTTGAATTAGGGTTGCACTTCTTTCTAGAACTACATCCATATTCACAACTTTCTTCAACCTCCTAAAATTCAGTGGGACATACATCATCAGGTAATTTTTCTATGGCCCATTACCATACTCATCAAATTTGCCCAACCTGCATTTTTTGAGTTGATAGTGCCAATCAAGATATAGTAGCCATTCATCGATGATAAACAACTGAAACCCCCTTGAGAAATCATCTCGGCTTAACAACCATGTAAAGTTCAGTTAAATCACTTCAGAGATTGACTACATATGTATAGCATTATTATCTTATGAGGGACCATCATGCTTGACTCTGGTTCAGAATTTAATCAAAATCGCAATGGAGTTGGCATACAGTCAACCTTTCTGCTGGTTAAGTTTTGGCCAAGCAAGAGGAGACAGAATACAGCCCGCAGGAATAAGAAAAAGCTAGATGACCGTATCCATAGCCGATCAACTGACCCTAGTCAAGGAATATAATGGAACCGCATCAGAGTGAACTCAAATCCCTTGTATGCTCCTAACACACAATTGGATCATCTGGACTATCATTCTGATGGGTTATGATAGTTGTGAATACCTTTACCAAGTAACTCTGGGCCTAAACTCCTCAAAAAATTGACAGCACCTAATAAAAAATTAGAGCTTCTCCTTAAAGATTTAGCTAGTTGGATCGCGCAGGATGTGAATACTGAGGGATAATAAGTTCGTCACTCTTCATCTGAACTCTTTCCAGATTTAAGCAACCTTCCTAAGGCCAATTTTGAAAATGCCACTTGGCCTTCTAGGTCTCACAGGATTCCCCTAGAGTTGGTTTGACAAGAAATTTAGCACTAATTTAAGTCATGAGGCTATCATAAAATAATCTCAAACACTGATAGATAATACGCTGATCGATCTATAAAAACAATGTCGTATGTATTGAACGATATTGGTCAATAGAGCTTTGACGTATATGAATCCTTATGCAACTTGTGATAACATCATCTGTACTAGAATCCAATAATGCTACACCATGTACAATCATAAATATATATTTGAGAAGCCAATATATAATATGATCAATAATGATCAAAATTGAACAGCTTCATTACATGCATACTATTTAGAGCATTGCGGTACTACTGAATGACACAAACATTGGACTTAATATAAAACAAGTGGCTAAAGAGAAGAGTTTAATAGCTTTACCAGGGCATGAGATCTCAGCAAGTCTTTTAGTCAGTGGTGGTTTAGATGCAGAATCTGTAAGCACGGCTAAGGTGTACTCCAAAAGGGCCATTTCCCAACCCTTAGCTCTTAATGGCTGCATAAAAGCATGGACCCTTTGATTATATTTAATATTTGAAATTAGAAAAGCTGAAATCGTCACCTTACCTGGTAGAAACTTACCTTTGTATAACCTTGAAGGACATGATCTGTGATTTGGCTTGCATCAAACCATGCATTTCTAATAGCAAGTATACCAAACTTGTCCATGATCATCCTTAGCTGCAAACCACCAAGTATAGTATTTAAGTAATATCTCATGGATGCTCACAATTGCAGTAAACTGCTCAGCCAAATCAAGAAGGTGTAGTGCGGGAAATTAAGATATCGCAGGCATGGACAGCAATAACAATCTGATGTACAATATCCTTTTTTTTAATTTTTTGATGGAAGAATCTAATATGCAATATCATGAGAGATTTTTTATCTTTTTAAAATGATAAGGGCATCCATCTTCATCAAAAGCTTTGAGTAGTATTCAACAAGAGATATTGAAATCTGATTCTTTGCAGAAATGGACGAACCTTGTCAAAAATGGAATAAACTTAATAAGATGAGACACTAGCATGAACAGACTACAAAATTCATTTATTTATTTTGATCAAAAGATAAGGGCAAACCAATAACTCAATTCACAAAATTTAATTATGTTAATAGAAAGTTTCCTCATATAATATGTGATGACAGTTCATACTATAAAACCACTGATCAGGAAAAAACATCAATATGTTCATGAGTGAATAACCGTAATCTAAAATATCATCGTATAAGGAAATGCTACCATAGGTGGAAACTGGAATTTGAATTTCATGCAAAACATGGCATGCACTAAATAAGAAGACATTCTATGTGTAAAACCTAGGGCATAAATAATTATGTTAGATGAGTGGGGGATATTACAAAAAGTTTTGGAGTCACATAAGTAGAGAAGCAAGTGATGTGCAATCAATTTAGGTTTTATGACTTTCACTCAAAACAGGGGTTTTATGATAGCATGAAGCACTACGGTGCATTTGTAAGGAGAGGGATTCTTACATGTGTGAATAGCTGGAAGAGAGAAATGATGATATAGATCAACATTGTGAACATATACTTGAAAGATAGAATTCTTTTTTGACAAGATCAAACAGTTCACTCTCATGGTTGTAGCTGTTGCCATGGCAGATTACTCAAACATTACACTACAAATTAGATCAGTGCGTGATAAGAAAAATGCTCATTTCCATTTTTTATAGCTCCCTCCAATATTTTTCAGCCAATCAGAAATGTTAAATTTGTAACCAGACTAGAAATACGGTATGATGCATCAAACAAATACATTTCACTGCTTCTGCTTACCAGCATTACAGCAAAGGCAGACCGTAGAACTGCAGATACAGCTTTGACATAAAGTGAGCTAACCATATCCCTCATCCCTTTCAACATCCCAAAAGCCACCCCGATAACGCCCATACATAGCTTACATAAGGCCTTCCAAATCCTTACAGATGGATGCTGACGAACATTTAAATTTGATCCTCGATCTTCTATCTGGTTTCCTTTGTCCATTTCATTCTCCTTCACCACTTTCTGCGAAATAAGTGGCGCAACAATTGCTGGCGCGATAAGGATCAGTGCAGCAACCTTCTCAGGAGCTTCAAAGTATGTATTAACTGCTACAAGGCAACCAGCGGAGTGCCTGAGATCCCAATTTTCCTTTCAATCTTTGCAAGTTTTAGAATATTTTCTAAGATGACAATAGCTAAGTTCCATAGAAGCAAAAGAAAACATTACTTTCCTATCAACTAAGAGAACCGAACTTACCCCATTAGAATGGCTTTCCCGGCACCTAACAAGTCCATAAATGAGAGTGTGGCAAGCACAGAGAAAGCCATCGAGTATGGATTCAAAGGCCTGGCATCGTCACCACCAACAGCCTGCTGCCCCAAAACACTTGCCCTCGATGTCAGCCCAAAGGCAGGCCGATCAAAGGCAAGAACCTTGGAGCCAGTCAACCGTGCCAGAGGCTTCATCACCCGATCCCACGAGAACACGGAGGCCCCAAAGCCATGCAATAGAATCATGGGCAATCCGAATCCCGCAACTCCACTGCCCGTAACCTGAAAAGATTGCTCCTTTACCTCTTCTTCAGCCTCATGGTCGCATATCTTATGGTGTACCTGAACTCCATTGAACTCGCAAAAGAAGCTATCAGGGTCAGCTAATTTTTCCGGGTCTACCAGATCCTCCTGGTCGACTCCCGCCACGCTCCTCCTCCTCCTCCTCTGCTTCCTTTGGGCATCATCCACCAACTGTTCTGCCAAAAAAAAAAAAAAACCAGAAAACAGTAAATTATACTGTTATAGTGGGAAATATTTGAATTAAAGAGGAGAAAGAAAGAAAATTTTAACCTTACCGGGATAGTCAGCACCAGGACTGCTAATAGAAGCAGCTTTGGCGAGGAATTTGAAGTTATCGCGGAGGGAGGTGTTGGAAATGTTGGCGGGAAGGGTGGATTGGTGCCGGGAGCGGATAGGTTTCGGCTGAGGGAGGAGCGGGGAGAGGCAGGGGAGATGGCGAAGGGAGAAAAGCATCTCCAGTGAGGTGTGGTGGAGAGATGAGGAGAGGGTTTGGAGACTCCGGTGGGGCTCCGGCTAGGAGAAAGCCAGGAAGGGGGTTTACAGGGGGGGAAAGGAGGAGGAGGAGGAAGGTCCTCGGAACGGATAAGCAGTATCCTTCGCTTAATAAATTCTACGCCCTTTTTAGCCGTTGAAAAAACCTAGAAGATTAAAAATATACATATTAAAAGAAATAAAAAAAATAAAAATAAAAAAGGAAAAAATAAAAAAATTAATAAAAAAGAAATAAAAAAAGACATAACAAAAGGAATAGAAAAGAAATAAAAGAATAAAAAAATAAAAGAATAAAAAAGAATAAAAAATAAAAAAAATAAAAAAATAAAAAATATAAAAAATATAAAAATATAAAAATAGAAATGAAAAAGGGGCGTTGCGAGAATCGAACTCGCGACCTCTTGCACCCAAAGCAAGAATCATACCACTAGACCAAACGCCCAAGTTTTTGAAAGTTTAGGATTGTACTAACACAAGATTAACGTTAAACTTCAACTAATTTTTCCCTTAAATATTTCCATCTATGTGATTGTTGGAGGCACAGATCTCCGTGAGGATCAAATGAGAATTGGACCATTTACATAACACAATGATCTAAAAAAAACACAACCAATAGCATTTTAAATAAAATATCAAACAATCAATAATTGTTTTACAAATATTTTTTTAATCCAACAGAATAAACTAATTTTTCATATCATTTTTTCAAAGAAGAGCAAACAAAAAAAAAATACATGAGTGAAAAATTTATCAGATGGGGATAAAATTCCCCTCACTTGCAAAAATGAGGGTAAAACTAAAATCCGCCAAAGGTTCACCTCTTGCGACCCTATAACGTGACAGTGACAGTATCCGATTGACATACCGGAAGGCATATGGGAGGCTACGCCAGGCGTGAATACTAAAGATCACTCGCCATTGATGAACATCGCATCAGAAACTTCCCGGCTCTCTCTCATCCGTCCGATGAGCCCGTGCAGCGCCCTGTAGATCCCTTCCGCCTCCGGGTGGTTCCGGTCCCCAGTCACGAAGGCGTGCACCCCCTTCCCCGCCACCTCCACCCAGCTACACCCGGGCGCCTTCCTCACCCCGCGCCGCCTCATCTCCCGACGCACCTCCGCCACCTCCCCCCACCTCCCCGCCCCCCCGAGCGCGTTCGCCAGCAGAACCCACCCCCCGCTCCCCGCCGGCTCCAATCCCACCACCCTCTCCGCCGCCTCCGCCGCCCGCCCTGCCTCCCCCCTCGCCCGGCACGCCGCTAGGTACGTCCTCCACGCCCCCGCACCCGCCTCCCCCGCCGCCTCCGCCACCATCCGCGCCTCCTCCAGCCGCCCCGCCCGCCCCAGCATGTCCGCCACGCACGCCCAGTGCTCCGCCGCCGGCGCCACACCGAACTCTGCCCCCATCCGCCGCAGCACTTCCCGCCCCTCCTCCACCAGCCCCGCGTGGCTGCACGCCGCCAGCACGCCCACGAACGTCACCTCGTCCGGCGCTGCCATCCCCTCGAACAGCCGTAGCGCCTCCCGCCCCCGCCCGTGCGCTGCGTACCCGTCTATCATTATATTCCACGAGGCCAAGTCCCTCTCCGGCATTCCGTCGAACATTCTCCGCGCATCCTCCAGAGCCCCGCACTTGGCGTACATGTCCATCAGCGCGTTGTCGACGAACACGTCTCCTTCGCTATTCCTCATGCCGGTCGCGACCATGTACCCGTGGATTTCGCGGCCGAGGGAGAAGGCCGCCATCTGGGAGCACGCCGGCAGGACGGCCGCGAGGGTCACAGGGTCTGGCGGGACCCCGGCGCGACGCATCCGGCCGAAGAGCCGGAGGGTCTCCAGATGGTCGGCGGAGTACTGGCGGGCGGATATCATGGAGTTCCAGGAGAAGAGGTCCCTCTCCGGCATGGACTCGAAGACCTCCGCCGCCTCCTCCACGGCGTGGCACTTGCCGTAGAGGTCGATGAGAGCGTTGGCCACCGCCACCTCGGAGTCGTAACCAACTTTCATGGCAAACGCTTGGATCTTTCTTCCATTTTTCAGGTCGGCGGTGGAGGTGAAGACCGAGAGGATCCCGGTGACCGTGAATTTACTTGGAAGTATCCCTTCATGCACCATGCGGTGATAGTACTCGAGAGCCATGGCGAACTGGCCCCTCTGGGCGAAGCCATTAACCATGGCGTTCCAGAGGACCACATCTCTCTCGGGCAACTCGTCGAACACCCTGCGAGCGTCCTCCACGAAGCCTAATTTTAAGTACAAACGGGTCAGAGCACTCGAGGTGAAGACCTCTGTATCAAAGGCCGCCTTGAAGAGCTCGGCGTGGATCTTCCGGACCTCCGTCTGGGCGCCGAGGTCGGAGCAGGCTTTGATGGCGCAGGGGTAGGTGAACTCGTCGGGGGGCAGGGCGGCCTCGGAGCGGAGGCTGCGGAAGAGGAGGAGGGCATCAGCGGGGAGGCCGTTGGTGGCGAGGGCGGCGATGGCAGCGTTCCAGAAGAAGAGGTTGGGAGGGCCGGTGGCTGAGCGGAAGACGGCGAGGGCGTCGGCGGGGCGGGCGCAGCGGGAATAGAGGGTGATAAGGGCGGTGACGGCGAAGGGTGAGGCGTGGAGGCCGGTGGCGAGGAGGCGGGCGTGGACCTCCCGGGCCTTGGAGAGGTGGCGCCGAAGGGCGCAAAGCTGGAGGTGGGAGACGTAGGCGGCGAGGTCTGATCTGGGGCGGTGATGGGATCCCAATGGGTTGGGCGAGCGAGGGATGATGGTGAGAGCCGGGCTTCTCGTGATCAGAGAAGAGAAGGGTCTAACGTTCATTTGGGTGGCATGGCTTTCCGGGGGACATCGAGCCTTTGTAGATGCGGCAACGGTGGTTTTGAATAGGTCCGCGGCGGGAAAGAGCAGTGAGACCTTTTTTTTTTTTTTTTTTTTTTTTTTTGGCTAAAGCTGGTGTTTCATACCATACCGATACGAATACACCCAGTGAGACTTTTTTTTCCCCTCAAAAACGAGGGGATGGAAAGTAGCGCCCCATCCTCTCATTTTCTCAAAATAAGTTTTGATGGTAGATCTATGAGGATGGGAGCATAGAAGGACTCCAAATTTATAGTTGCCCGAGGTGGATACATCTTCGACAAGTTTGTCATTGGTGCAGAGCTGAAGCTACATGGGAGGGTATCTTCCATACTGTCCTGAGATTGGGCGCGGACCGTATTCATCTTGAGGATGATTCATCCACGGTCATCGACAGGATTCAGAGTGGGCTCAACCAAGTCGACCGACTTCTATTGCTTTGGAATATTTGTAGGTTCGTGGGGGTTGACCTCATTTCGAGCTACTCATGTCTTCTAGAAGGCGAATAATGCGGCGGACTAGGTGGCCTCATATGCTGCGCACTATTTTGGTGCTTTTCTCAGGAAAAGTTTTGAGTCCGCTCTTTTTCCTTTTTATGATATCCTCCTCTCTGATTTACTAAGTGTAATCATGCGCATCTAACGTGAGCCGCCGTTGTACAAAAAAAAAAAAAAAAAATTAGTGTATTCAAATTATTCAAGCCCCTAGTCGATACATCATTTGGTTGTCTTATTTATAATCCAAGTTAAACTTGAATGAGTTGCGTTTTAGGTCTAGCAAATCTTAGTTCATCTGGAGCTCGGTTCATCTGGATACCCTAGTTTAACTTGAATTATTCAAGTTTACAAAAATGAATAGGGCGTGACCATTGAAGCAATCTTAGTTCATCTGGAGCTCGGTTCACAAAACAGCGGATGCTGAATAAGGCTTACAAAAATGAACGGAGATTTGCTAGACCTAAAACGCAACTCATTCAAGTTTAACTTGGATCATAAATAAGACAAGCTCAGAAATCTATTGCTAAGTTGGGCTCAAACTTGAATATCCTCTTTGCATGATAAGCCTAGCTGAAGAAATGTACTATTTGGTTCGGCTCGGTTCATTTGCATCCTTAATGCCTCCAAACGTAGCTTATATGTGAGGCCTTTATGTGGAGAGATGAGCATATTTAAATGGCTACCATTCTTATGTATTGCACTAACTCCCAATTCAAAAGAATATGGTTTTCATCATGGGACTATCTATGCATGGCCAAGTCGTTGTTGAATCAAAAAAAAATTGAAGGTACCGTAGAGCTCTTCACAGGGGCCTGTGTATTTTAAACCTCATGATGACTAAATTCAACATTATACACTTATTGGGTTATGTTGGATACGGGTACAGTATCTAAACATATACTATTATTACATTGGTTTAGATCCCTTCATATCTTCAACGTAATTCATTGAAAGATGATTTTAAGATGGAATATTTGTTGAGCAAATATCTATAAGTCCACCAAATAATTGAGAAAAGATGAGGGGTTTTGGTCAAGTTTTATGGATATAATTCATTACTTTTAAAAAACTTGTGAAGGATATAAAGGTAAAACCACATGTTTTATATGGGATAAACCATAGAGTCTGAACCCAGTCCAGATCCTGATAAGGTTCATAAAAATTAATCCTAGAACTTGAACTATTGCATAATTGAGTTGAGTCAGTTTGACACACTTTTTGTTAGAACAGAAAACAAACACAGAGTAGGACGAAAACCCAAAAAGATTCAATGGGTCTAACTTTCAAACTATGCTCATCCTATATGTCTCCTTGTGTCCGCATTAGGTCAACCCCGTTCTCTTTGCTTTAGGTGGCAAAGGATCATACCATCTGAGAAAAAATTCAGTCGTAGTCTCATATTTAGTTTTATATTGGTTATTTGCCGAAGAGATTTTGAAAATTTCTATAGAACTAAAGAATCCAAATAATATCTTCGGATAGATATTTTTGATGAGATTCTGGATTGTGATAATTCAAGCTTCAATTTAAAGCCACCACTTTTCGCATATATTGTTTTCTTCCTTCCCGAAAGGGAGGAAGATCCATCCACATTAATAATCGCCCCGACCCAAATTGGGATGCACAGCATTGAAGGATGTAGTCAATACAATAGCACATACCTTAACATCTGAATGATTAGAGCATGAATAGATGGATCCGCAATATGATTAGTTGATGTTCTATTCATGCTTCAGCTGCTAAAATAAAACTTTGGAGCAAACTACAGTACACATCTAGAGATAAGCATATAGACCAAAAAAAAAAAAAAAATCATCTCATGATTACATTCACCTGATCGGGCTGGGGTTCCGCTCCAGTTTTCATAAGGCGCCAGTGGGTCTTGGTTGGTGTTTGCCAGCTTTCAGAAACCGGATGTACTCCTGCCGGAAAAGAAACAAGAAAGAATTATAAGATCTACAGTAGGAGGAAACGAGATAAAGACCATTTAGTCCCATCCCAACCCAACTGCAAGTTGGCGAATTAATGATGGAACTGAGGTACGGAAGGCAATGGCTTTTGCATTTAGAGTCATCTGAGGTTTATATTAAGATATTTATTGGATTAAAATAACAAACTCGCCAAGGCAATGGCTTTCCATTGAACAAAGGGTAACTCACAGCCCCGGCAAAATGCCGTTATGCAAATTGGAGACAGATCAGGCTAAAACATAAGAATAAAAAGGCCAATAAAATTGTAGTCTACTGCATGCAAGAACAATTGCTGGGAATGGCGAACGAGCCATGTTGACAATCAAATTTATTCAATTCTTTTCAGCTGGAAGCATTTATGTTTAGAAAACCTACTTGATCCTTATTTCAAATTTAAAAATAACGTCACAACATTGACGCCGCGCGTTGAGAGACGTTGATCTATTCTTTAAAAAAAAAGCCAACAAAACTCATATAATTGCACACTAAAGATATAGTGATCTTTCGAATCACTTATAAGATTGTTCAGCTTGTTGAATAGCTTAACATGTCTATTTACAGGCCACTATCTTTTGTAAGAAAATTTATTGCTCTTTTGTATTTTTTTTTTGCAAATCCTTTATAAATAATTTCTGTAAACTCTTCATTTTCTAATAAAGACTAGGTGGCTTTGTCTCCCTCCTCATTTAAAAAAAAAGAAAAAGAAAAAAGAAAGAAAGAAAGAAAGACAATCAAATTTATTCAAGTTCACATCTGCTTTTCCAATTAAGTGTTTAGACTGAGATGCAAATGAGAGTATCCTACAAAACCGATGGAGATAATACCCTGATGAGCATATAAATGATCAAGATAATTCTAGATCATAATCATAAACAGGTATTGCACATAAAGGTACATCTGCACGTGCAAGTACGTCACCTAAATGGTTAAGATAGGGCCAGCTAAGATGCCCCACGTGAGAACGTGTTTGGTTCCAAGTTGTTGACATGGTTTGATATAAAATAGAAATGAATGTGTATTTCCAGCGCAGCCACATTTTCCATTGAAATAGAATATTTTGCTTCGGAGAATTTTCCATTAAACAGATTGCAGCTGATGGTTGTTTTTTCATTGATCAGAGATCATGAAACAAGAATTTTTAAACTTAATTAAATTATGAGCAGCTAGACCATACCATCTTGGTAAGATTATGTCGGAACTATTGCCATTAAGGAGTGCACTTAATCTAATGGTAGTGGAAAGGTTGGCATGACCCTCTACCATTAAGTCTTAATAAATGTAGTGCAAGAATAACGTGTTCTCCACCTCTAAGCCAACTTTCTTGAAAGCCTTTTTTCTTCATTATCATTTTGGAAAGGGAAGTAGGAATTTTTCTTCAGCTGATCTTCAATGATGCAACCTTCATTAGTTTTGATTTATTTGTAATCTTTCAACTTATTTTCTTCAATTCAATTTGTTGCTCTTTCTAAGTATTTTATCAAATCAAATTTATGGAGAGGGATAGCATTCTTTAAAAAACGTGGATAGTCCATATTGCTTTCCTTTACTAGAAGATCACCCTAAAATTTCCACTAAGATAGATCCGGTGAGCTTAATTCTATACTCCAGTGAGTGATAACCATCGCACCCTATAACTAGCTTTTCCTTTTTTTTAAAAAAAAAAACAAAATCTAGATTTTTTTTATACTCCGAGGCCTCATTGGTATGCTCTAAATCAAATGGTGGCGAGTCTAATATATGAAATATTATCTAGCACAAGTAGCTATATTGAGGAAGTGGATGCACCATTTAAAAATCAAACTTCTAATCTCTAGATGCTGCTAAGTCCTAGATTATGGTTATCATTCTCATGCAACATATTATTATGAAAAATACATATTTTGTGAGTAAAAAGTCTACATATTCTTTTTTTTAGAGAAATTTAGTTGGAGTACTACTTTCATGAGGCAAATTAACTTGGAACCTTTCTTTAAGATGAGATATGCCGACATGCAGAGATAAGTCTAATATATTTATAAAAAACTGAATATTTTTTATATCACAGAAGTCTCAGATACCATATGATCGAGTTTTGGTGATTATATCAAATATTTGGGATCAAGTTTAGTCTTCTATGAGAGGCTGAGGGGTTTACTTTGGAGCAATGCAAAGTTCACTTCATCTACTCATATATCCAACCACTTTAGTAGCATAATCATATATAACTTGCTCCCGTTACAAAATAAGAACAATTATTTTTATAAAATGAATAATTGAAATTGATCAACAGATTCGCCAAAAAAATATATCTGTGAAAATACTTAGTATTTATAATTAAATCTATACATATCAAAATAACTGTAATAAACAATTTGAAATTGCTATTTCAAATTCACATGCCCCTAAAAATGCCACACAAGAACTTGCAATTCATACATTATTGATTTAAAAGATAGTTATATTTCCAAAGTTAATTTGTTTACAAATCAATAAATTATAAATCAACTATTATATCCTTCCATACACTCTTGAATATTTTACTGTTGTGGTTCAAATTTGGCCTGAGAGTGACCACGCCGGAGGAGTCGAGAGAGCTGCTAGTTGTTGCAAGAAGAAGGGGGCCACCTCCTGCATGACGGCGGCAGACCTGCACAAAGCCTCACCGGTGTTTTCGGTGAGGGCCCTCCGACGATCAAGTTAGAGTAGGGTAAATTTGGTCCAGCCAAAAAGTCCCTTAGAAGTTACCTGACTGGGCTATTTATAGTCCCGGTGGAGAGGCTCAGGTGGTGGAGGCACTATCCGCCCTCATCATAAGAAGGCATGGCTCTGAGCCGAATGGCGCGCAGCTACGGCTGGTTGGTGGCGTGTGGTGTTGTCCGTTCTCCAAAATGGTAATGTGTTGACAGTCGCAGCAGAGTATGGTCGGAGTAGTCATGGTGCTATCCTTTGACTGTTGAGGGCCAGCTATCGAAGCGTGGCACGATGGTGTTGTAATATACGGCCACGTAGGAGGGCGTAGGCGCACACATAGGTGCGGTTGTTGGCGAAGCTGAGCCCGTTGAGAGGTCGCGTCATGCGTTTGGCAAGGTCGGCTAGACGGGTACTGAGGGTAACTCGGCTCTCAGAGTTCCAAGATGTGCTCGGTGAAGCGTCACAAGCTCGAGGGTCGAGGCATACTACTAAAGTAGGTGCCCCGAGCTTGGTCGGAGCGGGTTGGCGAATATCCAAGGCCGAGGGAGCTTTTGCCGGAGTCCGAGGCCGAGCTGATTCTGGACCGGATCGAGGATTCAACCGGTTGATGTTGGCGTTTATTGGGCCAAAACAGGACGACGTTTTAGCTGTGGGCTAGACGATTCTTTTTGCCCCCCATCACTTACTATCTTTAAGAATGTAACAGTTAAACTACAATTTATTACTATGAAAATAACAAAACTAGCTCTAAATATATTATATTTTCCTTGAACAAAATTATAGGCTAGCCATCGATCTTAACTAGCTCTGGCATTATCACCACTCAAGAATGTTGCCTACCACAAAGCTGGACATGAGGCAGAAAAATCACTGCATCGTACCTTTTGGAGCTTGGCCTGCTTGTAATCTCTTCCCATATCCCCCAACCTTTAGCCTTTGCTGCCAAGACAGCGACCACCCACCACAGTCTGTCTCTCTGGGTCCATCTCAACTTGCCCATACAAAGACAGATCACCCAACAGACAGCCATGAGCAAAGTCTGAATCCTCCGCCCATTAATGAAAGCTCTTCCACCATGCTTTGCTCGACCAATCAAATGCTTCGCAATGGAGAAGGGAATGTCTTTTTGGAATTCATTCTCTAGATTGTAGAAGGTTGAAACCTAAAACCATATACTCTTATCGCTTAGTAACAGGAAACTTCCACTTTAAATGGGACACATATTTCAAAAACTTTCTGAAGCTCGCAGCAGCACCTGCTCAGATAGACTTTGTTTGGTCTTGCGCCTGCATTCAATCGGCTTTACCGACATGCGTATCTAAGCTCCCACATCAGCCTCATGATGGCTTAGCTCTGGGGAAAAAAAATTTGCCATGTGAAGGAGACACCACGGGGATTGGTAGCTGGTGAAGTTCCTGTATTGCTTGTGAGCTTTTCTTTTTGGCTACTCGTTGATAAAACCTTGCCAATCATTCTTTTCTGGCTTCTGATTAAAATATATATTATATTTCAACAAAATCTTGCCAACTAACCTCCCCATCATAATTTTCCAAAAAAAAGTGAAAAAAACCCATATTTATGCTAAGAAATCACTTGGTTTGCTGTCTCCAGAATACAGCTACTCTCTAAATCCAAACACGCGAGTGCTGATTATTTTTCCTAAAGATTCGAATGTTTCTTTTTGCGTGCCGTGCTGCCTAATTATAACAAAGTCGCTTACTCCTCAATGAATTATATGGAAACATGGCTTTAGCTGCCAAAGTTTGATATCACATGAAGGAAAACATTTGCATGTCCAAAACCCTGCAATATTGGCACCTCATCTCTGGAAAAAAAAAAATGACCTGTTTGAATGAAGCAGTTGTGCAGCCTAATCTGACGGAACTCTAAAGATGCTAAAATCCTTTTTTTTTTTTTAGTTTAAGTTGATAGAATGAAATAAATTTATTTATATATTTTATATTTTTTTATACTCCTTATATGTGCGCTTGATACCATGAAATTATCATTTTTCTCAAAAACTTAAGATAATAGAATAAAATAAATTTATTTACATATTTTATATTTTCTTGCGGGAATGAAAAAGGATATCCAGAAGCTGTTAGCATCCATCAGTGCATCGGCTACATTCATCGACTCAACGTTCTGGTACTTTGGAAGCGATCATTTGCATTTATTGAGGTGAGAATAAATGCAGTTACGTTCAGGTCACATTTAATCTGGTCCCAGCCAGGCATCGAATCTGACCGAGAAAGGAGATGAGATTTCGTTGGCCCCAGAATGAAAACGTAGAGCTTTTATAGACAATTTATTATTTTGTAACTAGTTCCGCAAGCATAAGATGTATGTATGTATGTATGTATGTATGTATGTATGTCTGTCTTGTAAGTTGATACAATGAAAACGGTAGAAAATGGAAGGGGCTGCCATCCCTTCTGTATATTCTGAAAGGAAGCATGAGGAAGAAAATTGTGGGAGAGAAGTAATCACATGATATCAGGCCAGGAAAGAATGTGCAAATGGGAGGTGGAGCTTGATAGAATTCTAGGTTTAGATGGTATCACCTGAAAGTACTCTTGCCAAGGAGCTCCAATGACCCCAACGTGAGTGCATTACAGTAGTTAAAAACCCTATCAGCTATTAAACCAAGAGAATCCTCAAGTACAAGACCACGCATGGGCTTACACACCCTCCCCTTCCAGAGAAGCTTCCATGAATTGCATATCTTTTACATAGGAACCCTATCTCCACTAGGCTTTTGATAGGCACCTGATCCGTATCTCGCAAGTCCCTTACCCAGAGTGAGAACCCATTACAAATCTCAAAAACAGAATACAAAACATGGACTCCAAGAAACCATGCTAATTTCATTGAACTAGAACAACACCCAAGAGCATGCTGCAGTTAAAAAATATACTTGTACGTACAGTCTCTAAAGGTAAAAGGATACTCATTTTGCGGCAAGTACACCTCAGCATAAAATAAAATAACCAGTTGATATGTACTTCTACCACATAATCTACACATAAAAATAACCATTTATGTTCGCAACATTCAAGGCAATGTTTAAGAGAGAGAGATGTCCAGGCGAGGGACACATAGGGAGGAGTGCATTGATTTATAGATGTGTGAAAGAAAAAGCATTGTTCATAAAGAACTTTATGCAGCACAGGTATCAGCAAAAAAAAGACAGGCATCAGCTCGAGATTAACAAAACCATGGCCCTGAAGTGATGTACTTCCACTGTAGACCAGAACAGTAACTCAGTCCCTCCTCAACCTTTTTCAGACCTGCAACAGAAGAAATACTAAAGTTAGACCTTTTAAAAATCTCCAAAGATGAGACTGGAAACAAAAAAGCACTAGTTTTGGTGACTGTTACTCTTTCCTCCCCCTTCAACACACATTTCACGGAGTGGCAGAAACAAGAAGAGGATGCCCGTTTTTGTTCTGAAATCAAAGAATAAAGGGAGGGAATTGAGGGTTTCCCAAACATGTTGTCCCTCCAAAAGAAATGCAAAAAGGCCACTAGCAACACAAGTAGAGAAATGCTTAATCAATTTCATCCAAGCAACTACACTCCTATGTCACCTAAAACAAAATAAACACCTGAGACACAATCAGGTGGGGAAGACTTTGTTTTAACTCCCTACTGAATTCCTCTGAGGTTGCTCACAAAGGCCAGGATGATGAGACTGATATTAGAGAAGAGTTAATATCATTCCTTAAATAAGAGTACTCCAAGGGACCCTACATTGAGCAAACCATCCATCGACAGAAGCTACTTATTTCAAACGAGAGGATGAGGAAAAGAGGCACAAAATAGACAGTAGAATAAGATAAAACACTATCTCATGGAGCCATTGGACTCGAGACTTTTTCCGGGCAAAATCTTCCTCCTGGGCGAGGATGCAGTATCAAGAAAAATAGAGGTAGGTGCAATTTGCTCGGAAGAAAGAAACAAAATGGAAGTTTTCAAAGAGAAGAAAGAGGGAGCTCCCTTCAGTCCAAGCATGGAATGGAAAGGAAGGAATAGTCTCCCGCATCATTCACTCATTCACATAGTAGTGCAAAACTCCTTCCATTTCTGTCGGTGAGCTTGAGCAGTGGAAGAGTGCTTTAAGTTCTACTGAGTGTTTGAATGAATGAGTCGGCAGCTGATTCCAACCCCAGAACCATCCATGAGTGGGCTGAAGGAAGCTCTCTCCAACCCATCTTTCAATTCCTCCAATAAAGGTGAAGAAACAGAAAAGAAAATAAAAATGTTAAGATCAATTTTTTTTTTAACATTAGTTCTCTCTCTCTCTCGCTCTCTCTCTCACACACACACAAGCACGCACACCAAAAGGAGGTTACGAAAGCAAACAGATAATGTGAGTCATGAGAATGCAGGATGCATAAGTTCTAATCAATCAATAATTTTCCCCTTGACACAGGTTATGAGATTCCCTATCAATGCTTCTAAAATAAGTTTCACGAAAACAAAGATCAAGGTAACAAGATAGCTGTCTTCGCAATTAAATGAAAATTAAGAAGAAGATGTTGATTCACCACTGGTGGATAGCATCCAAATCAGAGATGATATAATGCAACAATAGCAAGCCAAGAACTTCATGAGATTATTCCATTTGAAATTTTATAAAGGAAAAACACCTATCATGATCCTGAGTACCTGAGAAATATGGTGGCAATGTCCCCACCAAGGTTTGCACCCTAGACATCTCCCAAAGAGAAAGCTTGGGAGAGAGGGATCCGACCATCTCAGAAGGCTGGTCGGCCATGATCTTAAGCACCTGAGCCTTGTAGAAAAGGTCTTTAGGATCTCTGAAAAACATAGCATGTTTAGGCCTTTTTGTTACTCCCTTTTTTTTTGAGTAATGGAGGAAGAAAGACACTTCCGGCGGCTTTATGTTGAGGCCTTATTGCTGATTGCAAATTCATATAAGATAGTGGTTTCAGAAAAATTGATATATAATATCCCAAAAAGTTGGAAAACCAAAAGCCCAAAACAAACAATAAATAATCGTCAAGCATGATTCTAACTTCAATCTATTATTCAAGTTGTCATTCAAAGAAAAGTTCAAACCGTAACCAACAAAATATCCAAAAATAATAGAAGAATTGCCTACCTCGCATCTTCTACACCTCTTTAAACCATTACAACTGGAACATCAAATCAAAAAAATGGAGGTCAACAACTGTTTGCTCAGTTGGTTGGAACCTCTCCCTTAAGGGCTTGCCCTTGGAGAATAAGGTCCGGGATTTTAATCCTGTATATTGCTCAAAAAAATAAAAAATCAAGAGGCGACGTGCTCTCCTTATAAATAAGCCCAACCTTTTTTCTCCCAGGGAAGAAAGAGCGGATCAACTAGATAATCCACATATTTCAGAGGGAACAGAAGACCACGATCACCTGTGGGAGAACCAAATCCTCCAACAATACAGCTACATCCACAAATAGATCAATAAAATCGCAAAGCAATGTAGATGAACTTGAAGCTAAGCAAATCTTAGGGGGGGGGGGGGGGGGGGGGGAGCGAGAGAGAGAGAGAGAGAGAGAGAGAGAGAGAGATCTTCCCATTTTCTTCCGAGTGATAGATAAACCTCCAAAGATCCTTGAACTCAGAAAGCCTAATGGTTGGTGGCTGCCGTTCCGGCTTCCCCTCCAAACCCTAATTCCCGTCTCTCAACAAGCAAAGCTGCATATATAGAAGAAAAGAGAGAAACAAGCACAGCCTTCATAAAAAAAACCTTCTAAGAATGCAAAGAAAAAGGAGAGAGTACAGGATATGCCAGGAAATAGAGATTCTTTCCATTCTAAAACACTTTTGGAAACCCTATACTCCAACAGAACCTATTCTTATAATACTCTTCATCTTATACAAGGCAAACTCCAGAAAGTTTTAAACCTTCAGGGCGCACCTCCAATAATTCTTATAAAACCATCTACAGCATGCAGGATAGCCGAAAAGAGAGAGATTACTGAAAGGAAAGAAAGCAGAAAGGGAGAGAATATAAACACAGAAGACACATACCACGTGCCTGCCCAAAACAACAAGGAGGTAAAACAAAGACAACACAATCCACAGTAACCAAATCAAAGACAGAAGAATAAGAGACTTTTTTTTCTCTTGGCTTGCCACCACACATACAAGGAAAAACCTACCCATTTTATGAGGAACGGAAGAGAGGAGAGGTCTCAATAGGAGGGAAGAGACTGTCGACTTAGTTTATGGCAGTTGGGGACAAGGAAAGCGACCGGACGCCGCTGCCAAATCCAGGCAAGGGTATAAGCGACTCAGCTGAGGGGATATCTCGAGTTATCTAATCTTTGGATCAGATCAAACAGATATGGGGGGCACTCAAAAAAGTCCAAAACGAGGTTCACAAGGGCATCGAATACAGGTTTGAGGAAAGCTCGGCGGGTGGTGACTGCCCCTTTGACTTCCTTTTCACTGTGGATGGGGCGGGTTAAACAGTGGAGTATGCCTCAAGTTCTGGGCCCAGATAACCCAGACTGGAGACTGGAGACTGGAGTACCTGGTTAAAGGAAGGAAGAAGTAGCCTTTTAGGTCCATGGAACTTTGAGTCCCCATGTAATTAATAGGTTGGAGGGACCATTTCCGCTTCCAGGCACAGGTGTAGAATGGAGACAGAGGTAAAAGGGATTGAGGCAGCTTGATCATGTGAAAAAGAAGGTGCGGCCACAGATTTTTCCACCCTTATCTCAGCCTGGTTTGTGAACTGAACGTGAAGACGTTGTCTCTTTTATCCGCCTATACAAACCTGGGTAATAATGATGCTGGGGGTCCTTCATCTCTTCTGGTTTTTTCTAGGGTCCTTGGGTCACCTGAGATGCAGATTCATGTCTCAATCTTGTTTTTGCATGATTCACAGTTACATGCTTTTCTTCCTGGTTTATCTAACTAATCTTTGGCTGTGATTGAAGGCCAAAGAAATAAAGTTTAAATAGCTGAAATCTCCAGTGATTTATAGTTGTATAATGATGAATATCAGCCAATATAATAGGAGTGCTATAGCAATTTTCACTTTATATTTTGATATTGATATTTTATAGTGAATATGCTACAATTATGATTGTGAAAAAAGATAGAAGAAAATTACCTGATTGCCCATATCCCCAAATATCCTTGAACCTTTTCTTGATCTAGTAATTTCTTCTTTAAACAAATGATCACTTAGACTTCGCCCACATCATGACCTAATATATAACCAACCCAAGTCTGGATTGTAACCAACAAACCTATAACCACCATAATTTAACTCTTAAGCAGCCTAATTCATTACCCTTAGCTAAGCCCAATATAAAACACGATTAAACTTGTCATAATCTATCTTATGTCAATTGGGTCTTAAAAAATAAACTATCTCATAGCAATCCTGGACCCACTTTATTTTTACCCCTTCCAGTATTTCCAAATTATCCCAAATAAGCTCAATACCATGATAGCTCTCTAGGTCCAATAGGTTAAAATTATTTCAAAGTTACATGTCCATTATTCTATAAGAAGCCTAATTTCTATACATAATTTTCATGGACTAGCCCTGCACCTCTATTTGACCTTTTTCTATTTAATTTAACCAATACTACTTTATCTATTTCTACATTCATATCAATGCGCAATTCAAGTACCATAACACCTTGCATCATCCTTCCTACATCCTCTTACATTTTATTTTTAGACTTCTATATTTCCTTGTCTCCATATTCTTCTTTACCTTATGGTTAGAGGCCTTATCCTTAAATATATCAGCTAAATGAACTAACAAGTACTCACCATTTGCCATGCACCTTCTTAGCTATCAATATCATCATGATTATCTCTACATTCCCTCGCCCTTCTAATCTCATCTTTTAGATGAGTCTAACCAATTCTTACCAACTCACCCATGTCCATCTTACAAGATAAAATCCTATTCATATGTCTTAACTCTACCTAAACTTCCTCCTTGGTAGCCTTAGAACCCTTCATCCTCTTCCTCCAAAAATCTTATCCTTAATCTGATTGTCCAAACCATCCTTAATTCAATCACCCAATCCTTGGATACCTAAGAAACCCATTCCCCTAACTGCCCTTTAGAAGTCCAAATACATCTCTCCTTTTTAACAAGAAGAAAACTATGAGAAGATGATGAGATCAATAGAGCTTGGACGTGAGCTTCTAAGTGGATGTGTACATAAGTATTAGTAGAGTCCTTAACCGTTCCAATGTGAGACTATTTCTTAACACCATGAGGGATGGAATTAAAAAGATATAACATGTAGATTAGATGGAAGCATGAAGATATCGGTAAGCAAGAGATGGAGATATCGTTAAGCAAGGAATGAAGATATCAGTAGGCAAGGAGGATCATGGATTCTTATACCTTGTTAGAATCCAATTCAAAAGCTTGAGCTTGTAGATGGATGGACTTAAGGAGTACTATATAAAAACTATTATAAAACTATTCCTCAACAGGGAGAAGGCCTCTCTAGTCTTAATGTATGGGCTTTCTTCCTAGTTAAAAGTAATCTGTACAAGTGCCAAAAATAACGAACCTTTTTCTCTTACTTGCTTACTAGTCTTTCTAATTTTTCTTCTCTTCTCAATTTTTTTCAGAAAAAAACTTGAGGAATAAATTTGTTAATCCCAATGGTTATATTCCTGGATTTAGCAACCACAGGTTTTGCGTTACATCTATACGTAGTTATATTCTTACATAGGCCAGTAGAGTCTAAATTAAGATGGCGAACCAATGGACGAACTACTGACACTAAATTATCATATTCTGGTCTTTCCAAATGATGATAAAATTATCCTGTGCAGCCATATTTTCTTGCAAGAACCATGTATAGGCCTAAAGAAGAAATACAATTCAATTTATAGAAAGAAAAATAGATAGGTTCTGCTCAGTGATTAGGCGATCAAGCAAATAAAAGCACTGTCGAACACAACTCTGGCAGGCAATTAAGCTCCGCTTGTTATTGGATATATACAAATATAGATAAAACTACGGGAGCATATATGAAATGCAACAAAAGCATAGAGTTTTATCATGAATCGAAAACAAAGCGGACATTTTAAACAGCTAAAGGAGACACCTCAGATTGTTGATTGATGGTTTGTTCCGAAGAGTCAAAGGTTCAAGTTTATCCCGATAGCTACAGCTCTAGTAGATGAACTTTACCGCAAGATTTACTTCAAAGCTAATGTGCAGCAGGGTGGATTTACTTGGAAGTACGCAAGCTAGAGATGAAGGGAAACATATAGATGTGAACAAACTTGGTTGATGATGTTGTTTTCAGGTATCGAACATCCACAAACACGCTGATTGTTTAAGAAGGCACGCACGCTTTTGAAGTTTTCGATATTTTGGTTTGCAGCCATGCCTGATCTTTTTGCTGTTATACATAAATTTTGCTATCATACGAAGGAAAGCATTCGTTTGTTATGAATTTAGGCTTGTTACAGTACCTCCATCCTCGCTGAGGCTTTTCGTGACCTGCAGGAGAAGAAATACTAAACTTAGGCCTCTTCAAAATCTGGAAGATTGGACTAAAATAGAAAGGAAATAACTCTTGTTTTGATGATTGGGAGTCCCAATGACAATTTTTATCTGATAGATTTAGTTTTATGGTTTGTATCCAACACCAACTTAGAGATACCTAACTAATATATATTTCTTGATATATATTTACATATCATTAATATCATCCGTGCTATCATTTATAGAGAATAATTAAGTGGCTTCCCCAACATTTTGACTTCAGAGCACCAATGTTATTGAACTTGCCCTCTTATAATTTTTGCTTTTCACCTGCTGCATTAACATCATGCAGCCTTGTTATCAGAATAGAAGCAATAAGTGTATTCATGGACCACAAATCCGTGATCTCTTTGGAGAGTTATGCGTTGATAGCGCGATCTTGTACTAACACATACTGAAGTACTTGCGTGCAGCTAACACATACTCAATAAATATTGAAGAACTTGCATGCGGCGTTCAAGCTACAACTATGATGAGTTCTGATCTCAGACTTTGCGGGCTGCTCGTCCCTTCACGTTGACAAGGAAACCATGGGCGACAATGAAGCTGCACATATTTGACGCAATCAAAGCCATCTAACAAATGTAAACCGGGTCCAATTACGAGTCCAGTCCAGCCAGGCTTGACTGAGCCCAGACTCCGAGAAGGTTCGGACTTGGGCCCGGCTAGTTGGTTCAGTCGGCCTAGCTCCCACTCCCGAACCTATTAAATCAAACAATCATCGCCGTTCATCTGGTATTCTAATTTAGTGAATGGACGGTCCTGATCTTGGGGGCCATGCGCGCGGGCCGCGCCTCCAATCGCGAGGAGAGCTCGTTAAAAGCCGCGGTGTTCCGAATATTCCGGTGCTCGCTTCTCTTCGCCGCGCGTCGGCCATGGCGTATCGGAGGAAGCACGGTGCGCCCAAGGCCACCACCTTCGAGGACTTCCGATCCACGCCGCCGCAAGTGCCGGAGGGCTCCCTTCCGTCGTCGCCGTCGCTCGCCGCCCAGGCCATCCGCGCCTCCGCCGCCCACCGCGACTCCTCTCTCTCCTCTGCCTATGGCGAATCCGCCTTCTCCTCCGCCTACCGGGATTCCAATCGCCCCAGGTCCCCCCAGGTGTGCCACTTTCGATCTCTTCTCTCTATTTCGGTTCTGGAGTTCCGATTTCGCTCGGATTGCTGCCTCCTTGTATAAATTGGTGGGACACGGAGGTTTTTTACGGGTAGATTAGAATCTTTTATGTGGAGATGATTGGAACTGGTGATTTTCCTTAGATAAGATTTGGAAAGGTGGTATTGTTTTTGGGGTTTGGACGTAACCTTTTTCCCGTAAAGGAGAATTTTTTGGCAAATTGAGGTGCGATTGATCGAGATGCATCATGCAGGCTTATATGATTTCGAGAAAGAATAAAAGAAATTGATGAAAATAGATGGAATAGGGAAACCAATGGATATTTTGGTTTCATAAATTAATTTAGACACAAAAGATTCTAAAAGCAGAGGTGCTTATTTTGGATTGGATTCATTTCCGATATTGAAAGTTTGCGAAATCTTAGTATATTTACAATAAATTATTTGATCAACATAGGGAAAATACAAAGGGTTAAATACTTAAATATTATGAAACGTGAGTGTACGCGGTTGTGTCCCAAACGAGAAGTTGTTGCTTGTTTGTGCTTGCATGAAACATGCTATTTTGACTGCATGCGTCCAAGCGCTTAGGGAATTAGTCAATAACAGTGATATATATTACTTGACCTTTTGGACATCCGGTTTTTAGTTACCTTCAGATTAATTGTCTTTACACCTCTTTTCTGTGTTCTGTAGACTAATATTTATTGGACAAGTTTATTATTGTTTACTTTTTCAGAAGAATCATAGACGACTCAAAAATTAGTCCTTTCTTTCTGTTTCACCAGAAACTTTATTATGTTGTTAGCTGCCTGTAAATTTTGGTACCAATGAGTTATTAGGCGTATGTTCAGTCTGTTGTTTTGTCATGACTGGGGAACTTTGTGTGCAGGGTTCAAATACCTATCGGTACACATCGATAAAAAGCTTGAATGAACCTCAACATGGTTTTTGGGGGATTTTGGCTAGGAAAGCTAAAGAAATTCTTGAAGATGATAATGCCGCCCTGCAATTTGATGAGCATGGTAGGAACCAGCTCCAGATGGTTGACTCATCAACAGGTGCGCAGGTGAGACTTGGAAAGAAAATTGAAATTTCTTTTTCAACATTAAAATCATTGGACTGATACTGATAAGAATGAAATAGTGGTATGAGGCTGGATCATCCAGTCTTTTGGGGTAATAATGGTATTTAACTTGTAGGAAATCTGAGCTTGAAGTTTTTTCTTTTTGGAATGAAAGAGCTTGAAGAAATTAGTGTTTGCTTAAATTTTAGCATGTTATTGGCTTGTAGCATTCCATCTTTTATGTTTCAGGAAAAAGAAAACTTGTTGGAACAGTTTGGTTATTAATTCATTTTAGTTACCATTATTAGGCCTAATCTTGCATAATTGCATTGTTTTGTGCTTGTATCACTACTTGACCTTATGCGTTTTGGTGCTAGGAGCCTAGGATTTAAGTTTTTGCTTTTCTGACTTCAATCTGATGACAGCAGTTCCATCGATCCTATTCTGAAGGCTACCGGAAGGCACAAAAGCCTGCACTTCATAAAGGATCAGATTCAATTGCTTCTTCCCTTAACCACATTGGTGGTACAATCAGAAATGCCCTTGAAGTAAGTTCTCCCAGAGTTCTTTACCTTTGGTTATTCCTCGATTCCCATAGTTATTCAAGTCGCAAATGGAAAGCTTCCTTTTATAAATTAACCTGGTGATATTCAGATCATGTGATCACTTCTAATAGTTATACCAGCATATTCCTTGTTTGGTTTCCAAAAAGTGTTTATATTCTGTATTGTGCAAATAGAACTTGATATTACTTTGATAATGTCCGATTTTCAGCATAAACTTCTGGTTTATATTCTCAGTTTAAGTAATTCTGTGTTCCTTACTTTTGTCAGGAAGGCCTGACAATTGTGGAGAACAGAACAGCTGATATCATTCAAGAAACACGAAAGCTGCAAATTAGGAGAAAAGCAAGTGGTTCCAGTGCACGAGATCGGCCTACGGATACATTGGTTCCAAATACTCTCTCTCAGATTCAGACAGACCAAGAAACACAACTGAAGGCTTCACGCGACGTAAGGTGGCAACCGTGTATCACTGGATTACAAAGGAATTTTACATTTGTCAGTCTGGGCTACTTCATCAAATAATGCATTATACCAACCTTATTTTCCAAACCAAAATCTGTGAACCATCTCGAATTGCCTGGTTTGGAACGTCCCGGGCCGTACCAGTGGCAAACCATGATGGTTCGTCTTTGAAGCCGAGATGCCTCTCGCCGCCAGAGGGGTAGAAGGAGAAGGAAAAAAGAGAAAAAGAAAGAGAGCTGGGAAGGGAGGGAGGGGAAGAGGAAGGAAAAGAGGCTGGCCGGGACAGGGCGGTGGAGGCCGAGGAGCTTCTACGCAGAGGAAGCGGAGGCCGGGAAGACGTGAAGACGGAGCTCCGCCTTCGTCCCCATTTCTCGTTCAAAATAGGAGCCTGGAGGGGGCTCCTTTTATTTTTATCTTTTTTAAGTTGAAGTCAGCAAACCTCACCTACCTCCGCGTCTTCCAGGTCTCCGCCTCCTCCACCAGCCGGCCAGGGCCGGCCTCTTTCTTCCTTCCTCTCCCTCTCCCTCTCTTCCTCGCTCTCGCTCTTTTCCTCTCTCTTTCTCCCTCTCGCCTATCTCTTCTACATTGTCGGTACAGGTCCATACCGACTCATCGTGCCGGGCAACTAGTACAGTGCCAAGTACTGGTTCTACTATCTTTGTTCCAAACATTATATGATTTGGTCAAGATTTCAAGATTTGCAATTCCATGCATGTGTTACATGGAAATATTCTTGAAAGCAGTAAAGCTTTTTGAAAATTGGAGAGTTTCAGGTAAAGACAGACATGAATAAAGTCGATGCATAAGATCTGAGTGGGAAACTATGCTTCCTGAGTTCAGCTCATCTTGATGGGAGGAATAGCTATAGATTGTTTCCCTAAGAATCAGTGAGAATCCTCATCTCTTATGTCATCCTTTCAGAATGAACTTTTCACTCATTAGTTAGCAGGTCTTAGCAGGATATGTCTGTTCTAGGTTTGTCTAGCCCATCATGGTACAAGCATTCTGCTGTCATGCAACGGTTCCTTGCTGTTTTCACCTGATAACTATGTGCAGTTGATATTAAAATTCTATATAGCAGATTTGGCTTTGGAAGTTTTTTGTTATTCCACAATAAAAACTTATTACACCTTCCGTTTCCTCAAACAAAATAATATTTCGCAAAATAAGAAATAGCCTTTTGTTTATTATTGCAGGTTGCAAATGCAATGGCTGCTAAGGCCAAACTTCTTTTACGAGAACTAAAAACAGTCAAGGCAGACCTGGCTTTTGCAAAGCAGCGGTGCTCCCAGTTTGAAGAGGAGAACAAAATCTTGCGAGAGAGCCGTGAAAAAGGAACCAACCATGAAGATGACGACCTGGTATGCATGTTCCCTTGTAGTTTTCGTACGTCAAATAAGAGCTCAAAGTTCCGGAAATTTTGCATTATTTTTCCTAGATGCCTGTAATACCCGAGTTTCTGCACATAGCTTCAGCATTTAATTGTGATATCATTCACTTAATCACTTCTGAGGAAGATGGTTACATCAAAAAATTGACATCCCATTTTGTGTTCTACGAGAGTATGGGCAGCAATGCTTATGTAGTGGAGCTGTAGTGTCATTTTCCTGTCCTGAGATCTTATGACCATATTTCTGTTCTCATGTGCGGACGCAGATAAGACTCCAGTTGGAGACATTATTGACTGAGAAGGCAAGGCTGGCAAATGAGAACTCCTTATATGCACGAGAGAATCGGTTCCTGATGGAGATTGTGGAATACCATCAGCTTACCATGCAGGATGTTGTCTACTTGGATGAGGGCGTTGAAGAGGTCTACCAGATCCCACCCCATTCCTCGCCATCTCGTTCTGCACCTGAATTCCCCTCTCCTGTCCTCTCTATCACTCCCTCTCCATCTCCTGACCCGGCTTTTCCATCATCTCCCAAAGTCTCCACACCGAGAACCCCTACCAATCCTGCATCTGCTCCAAAGATTATTGCGAAGGCTGTGACTCCAGACATACAGACAAGTCCATTGGAGACATCTCCAGAGGCCGAAGGTCCCAAGCAGCAGGAGATTATTCCTTCGCCATCTTCAACAGTTGAAGGTCCCAGGCAGCTGCAGTCTCCAACCTCGCCCGCCTGAGATCTGAGTAGACCAATTCTATCCTTCTCCACTTAGATGTGCTTGGTTGGTTTGTGCATGTAGAATTCATTGATTCTGGATTGTATTGTTTGTAATCATAAACTATGACGTCCTTTGTTGGTATCATCATTATCTACATACTTATGATAACAATGTAGGTTTTCTTGGGTCTTATGTGCCATCTTCCATGCAGTTGGTTCTGTAACTGCCTCAGTGGTTTGAGTTTTAGATTCTAATTCGTGTCTGCTTGGATTGAAAATAGGGGACCGAGTTTTGGCTACTGTCAAATTAGACTAACGCTGCTTCGAGAAAAAAATTGTTGCTGATCTTGCTGGTTCTTTAGTTGCTGGGATTTAGCTCCTCATTAGCGCTAATCTTGGGTCCTTTGGTCTCTTTCTTTGTGGAGAAAATTTACCCTTGTAGCTCAACTCTTTCTTATAAGAACATAAAATCTGTGTGTATGTGTGTGTGAGAGAGATGCGCACTTTGGATTAGCTTACTGTTTCTTATAAGAACATTAACTCTTATAATCTTTTCACAAAGACCCACAAAAATATTGTACCATTAAAGTAAAACTCACCCAAAACTATTTTTTCAGAACAAAGAACTCAAACAAAGCGAGAGAGAGAGAGAGAGAGAGAGAGAGAGCCATTGCCCTAAAAGTATGGTAAATGATCTTACTCCGAGGACTCGATGGAGCAGCCGACGCGGCCAAGCTGACCGTCCTGTAAATCGGCCCGAGCCCCGATCTTCTACAATATCTCTAATAGCCTCCTCGGCATCAAGGACTCCGAGTACACCAAAACGGAGAAGCCCGAGGGAGATGAACTCTTTGCCTCTTTTATCCGGCGGAACCATTGAATACAGACAGCAAAAACACGTGTAGGTCAAAGAGACTTATACACACGCTTTTTCTTTTTTCTTTTTTTCTTTTAAATTCTGTTCTTTTCTTTTTTAAGAACCAGTATGAAATAAAGCCGAGTGAAAAAAAATTGTGCAAAGGGAGGATTTGCACCTAAGCCACTAGTAATCAATATTTTGCAATTTTATCAAATCAACCAGCTGGCGCTTTCACGACCGATGTCCAAAATCTTCAACAAAAATACAATTTGGGTTGAAGCAGGTTTGGTTGGCCAGGTTAGGGACATTGAAGTTAGCACTTGTATGAGCATGGTTTGAGTTTAAATAGAGTTTGGTGAGGAAAATGGAAATTAGGTTCGAGTTAAGTTAGCAATGCTCGACCCGATATTGAATTGTGTTTGGTTACTTAAATTTAATTAGAAATCTAAACCTAACAAAACTTAAAATTGTAGTACCATGCTCAATAGAAAACTCAGTTAAAACTCAGTGCATTGAACCTGGAGTCTAAAATAGGCATATCTTGACCTAAATAATAATTATATAGATGGGTTATTACATAGTCATGCTTATATTTTTTTATACAAGTACATAAGTCTAGAACAGACCAGTACTTATAGAAAAGATGATGCATAAATCCCTTACTTGCATTCTTTAGTAATTTGTATCCATAGTTGCAAGCTTAACAGTTGGTAACAATATGATGAGAAATAAAGAATCAGAATCAAAAGATCCGGTAAGTTCAGTAAAATCTCAATAACATAAATATAAAAATAAAATAATAAAAATAAAAATTCTAAATATTTATATACTTGTTTATTTCAACATAAGTACAAAGATGCGGGAGAAACACCACCATTATCAATAAATATTTTTTTAATTTTATTTTAGTAATATTAACATCATGTTTTGTGATTATTAAAATATTTTTGTTTCTTTTATTATTAATAAGTAATTTGAAGCATCTTGAGTCCCAATATTTTTTTTAAAAAATAGAAATATGTTGTGATTTGTTTTTTTAAAGTGATTCACGGCATCCAAGGCCCTAAAGCAACTTCACTCACGTGCACCACAGGTGCCACGTATTTGGTCGTGACTCATCACAACACGTGGCAGTAGATCGCAAGAACACCATCCTATAGTAGCATGACGCGTGTCCAAGCAGACAAATAAAAAGACAACCCACTCCTAGATCCTCAGAAAGGACGCGCACTTCAAAAACGCCTGTCCACGGTGCAATCCAGCATTCCAGCCCGTCGGATCGCCACCCCCAACGTGTGGCCCCCTGCCCGCCACATGTCGACAAGAAGCCGACAAAGATCCCTTCGGGGCGCTGCCGCCTTTACGTCCCCTTCACCACCAATCCACTCGCTTCCAAACCACCCTCCATAGAAATTCCTATACGACCATCATGCCTACCGCCCGTTTTTCCATCGACACGAATCCTAAAGTCTCGCATATGAATTTCTGCGGTGGAATTAGGGAATGATGCGCTGTGATATCGCAATGACACAGACCCTTCGACCGTCCCGTTGCACCAGGGTGCGGCACAGCGATCGAAAGGTTTCCAATCCCCATCGATGTGATTTGATACTACCTCCCCGTGATGGCGTACGGTACGATACACCATAGGGACCGGAAAGGCCATCTGGACCGCATCAACGGTCCAAGGACCGAAAATTAACCCATGCAGGTACCCAGCAATGGGAAATGTTGTTTGATGTTGGTCGATTTCTGGTGTCCAAGTTGAGGTGGTCATTATATAGTTCGAAGAAGTAAGAGTATTTTCGTATTTGGACCCTGACGGGGGCGATCATCTTGTGGGCTCCAGTTTCCACTTACGGCAAGATCATACAGCTACTCCCCCGTGAACATTAATGTTCCACGGGCATTGATGAGCTGGATTCGCGGGCCCAGCTAGCAACCACATAATTGTCATCTGATGGCTGTAATTGAGACTCACCTAGAACCCATGGACCATGGACATTAACTTAGTCTCGTCCTTCTTGGTCAAAGTCCAACGGATATCGCGCACACCATTAGGATCTTTGCATAAAGGACCCTGTTTAGGAAAACGTTTCTCGAACGAGTCCAAGAAAAACTGAAACGAGTCCAGGAAAACCTGAAAAAGGTGCTCGGATCGAATCTATACGTTGCGAAAAGGGCTGGAAAGAAAAATCCCCCCACCCGCGAGAAAAGCCATGTCGCCGACGCTTTCGTCTCTGGGGAGGGGGAGTTTAGGGGCATTTTGGGAATTTCGAAAACGCCAGTGGGTTTTATCAGTGGTTTTATGCTGAAACAACTCCGTGCTTTTTTTTTTCCCTCTCTCTCTCCTCTTCGTACTAATTTTTTTCCTCGGTTTTTTTGGAGCGATTTAGGGTTTTGGGAGGCCCTAATCTCGCCCTCGACAGCTATCTCGATCTCGCGAGAGCGTGGGATTCGATCCGGAGGCGATTGCGTCGCGCTTTTTTGGCGTGAGATCTGCGGAGTTTTTTTTTTTTGGAAGTCGGAAATCGGCCTTCAAGGCGAATATTGCTGAGGCTTCGAAGTGATTGAGTTTTTGGGAAAGTTTTGATTTTGAATTCGCGCGGCTGGAGTTGGATTTAACCTAATAGGGATTTCGATTGACCGACATTGGTGGAGCTCTAGCCGTGACAGGTCTGGATTTCTGGAAGCTAGTGAGTTTTGAGCTGGAGTGGAGGGCTTCTAAAAGAGAGATTTTGCTGAAGGAATTGGGGTCTCTCGTCGAGTTCTGGGGACATTTCGTGGAGGTTTAGTTGGAAGAGGCTACAAAGACAGAGGCATTGCTGCAGATTGTATCGATCTGGACGCTGCTAGGGTTTCGATTGAGCGGGATTCAGGTACTTCGGAGAAAGATTCGCCTTTTAGTTGTATGTCTGCTGTTTCTTTGATGATTTCATATGAATGTACTAGACAATGAGTCCATTGCTTTGGAAGTTGGAAAGTTTGTTAAAGTAGAAGCTGGTTTCCTCTTGTTTTCAGTTTTCTGCTGTAATTCTCGAGCATCTCTTCCACCGTTAGATACTCTACTATGGCTTTGTTCGTTTCTATTTTTAAGTCTTAGAAATGAGGAGAGCCAGGAGCATGTCGAGTCTTTGAATCAGCTGTCTGGGAGATTGTGTGGTCATTCGCTTATTTTGCCCAATCCCTTGCAAAAAAAAACTTGAAAGAAAGAGGGATTTGGGGCACTATATGTAATCTATATAAAACCTTCAGAGATCGGCCAAGGTTTGGAAGAGTCTTCAAAAACTTTCCGCATCCATGGAGTCCGTTCACCATTTCATGATCATCCTTGTGCTTGTTGGGGTTCTATCAGCATATCAATATAAGGCCCAATCGACTGGAGGTTCCATAATATCTTCAAGATCACTGGATGCACTCCTTCAGGACTATGCTTTCCGAGCTTTTGTCCGTCCCCGCACCGGAATACAGTATGATGGTCAAGTCCCGTCCAATATCACTGGCATCAAGATTGCAGCATTGCGGCTCAGGAGTGGGAGCTTATATAACAGAGGAGTTAGCTTCAAGGAATTCCACATCCCCAAAGGAGTCATCGTTCAGCCATATGTGGAGAGGCTTGTGCTGGTTTACCAAAACTTGGGTAACTGGTCCTCTACCTACTACAACCTTCCTGGTTTCACCTACTTAACTCCTGTGCTAGGTCTCCTTGCTTATGATGCAGTGAATCTGTCTGCAAACAACTTGCCGGAATTAGGTGTTATTGTTTCAAAATCACCCATATCGATTAATTTCACAAATGTAAGCATGGCACCAAGTGCCAGATGCGTGTATTTCAATTTGGACGGAATTCCGGAGTTCGGAGATTTAGTATCAAGTAGTGCTTGTTTAACATACCGACAGGGTCACTTTTCCATTGTGGTCAACACCAGTGGTGTTGCTCCTTCGCCTGCACCAAGTGAAGTCCCAAGTCCCAGTCCAAGCCCTGTTCGCGCCAAGCGTAATGCGTCTAAGGTGTGGAAGATTGTTGGTGCTGTTGTTGGTGGGTTCGCCGCTTTGGTTCTATTGGCATTGCTTGTGGCATGGATGTGTCGGTATAGGCAGAAAAGAAAGGTGGCAGAGATGGAACGGCATGCTGATGTAGGAGAAGCATTACAAATGGCAAGGGTTGGAACCACTCAGGCACCTCTGGCCTCAGGGACACGGACACAGCCAGTTCTTGAGAATGAATATGTTGCTTGAGTTATTGCATAGAATGAGTACCAAACTGGTGCCCTTTCATTGCTGGTATGTGAGGAACAAGCTGAGGATTTTCTTTCAGGTGTTTGATATGTACAGAGTGCGTGGACAAGCACCACCATGTTCTTTTGCCCAACTGTCAATTAAGAGGTGGATTTTCCATGATATTGGTTGGGTACTGGGCTCGACATTTATTTAATATTGGATGACACATTCTTTTTGGGGGAAGATGTTCTTGTGTTTGGATGGTTCCAGTCCTAGTTGCTCAATGGTGCCCATAATCATACAGGGTGAAGATTCAATAGTTGCATAAACACGTAATGCTCGAGATGGGCATTTCGTGCTATGCTCTGGTCTGGAACTGTTTCAATTATTTGTTAGGTAAATGTGTTGAAGCTTTTCAATAAAGATGAGGTATTATTCTTTTCTTGCTATCTGATGCGTTTCTGATATGCTCATATGTGAAATTCTAGTTTAAAGATTATTGCAGTCAATTCCTGTAAATATGTGCTGTCTACTTACTCTTTTCAAACCAGTAGCTGTGCTAGATATAGACCAAAATAAAGAAAGGAAAAAAAGGGGAAGAAACTGTGGTTACGATTGTCTGGAAACAGATGCGAAGGTTTAGAAAATTTCAAAATCACTATTCATTTATTATCCGCTTTTCTTTGACGAGGTATTTTCTAAATTAGAGCTTCACATCTACGGCGGTTCCTTTATGGGGGAGAAGAATGAATCGTTCCTCAAAAGTTCAAAGAAAAGCGCAATGTAATATTTTTGGAAGTACATTGATAAACAGACTGTTAACAAATTTTAGATGAAGGAAGGGGTGGTTGTTTGAAATGTTACCAAATTGCTTTGATGCTTCCATCTTATTTCATTAACAAAACCCATACAAACTTAAATGAAAGAATGAGGATGAGATAGTGGCCATATGTATCTTGAAATTTAATAAAGAGGTATAAGCATGTAAACATTACTCTTTATTGTAGAGAATGCCAAAAGCATAATATTACAAAGAAATGAGCATATCGAATGATTTGTTTTTGATGGCATCTTCGACAAGTTGGCCAGCATATTTTGTGGTCCAACACCAATGTAGAGCATGGGAACTTAAAAGTCATATTCGAAGAGGGGGGCGGAATATTTAGGTCTCTGTACAGTGCATATGGTTATTTTTTCTATATTCTGCTTCACAATCTTTGAATCACACAATAGTAGCACCACTTGTAGTCTAACTGCCCCATACCCACTATTGTGGATGATATGTATATCATAATCATTTTTTTTTGTTTACAAAGACCAATCCTATGCAGTATCAGTGAATATTTTTGCCTTTTCTGTCTTAATTTAGTATGATTTTGGTTTTTATGTTTCTGGACAATTTCAGAGTCCTGCTGACTAATCTAGTACCGTCATGATTCTCAATTTCTGGAGAGGTTCTTAATAAGATGCATCCGGCTTAAGAAATGAAATATCATCCATCCACAGATGGTTGAATTTGGAAGGTAAGACCACCATCTTCATTTGTCCTCACCTAATTTCAGTACTAGGTATGGTAGAACATCTACATCAACCAATAATTATACCAGTATTGCTAAAAGCCAATGAAGCAGTGGCCCCTTAGTGACACCCTTTCAGCCTTTCTGAATCCTCACAAAGATGTCTTGTTCAGATCCTATGGAGTCTTCAAGGGTAGCATAGGTTAGTGACACGGTTGGTTCACAGTTTTATTCGAGCTCGTGGGAGTGAACATGATTTGTTTTAAGTGCAGTGGTCTCTTGTTGCAGTCCAAGATAGTGTAAGTGGGGTTTAGAATGTAATATTTTAACCAGCATACGAGCTATCAAGTGAAGCCTTTTGAGCTGCCTCTTTGCACCCACAGTACTCTTGATGCTTCTCTTATGCATAAAACAGAAGTACAAGAGAGGGACTACCAAATTCTCATCATCCCTTCTCTTTAATCAGTCAGAACCCTCTCAGGTACCAGAGTTCTACAACCATTAGAAAAGAATGGAAAAATATTATTTCACCCCTTAGCTTATGTGTGCAATATCCTTTTTGCTTGTAAAAATGTTAGAAAAATGGGAAGAGGAGTCTTTTTTTTTTGGTAACATGGTAATTAAGAGAATAAGCCATCTCATCCATTAATGCATGCTCGCATACATCTTGAAACTTCTAGGGAAATTACTTGCTGGCACTTTCTCTTTTCTTTTCCTTTCTTCTTTTTTTTTTTTGATTCATTTGTCGACAGGCCCTGGACGTTATGCTGGAAAGTAGAGTTTTCTTAATGAAGAAGTAGTGGGACTTTTAAAGGTAACATCTGAACAAGCTGTCTCAATGCAAGTAAACGAGGTGACATTAACAATTAAACCTTTGCAAGCTGATCTCTCTCTCTCTCTCTTTCTTTTTGTCCTTTTTGGTAGATAGAAAGCTGATCTCGTAAACAGTTGGATGCCTTCAGATCACGGTCACAAGCGCAACGACCTTCTTAAATTAATTCCTCCTAACAGAACTTTCACTGCTAAAAGTCAACAAGATTAAGCCGGTCTTTCGGCCACAATGAAAATAAAAACTAGGCAGCCTGTTGTGGGCCCAGAGGCAATCTTGTGACTTAAGCATTCGAATTGTTTCGATCGTCAACGGTTAAGATGTTGTTTTCTTTTTTCGAATAAAATCTCCCTCTCTAGAAGGATTCCTGAGTGAAACCGACCAGGAGCAACCCATAAAGTCAGCTGAAACTAGAATACAAAATTCAGATGGAAAGTATATCTAACTTTATAATTCGGGGGGCATGAATATATCGTTTTTATTCTTCTTAAGACAACTCTTCTTGACGCTATCATTAATGTGACGCCCTAGGTGGTTTCTTTTCTCTTTTTTTCCGCTCTTTAATTAATTAGACAAGCATATATTGGAAGTTGGTAAATATTTTAAGACTCGTAATGGTCCTGAGTTTTTTACTAAAAATGGAGATAGATGGAAGGGGTCCCGAATGCAATTGAGAGATAGGTCTAAGACTTTCTAGAGAGAAAAAATCAAGGCCCAGAACACATGGGGGCAAGCTTGAGGGAGTGTTGGTATTTTCTTTTCCTTCTTTTGCTTTTCTGATGAGAGAGAGGTTATTATATCCACCAATTAACAGGAGATTGCCACCTTCCCCTTTTTTTTTTTCTTTTTTCTTTTTTTTCTTTTTTGGTACATTGGCGATTCATATGTGACGGATGTGAATGTGGCCAACAAAATCAGAAAGCAAAAAATTACATAAAGATTCTGGCACTGGCCCGTAGTCTGCTCAAGTGAAGTCTTCCGACTTCCGAGTGGTGAACTGCATAAGAGACCATCCAGTCTGCTGCACCATTCGCGTTCCACTAGACGTGCGAAGCCTGATGGGAGGCGCACTCCTCCAATAATCTATGAATATCGCAGAGCAACGGCTGGTCCTCGACTAAGCAGCCTCGATCCCGGATCTACTTGATCATCGTGCCGAGGAGATTGCCATCCTTCAAAACACATTTTTGAGCATCCTTCCACCCGCTCGAGACCAACACTCCACGAACAATCAACTAATGCATCCAAACCCAAAACTTGTAATTGTCTCATGTAGAATAGTTAAAGAGCAAGAGCAACAGTTTTTCTATTAGATAGTCGTTATCTAATAGAAAAACTTTTGATTCGTAGTAATCTGGTATACAGGATGCACGTAACATGTAAAGAGACGAAAGGTAAAGAGTAACAGAGCAGAGCAAACGCTGGATTGGATTTCAACCAATCGGATCAGGTGGGGTATGGTAGATATATTTTCCAAGCTCAACAATCGATCAGTCAGATCATTTTTTCACCCGAACCTAATTAAAATAAAACGTCAAGCCTAGAGTCAACTAATATAGGTCTACCACGAGTGTAGAATCGAAATGATAGTCTTTTAATTGGAGAATTGATAGTTACACTTCAAATTTTAACTATGAGATTACTCATATTAGGGATTCAATGCTTCTATTTCTTCAGCCGGCAGCAGCCCCAAAACAAGAAGGATGGACGGCGATGGCAACAATATGGTGCAAAACCTTAACATATGGTGCAAAACCTTGCATAGACAGCTGCAATCTACCAATATGACATTAAAAGTGAAATCACCAACTCAAGCACAACTCAAGCAAAATCAAATCATACGAAGCACATTAGTCCCTCTGGTGGCTTCCTGTTCCATAAAAAATTAAATTGATCGCTGAAAGTTCAACTTTAACAGCACATCCCCCAAAAGGCATTATTCTATCTGAAAGCAAAGACATGAAGTAATTTGATCGATTCAAAACAAGAGCACAATCCAACATTCTCCAATTGTTCAGTGTTCACAGACTTATGGCCCCAGTTAATGAACCAGCCAACCATCTACAATATTTTAACTGGAATTCTCCACTTCGACCAAAGAGGGGTTCTCATGTGCATAAATAAGAAAAAGACCAAATAAAAACATGGCACAAGGTGCCTTAAAGCTCATTGTCTCCAATACTTGAAGGAACATTATTACCATCTGCGATGAGCCCCTCCCATGGACAACCAGTTCTGCATCAAGGCATCAAAATTAGAATGCTTCATGATGTATCTATCAGCAAGACTTGTTTAGTAGTTCATGGTAACAAACCAAAATGTTCCTTCTTCAAGATACTGTGTTTTGTCAAATAACAAAATCTTCAATTCTGAGAGGCCAAGTGCATTCATAAAGTGAAAATGAAGTACATGACTTATTTTGCTGATACTTATGTTAACAGTACAGGCAATGCTTTTTCACACCATGCAAGCCATGGACCAGATCCTACAGTTCCTGGGGAACACATTCCTCAAATCATGTGCTTATCATAAATTACTCAAGCATTTTCAAGGTATTTTCCAATTGTGAATGGAGAGAAGGATGAGAGAATTCCTCTCTGATTTACTTACTTGGCCAGACTATTTTTGGCCCGAGCTCAAATGTAGCTCATTGGGTTGAACTTAAGCCAAGGATGCTGGTCCAAGCACGAGTTAGGCTGACCTTGGGCCAATTTTATATTAATGCAGACTTAAGCCCGAGCACACATATAGCCTGGCACAGCCCATCTGATGTGCATCCTTGGTGGTAGTAGCTCTTACTCTAGTCCAAGTAGCCATTTAATTCCTTTAGCTGTTATCACTATTGGTCCCAATAGGTAGCCTCTTCCACGTGTGGCTTACAATCTAGCCTTTCGTCTACTTAGCACATAGTCTTTTCCATATATTTCCTCTTTTCGTGATTTGATACTTGTGACTTGAACAATTAGAATAATATGAACCTAGGTGAAAAAGGTCTATAATGCTAGGACACCAAAATGGCAATACAAAAAAAAAGAGAGCATCCTAGTGCATAAGGCTCCCAGCCTCCCACCATTATCGGGTTTGAAGAGGGTCAAATGTACGCAGCTTTAACTTGCATGCAAAGTGGTTGTTTTCGTATTCAAACCCGTGACACCTAGATCATAATGGAGCAATCTTACTTTTGTACCAATTGGCAATTAATGTCTATGAAATACTAATTTAAAAGTTAAGAAGATGCGGTAATATGAACCAAAGTAACTACCCAAAAAGAATATTGTTTAACAGGTTTTATATAGAAGTCACTTTGACTTCATATCATTAGAAATTTGATTTTAGTCTTAGGCATCATTTTGTAATTATTATACAAGCTTCCTCTCAAAACCATGAGTCAAGTTGAAGAGGTTCTCTTTATTAGAGTTTGAACCCTCAGGTTAATCCCCCCAAACCATTATGGTTGATAACCCTTAACTCTAATCAAAAACTTTCTTCTTCCCCTACACCCTTTTCCCACTTTGTTGTTGTCTGTGTACTCACTACTCATAGAGGTGGGATTTTATGAATGTTGGCATCAAGATGATAGATTGGCTGCGTAATCTTGACACATGCTCAAAAGAAATAATACATGCAAAAAAGAAAAGGTTCCAGTTGAAACCCATTAGTCTGCATCAGCCATGCTGATGCCCCTACAAAGTAACTGAAGTAGTGGATGGATTGGCAGTGTAGGAAACTACAAGCCAAAATCCTAAAGGAAATTTCAATGATACAACTAGCATTGGCTTGATTCAATTTTTTTCAAAAAAAAAAGAGGAAAAAAGAAGGAACTACATCTACTTAACCAGTGGTCAAATTCAGAATGATGTTAGCATGATTGCATGCGTGAAAGGAATACCATTAAGAGTTCAATCTATTATGTAAATTTACAGTTGAAAAGTAGATCAGCAATTCACATTCCTAGGCTATGAAAAAGACATATAATTGGAACACCTCTTTATGGTGGCTCAAATCTTTAATGCATGAATGACAGTTCCAGAATCAGAAACGAGTGAAATCAGTCAAAATGTTGATATTAGTTAAATAGCTAAAAATGTATTCATCAACTTTTATGGTAATTTGGTTCAATGAACCAATGATACGGACAGGGGACATCATAGTAGTGACTCAAATCTTTCCCATATTGACATGGAGTTCCATAATGAGAAGTGTAAACTCGCCACCATGTTGATGATAGCTGAAAGTGAAGATTGCCTGCAGACAAGCACCAACCTTATGGTGTCATGATCCAATAGCACATATAATATGATTCTCACCATGGTCTTTTGGCATAGAAAAGGCTCACTAAAAGACCATTGATCTGGTACTTTTTTGTGTTTGGAGATGCATGGACTTTGTTAGATTTTGGTAAAGAATTGTGGCATTAACTTCCCAAAGTCAAGTTGACAATTTTAACAGAGACACTTAATTGGACCAAACAACAGTTGGTCAGCATCAGCAATAATATTCCTCGAAGAAGTAGATAAACCATATGAAAGCAACAAGATCAAATTAGAGAAATGATACACAAAATGTCCTCTCATAAAGAAGTAGCACTAATAACAACAAAATTCATTATAATTTTTTTAAGAGAAACATTTGAGACATGTAGCAGGAAACACTTCTGGAAAAAAAAAACCCAATTAATTAATTCATAGTGAAATTCTTAAAACTTTGTTGGTGTAAGTTCTCCTACATACAAGTCTACCACAAGAAGTTAAATCAGCTAAAAACTAAAATAAGTCACCCCAGACTTATTTTCCCCAATACTCATTAATATATTCTGTACATTTCTGTTAAAACTCGAGTGATCCAAACCTCACCCTTAGATCTGAAGGAATTGGAACTATTAACAAATCTATATTATGGACTATATGGTCCCCTGTAATCAGAAGATCCAACTTGATGATGTTATTTACATGTAAGTCATGTGAAAGTCCATATTTTAAAATTTATTTGACTATATGGCTTTAGAATAGCTAATCACTAATAACTCTAGTCTCGAACAATAAAATTGGTAAGCCCTTTGTTTAGAGTTCATTAAAAAGTAAAAGACAATAGCTTGTATATTACAGCCAAAGTCATCAAGATTGGGACTGAGTCGTAAGAAATGTATTGAAAAACAAGAGTCAACTATAATGTAGATGAATGGCAAACAAAAGCCATACACACAAGAAGTCTAGTTTCCATCATCAGCACATGTATAGCATGTCCAATTGAAACAAATGTTACATTCAGTTATTCAATACATCTAAATGATATCTATCAATTCACCTTAACCTTTTGGTGGTGTCATAGAGAGGGGCAGACAAGGATGAAATTTTAGCATCTGGTTGTAAAGATATGAAAATTTGCCTCGTACTTTTAACTCCACGGGTTCCAAATAACGGGCTGCGTGTGAGCTAATTTTACCACCTGAGACTTATTGACGATAAGTAATTCTAAAATCCATATGATCATATAAATTATAGAAAATAGAATTCCACATGATATAATATGTATGTAACATGATCAAGTTTGATCTTAAGATCCAGATGGCTATGTAATTCATAAAACGGATTTAAATTTTTAGATCCTATCTGATCTTGATCCAAGGATGAGATCCAGATTTTTTACCCATTCTAATCCCGATCATAGGACCTCGATCATAAACCGTAAGGTTTTAACAACAATGTTTACAACCTTATGGCAAAATCTTATCTTCATTTTTCTTAAAACTTTCTCCATGACAGGATAATTGAATTGATACATAGTATGTGAATATCTTGAACAACTGGAACATTATTTATTAATTCTCCATTCATCTACTGAATAGTTGACCATTTTTCAATTTTCATGTTTCGTTTATATTTTGAATTTTTTGAAAGATATCAAAAAAAATAAAAAAACCTATAATCTGAAACACAGTCCATGATCTGAGCCTATCTAAATTATTCTATGATTTAAGAATCTATCTCGATCTTGACAACATCGATAGATTCCTCTCATTTGAAGATGCATTAAGTCTAAGACTTCAAAAATTAAAACTTTGAGTTCATTAAGTCTAATCTGAAATGAGTATTTGCATGCCTGTATATACCTAAATCAAGGTTTGCCGAACTGGTACAAGAGATGTCGTGTATAAATTAGCCCCATGTCCACGAGTTATCACATGGTACAGCTATAAATTATTTTGTATGGAAAGAACTATAATACATTTACTATATAACTATAACATTCACAAAATAATATGTGTAGTTGCCATCATTATGATGCCACAAACAACTTAATTTTTTATAGATTCAACAAAGAAAGAGATACAAAAACAGTGTTGTGCTAACCAACCAATTCATCATTATTCAGGCATGAGGTTTGATGTGGAGATGTCTTGGGTTATATTAGTAATTTCCATCTATTTTTTAAATGTAATAATCTCGGCGACCTTTTTCACATCATGATTTCAAATGCCCAACCTTCTACCATAAGATACGCTCTATAGGAATATATTGTTGCACTCTAGTTTCACTTTAGAATTGTTTTTTGGTTGTCCAATTCACAATTACATTAGGAGAGGAAGTCCTTGTCAGAAGACATATATGTGGCTTGATTCTTAGGCATGGAGATAGTTCAAGAATGAACAAACACTTGAAGCCAGAGTACTTCAAACTTTAGAAGTCAAGCTATTATCTCCATCTTCAAAATATAAGAAAGATGAGTGTGCCGTATTCTCCCTTTTTTCATAGGAGTTAGGAGAGAGAGAACCTCCCTAGAAATTTATTAAAAAAAAATGAAGAGAATTGTAGACAGGGAGAGAAACGCCAACCAAAGACCCACACAAACAACTCAGCACCAAAGCCCCAGACCTCTCAAAACTTAGTCAGAATTTCAATTTTGCATCAAATTGAACCAACCCTCCCCCCCCCCCCATGATGATCTTTTCATAACACCCCCCATTCTTAAAGTGGTCCAAGAAGGTTCTACTCCTTGCTTGGTGCTTTCCGACCGTTCTCTTCCAGGGCTTTTAACCTAATGGTCGCAGGTTCAAGTCCTGCTATACCCAAAAAAAACTCTCCCTTTCATTCCTTAACTCATTCATCCATGAATTTCTTTCCCGCTACCCCCCTTTTTGGTAGGAGATAGTTTCCTCTCCCGCTTAAATTCCTTGCATCGGATAGAAGCAGCCCATGGAATGAATTTCGATACACAATCATAAGCAGCGCGTTCTTCTTTGGAAAGACACTCTAATTTCTATCCTCCATAACTGCAAACAGGTTGTCATCACCAACCGGTCCAAGATAGATCTCCACATATAAGGATTCCTTTTCATCCTCCAAACTGTCCAAATTAGAGTGTCATATTCATTTGAGGTTTATCTTCACTTTGGTGAATTTAACATCTGATGATTTATGCAGCTCCAGATGTGAGTTTTCTGATGGTAAAAGATGCTGAAATAATTCTTTTAAATTTCTTGATGTAGATGTTGCTTCACATAAAGCCACCAAAACAATTCAAGACGAAGTAATATAGTTAAAAAAAAAAATTGTCAACTACAGTACACTCCTTAACGATGGAAGTGTTAATAGAATGAACCTGAAGAAAACACAATATAAAGCCCACTTCACTATGCTCATTACACAAAGTTTCATTTGAACTGTCATGTCTTTAGCATTTACTAGGTTCTTTAGTAGTTGAATCAAGTATCATGGTAGTTTTCGACATGTAGTTGTTTAAGTTGTTAGATCTTTTATTACTTGTGTTGTTTCCAGTGGAACATAAAAAAATTCTGAAACTTGTTATGCTGTTGACGTTGCAGACAGAGACTTGGAGGGATGTTCCACCCTATACTTATATATGAGCCATGCATGAGGAAATGTAATCTGGCTTGTCATTGTGAATAAAATTTTAGCGTTTGGCTTTAGATAAGGAACTCTCCTTGATATCTTCTTGTACTTATACCAGTGTACTCTTGTGGATGGCAAGCATGTAACTGAGTTTCAATTGTGTTCCCTCCTTGCCTCCAACTTGGACTTTGTTTCTGCTCTTGACCTCACTTCCAGCAGTCATTTTACTATCCAAAAAGCATAATAAATCTATTCAAACATGACCAAATTTTCAACCCAATCTAAATCTAAAAAATGTTTTGAGTTTTAAACATCGCCGTGACTCAATTTATTGAGCTTGTAAAATAAAATTTGCAATGCTCAAAAGCAGCTTGAAAACAAATACCAGCATGCCCAAAAGCGTCTATATCAAGTTAAGCCTCCAAAACGGGAAACTCAATCAACCTGTTTTAATTACAATTCCTAGTCCTTCTCTCTTTTGGCTTCAGAAGATATACAAATCAACATAATGTGACGAATAAAGCATATCATGCAATTATATGAAAAGAGGCTTGTTGGTGATAGACACTCAGTTAACAGGCAGCTTTTGCCTATTTGAATCATCCATAGAAAAGCTATCCAAGGGCTGAAAATTCATTGATTATGGGGCCCGCTAGGAATGATATGGGTGACCAATCTGTGCACAATTCATGTTGAAATTGCAACGGAAAAGGCTGTAAGATTCATCTTCATAACCAGAAAACAACATTTCTTTTTCCATCTTGTGAAAGAGAATAGATCGAATTATAACGCAAAGAGTTAAAATGAAGATGATACATCATATCACTAACAAAGCAACTAAGTTAACAAGAGAGAAAATGTTATCAAATACACAAAATCATTATTTTAAGTATCCAGATAATGTGTTATCTGTTCATAAATCCGTGAACGATAGGGTTTTACTCAGGGTCTCAGTTATCTAAAAAAGAGTATGAGTTGATTAGTGGTGGACTCCTCTCAAAAGAAAAATAACCTGGAGCTGATAATTAATACTAACAATTGTTTCATTTCCTTGAATCTATCAAATTGGCTAGTGTTCAAAGCCTTCAAACCTCATCAAGAAATCTACCAAAACCCTAACCCTATAGCCAATCCATCAAACAAAAAGCGATCAAAAGAAAATAGAAAGCAAGAAATTGATATCGTAACAATAAAACAGAAACTGACCTAATTCCCGGCGGAAGAATATTGCTCCATGATCTTCTTGTCCCTCCGCTCCATCGCCACATCCCACACATCATTCCCAATATGCTTTGGCTGCAATTTATTTAAAGAAGAAAAAAAAATCAACTTCCAAATATGACAAAATCTCAAATTTAAGAACAATAAAACCAAAAATCACATAAACAAATAACAATTGTATTCTTATTGTTTGAGATCTCACCCTTCCGTGGGCGGCTTTGTGGATGAAGTACTGGGCGTTGCCCATCACACACAGCATCCCGGCGATGATTCCCATCGGAAGAACAGCTTCCAACCAAAACAATTTCACCATCTCCGAGGGTTTCTCGAATCAAAATCAACGAACGAAAAAAAAATTAGGAGAAAGGGTGGGGGGCGGGGGTGACTGGGGTGCGGCTGCTGTTGTTCCGACGCGAAGCGGCAGCCCTTTGGACTCGTCGAGGGGTATGATAGTAAAATGAGGGAATAAATTCGGGTCATTACCCAAGTCCGATAAGACCCGACCCGATAACCCCATTTCGGGTTGGGTTGGATCCGGGTTGTGGGTTAAGACAACGTAGTCCGAGCTGAGACTAACCTGAATCTGGATCAAAGCAATAACCATCAAATTGGAGCAGGCCAAATAAATATATGCGTTAGTGTCTCCTTTAAAGATGGACGATTTAAGAGTGATTTCTTTTTTGTTGACTGGTTTGTTCTTGGATCTCCTAACTCATCTTGATTCGATATGTTGATAAATAATAGCATTAGACGAGGCCGGTGTATCTTTTATTTATTTTCTTTAATGCTTATATTGGGATATATTTAATAAAAGTTTGAAGTTTGGTGGATTTGTTCAAGTCACTACTCTGACAAGAAAATGTTGGAAGTTCTCGAAAAGAGATCGATCAAGCATTTGACACGTATGCAAACATATATAAGATGATGAAGTATGGTAGACCACAAGTCATAAAGGTTGACCATGGTTAATTGTATCACCACTGCATGCATGTAGCTTCTTGCCATCTACAATGCATTGGATACCATAATTATAGCCATCAACTGCTAGAAATTAGTGCCTAAAAGGTTGCTAAAAGATTTGGGGTAGCACAAGCTTGCAGGGTTAAGCTACATATAGGCAAGCATATATGTGGTTCTCTGGATTAGAAGGCAAGCCCAGGCGTTCTTAAGGCCAAAGCCTTTTTGAAAAATCATTGATACCTATGCACGTATGCAAACAAGTTCCAGATATAGAAAAATGCATGTCACTCTATACCTGATATGCATGTATATGTTCAGCAAAAAAAAAAAAAAGAACCATGTATTGATTTAGAGTACATATGATGGCATTTAATATTGGGTGGCAACGAGTTTTTGATTTCGATAAGTGAGATCCATCGTCGATTGCAGAGGCTGGATAAAAAATAGTAGCATTATTGATATAAGAGGTAGCATCACCGACAAGCTAGAATTCATTATGTTGTTCAAGTAGTTGAATCAAAATACATTTTTGAGAGCAAAAAAGGTAAAAGACAATTGTTTACCCAATTGTGAAAATATTTCTAGATTGTTTCATTGGATTGGTAATCCCGCGTTGCAAAAAGTCAGACACTTATTTACAACATCATAATATGTCAAACTCAAAAGACGATGTTTAGATATTACACCAACACCCAGTGCATATTCTTTATTCTCCTTGAACATTTGAATTGAGTCACATGTTTAGAGAAGACCTTGATTTATATCTAAATGATTTGTTGTTATCCCAATGTAAATTGCTATTGGATGTGTAAAAACCCATGCAGGTATGTATTTAGTTCCATATTGGTTGTTCGCTGAATAGATCTTAGGTACTTATACAGGATTAAGAAACCCAATTAATAAGTTCTGACTAACCTTTTTGGCTGGGGTTTTGGATTGTTACAAATGATATCAGAATGGATCTGGTCCATAACCTATGTAGACTAGGAGACACTGCAATATGGATTCATTGGGGCTGACCATGAGCCGATCGTTGTGCTTGTGATTAGATTTGAATGGATTTGAACCCTTAGCTTGACGAGAACGTCAGGCTTAAACAGAGGGAGCATGTAAGGATTCATGCGGGCATGTATTTAGTTCCACATTGGTTATTCACTGGATCGACCTTGGGTACTTATACAAGATCAAAAAATCCAAATAATAAGTTCCGGCTAGCCTTTTTGAATGAGGTCTTGAGTTGTTACATGATGTGTCAATAAAAAATAAAAACCTATCAATTGGAAAGGTTCTCTCTCTCTCTCTGATAAAAAGAAGTTGACTTAAGTTTTATTTTTAAGCAGAGTTGCTTTCAACGTAGAGCTCATGAGTTTATTAGTTTCTATAGTCATAGATTAATATGAGCTCCACACCATTTAATGGAAAAGGAAAGCTTTAAATCGTAACCATAAAATAAGTTACTGATGATAATTTGAATGAAAATCAAGTTAATATGGATTTAATTTCAGACTCGTACACACAGCTTGATTTTATTATTTGTCACTCAATTGGATCCTAACTTTCTTTTTACCATGTTTACACTAGAATAGCATTTATATACGATTTATGCAAAGACCTAAGCTAATTCATTGCCTATGAGTCGCATTTTGGACTCAAAATGCAGATAAGACAATCAGAGTGGTCTTTAGGGATCGCACAAATATTTATTATGTGCATATCATCCTTAATATAAAACAAAAGCAAGGACCAGAGCAAGGATGAGCACAAGAGTGAACGCTGGTTGGAAATCGACATACTCAATGAAATTTAAGCAATATATTGTTTTCATCACACAAATATCCGGAAAATATTTCATTGCCATCGTAAAGTAGGATTAAAAAAACTATCACGCAAGGTTGATGTAATTTAGCATGACCTATAAATGATACAAATGATTCGAGGAATCAAAATCACAATAGCATCCAACAGCTAAAATTGAAATAAATCTCCTAGTAAGAGAAGCTCTTGATCTCATAGAAAATGCTATAAAGCTAACTTAATTAATTTGCTATGTATTCCACCGAAGGACAATTCTAGAGGTTTTGATTAATAAACAGTCAAGATTTTGTCTAAACATACATCATTCCAACCATCTTAAGTGTCATGACATGGACAACCGGGCCTGCCACGGTACGTGCTTCTTATCATGATACAAACACTTGGACCTACTACCCAACTCCAATGACTTATTATTCTCATGTCATTGAAAGAGCAATCCATCTATCTAGTTTACAGATTCACAAACATAAACCCTAAGTGTCATCACATGAACAACTAGGCTGCCACGATGTATTTTTGTTACCACGACACAAACACTTGGACTGACTGCGCAACTCCAATAACCATCAAATGGCAATCCAGTGGGTTCACATGTCTACTTTAGGAACTCGTTTGGTTCGCGGAAGAAGAAAAGAAGAAAGTGTGGTCAACGAAAAAGTAAGAAGATATCTTTTATTTGATTGGAGTTTTAAAAGAAGAAAGATGAGAAAGTTGTATTCCTATAGGAATATGATTCCCACATTTCGGACTCATTTGGTTCGCGGGAAAAGAAGGGGGAAAGTGTGGTCAACGGGAAAGTAATGAGATGCCTCTTGTTTGGTTGGAGTTTTCAAAGGAGAGAGAAGGGAAAGTTGTATTCGCATGGGAATGTGATTCCCACATTTCATGGGAAAGTCTTTCCCATAAGAAACATGGGAAAGTTACTTTCCCATGAGGCGGGAATCACTCCATTTTTACTTTTTCCCAAAAGGTCCCTTCAGCATTAAAGAAGCATTAAAGAGGCATTAAAAACCTAATTTTTATTAAGGGCATAATAGGAATTATATATAACTTTCCTAGGAAAGTGGATGGCCAACCAAACATAAGCACCTTAGAAATTTGTCACTTTCCCATGGTCAACCAAACATGCCAAAAGTACTTTCCTAGGCATCCTCTTCCTAGGAATTTGTTTTCCAGGAATCATATTCCTAGGAAGGAAAATGCTTCCCGCGAACCAAACGAGCCCTTCATGGAAAAGTTACTTTCCCATGAGGCGGAAATCACTTCATCTTTATTTTGTTCCAAAAAGGCCCTTCAGCATTAAAGATGCATTAAAAACCTAATTTTTATTAAGGGTGTAATAAGAATTACACATAACTTTTACAGAAAAGTGGATGGTCAACCAAACATAAGCACTCTGAAAATCTGTCATTTTCCCATATTTAACCAAATATGCCAAAAGTACATTCACAAACATTCTTTTCCTAGGAATCTTCTTATCATGAATCATATTCATAGGAGGAAAAATACTTCTCGCGAACCAAACGGGCCCTAAAAGTTCACAAACATACACCTAAACCTTCTATAATTCTCTCTCTCTCCCCTAGGATAATTTTTAAATAAAAAATACAAAAAATCTAGAGAATTGGTATTTCTAATCATTGTCATTGATGTTTCCAAACATGTGTGAGGAGCACCATTCTAGGTCAGTGTAAATTTGGAATAATTTTGCAAAATTACATGGAGAAGCGATATGTACATTCAGGAACCAGCTTGGATTCATAGAATGAATTTGATGTGATGTTCACACTTGAAGGGAAGAGAGATGGGAAAAAAGAAGAAGAAAGAAAGAAAGAAAGAAAATCCTAAACCTCGAGGACACCACCCCCAGAACCATCTGGCCCAGTCCAACCTCTTCCGGGCCCACCCGTCCCTTTCTATCACCCTCCATTCGTGAGTTGGGCCGTCTCAATCCCGACCCGTGACTGGCCCCCCTCCGCGGCCTTCCTCCGAACCGAAACTTCGAGCCTGCTCTGCGGTCGCGCCCAACTCTCTCCAACCCCCCCACGTGGCCCGTCTCGTGCTCCGTAGCCCTACCAAGAAAGCAGCCATGGGCCATGGCAGAGCAGCATGAAGCATTCGAGACTTTAGACCATCCATTGTCTCATAGTGTCCTCAACCATCCGAAGAACAAGATTAAGATTTTTTTTTTTTTTTGTTGAGGGTAAGAACAAGATTGGGGGTATCAAGTCTATGGGTGCTCAATTATTAAACTTTTGACAGCAGTAAAGAAGGTTAAACTTGAAATCTAGAAGAGTATTGGATTATGAGCACTTGAAATCATGAGGAGTGTGCGACAAGAACTACTAGATTTGCTACCAAAAAAGATATGGATACTCTGCTGTTAGTCTTCCAAGATCCTGGACTTTTCACTCCCACCAACTTCTTCACTTGACAAGATTAAATTTGAAAATTTTAAAAGAGTATTGGGTTCTGAGCACTCGAAATAATGAGCTGTATGTGGGCTTTGGGTGGTGACAAGAACCACTAGATTTGCGCCACAATGAAGTAGTTTTATGAGGTGCCAATCTATGGAACTCTAACGGCAGTCTTGTAGGGTCATTGAACTTTTCCACTCCCACCAACTTCACCACCTCAGTCCTCACAAGGTTGAATTTGAAACCAAGAAGAGTATCATCGCTTATTGAGCTTAGGGCTCGTTTGGTTCGTGGGAAGCATATCTCCTAATAGAAATATGATTTCTGAGAAGCAGATTCCTATGAAGAGAATGCCTAGTAAAGTACTTTTGGCATGTTTGATTGATCATGAAAAAGTAACAGATTTTCAAAATGATTATGTTTGGGTGACCATCCACTTTTCTAGAAAAATTATTTATAATTCCTATTATACCCTTAATAAAAATTAGGTCTTTAATGCTAAATGATCTTTTTGGGAAAAAAAAATAAAAATGAAGTGATTTTCGGCTCATGGGAAAGTAACTTTCCCATGTTTTTCAATTTTTCATGAAATGTGGGGATTATATTCTCATGGGAATACAACTTTTCCATCTCTCTTCTTTGAAAACTGTAACCAAACAAGAGTCATCTCATTACTTTTTCGTTGACCACACTTTCCTTCCTACTTTTTTCGTGAACCAAACAAGCCTTTATTGCTCTTGTAATAATGAGAAGGGTGTGGGAGATGTGAGCTTTGGAGGGTTGACAAAAACTAGTAAATCTGTGCTGCAATAAAGTAAAACTATAGGGTACCAAAACTATGGGACATGGAATGGTGTATTATTATTGCAAGGGGGTGAGAGTTTCTGTGAGGGTTTATGGCAACGAAGCAAAGGGAGAGAGAGAGGGTGCGGGCTCTTAACGTGTGATGGAATAGTGGGAATGGGGTTATTGGCGTGGAAGGGGGGATGGGATGACGCGCATGCGTACGTGATTTAATAAAGAGGGGTGCAGAGAAGGGCTTGGAGGCAACCCCCTACATTTCTGTCCCTGCATGCCCCCAACATGCAATGCCGTATACTTTTTCTATAAGACCAAAAGGGAATCCTATGCTCTTTTGTTCTTCTTGTTCAAACCCCCATGCCCTCCTCACTCTCTCTCTCTCTCGCCCCCCTCTATATGCTTGTGTATATGGGTAACTATATTGCTGATCATAAAGAGTTTTCTATATATTAATCCCTAAAATATTTCACATATATATATATATATATATATATATGTGTGTGTGTGTGTGTGTGTGTGTGAAAGTTTCTCCATTTATATAGATTGGTTCCCCTGCTTGTTTTTAACCTAATTAAGGCTAATTAGGGATGTAGAAAGGCAAAAATTTTCTTGTCATAGTAGCAAATCAAACTGAAGGCTTGGCCTCTTCTCACTCACTTTATTGCCTGAAAACTGGCCATTAGGAGGCCAAATGGTGGAAGGGAATATGTTTAAGGGCGGTTGAATTTAGAGGAATATGGGCAAAAGTATCTGAAAGATATAAAATTAATATTGTTAGGAGAATATGTAATGACGAATAAGATTTTAAGGATTAAAATTAAATATAGAAAAGAGAGATATTAATATGCAAATATAAAGAAATCTAATCTGCAAAATATTCATGATTAAAATATTAGGTTTCAATCTGATCTTGTATTGTTGTACTTTAAATGCTTAGTATTACGAGAAAGAATCACCTTAATCGAAGTTTGGTCCATGTTTTGAGCATGTATTTTTCATTTCTGAATGAATTCAAGGAAAATATCCAATTTTAACTCTCTATTGTATTTATAACTTTAAGCAACTATTTTTTAATTTCTAGAGAGATTGTCATCTGAAGCTTCATCAATTGAGATGCTTACTTTCTTGTTTTGCTCTCTCTCTCTCTCTCTCTCTCTCTCTCTCTCTCTCTCTCTCTCTCTCTTTTGTGGTAACTATGCATAAGTGTTTCTCTTAGAAACTTTGCTTGAGTATTTACAATCTCTAAATTGGTATACAAATTTTGTAGATATTTACTATTTTTGAATTACATTTTGAAAATTGCAATGATGGATAGCTTTGAAGCTTTCAATCACTAATATGTTGTTGGCATGATTGCTACTACATTTAGAGTGACTAGACTTTTTTCTCTCTTAAGCATAGCTAGTATAAATTGGAGTGGCACAACATTTTATCATCTTAGCTTGAGATCTATGTACGTAGGATTGCTTAAGATAGTTGCTTGATATTGAGAAGAAAGAAGGTGGTTTTCGGTCCCGGAGTGCTGGTTAGGCCAAGGCCAAGAGAACCCTTCAGATACCGTAAGATGCGTTTTACAGCCCGGAGAAGTACGGTGGCGAAAGCGTGCATGAACTGACAAATGATTGACGGCATAGCAGGAAGGGCAGTGAAGTAGAAGCTTGGGTCTCTCAAGCATAGTTTGCTAGGCTATGCTCCAAGGATGAATATAGTTAATAGATTTCTACACGACCAATTTTATGAAGAAACATGTGCAACTTTTTGATTTTATAAGTTCTTGGATGCGATAAACATATAACCTACAAATCAACCAAACAATGGATATTAGTAAGCGACTAGTTTCTCTCCAATCCAACTTCTATAAACTCTACGGTGAAATCTCCCCTGTATACAATCCGTTATCTTCCCCTTAGTCATATATGTGCTTGCCTCATTGATAGATTTTGGTTTCATTTTAAGAAAAAAAAGGTTAATTAAATTTGGTAAACATATACAAGATGGTTTAATCAGCAACTAATTATTATTACCAATCCAACTATGGTCTCAAGTTAAAAAATAGATCAAGGATCTCATAATAGATATCCAATTTATTCCCAAGAAAGACAAGGGAAAGGAAAATATATGTTTTTATTGTCTCATAGGCTCCAGTGGCTTGATGGTGCCTGGCCAACTATTTCATGTGAGAACATTTAAAGCCCTCAATGCACTAAAGCTTTTTTTTTTTGGCTCCTTGGTACAAAAGTCTCAATGAACCTTACCATCCTCGTTCCTTTGTACAACTGTCTCCTTGCAGGGTGCATGTCAAAACCAAAGCATAAAAACGTGGGTCCAATGGTACAAACCACCAGATGGAATCAACCAATTCAACGGCTACTGATGAGATTGTTGCACCTTTTATGATTGAGGGACACCACTAAAACACTAGATTCTCCATCAAACAAATTTTTTCTACAAGGATCATTGGGTGGGCCTGTCTCTCTCTTTTCTCCCCTCCCTTCCCCACCCAAAAAAAACATCCAGCTTTCTCTGTCTTGCTGTAAAAAAAGTAGTGTAGTCCCCCTTAGACGCAGGCACCTATTTAAATCTCCATTGAAAGAGATCCCAAAGGGAGACTCCTTTTTTTCGCTTTCTTTATATTTTTTATGGGTTGCAGGGTTGTCCAGATTGAGAGAGGGTACTCAGAGCCTTCTTCTTTCAGCACCCACGGAGAACACCTTTCTACTATCTCGCTCCCTTTTTTTTGCTTTCCCTCATCACCTTTCTCTCCTCTCTTTTCTTCTCTTTCTCTGCAACACGTTTCTTCACGCAAGAATGTCGGGCTTATATACTCACAGCTTCTCCCCTGCGAGAGGCTTCTCCCCACAGATAAGAGGCACAGCAGATGTAGATAGGTACAACAGGATATATAGAGCGATAGGGTTTTTTGATGTCTCTTCTTTTAAATTTTCAATCTTTTTTTATGATATCTAGCGTTTATGAATCTTTGGTTGTTCTTTTTGTTATGGGTATAGTCAGTACCTGGCAGAGCTGTTGGCGGAGCATCAAAAGCTTGGTCCTTTCATGCAGGTTCTTCCTATATGTAGCCGTTTGTTGAATCAAGGTGAGTCCTTTGAATTCTTTTAGGTTTTCACTTTTTTGCTAGTTCATCAAATTTTCAGGCTGTGTTTACTGATCTTTGTTATGTCTGATGTCATTGTTTCATAGATTTTCTATAAAAATGCTTTCTTTTTGCTGCGACAAGATTGGGAATTGGAATTATAGAACCGAGGTTCGTGTTATAATGCATTTCCTTGGTCGAATTTTTTTTCAGTGGCTCATAATATGAGCCTTTAGGTTTCTATGGAATTTGTGAGTATAATCACAATTGATGAGACTGCTGTACCAGGAAAAGTTTTTTTTTATATATTTCTTGTGCAATCTACGTAGTGCTCCAATCAGTCTGAGAGTTTCCATCGCTTCCTTCATGGATATTAATAGCTGTTTTACCTTTGTCACTTTATTGTCTTCGTTGGTCTTCTGCCTTATTCTATGTAAGAGATTTGTCCAGATAGCTCGGTGTATTCGCATGATTTATGAGGCATAACCAATGCTTATTGGCCTTCCTGTTTCTTTTTGAGATGTGGTTTTGCTTGGTGATTGTTGACTAGAAAACATATCAGGGATGTAGAATCTTTGTTAATCTGGTCATGTACAATGGAAGCGGTTTAGCTGTTTAAACTGATTCATTGTCACACTTGTTTTTTTTTTGTTTTTTTTTTGAATATGTTGAATTTGTACCTAATTATCCTTCAAGAATATATTGGCTAAATATGAAATATTGCTTTGTATGATGGATTCATGGCCTTTTTAACTGGGTAAAACAACATTTGATTGTGAAACTGAGAGTAGTTAGAGGTTTGTGCTTTGTAACCAGAGTAGTTTACTGGGTAAAAAGAGAAATGCTTTGAGGTGGATGTTGTTGTCTCCGTGCCCTTGGTGCAAGAGCATATTATGTTGTGGGGTGTCCAATGCTGTTTCTGAGATGTTCTTGACAAATCTTGTTGGATAGGCGATTATTTCCTTAAGTACAAGATAGCTAGAAAGAAGACTTACCCCTCCATGTGGATCGTAATTCTTTGGATTGGCAACGATATTCCTGATTATGTTGCTGTTTGCTTTCCTTTTGTGTTTTTGTTGTGGCATTGTTATAATTTTAGCTTTTGTCTGCCACATACTTGCATTTCTGTTTTGGTTATTTCTGTTGTGGTCCTTTTGTTGATGGCTCTGTGCTCTGCATTCATTATGAGATTACTTTTCAATTCATAGGTGCAACTGGAATCGTATAGTTAACTGACAATAGTTGGTAGGATAGGTCATGGGTTTTGACTATGCTCTGGAATCAATTCTCTTCAGTTACATGTGTGTAGCAATTATAGTATAATTACCAACTTGTCGATATATGTCCAATATGTACTTTTTAATGCTTCTTTTTGTTTTCCTGATTGCTGAAAAAATAAGGTTACGTTGCATTTTAATAGTAGAGGCACTTAAGAACAGATATAGTATCATATTGTATAATCAGGAATTAGCAGTATTTTTCATCTAAGGCCAGAGTTGTTTCCCACTTTCCATGTGTCATAATAGTTGTTGTCAGGAGTAGAAACAATATGAGTAATGTTTTAGCTACATGTAAATAAAATCATTAGAAACTTCAACACAGAAAAATAAGTTGGAAATCCACCAAGCTATGCCTGAACTTGCATCGTCAAATATGTGCAGCTGCAAATGTTATTTTGCATCTGCAATCTGGAACCATGCCAAACACTAAAAAGAACGTCCTGAGTACCTAATCTGCCATTCAGTGATCTAGTCCGATGAAAATTTACATAGTTCGTACTTTGATTTATGTCTTCCCTTTTGTTCTTTTTCTGGAATTTAGGCAGGGCTGCTCAACCTTGTAAGAACTTGGTTGAAGGCTTGAAGCTATAGGAGCACTTGCTGGAGCAATCATCTTTTAGAATATGGTAGTAATGCCCATATTCCCGCAGAGACAGTGGATATGTGCATAGGACTTTGATTATGATTTGCTGCTTGTCAATCTGGATCATGCCTTGCAACTTTTTGATGATAATCTTATAAAATTTTGATGAGATCTTGTAGATTTCTATATCAGTTATATGTGGATAATGGGGTGATGAAAAGGAAGTTTTGCTAACAAAAAAGAGACAATATTAAAACCTCCATTTTCCTAAATATACTTTTCTTAGAATTTTTATTTTTTTGATTTGTTGCACTTCGTGGTTTGGTGGAAGGTATTGATAAGCTGCGAACCGTGTCTTTGTGGCTAGCTTTGGTACAATACTGCAAAATATTCTAATGAATGTCACTGATAAATGGATGTCACTATTATTTGCAGCACTTGTTACAAATGGGCTGTTCTTACATAGTTAGCACTAGAAGAAGCATAAATATATTGCACATAGAGATAAGATAGAAAAGGATGTTTAATATATTTTGACGCATGTTTGGAAGTGTTGCTCCCACGTTTTAGCTATCTATAAGTTGCACATACTCATTGGCCCTTTTAGATGTTCTAAATTCCATTGGAGGTACATAGTTATATAATATGATTATCTGATATTTGAGTGATTAGTGTTATCTCTTTCTTCATGTTGCATTATTTTTATGTCTTTCTTCATGTTGCATTTTTTAATATCTTTCTTCATGCTGCATTTTTTTTCTTTAACTGCTCATTGATCTTGTGGTAACAATAGTTTCATCATTAATATATACCCTGAAGTTTACATTGGACATCCTATATTATCATTTAGAAGGACCCCAAAATGTGTGATTAGAGGAAGGGAGGAGTAGATATTTTTAGCTGTTATCTTAAAAGTGCATTCATCTCGGGTTTTCCTATTAGCCTGCTGTTCAGTGATCAATGATATTTGTTTTGTTCTGATAGAAATTACGCGAGTCTCGGGAGTGGTCTCCAACCAAGGATTTGGGGATTTCGACAGCCTGCAGTGTGGAAGTCCCAGTCCCATGGTTTGTTCAAATCTTATTCCTAATGTTGGGGGAAATGGTTTTGGTGGTCAGAGCAGGCTCCCACACAATGTGAATATGTGCTTTCCTTTCCATTTGCATGACCAGTGATTGTTACTTACATAGTTTTAAATGCCTAAGTTCATGTTTTTGTTTGTCTTGTTGCATAAGAAAGTTCATGTAAAAGAAAATTGCTAACCTTGACTATATCTTCATTATGCTCTGAGTTTAACAAATGTTCCATCAGAATTGTTTGGTATAGATAACATTATACTATGAATTGTTCTTTGCCTTTTTGGGAACTCTACCAGAAAGGGATCAAATATGATATAAATTGAAAACACAGCACTGCAAATTCAAAATTTCAAAGGTATAGCAGAGCTTCATATCCTCCTGTTCCAAATGACAGCACCATATTAATCAGACTTCATCGTGTGGTTCATGATCTCGCATAACAAATAATTAATAGCTTTCACCATTAAATAGGATTATCAGTAAATTTCAGAGCTTCTACTAACCACCCCCCCAAAAAAGATTCTACTAACTCATTATCCCCATAACAGAGTGAAAGAATGATACTGTAGTGGAGGGATTAAAATTTCTAAGGTGAATTTTCTGATTGCCATATGTCTGGTTCCTTAATTTGTGGAACAATAGTCACTTCGTATTTTGAGTTTCAAAAATGATTTTGTGCTCTTGTCATTTTGTATATGATACATTGCAATCAAATTTTGAAATACCATAAAACCTCTAAATTTCCTAGAGCGCCTTTTTTGGTCTGTTATCAGATGGACAGCATTAAATGTAAATACTGGCACATCTGAATTCTACCTTTTAAGTCTCTTAAACCTAACTAGCCAGCATATGTTACCCTAATCCTTGAATCAAACATAAAAGAGAGATGTATAAAGCTCAATGCTATCATTATCCGTCATATCAACAGCTGTATTTTTTATCATTTCATGTTCATGTACTTGATCATATTCATTTTATAACACTATTATTATCTCATAAAATTCATTCCTTAAGAGGTTATTAACTTTGTTGCCATGAACGGATTTCATTCTTCATAGATCTTTGACACTTGCAGTGTTAGTTGTATGATGAATATTTCATATCCCTTTATTGCAATATTTTCCTGCATTTATATTTGATCATCGGATTTTACTCCAAAAAAAATATATTTGATTATCGGAAGCATTCTTACCTCGGAAAGCCAAAATTATTTTGAACTACTGTTATAGGTGGCTGTTTAGTAGCCTCTCTAATCTATTGCAATTAAGTGTGGGACTCTTCTTGTTTGACCAATTACATTACAAAGCCATTAAGTCTGGAAAGTCTGATATTTTTAAGTCCAATATGATCAACATATTTCATTTTGGAGGCCTGAAGATTTAGATATATGATTACTTCTTTGTAGCACTCATATCACCCTAATGGTCATTCAAGTTTGTTCAAAATTCCTATCCTCCATTGCTGGATATATACTTTCTGGAGGCACCATATGCTTCAACAACTTTAATTGATTGTAACTGTATTCAAGTGCTAAAAATTTGAGGAGGTTGTATTATACTTGTTATGAATGAATTGTTTTGGAATTTTTCATAAGGGTGGGAATAGGGGATAAGGCTGCAGTGGAGGCTCCTATTTTATGATGCTGGTCAATTCTAGTAAGTTAGACACCTGCTCCTTCAGTCTATATACATGCCATAATGTTTCCCTAAGACCATTACATAATCAACAGTCATGAGTTAAGTCCCTCATAGACAAGGTGGAGTCAATTTAATATCCACATATGGCTGTGGAAGTTGGTTCTTGAGGACAGTTGAAGTCTAGTATCTCTTTATGCATATGATTTTTATAAGAGTATAGTTCAGTATGATATTAAATCAAATCGTTACCATAGAGCTACAACTTTAATGTCCTATATAATACCTGCATTATTTTCTTTTTTTAAAACATTGTAACAATATACTTAGTATTTGTCTCTGGTCGTGTATCTCCACTCTGCTTATTGCTTGGATGTTCAAATAGAATTATGTATCTCCTGCTTCTCTTTTTCATTCACTTTTGAATGTTATGTCAAACTAATTATAGTGCACCATGAAAATAAGTTTTATGCAGTGGCTTTCGTTTTGCTAGCTCCTTTGTTGACCATAACTGTGGACTTTATTTAATCTTTAAACAGAGAATAGGTTTTCCCCAAGGAATTAATATGGACTGGCAAGGAGCACCGCCAAGCCCATGTTCATATATTGTCAAGAAGATCTTGCGCTTGGAAATTCCAGTGGACAACTATCCTAATGTGAGTCTTTCTATTCCATGATGATATAGAGGATATCTCGTTCCTGGTTCATGATTTAACTCATTTCTGCTGGTTTTCAGTTCAATTTTGTTGGGCGTCTCCTGGGACCCCGAGGCAATTCACTGAAACGGATGGAAGCTTCTACAGGATGTCGTGTTTACATTAGGGGAAAAGGTTCAATAAAAGATTCTGGCAAGGTAATGAAAGTTCTCCCAGGTGTTCTCCAAGTGATATTTCTCATATTTATCATATTAGAGAACTCATGCTTCTATCCATCTTATATCCTAATAACTTCGGGGCAAAGGAGATAATGTACACCAAAGATTTGTTAACTAACCGCTAGACTCACACAAGAAGGCATAAACGAGTCAAGAATGACTCCATGTAATAACCAGGAACAAGTCCAGAGAAGAAAGAATCAAGATAACAAACAGGTGATTGAAAGACAGATTGGCCTAAAGGGGATTCGAACTAACACCTACAGCTCCGTTGCCAATGTTAGCTAATCAGAAGACCCCAAAAGCTTAAGTTGTTAGTGAAGGGATGAACAATGTGTATCAGGCCTTAGAATTTATTTGTATGTCCATTCTTTGACCTTGAGATTGCAACTAGTTACGGCTAAGACCCTGCCTGCAAATATTAGAAGTTAATTATCTCAAGATATTGAAAGATCCCACATCGGCTAGACTCGTTTTAGAGCTTGGGCATATGAGGCGGGTGTCTCCAAATCCTACAAATGCGTTTTGGATGGAAAACAAAATCGGAGAGGGGTCTGAGCGGCGTGTGTGCGCACGTGCGGGCCCCAGAATCGGACAATATCGGGCGGGGAGCCCCGTGTTCCCCCCTTATGTGGCCTCCACGTGGGCACTGGGTGCCTCACGTGCCCTGCGCAGGCGGGGGCGTGACATTTGGTATCAGAGCCGAGGACGGCTTTAGTCCGAGGGTGGGTGAATGAAAGATCTCACATCGGCTAGACTCGTTTTAGAGCCTGGGCATATGAGGCGAGTATCTCCAAATCCTGTAGACGCGTTTTGGGTGGAAAACAAAATCAGGGAGGGGTCTAAGCGGCGTGCGCACGCGCGTGCGGGCCCTAGAACCGGACAATATCTAGCAGAGGAGCACTGTGTTCCACCCTCATGTGGCCCCCACGTGGGCACTGGGTGCCTCACGTGCCCCGCGCAGGTGGGGGCGTGACAGATATCTCTCTAGCTATTCTTGGTGAAATTCTAAAACAGATATTTTTCCATTTTCTAGTCATGCATATCGTGCACCTTCTCGCTGTAATACGGTGCATGTTAACCTGCTCACTGTAACTAATTAGAGTAATCCATCTTTCAAGAGTAAGCACCAAACTTGTCATATATTTGACCATAATTGGGTACGAATGTTTTATCCTCAAAGTTTCCAACCAGGAAACTATGGTTCATATATGTATATTAATATGAATGTTACCATAAGTTCAGGATGTAGAACTCCCAAATATAAATGTCATCTCTTTGTGCAGATACTTATTAACATCTTAACAATTAAATTAATTTATGATTATCTTGCTTATATATGAGCTAAAATTTTCACTGATTTTATTTCTTTATCCAAACATTTAGTAGTAGGTGAAAAGTTAACCTTGCTATATTTGACAAATTACATTAACTTTATTAATAAATTGCACATAAAAGATCTTGGAACATTTTCTTTATATAGTGATTTTTTTACTAGTTTATAGCATGGTTGTACTTTTAACTTTCTCTTCTTAAGATAGTTCTCTGTTTCTGTTTGACATTCTTTTGCTTTGTATGTACATGAACGTATAGTGTGGTGATAAAACATATTTTTGATTAGTTACATGCCCTGTTCAGAGAAGTTCCATTTACTCCAATACTTATATTTACCAACCATGGCCAAAACTAAGTATAACATGAATTTCAATGGAAACAGGTATTGGTCTTAGTTATTCAAAATCTGAATTACGAACACTGTTCTATTGAAAACAATGTTAGATGTCTCGGAGAGCAGCTCTAGATATACTTTTCACCACTTCCAGGTTGATCTTTCAGATTATGCCTCCTCTCAGACCCAGTGATTGAAATCTCCACTTTTCTTGTGATGGCTGTCTCTAGCTATACTTTAATTAAAACATGAGCTCATATGTTAAGACATAACTACATGCACTACTATGTCTCACAGCTTTTCTATGTTATTTGTATGGTGGTTCTATCAATAGTTGGTTCCTTTAAAAAATCCTGACTACAACCGTCAAGCCTTATTTCAGTTTTAGTTCGCTTTGTGGGATCCTTTCTAATCATTCCTATTATGGGCTCATCTGCTATCACTGCAATTTTTTCAAATCCTTCTTCTCAACTTTTATTCAGGTTTCCATAGGTCATCTGCTCCCTTTTCCTAACCCTTAAATTCCTCTCCTTATTGAGCCCCGGATGTTTATTGCACATGCCCATATCATCTCAGTAGGTTCACCGCATTATTGTGATATCACATCCTCTATTATGCTCATTCATCTCCCTATCTTTCCTAGTTTTAATAAACATTTCCTTCAACTTCAGATCTATCATACTTGCATAGTGTGCTTGGGCACTCTATTGCCCGACACTCTAAAGTCTGAACCATATAAAATTGCTGCCTGTGTTACCATCTTGTGTAGCTTTACTGTGTCCAAAAGCAGGGTTGCACCATGCGGCACGCAAGAAGACACCTTTTTTGTTTCATCCATTCAAAATGAATTTTATCTGGTGTATTTTCATATAATACAGTATCTTTATTTTCATATAATACAGTGTCTTTGTACTGATAAAAATTATATTCTCCAGACTTGTTTGGCATGTCTAGCTAGTAGTTTGTCAAATTTTTGAGTACATTTAAACTAGTGACATTTCTCATATTTTTTGCTCTTAAGTTTTAGTTTTTATGCCAACTCAACCAATACAGTGCTTTTTTTAAGGTTTAGTAATGAGTCTCCGATTATCACGTCAATGAAGTATTGGTCTAATATTCTTTCGTCTTTATCTATTGCTTTCTCTTAGCTTGGAGGTAGAAACTTATTGTACTTATTCTTCTAAACTTACAGGAGGAAAAACTAAGGGGAAGACCAGGCTATGAACACTTAAATGATCCGCTGCATATCTTGATTGAGGCCGAGCTACCTGTGAATGTTGTTGATGTTAGGTTGAGACAGGCACAGGAAATTATAGAAGAGTTGCTTAAACCAGTTGTAAGTATTTCTTAGCATGAATCATTTGTTCAATCCCCTTAATTTCCCAAATTTTAGCAGCTTTTAAGGGTCATAATATGCCATGTAATGAGCATCCTGCATTCTGAAGAGGTTTGCTATGTCTGATTGTGTAATGATCTTTTGTTGGGTCTTTGTAATTTTAGTTTTCTATAATTCTAGTTAGTTTTAATGATTCATGCACATAGAGAACATTTGGAACGTTATGGGCTATATCTATCTATACTTTCATGTTGCTCAAAGCTCAAAGTGGGAGCAATAATGAAATTCAATGGAAGAAATGACAAAATCTTTTGTTGCTAAAGCTCAAAGTTTGCTTGCATTTCTATTTGTACTCCTGCCTCAGACTTCTTTTCCTAAATTCAGTTGAAATTGGTAGTAGAAAAGGTAAAACTTCCATTCCCTCCATGTGGTGTCAACCTCAGTTTTTCAGTAATTTCGAACTTCATCATAGGCTTAATAAGTATTATTCTCTCTGCTTTGTTGTAATGTATCTCGCCATCTACAGGATGAATCACAGGATTACTATAAGAGGCAGCAGCTTCGGGAACTAGCCATGTTGAATTCAGGTTTAAGAGAGGACAGCCCCCATCCAAGGGGCAGTGTTTCTCCATTTGGAAATAGTGGAATGAAACGAGCAAAAACGGGATGGTAGAGAATAATTATTACCTCACTAATAGCTCTCAAAATTTTTTTCCCTCCTATCCAATCATGCCTTCAGCTCTAATTACTTGTTAGTGGGGCTTGTGTGGGGCAGATCACCATTACTAGCTGGTGAGTTTGATCTGCTAGTGGAATTTTTTCAGTGGAAGAAAAGAAAGAAGATCTTCATGTTTTGTTGATGTCAAGCTATGTTTGTTGTACTACATTTTACTATAACTTAATCATCAAAATTTAGTGAATTTAAATCTACTTTTGTTTTACTATATATATAGATCATGATCTATAAAGTGGACAACTTAGCATCTAGAGTTGTGTAGAGTTAGCGTGATGACTAACCACCCATCACAAGTCAAACCAACATATTTGTTTCTCTCGAATGTATGTTATTAACAGAATTCAGAAACCTTCTTTGAAAACCCTTTTTTTTTCCCCTCTTGTCCTTTATGACATGAGCTGTCTCAGGGTCCAAGCCATTCTAGCAAATCATAGCCATCCGCATGGCTTGCTTGCTTGGCTGTTGTCCACGAGTGGTAGTTTGTTTGTTCTGTCTCACACTAGATATTGCTTGGGAAGCCATGATTGGGCTCAAGAAAAGCTAGAAGAAATTGCGTTGTAAGCATCAGAAGACAGCATCAAGTCAATGTCTCAGAAGTCAGAATCTGGGGAGCCTACACCAGATTAGAAGACCACCATGATTTAGTTGCAGCAATTACAGCTTGGTACGGGCTTTAATTAATTGGCTCCATAGTATGCCCCACTGTTGTTAACCTGGGAGTTTTATGTGGTTATTGAATCCACACTGAATCCAACTTTTCTAGTACCATCCCATCTTTCTGCTGATACTGGTGTGGTGATGGTAATCCAGAGTGTGGTGCTTGGTTCTGTGAGAGTCACCTGAAACAATTTTTGTTTGAGAATGCAAGGTGAGTTTCCTTGTTGTGGGACATCAACATTAAACTGCAGCTCATCATCCCTTGGATTTGAGGTCAAAGCTAATCAATCAAAAAGAAAAGAAAAGAAATGGAAGAGGGTAATGCTAAAAGGATCATAACTTTTTAAGAGAACGTATGTTAGTGGTCTAAGTTTCCAGAACATCTACAGTAATTCTCTTGAACTTTTCCAATATTTGTAGCAGTTGCACCTTGTAATAATATTCGACGTGAGCCGTAATCGCTCAACTGCATGTGTAAACTTTAATCGATCCATTTCGGGGCAGCTGGGGGAAGAAAAAGAAGGAAAAGCCAAAATACCGAGTCTGGTTAGTTTTCTTGTGGATGCAACGCCGACAACAGCTATTGGTCGATCCACACTGCATTTAAGAATCACGTTATCAAGAAAGGAGAAACGACTGCATTCCGGAACAAAGCATAATGAAACGTATACCTTTAATTACATAATTAAACTACTTTCTCGAATACGGTTTTCACCAAAAGAAAAATAATAATAATAACGTATGCCTTCTGCTGTATCTCAAACTTAGTTTGCTCACTGAATAGTTTCAAGTATATTCTCAGCACCTACTTGTACGAATTTTCCAGAGTGAACACTGGATAAAGCTGCATTAGAGAGAGAGAGAGAAAGAGAGAGAGAGAGAGAAAGAGAGGGGGGGGGGGGGGGGGGGGGGGGGGGGTGGGGGTGGCGGAGATTGGCTGCAAACTTTGAAACCATACCGAGTTATAAATATCCAAAAGTTGGCTGCATCAAATTTTTAATCATATTTTTTGTTTCTATATCTAATTATACCCGAATGTTTACCAAGTTGTATTTTTGCTAAATGTTGAATGATCCTCCATTCTCTTTGGGATCTTCCTTGCATGGTATCTAAGAATGGGGGGCTTGATTGAGCCTCAAAATTTTGATCAAGCTTGATGCGTTTGTTAGCGGTCGAGTCTAATTTTAAATTAAGCTAAGCACAAGCCTATTTTGAATGAATTGTTAATTCTAGACTAATTCAAACTTGTGTTAAGATTGAATTGAGATTAATTCTAACTTCAACCAAGCTTGGTCCAATATTGATTCATGCTTGGTTTAAGGGTCGATTATGTGCTATGTAAGTGAAAGGTGAACCATTGAATTGAATCTAAACAATCGGTTATATATTAGCTAAAATGTATTGTAATTTAGTTTATCAATTTTGAGTTTTATCAAGAGGAAATTGATTGAGCTGGATCTTATTTTATGCTTTGCTTGAAATCAATTTTAGTCGGAGCTTCTTTGAGCTTATATCAAGCCATTCTCACACCGCTAGGATGCTTTGAGCTTATATCTAAGATTGATGTTTGTTTTCAATAATAGTAATAATAACAATCATCATTATCATCATTGTTATTATGAAAAGAGAGGGGCTTTAGATGAAGCATAAACCTATCTAAATTGTGTCCTAAAATTTTCATTCCTTGTAAAACGTCTTTAAAAAGTATTTATATTCTTTCATTATTTTTTGATGAGCTTTCGCATGTGGAGATTGAGCCATCTGGCCATAAGGTTTGGAGGGATGAAAATATTTCAGTAATTCACAATCCAATCAAAATTCTTTTTCAGTATTTAAATCTCATTTAGATTATTCTTTATCATATCATGCGCAAATATCTTGATGCCACGTGGAGTGGATCATCGATGGAGGGAAAAGAACACTAAGAGCATGACCGTACTTGCACCGTTGGAAGGCTTTTGGGTATTGTAACCTCAAAAACAGTTCAAAAAAGACGGGAAAGAAGCGCTGTTGATGATGACTCCTTCATCAAGTTCCGTGCCAAAACCGTCACATCATTCCGCTGCCTTGTATTCCTACCTTCTGGGACATCTAAGAGAAGGACCTTTTTTCTGAGGCAAAATAACATGGTAGCCATTCAATTATATTCAGTCAAAAAGCTGGGCCTTTGTTACTTTGAATAGGAAGATAAAGCAAACTTTTCAGTAAAAGTGTTAGCTTGTATCCCAACAAAATATGTTATGATGGAAAACTTTGTGAAAACAAATATGGTAATCTCATCTCATTTTGGAAAGAAGCATGGCATGGTGAACCCCACCTGTCAAAAGTATCTTGTTTCTAAGTTTCTTTTCCGAAAATGGACAGATCCAAAGAAACATCTAAGACTTCATGTGAAGATATGAGTACTCTTGGTTTAATCAGTCCTTGGGTAATGTTTAAACTAACCTGAGCCTTTGGAAGGAATCCTAGAAAATCTTGGTTAGCATCTTAACAGTTTTGCTTATAAAAGTCTCACCACCATGACATTGACCTTGCACCATTGTAAATGCATGGATCTTGATTTTTCATGATAATCAGAGTTTATGCCATGTTAGCAATCCTTTTCAAAAATTATTAATTCAAGTCTTCCTTGTTATACAAATTTATGTTAAGAAATTAGCAAGGAAATCCATGGCATATATTTGTAGATCTTTTCCTAAAAGCAATATCATCATCTCTACTATTTATCGAGGTCATTTTGAATTGAAGAATATATTGGTTCGCATGTCCCTTTCTACATAAGTCCGGTGGACCATGGACTACGACTAAATAATTTCATTAGTTTTCGTGATAAACTACATGTGGAGAGCTTAATTAATTGCTCGTATATTAGTCGCAATTATGTAGCGTCATATAAAGTCTTACTAGTTTTTAGTTCGCTGGTGGATCATATTGCTTCGAATTTAATAAGTTTGACTAAAATTTATTTAGAAACTCTTAAAAATTTTATAAATATTATTAATTATCAGCAAAATATGAATGTTATGAATACTTCCTTGCAATAAATTAAAATTATAATTTTTGTTATATAAAGTAACTATAAAATTCCAGTGAATATGTTATGAGACAAATAAATTTACTAGATCAGCTATGCTTGCTAAAATCAACAATTTTAACATTACATTCCATTACAAAAGAGGTTTATTATATAACAATAAAAAATATATGTCAAATAATCAATTGATTGCAAGCTTAATGCATGGGAAGTCAATATTGATTCTTCATAAAAACTAAATGGCAAAGTTTTAAAAAATCATCGCCTACTCCATAGCGAACACTATATTCTCTTACATTTCATGAGCTTAATGAAATGCCGATATGGTTTCTTCTCTATCTTTTCCTTTAAAAAAAGAACTCTATGTTCTTAAATTGCTCGAAGACCGTTCATTGAATAATTACAAAATAGAGCTAAAGCTAACTCATACCTTATAATAGATCTTAAGTAATACCTAGGGCAACTTGGTCACCTCCAATAACCAACTTTTCCCTTACCTTAAAGATAGCATAGTTGCTAGTTGATGATAAACCAATTCGACTTATAGATGTTCACTTTGGCACTTAATTGCTTTGCTTATAAAGAAAATGTACATAATTTATCATTCTTTATTGTACAAAATGGATAACATTAGGTATGCGCAAACAAAATACAACCATCATACCTTTTGTCCAATATATCTAACTAATTAACAATTTAATATATACCTAAGTTAATTTCATCTAAAAAAATGTTATGGAGCAGTGGCCACCCATAGTGAATGAAAAATATTCTTGCAAACATCATGCTAGTACTATTGCATGATTTGACCAAACTTTCAACTTTTACTATTTCTTTCTGCCCAAGCAGTACCTATAGGGTTGTCCTTTTTATGTTCATAAGATGTTAAGCATAAATTTATCTATCATAATTATGCTTAATGACTGTAGAAACATAAATATCTATCTAATAGAGTGATGAGTGAAATGGGGGAATAATGCCAAAAAAGTTACTCAAAATAAGTTTCATGGAGATTAGATATATACCACATTGCAGCTATTTTTTTAACCCAACAAGCAGATCGTGCTCGCGTCCACGGCAAGTCCCCATCACAGATGTCCTTTTTCCCATCACGACAAGACGATCAACGGCCATCCAAATCAATCACCATCACGATGGACCCCACCGTCATTACGTCACCTCAACCATCCATTCCATGGACCCCAGCGTCGAGAAAGTACACCGGAATGATCTAACCGTCCGCTGTTTCTTCTTTCCCGCTCCAATCCACCACGTGGTCCCCACCACTCCACCAGTGGCATCAACGCAAATAAAACTGAAAACCGAGGGTGTCGATGAAATCGAGCTTTTCTTACACTGTTCCCCGCTTTTATTACACCTCCGGCTCTCTTTTTAGCTATCGTAGCGTCGTAGCAGTGGAGGAGGGAGAGTGAGAGAGAGAGAGAGAGACAGAGAGAGGAGAATGGGGGTGGCGTCGGAGAGCGCTTTCCCTTTCGCCTCGACGAAGCTCGCGACGTCTCCGCGCTTCTGTAGCTCGATCAGTAGGAGGTGATCGGTTCCTTCTCCCATTTCTTCTTTGATTTCGTTTTGCATTTGTTTGATGAATTAACGAGATATTAACAGTTCGGATCGAATCGATTCTCTGGGATTTCTTTGTCTGTAGAGTTGTTCTCATGGATGCCTTTAAATGTGCTGCTCTTCTGTGTTTTTTGGCGGATTTCGGACAGGAAAAACGCAAGTTTTGGATACTTTTGGAGTTTTCCTTATTTTCGTCAAGTAGCGCGTTATGAAATTAAGAAAAAAGCGAGTTCTAAATTTATTTTATATTATTATTAAAACTTTAAAATGAGGTTCTTGATGTATATAATATTGCATTTTGGAGACATTTTTTATCAAGCTCCTTTTTTTAAAAAAAAAGTATGAAACGTCACAAGGTCTTCCTTTTTTCAAAAAAAAATGTATTTTTTGAAAATTTTACTCACTACGTATTTTTTTGATTTTCTGCTACTACTTATGAGGCTTGCTAGTAAAATCTCCTATGTCATTCTCTGTGTGCTGGAAAAGAAAACAGGGACTGATACAGTATTCATGGCTTGTTTTCAGATTTTAAAGAAAGAATGTAGTAATTGATTGTTTCCAATGTAAAACTTATTCCAATGGGTGCAGGATATTTTCTGATGTTGTTGGGGATGTAACAATTTCCGTGGATGGCCAATCATTCTTGTTGCACAAGGTATATATGGCTGGGTATTCTTTTGAAATTGTTCCTGAATAGCATTCTATTTCATCTCTTTATATAATTTGCAGTATCCTTTCTTTCAGACATATTTCACTGAAGTCTGCACATTGTTCTTCCATGGACACTGGACTTCGGTGCTTATAGCTTTGTGCAGATATTGTTCTAAAGTTTGAGCATTAAATGGTTTAGTTTTATGATCATTAAGTAATTGCCAACGGGATGCAAAGTGTACTGCAAGCAACGAAAGATAACAAGGGAAAGAACCACTATTTTAGTGATTGAAAATTTGGGCTTGCAGCATGAGTCAGTGTGCACATTCTCAGAGATGTGAGTTTGTGACTGTATATTTGAAAGCTAAGACTTTCCAAGGAACCATAAACATAACCGTACATTAGTAACATTGCTTAGTTTTTTCCTTTTTGATTCATGGATGGACATTTATGAGTAAATCAGCAAGACAATGGTCAAAAATAAAGGACGCATCAATATCAAGGTTCACATAATTAATAGGAAAAAAAAAGATTTGATGCAAGCCTACAGGGGACATTGGATGCTGATACCACCTCCACATGCATAAAAAGGATAATATTTCTAAGTCTCAGTGAGCAGCTTTGAATAGAATGCATACAATATGAATGCATATGAGCATCTCTAGGAGAAATTTTCAGGAAGATATGTGAAAGACAAACCATCAAGTTGAACTTGAAAAATAAAAGTAGACCAAAGAGTATTCTATGTAACTCTAATTTCCCATCTATCTTTTTATTCTTGCCCTCCCATTTGGGTTTATCATATTCTTACCTTTGATTGGCATTTTAGATCAGATCACATAAATTACTATGCAATGAATCTGATATCTTTTGTCTATTATAAATCTAAATTGATGTTTGTAGTTGACTGAAGTTACCTTCCTGTATTGGTATGTTCAGTTGTGGTTGGTATTCAGCTAGCTTGTATCTTTTCAAAATGCTCTATTGTCTTCATTTTCAGAATACCAAAGTTATCCACATTTGCGAGGATCTTGTAGATGCTTAACCTTCGCTCTTCAGTAAAGTATACACTGATTAATGCAAGTTATAAGCCTTTCCAGTGATGCAACTAAAATATGAACAGGGCTTATCAGAAGTTTTTTAAGAGATACATATTTATGGCTGACCAACTTCTGCAAAGTTTTTTCTTTCTTTTTTTTCTGTAGGTGATACACTCTTAAATGCTTAATTGTTATTTCATTTTCATATACATTTTCATCTTTTTTCCACAGTGTTTGCCTTTCCCTGATCTATGTCCTCTCTCACTCTCTCTCTCTGTGTGTATGTATGTATGTGTGAGTGTAAGTATACATATATAAATTGTAAGCAAGCAAGAGAGACTAATTAGTATTTAGAAGTCTAATGCAATGCCATATAATTTATTGTTTCTTCTTGGTGAAATATCATTCATTCCATGCAACTCACATGGAATAAAGCAGCTTTAAGACCGTCTTGACCTTGTGTTTCTCTTTCGAAGTTCCCTCTGGTTTCTCGGAGTGGAAAAATTCGCAAGATGGTAGTGGAATCGAAGGATACAGATCTTTCTATGTTGGAGCTTTTCAAGGTACCTGGGGGAGCCCCAGCATTTGAACTTGCTGCAAAATTCTGCTATGGAACAAACTTTGAAATCACTACGAGCAATGTAGCCCATCTTCGATGCATTGCCGAGTATCTAGAAATGACAGAAGATTACCAGGAGGAGAACTTAATTGCCCGGACAGAAACCTACTTGAATGAGATTGTGGTGCAAAGCCTTGAAAAGTCTATCGAAGTTTTATGTGCTTCTGAGGGTTTGCATCCCACTGTGGACGAGCTCGGTATACTGGACAGATGTGTGGATGCAATTGCCATAAATGCTAGCAAGGAACAGCTGGTTTCTGGTTTAGCCTGCTTAGAATGCGATGCCGGATCTGGGAAATTGAAAATGGATGGCCAGGACTGGTGGGTGGAAGATCTTTCAGTGCTGCGACTGGATCTTTATCAGCGAGTTGTAGCTGCCATGAGGAGGACAGGGGTGAGATCAGATAGCATTACCACTTCAATTGTGCACTATGCGCAAACCTCTCTGAAGGGTGTTGAAAGATATCAAGCTTGGGATTCTAGTACTTTTGTTGGAGGCAAGCAGAGAGTGATCATAGAAACACTTGTTGGTCTCTTAGCAACAGAGAAGATTACCTCTGTTCCTCTGTCCTTTTTGTTTGGGATGCTAAGGATGGCAATAGAGGTGGATGCAGGTCGTGGCTGTAGGCTTGAGCTTGAGAGGAGGATTGGTTTCCAGTTGGAAATGGCTTCACTTGATGACCTGCTCATTCCTTCATTGCAGACGAATGATTCAGTGTTTGATGTTGACACTGTCCATCATATACTGGTGACTTTCCTGCAGAGGATTGAAGATGAAGATTCTGAAGAGTTGTTGCAGTGTGGATATGAATCTGAAGGTCTTAAGTCTCCAAGTCACAGTTCGGTTCTGAAAGTGGGGAGGCTTATGGATGGGTATCTTGCGGAAATTGCACCAGATCCATACCTCAAATTGCAAAAGTTTATGGCTATCATTGAACTATTGCCAGATTATGCTCGCATAATTGATGATGGACTCTACAGAGCAATTGATATATACCTGAAGGTAGCTATTCAAATCTAGTATCGTAATTAGCATGAACTTAAAGTTTCATTTCTTTTTTTTTTGTGTCTTTGGTGATCTGAAAGATATAATTAAATATTTTTTCTGTAAATACAGTCTTAGTATAACAAGCCCTTGACCTGTCGCCTCATTCATTTCACCTTTGATTTCATGATTTCTTCTAATTTATTATTGTATTAAACCATATTTGACAAGCAGGCAACCCACACACACACATACATACATAAATGTTGCTCATATACACAAGTACATAAATATACACACACACACACACTATATACATAAATGTTGCACCTTCACACAAGTACATAAATGCATATATACATACAGAGTAAAATTGCATGCGCATACATATGCATATATAAACACTGATTTATAATGGCTCTAGTACAAATTTACTGTTTGCAAAATAATACCAAACACTGATTTTTTTCCTGTAAAATTAACAAAAATAGTATTTTCATTACTGTAATGAATTCCAATGAATTTTACAATGAAATCCAGATGTTCTTCCAACATTTTAGAAAAATTTCTTTGTCAGAAAACTGTTTTGCATAATCTTTTTAAGCAATAAGCTGATATTTCATTCCCCCAACTCACTCCAAGTTAATAACTTGAAACCCAGCTATGGTCTTTCCTGAGTTGGTTTTTTCAGTGATGAATGTCATGACTGTTCCCTTTTTTTGGCAAACTTACATGACCTTATTCTTTTAAAAAGAATATATACACTTAAAAGTATGAAACATCATGAATTTGTAGAGAACCTCATGTCCCTTTTCTTCGGCTTTACCTGTGATGGTTACCTATTATTAGCTTGACTAAACTTTAAACTCATGCAGGCCCATCCATCCATGACAGAGTCTGAGTGCAAGAAGCTGTGCAAGCTCATCGACTGCCAGAAGCTCTCCCAAGAAGCCTCCAACCATGCCGCCCAAAACGACCGCCTCCCCGTCGGGTTGGTCGTCCGTGTCCTCTACCTTGAGCAGCTACACCTCAAGTCCGCCCTCTCAGGTAACTCGGTCGACAGGTCTCTCTCTCAGAGGATGATCGGCAGCAGTGGGGCTCCAAGTTCGGCAGTGTCGCCGAGGGACAACTATGCTTGCTTGAGGAGGGAGAACAGAGAGCTCAAGCTAGAGATCTCCAGGATGCGAGTGAGGCTCAGTGAATTGGAGAAGGAACAGGCGTTCATGAAGCAAGGGATGAGGGATGGTAGATCAGGGGAACGCAGCAGAGCATTCCTTGCATCCCTCTCTCGGGGGATAGGCCGGATAGCGATGATCGCCCCGGCCACGGGAAAACAGTCGCAGGCATCGGATGGGAAGCGCCGGAGGCGGCATAAGCACTCAGTCTCATAGAATTTCTACTGGAGTTTTAATTTTGAACTGCAAAAAAAATGTATGTATGATGATGACATCTCAGTATATATCAGGGCAGATCCAAGATCAATCGGTTATGATGCAAAGCTGAAGAGTTTTTATCCATTCTTATTAGAATTTAGATAATAGAGGAGGTATCCAGATGCCATCATTCCATTCATATAATGATCCAGATATGAAAATATCTGTCAAAACTGGTTTAATTCTTAAAAATTTTAATAATGCAGCTGGAGACATTACTAACAAATGACGTTTGATATATTAAACGTAACATCAGATCAAATCTCATATCTCAAAGAAAATTAGTGACGAAACATAAAAGCCCGGGTTTTGGAGCCTAATCAACTCCTAAAATTTAAAACCTGTCAGCTAGATTCGTCACACTTGATCCATACTTGTAGAGCCAAAAAGCCTGTTCCAATCTGGTTCAATATGCATACTTGTATTCAAGATTTGAGATGAGGATACAAAGAGATAGGAGTGAGGATTAGATTTCTCCTTTTCTTAATATATAAAAAGGAAAGCTTTGTAATAACTAGAAGCCTTAAATTACACCCTTTTTTTCCGCCACACCTCAACACTCAAAAGCGCTACCAAAAATATATGGACGGTAAAGCATATCAACCATCCATCTTGACAAGACAAATTACTTCAAGAGAACACTTCGGATTTATTTACATATGATGGAGCTTCGACAATTAAATTTTTAAATATAACAACTCTGGCTACCAACAGCAAAGGCTCTTACCCTACATATATAATCACCTCTTCGCCATCGAGAGCTTAATCATCTCTCAAGCATTCAAGAATTCTGTTATTCACACTTTCTACATCTAAATATTTAGTATCCATATAAGTAGAGAGTTTTAAAGATGATGCAGAGAACATGTGCATAGAATTGGATGGGGTAAGAACTTCTGGATGGGGAAAAAATCTGGCAACAAAAAACATGACAATATTGGATGACTCGGAATCATGAAATATTCAATACCACTTCTAAACATTCTGCATACATAAATATAATGCAAAAACATAAACTTTTCTTAGCGCATAGAACATTCACAGAAAACTTATCTTGATCAACAGATCTTCCAGACTCTTCTTCCCAGGTCCAACTCTACCAGCAATAATTTGGGTCCAAATCTTAGCACTACTATTTAAACAACTCCAACGTCGAATCTAACGTATTTAACTTGTAGCTAAATAGAATTATCAGTGACTCAAGACTTCAAGCTGACAAAAGGCAGACCCAATAGAGCAAGCAGAAGTGCCATTAAGGCTTATCTTAGGATCCCATTGTATGGGCAAGCCCATTCAAAGCAATTACAACAAGAATAATACCAGGGTTGTGTGATAGGATGAAACAGATTTTGTTTGGCATGTTACGGAGCAGTGACTTTGGCGCTACTGAATACAAGACCAACTGTCAATCTCAAATTGGAACCAAGTCAACGTTTATGAAAGAGACAATATGACCAAATTACAGAAAGGGAAGAAAGGACCAGATTGATCTTTTATTGCAAAGGAAAATATAGATATGAACAAATCAGGCTTCCATCTTTCCGAAGAGACGCTTTCTGATCTGCAAGAAAGGAAATAGAATCATATTCTTAGTAACATGGGATGATAACAACATGCAATCAGCTATAAAGTTCATCAAAGAAACATGAAAGCATTTCTAAAATGGTTTTATCAATTCTGTAGGAGTCGCAGGGTTGTTCTATGTCATATCTTTTTAAAGCACAAGTTCAATCCAATTAACCAGAGTTCACTCATTTATCTGTTGCACCATAAAAATCATGAGCAATACCATCAGTCTGCCAATGAAGAAAGCTATCAACATCTTCATCGCAATCCAAAAGAAAACTACTATTTTTCTTTGATTAGAAGCAATCTTGGTTAGTAAAAGTGATCCAGATTAATAGCCTTATTACAACAGACTGCACAAGGAATCAGCTCAAATTGCACTAGCTAGTTTAGTTAGTGAACAACAGAATTAAGGCGTTGATATGTTGGGGGGGGAGCCATGAACAGAAAAATAAGCATACTTCAATAAAATATCCAGCATCGAGATATCCACAAGTACAATGCTGAAAAGTCTTTCAGTAATTATAACACATAAGCCTTACCAAGTTTTTTTTCCGTTCATATGAGAGCAAGCTTTACAAATCCTATGCCAACCTCCCATCTCTTATTTATGTCACAGTTATCTGATGCTCATAAGCCCACTTGCTAACATTTAGGTTTACTTCTCATAAAAAATTGATTCAAAATTTTCATGCAAACTTAATCTCATAAAAATGTCACTTAAATTCTTTAAGGCATGGAACAAAAAAGGGAGACTCTACATTGAACCTAAATGACTCAAGATAGCGAATAGCTAAGTCAAACGTACAATGACTTAATGACAAATGTTGCATCCTAAAGACTGACACCTGCAAGCATATGAGCAATACACAAATAATAACTGTCACATATAAGGTTTATTAGTCTTTCAGTGTTACTTGAGTGCAAGGTCCGCCGAACTGGTACCGGGATCCGTACCAGTCGGCAGACGGGTTGGTACATACCAGTTCGGTACCGTACCGACACAGTATGTTTGGGCATACTGGTACTGTACCGACCCATCCGCCAACTGGTACGCTACCGACATGCCTATTTTTTTTAGTTTTCAAGTTCAATTAATTGATAATCAATCTTTTTTTAACTCTTTCAATGATTTTAAGTCTAATTTAATGTTTTTTGATATTTGTTTGATGTTTTTTTTTTATGTTTCTATAATCCTGGTCTAACCTAAATGATGCATCGTGTTGTCTTACAGTGATACAAAACATAAAATGATTAATGAGATATTGCACGCTACAAGAAGCAACATGAAATATCATAAAATCAACTAGTGAGGTGAAAAATATAAAATAATACAATCAATTACATATATTTAAAGTATAATATACATACCGATATCTAAAATCTCGTCGAGTGGTGATACCTCTTGTAGATATTCAGATCACTAGCATAATCAGGAGGTAGATCAGCTCACCCCTCTAACCAAGCGACATTGTAGTCTTATATGTCCACCCTATAAAAAATACGCTCTAGGTTATAAGCACTCTCAGATCTCTCGCTGAAGCTTTAGCTCTGAGAGGTGTCCTCTAGCTGATAAAACAATCGTGAAGGAGCTCATCCAAATAAGCCGACAGCAAAATCTAACCTGTAAGATGCTCCGAATTGCATAGAACAGTAGCCACCGGAAGATGCCTCAGATGCATCATATCCATACCTGTATTCACATAGGTCATAGAATGCATGTGGCTACGAATAATAGGATTCAACATGCGACTCGAAACCAGATACATCTACGAATCCTACTCCACGTGTGAGGTTATCTGCAACTGCATTGTGTCCTTTTAAATGACCTCGAGAAGCCTGTCTCCTATATACAATCGTATCCTCGCGGGATCTACCAGATGCGCACCGTGGTTCCTATTCTGTGTAACATACGTAAACTAAGACTCGCCGATGAATCGAAAACTACCCTGCGATTGTGTCTCATAGATAGTGGTCACTCCTTATTTTGCAAATTTCAAGCTATTTTTTTGGAGCCCAATAAAAAAATAGATAAAATAAGATAGGAGAGAGGAAACGCGCCTTATTTAGGCTTGGATCTTCCATCAATCATACTGAATCGGTTTGATTTTGCAAATTGGGAGAAAAGGAGAGCTGGAAGACCTCTAAATGTTACAAAGAAGAAATGTTGGGAAGGCCTCGGGCCTTCCCAACATCTTCTTTTAACAAAAGAAGGAAAGGGGAGAGGGGGCCTGGTTCCGAACCGAGCTGACTAGGTGCGAACCGAACGGTTCGCACCGAGTTCCAACAGAACCAAGTCCGGTTCGCACCGAGTTCCAACAGAACCAAGTCCGGTTCGTACCGAGTTCAAACAGAACCGACCGGTTCAGGGCCGGTCCCGATTTTAATTGGTGAGCCGACCTAGTCCCTGATTGGGTCGGCTCAATACGGGCCGAAGCGGACAGTTCGGTCTGATTCAACCGACCTTGGTTGAGTGCAATACATGTAGACAGCAAAGTTGATCTTTCAATGACTCCTACAAAATGTTGCTACACTCACATCTTCAGCACATACATCACACAGCATTCATTTTGAAATATATGTAACCAAAGAAACTTAAGAACTTTAGGCCTGCAAGATTACCTCAGGTAATTTCTGTCGGAAAGCAACATCCAGTCTTGCATCCAATGTGTTCTCAATGACAATCTTCCCATCTTGTGAAGCCAGCACAACACCTCCAGAGCTGTTATACCAACCAAAACAAAGGGGATCATTGTTTTAGATCCATCAGTCTATGAAAGAGCTCATACTGAAATAAATAATCAACTGCCAATTTTTAACTAGATTAGTGCTCTTGCTAGTTTAATGTTACAGACAGGGGAAGGGAAGAAAGAAATGGCATTTACTCATAATGCAAATATATTAGAGGACTAGAGAGCGTTGAAATATTTACAATACAGAAAGTCTTAATACAAGTTTGTCTCAACAGAGAGAGAGAGAGAGAGAGAGAGAGAGAGAGAGAGAGAGAGAGAGAGAGAGAGAGATTCCTTTAAACATTATAGAAGAATATTGTGCCAGCTAAGTTGTAATCTAAAAGCATGCATGAATTTCAACTAGCTATAACAAAGTTTATTGCATTAAGCAATTGACATTGCTGAGCAAATAGACTAATATGAAATCTTAAATTAGTTGTTTTATTATCATACAAGGTTTGAAATATCAACCAAATTATATTGTCTAGACCCTGTATTGCTCACCTTATTAACCCGTATTGCCACAGGAGTATTGTCAAATTTGATGAACTGTGCACACAGGAACATATAGGATCGATACGTAAGATTTCAAACCTTGGTATCCGACAATATCCTTTGGATTTCGCTAACTCCAAGAGTTCTGGATCATTTATAATTATTTAACTAAATCGATCTTTATTTGACTTTAAATGAACAGAAATCAATCTTAAATGAAATCTTCATAGTAATCATGAATCTTCTTAATATCAATCTTTAGATGCAAAAGTTTAAAAAGTAAATTGCAAGATTTTAGCACATATAGCAACTGCAAACTTAGTATATCTTATTCATCAAACTCTGCAAAGAATGAAGTACAAAGGATCACGGTTCTTCATCAACAAACTGAATTGGGGCTGGTATGTGAAATCCGAATACCTTAAAAAGGTGACACCGCTTATTCCATGCCTGAAATGTCAAATTAGTCAAGAAATTTACATCCAGATATAAGTGTCTTATCCATGTTTTCATGCACCAACTAATGTCGAGCTAAAACATGACAATCTACAAGTAAGAAGAAGGCTTCCACTTGCCGAGTGTACACAACCATTTGTAGATTTTCACGGTATAGACAAAATGAACTGGTAGTTACACCAGCTTTTCCCTGAAGGCCAACCATAATGTTCTGTGAAAAATTATTTCAAAATTGTCTATATTCAATTTGTGCTAAACTAAAATTCTATAATGATGTGTAACGCCAAAAGAAAGTTCATTAGCTGGGCGTAGGGGTGCATATGGGTCGGGTTGGGTCAGGTCCTGAGTGACCCCGACCCAATCCGGTTTTTTGTTTGGGTCCTAATTTTGGACCCAGACCCGACCCGGTTGAAGATCGGGTCCGAGTCGGGTCTACCACTTTCCTTGTGCTTTTGGGAAAGAATTTGGGCAAATCTAATTTGGTCATATCATAATTATGAGGTGCCGGGTGACCCATGACTTGAAAGACTTGTAATTGACCTCCAGTCAGAACAGATGACCCATGACTTACTAAGTCAGGCCGACAAGCCAAATTTCATATCACACTATTTTTTATCTATATGACTGATTGGATGGAACTTGGTGTCTCCCTGCTCCCCTCTCAGGAGGACAAAAAAAATCCCAGACCTCCTTCCAAAATCCAATTCCATTGCAGAAAACTGGCACATGACCCATATTTAGTTCAGTGTTCCCTCACTTTCTCCCTTCAAAAGTTAAAAGAAACAAAAACCAAAAAACAGAAGGAAAAAAAAAAAACCAGCTACCTATCCATCCACACTTGAACCCTACTCCACTTAGGGCTTTTCCTCCTCATTGGCTGGCATTTCCCATCCCTTAGAGAATAATAAGGCCATGGGAGCAAGCTAACAAGCCCCTAAGAAACTCATATCTCCTTCCTGTCTGCCTTGAAAACCTGCCATAAATTCACTTAAAAACCACCAATAGTACCACCACCCACACACACAAAAAAAAGAAGAGACTCTCTTGCTTGTTATCACAAAGCAAACTCATTTCTCTGAGCTTTTGCTGGATTTTAGGTGGCTTTGTGCAGCCTTTATCCTGATTTTGTTTCTCTTTTTCTGTTTCCATTACCACCAACTCAGTGCCGTTAAAGCCACCTACTTAGCATCATTTCGGGTCCTTAGACAAGCCACCTTCTTTCCAACTCAAACCAGCAGTCCTCTCTCTCTCTCTCTCTCTCTCTCTCTCTCTCTCTCTCTCTCTCTCTCTCTCTCTCTCTCTTCTGGGCCCAAGAGATTCTGAAGCAGAGCACAGCTGTGTGGACCTCCTGTCTTCTTCTTCTTCTGGCACAAGAACATATCTGAGATAGCTCCCATTCATTAAAGAAACCATCTTGGGCATGCTTCTCTGGCTTTCTTGCTGCTATACCTGTCCCGAGTTAAACCAAAAGCTTGAGAGCTCGGCGTTTGGGTTTCCTTCTGTTTTGCTCATTCTCTTCGGGTCGCGTTGGGTCGGTTCGGTAAACCCAGACCCGACCCAGAAAATGGTTCGGGTCCAATTTTAGGACCCGACCCGGACCCGCGGGTCCTAAAATTCGGGTCGGGTCGGGTCTACGCGGGTCGGATCGTGGGTCGACCCGACCCATTTGCAGCCTTAGCTGGGCGATACTTTCACTGGACAAAGTCAAGCACTTAGGAAAAAAAGAACTAGAGCATGACAAGCATAGAAACCCCTATAGTTAAGAAAACAGATGCTGCAGGAAAGATTAGAACAGACCATCGACCAATACCAATGTTGTTTAAGAAAGATTTACCAAGTCATAAGCAAGTCAGGAATGAGAACTCATTATGCAGGTTGAGACTGTAAGATCACATAGACTTTCAGAGGATCACTCAAAGGAAGTATACTCTAATATTAGAGCTTTTACATAATAGCATGCTTTACCATTATTCTATCCTATAGCAGAAATTCTATTCTTTTGTACTTGGAATTCTGATAGACAATGCTACAGAATTGCCAACCACCCCTTCCTGGGTGGCTAGGATTGGCTAGGATCTTTACACCTGACATTTTGGTCAAGGGTTTCAGGATTGGTATAATCTTCTTTTTCAAATGTTATGAATCATAATGCCTTGCAACAACACTTCATATTTGCCATGTTTTCTTTTTATATACCACAGGGTAAACCAACATTTACTGCACGGCAAAAATGAACATCAAAATAAAAAACAAAAAGGCTAAAAAGGGAAATGTTAATGTACAACTCCTAGGCATTTATTAAACGATAGATACACATATTTCATTATGAGTACGTGCTTACTCCAAGTTTCCAATTGTTGAAAACTCTCCATCCCTAAAATCCCTTATAAAGATTGACACCTATTCCCCCATCAATACCACCAACCATGGTACGCCGTGCTAGCCCGAACCGGCGATACGGGGCATAACGTATCATACCAGTTCGGTATCGGTACCCGGTACAGGTGTCGTACCGACATCCGGTATGCCAAAAAAAACTCTGTAGTGTATAGTACCGACATTGTGCTAGTGTGACAAAGGTACGAAATTCGATACCAAGACGGCGAACCTTACCACCAATCATGTATGGCACTCCTTCCTCTTAATGACTATGTGTCCTTATACTGCACACAACACAATAAAAGACAGCCTTCGAGGTGCATAATAATTTTCATGTCAATAAGAAAAGAGCAGAGGCATTTGAAGAGAGAAAAAGGGGTGGTGCGGGTGAAGATGTTGGAATACCATATAATTTAAGATTCCAGATCATCTGGTCTGAAACCAATACTACGTGGTCAAATGTTATGGGTTAACACTGACAGGACCCAAAATATAATTAGCAAAGACAAGCAGATAGGTAATAAATAAATTATCAGTGCAAGTTGAGTACTTCTAGAGATGCAACAGCAATATACAAGAAACAAAAATCCACATAACAGGAACGTCGACAGATTTAAGTAGTTTCACTGATGCACATTGTTTTTAGGCTAAGATTTATTATATCTGTGAAAGATCACATTCTGCAATCCTACATGATGTGGCAGAAGCACATAGCATTGAACATGTTCACTTGCAAGTGTCAAATTTTGCTCAAAGGACTCGCATACAAACCACCTCATTCACAGTGTCTGAGAGAATTGTAAGCCAAGGCACTATAAAACATGGCATATATCCTGTTTAAACAAGTATATAGCATTGCAGAAGCAGTGTCTAAAAATTATGTTGCTCACAGAAGAGTTAATGGCTTGCTCTGATTTTAAATCTAATGAATTCAAGCGTAGAAGCTGGCATATGCCCAGTACATTCAAATTCTATATTAAATCTGAAGCATTTTTACTAGCTGAGAAATTACCAAAACATTCCATGAGTCTCATTGTTGGTTGGAGGTGGTGGAAGATACACATTATCAACAGTAATTTTTGGTGGATGAACTGCTGCTTTATCTGCATACTCTTGTTTAGCCTCATTCAAGATAGATTCTACCACTTTACGGTCAACCTTCCTGCAGCGTAGTAAAACTGATGGCTCTTTCAGACGTAGTAAGCTCTGGAAATCACAATACACATATCCAATCACTATCATTCTTCTGTTAAAAATAGAACCCAATAAAGAAAGAAGAAAAGAAAAGAAGAAGGCAACGGCGGATGAAACAAAGAAACAAACAAAAAGTAGATAACCACAAATGATACTTGGTCTAAATTTCATAAATGAATTTATAGATGGTGTGTTCCTGGCATTTTACATATAAATTTATGGAAACAACTACTAACAAGTTGAGTTCACCTGAATTTTATGACCTTATATGATGATAGTTTCCCTCGTATTCACATAAAAAATTTAGGGAAAACAAGCAGTGACGGTACAATGTAGCTCAACAAAAAAAGAAAACAGCTAACTCAGGATTAAGCAACATTTTTTTAGTACCTGGACTATCAGTCCTTTCAAAAGCATTTTATAGGCCTTTGAGTCATTAGAAACACGCAAAAGCTCCTTGCTAGCAGCCTCTTTCATTGAATTTACAAGATCATCTTGGGCTTGCAAAACCTTGATACGTGATGCATTGAGCTGCATTGAATACTCACTGCAAAGATACTTAGATGATAGGTGAAAATCGGCCAAAACAAATTATGGAAACTAAAACAACATGTGACCATAGAACTATACAAACCTAAAATAACAGAAATGTACCAGGAAAAATTTACTAGCATATCTATCCTAACTGTTATCATAATTATATACAAGAGTTTCAGAATTCCAAAACCAAAATAAAGACATCAAATTTGTGGCTGGGACTGATCCAAAGCCAAGTTTGGTTTGTGGATGTTCCAACCTTAATTGTACTATGGGTATGGGGTTTAACATATTGTACAGGCAACTTTTTGCTGCTCTTTTGTCACTTCATCATTTCCTTGAATGGTAAATGTTTTCTGAATATTTAACTTGGACTGTGTAAGTTTAAAAGATTTGGAAGCATTGTGATATTTGGGTTTGAAATAAATTTAAAGGGAAAGCCAGATCTTTCATAGGTTTGGCTATCCTTGAAGTTACATGTCAAGATTCAGATTGTCATCAAACAATCCAATGACCTATTGCACTCTGATGACATGAAATATGATTGTTGACTTTTAAAAAAATATTTTTTAATTGCAAACAATGCAAAAGCACTGAAACCATATTCTGAAAGGTCCCAAAAAATAGAAGGTTTCTAGCTGAGGTGTAACTTATTTTCTTGATTCATTTTACTCTTTTTTTATTTTCTACTTCTGTTTTCTTTTGGGTTATTAACATTGAAGTTGAAACAAATGCAAACCCCTGTCTAGCAAATGAAATCCCTAAACAGGTGAGGCTTGTAAGAGGTATGTTAGTTTGCCATATGATTGAATTCCTCACTGCATTTTTTTAATAGAATCACATTTTTCATTTTGACTAGAGCAATGTTTTAAACATTGTAGGCAGGTGACATAAGCTTCCTGAAATTTTAACATAAAAGAGAAAAACAAAGAAAGGAAAAAAACATGAGACTGCATACCGTTGTTCTTTGGTAAATCCTAATAAAGCACCCATGGTCAGATTGCATAAGTGCAAAAACAGTATTCACAGGACGAAGGATCATAATCTAACCAATGTAGGCAATTTGAAATGCCAACTGATGAATTATCACATTCATGTTTCTTGAAAGATGTGGGGTTCACTTTATAGGGCATGCATAATTTCTTAGAAGACTGAAAGAAAATATTGGAACACAGGATTTAATACCCATAATCTAACAAAAACAAGAGCAGGTGTGTAGCCAAACCAGAATCCTAACATGAAATTAGCTCTGGTTATGACTCCGATTATCAAATAAAAGGTATTTTTAAGTCCTTTGAAATTTTTGTACGAACAAACCATATCAATTTACCCTAACTAGCACTCGAATGGGGTTTTCAAAGACAACTTGTTGCTGGTTTAGGAAAAAATAAAAGACAACTTGTTGCTCAAAAATTAATAACCCTGATGTAGCATCATAATTATTTCAACAGTTAATACCAAAATATTTTTTTGCTGGTGGCCTCATATCTCAGCCAACCATCATGGATACTAAGGAGATGACCCAAAATAATCAAGTTTGTTTTGTTCAAAAAGCCAATATTCTTCACTATTTATCTCTTAATCAATTTAGTTTATAGAAGTCGAGATAAGCTTGAACAATGCCAGTCCAAATGCCCTGTTATTGTATAACAAAAAGAGTGAAGAACATCAATATCACAATGTACATTGGGACTCAACATCTGCATAAATTACACAAAGTCCTGTACAATCTCACAAGCCCTCCACAACCTACATTAATTCACATTCTCATATAAATCACAGGAGGCACTCTATATCCCATCCTACACAAACAACAACAAAGATATATCGGGACTTATGGAAACCCTATTATGAGATCCAGATGCCCGCATAGAATGTAAGGGATATTGTGCAAACTTTAAAGGTCTAGCTTGCACAAGATACAGGCACAAACTCATCACATCAATGATTAAAGTTCTTAAAATTTGAAAGAGAAAGAAGAGTACATGTCTTGTACAAGGCCAATGTAGAAAGATTTATTTGGTTGTAAAAAGCATGCATTTGTAAAACTTCCTCTAAGACAGGCAGGTTTCTCAATAAGCCATGTATAATCGTTGGGGAGATTGTGCAGAAGGGTCTAGTTAGAGGCCTTACACAAAGTAAAGGTGCCCTCTGTGCATATATCTATTCCTAAAATGATGGAAGAACATTAGTACTTGCAAGGTTATAACCTCATGTGTTGTACTACAGTACAAAGATATCACTGCAGGCCATGTATGAATACTTTGGCAGAAGGAAAGGGGGTTCCACAAATGATTACCGGCAATTCTATGCAGCTCATACAAGAAATAAGTGAAGGCCGTACCACTGGCTGTTTAAGATGGCTAAAAGATAAAACTTGTACTTTAGAGTTCACAAGAAGGGTGTGTTAGGACTTCTGGGATCGTTGGAGAATAAGTATTGTATAGCATGGCAGTACTTATGTTTGACAAGTGTCCTAGTAAAAGTCCAAATCTCCCTTCCAGTATTTGTAAGAAGAGCTTGTAAACAAGTGGATGACCCTTTCATGTGCTTTTATAAGGTTCTACATGGGTCTAGCCATAGGCCTTTGTATAAACCTTAACAAAAGTTGAAAGTGGTATTTTACAAAAGTCTGCCTGCAACACTTATATACTTACTGTGAGGCTTGGATGATGTTGTTTATAGACTGGACCAGTCTTGGTTTATACTACTGGGAGATAAAATTCAAGTTGTGCAATGCTTGTGGGGGTTTCGTACAAGAAGACCAACAGGGGTTGTACAAGTCTTTAAGTGTTGTATAGGCATTGTGTAGAAAGAATAAGGGTGTCAGTATTCCAATGAACTTAATGTAAAGAATCAATCAGCATTTTACCATATGTTGCTGTCAAAAGGCCCATTATGTCATGGCCGAAGGAGCACTTTGTCCCTTCCTGCCTTGAAATTTTGTTTAGTTTTAGATTGGGGTTATTGCAATTATCTAGGCCAAAGTTAGCTACGAATCATGGTTAATTATTTGAGAGTGATTCAGAATAAAAGGACTACATACATTTTCCTGCGAATTTCCACCTGTTTTTCCTTGCGTTCATATTCTTGTCGGATCTTTCTTTTCTCTGCTTCGACTAGCTGCAGCTTTTCTATGTTGAATTCCTGCATGTAGTGGAGGGGGAAATCTTCCACAATCAGCCAAAGATTATCGTGAATCCTATAAAAGTATATAAAAGTATCATTCGTTGAACTTTGTTAAAAGTAAATAAAGTTATTAATACTTATATCTGTCCTTTTAAACTTGTGTATGATTCTTCAGTGTAGGAAGAATGGTACGAGTGGCTATACAAAAGAAAATGAAAACAAGAATTCTTTTTTTTTTATTTTACAAAATGATCAATTAAATGAATGACACAATTTGATCACTTCATCAAATATTCAATTAGTAGTACACCTAGATCACACTTCTTTCCCATACTACGAGTGAGAGGAAAAAATGTAAGACTATCATTAAAGCAGCAGAAGCAAGACTTGCTATATCCATGTGAATTATCTCTCCTATTTATTGGTCGATAATTATAGTGAAATCAATGGTGCAGAGTCAAAAGAAAATAGGATTCTGACTTAAGGCTGTTAACGAACTAATCCAATGAATCCACTTGTGACAAGTTTTTTATATTAAAGATTCTTCAAATGAATGTATACCCCAGTTTCTTTCTTTTTTCCTCCAAATGGATAGATGCAATCCAAGTGCCAGGAAGCATGATATCTCTCATAGTGACATCTTGTTATCTTGAGTAAGTAATTTCATAAATACAGCCACATAGCCACATAGGCGCCCACCTTAACGTTTTGCATCATACTTGAGTATGGAGGATGAGAACAAAGTTATGAATTTTTATTGAATAACGCCAAGATGGTACTTCCAGTTGACTTGTTACACCTTATTTAATATGTTATACTTCATTTTATATGTTATGACCCTTTTAAATTTCTCCTTCTATCTATCACTTTTGTTTTCTCGGGCACCTGCCTAGCATACAGGCACTAGGTGATCCGCTGACCACCTGTCTGCCACCTACAGCACTTTAACCATTTTAACCACAAAAAATGAAACAACCGTTTTAACCATTTAATCTAAGGATTACAATTCAATATCATTCCATTTCAAAGATGAACATCATATATAACAATGAATAGTGGCTACAACTCCCATAACAAGGATTTTTCAACTAGCTGGGTATACTAATGAACATTAAGGACCAACAGAATAGCAGATTTATTACTTCAGTGTAACATATCAACAAAAAAGATCTCTCTTTAACTAACCCTTAGCTACTAGTGACAGGATAAATTATCAATTAATGGGTCCTTGAAGGCAATTATCTCTCTCTCTCTCTCTCTCTCTCTCTCTCACACACACACACACACACACACACACAAAAAGGCACGCATTCTTGAATAAGACTTACGTGATACCAACGCCAACATAAAATTTCGCATCCAGGTTAATGAACAGGGTAATATCAGTGGAGCAGGAAAAGTAGACAAAATGATAATTAATAAATTTTCCAAAGAAATTTGGAAAAAAATCAGAGAACAAGGGGAAAATCACTCTTGATTTAAAAAAAAGGGGGTCCATTATCTCATAATTGGTGAACAACCAAGAAACTGAGCATTGTTTTCAGCTTTATAGTACCAAAGAGACAAAAGAGTGAGCGATATAAAACGATTATAAGACACCAGAACGAAGAAAGGGCACGAAAGATGCGATATTTCTGACGGCAAAACGCATAACTGATCGCTAAAAACAACATCTAAATCGAATGATTACATCGAAACAAAAGAAGAAAAGAAAGAGAAAGGAGACAGCTTTATAAAGAAAAACGATAGCGTCTGAGATTTCTGGGAGATAAAACCTCTTCGGCGGAGACGGAGATCTCATTAGCTTTCTCCTCGGCTTCCTGCCGGATGAACCGGACCATTTGCTGGATCTGCTTCGACACATCGGCGTCGTTCATCGTCCCCACCTCCTCCTCCTCGTCTTTGCCTCTTCGAGCTCCAAAAGGGCACCAAAAAAAAACTAGGGTTTCTTTCCGGTGGTGGGTTCTTAGTTGCGTTCCAGAGAGAAGGGGAAGGGAAGGGGGGCAGATATCAAGGAGGGAGGGAGGATCGGATCCTCACAACCACGGAAAGAGTCGCAGGATAAAGAGGCCCAAAAAAATGGCGTTTGATTCGTCGCCTGGGTCCGTTGCCTTTTGCGAGAGGCAAGGGGCGAGAAAGAGGGAAGACGGTTAAAAGCCGCATATAATGACTTGGGATTTGCACCTTGGTATAATTTTTTGAAGTACAGTGGGATCAATGAATAAATTTTCGTTTTCCGCATTTTGTAGCGACCGGCACTACAAATATACACGAAGTTTGGGCCTTATTGTAATTTCTGCTATGCTTATTTTCAATAGTGTTCTTAGAACGTTTCCAGGCCCACTATATGGTATATGAGATTTTGGCCTTTGCTTAATTTTTGAAATACATTAGAACTAATGAGTAAATTTTTATTTCACATTTCATATAATGACCCCAAAATAGTTTATCAATCACTATATTGAAATATAATATTGGACCTTCATATAATATTTGTAATATAGTGGGATTTATGAGAGTTTTATTTTCTGTGTTTCACATGACCCCACCGAAATGTGCAAAAACAATATTTATAATTTACTCTATTTTTTATTTCTTATATTTCATAATATGCAAAAAGGTTCCTTGGTCAATATAAGGAAATATGAGATTGGGGCCCATGTAAAAAATTTGAATGTAGCAGAACCTATGAGAATTCTTATTTTTCATGATTCATATCATGGCCCATAATAGTTTCTAAGTTATGGTACATAACTACAGAATTGAGATTTTCATTTGCTATATGTCATATGGTCCTCCCTAGAATGATTCTCGAGTCAACATATAGATGTTAGATTTGGATCTTTGTATTATATTTGAAATATAGTGGGACCTATGAGTAATTTTTTATTTTTTTAAAACTCCTATAATGATACTAGAAAAGATTTTGAGTCACTATATTCAAATATGAAAATTTGGTCTTCATAAAATATTTGAAGCTTATAACTACTTTAATTTATTTTATTTGCTTGGTTGGTTTTTAATTTTCTGGTGGGTGGCTTTGAAACTCATGTTAGGCTTTTCAACTTGCATGACTTCTTTGTTTACATCAAGATAGCAATTGTTGAATATCGCTTACAAGTATTTTCGCTCTATGTCCATGCTAAGGTGTCATAAGCATCATTTTTGATATTTTACTTTTCTTTATTGATATTGGCATTGTGCAAACATTAATAAATATAAGCAATGGATCCTTCAATGCTCGGGCAATAAATTACTTTAAAGAGAGCTAATTGGAAGGGCATTTTGCCACGTGATATTCTTAGGCTCTATAACATTTCATACGAAATTTTCATTGATGATTTTTTTCATGTCACACTACTAAATTAATATATCGATACAGTGATGATCTCATCCTATATTTGTTTAAGTGTCATTATAGTCTTATTAAATTTAGAATGTTGCTTAAATTTTAATAACTTTTCTTAATGAAAGGCAGATTTTGTCGTGACCTAACAATAGAAGTTGCTTCACTCTATCATTAAGGGAGTGAGCTATTTTCTTGGAGGTTAACTTTGACTAGATGAGAAATGAAAAATTTGGAAAATACTTCAGGGCATCTATTATGCGTACACAAAAAGTTTATCGGGCCTATGACTGTTGTTTTAGCAACTCCATGATCAACGAATATCTTGTATTTGACAATAAATCCTATAATTTACAAGAGTTCTTGCTACCACATGGCAAGATAATTTTTTGCACCCACATAATGAGAGCCTTCTAGCATTACTCAAGCAACCTCAGAGGCTTAATTAATTTATCTTTCAATTTTTTCATATAGTGAAGATAGGAAATTGGTGGAATGATACATAACTTATCATTTTTTTTAGCTTCTTTTCTTGGCACTCTTTTAGCCCAACCTCTATTAATTGTTAGTTTTTTGTGATATCAAAACCTCTTTCTAGCATGCATAGTTGGACCCCTAATTTACTTATGGATATATAGATTTTTTGAAAAGAGCAAGGAAATTTAAACAAATTAGCACCAAGAACGTGATGGCTTGACCTAATATAATGGTAAAACCAAGAATGCAAGGTAAATCTCCAATATGCCCAAAGAATGTGGGATCATGCTAATTATTTCCAGACTTGCTGTGATGAAAGATCTATTACCGTTGATGACGGATATAAAGTGGAATCACAAAAATGCTATAAACACTGATGATTTTTAATATAGAAATTAGTTTTGAATTTTTCTGCAATCTGGCATGATATGGTTTGTCACTATGGGTCAATCTACAATCCAGGGTTCACTTCAAAAAATCTGCAAATAATCTTTTCTTACGTATATCCGACAAATCAATGCTGTCTTGATGCAATCCAGAGTTTAGTTATCTTTATATAATTGAAGTTCCCCAAATGGTCTTATGGAAGAGTTTCCTCCAACTTTTTTGCAGATCCTGCAACTTTGCAGTCTTACAGGAATATTGAACAAAGGGACCTGAATGTAATTAACTTCCTGTCAGGGCCGATGCCATTAAAAGTCATTCATCCTTTCTTTTTCGTGTCTGCAGGTAAACTTCCTATAAAACTTGTAACCTAGGCACCTGTAAATAATAAAGGTTCGCCCAAGGACTTCTATATATTTTCACACTCGGCAAGTATGAATGCGGCCAACTGAATTAGAGCAGTGGATGATCCTCGCTCGAGCCATCCTAATTTCGGATCCACTCAATCACTATGGTCGAGTCTCTCTCAAGAAAAATGCGTTCTACGCCCAGTATCCGCCTCGCAAAGGAGACACCTTTCCAGGCAGCTTGAAGCTTGGCGCACACCACCGATAAGTCAAATATCTCCTAGCCTCCAGTCGCCACTAATCTGGCACCATAGTCCCGGACGACGAACCCCCACATCTTCATCTTTTCCATTCTCAGCAATGCTGCCATTAAAGTTCACCTTAAGAAAATTAGGAAGTGGTGGCACCCAAGAGATAAGCACTATTCTAGACGTTGCTAGAGCGGAATGGAGGCTGCAGATATCTCTAGCTAACCTAAGCAGTGATACCTCATTGATGTGTGAAAACTCCACCGCATGCAATAGCACTCTGAACCGCCACCGTTTTTCTTAAAGACACGAACATTCCTATCTGGCCAACAATAATTGCTAAGTAGGCTGCACGAGTTTTCCTCTTTTCCTCTCAACCTCCAAATCTCCGTGCTGAGGCCTCTAAGGACTGCAGGAACTCTGCAGTACACACCCACATCTGCCACCGGTTCGGATGAGCCCGTGCGCAACTCCGTATTTGACTGGACCGCGGGCATCCGCAGAGAGTACTATGGACTCCTCCAGGCTCCAGCGCGCATCTCCTATGTATTTTCCTTCAATGCCCTTATATAAACCGGCCCTGCTTTTTCCGCGGCCTTCTTCCTTTCTCTATCTAAATTCTAAAACCCCCTCTTTCTCTCTTTCTTATCTCCGCGGGACTAGAACCTTCTCTCTGCAATGGCGGCCTCCGCCATGGTCGTGGATGCCAACGCCTCCCCCCGGCCGTCTGGCCCACCACCGAGCTTCCCGGCCGTGAGCCCCGACGTCTTCAACTCCGTCGACGAGGACGAGGACCTCTACGGCCGCCTCAAGTCCCTCCAGCGCCAGATCGAGTTCGTCGACATCCAGGAGGAGTACGTCAAGGACGAGCAGAAGAATCTTAAGCGCGAGCTCCTCCGCGCCCAGGAGGAGGTCAAGCGGATCCAGTCCGTCCCCCTCGTAATTGGCCAGTTCATGGAGATGGTCGATCAGAACAACGGCATCGTCGGCTCGACCACCGGATCCAACTACTATGTTCGAATCTTGAGCACCATCAACCGTGAGCTTCTCAAACCCTCCGCCTCCGTCGCCCTCCACCGCCACTCCAACGCCCTTGTCGATGTGCTCCCGCCCGAGGCCGACTCTAGCATCTCCCTCCTCAGCCAGTCCGAGAAGCCGGACGTCACCTACAACGTGAGTGTCGAAACCCTAGAAAGATTGATTCTTCGATCGAACATATCTCTGTTCTTATTGATTAGGGCTTGAGAAGATCTCATCGAGGGTTTGGAAATTCGAGGGTAAAAAATGAGGGATTGGGGTCTTGGCATGGAAGTTTGTTAGCTTGGTGGATTATTGCGGATAAGACAGAATTCAGAACTCTGCAAGCTTTCGATTTCTTTACTTTTGCATCTAGGTTATTAAACATTTAATTTTGGGTTTTCTTGAAGATGGATTTAGGGATTAAAGAAAGTGCGCCATTTTTCTTGGATTTTTTTGCGTGATTTCGATTGATTAACATGGAATTTTGGGGTGGATTTGGGATTTAAAACATGATTTAAACTCGTTTCTTATAGTTGTTTGATAGATGCATGCGGGAATAAGATAAGGTTTGGAAATTATTCCGCCTCAGTAATGTATTTAGTTCATTTGAATATTTTCAATTCAGTTTTTGGGTTTCCTTGGAGTTGAAGTTAGGGTTTTCAAGAAAGAAAAGTGTATCTTTTTAACTTTTTCGTTTTTGGAATCCGGGGATTTCAGATATGTTGCTGGATATAGCTAAAAGTTACAGGATGGTTACTGAGAAGATGCGTAGTTTGTGGTAATTATGCTGTTTTCCATTTGAAAGGTTTGTAGAAAGACACATAATTTATTATTTCGATTATCCTGGATTTCAGGATTGAAGTCCTCTACCTCTTGCTAGGCTGTCGCTATTTTTCCATCACGAAGGGTAGGGTAGATATTGGAGAAGAAAACTTCCTAGGTTGCCACATTTTTACATTTTGCTAGAACAAGATGTCTAAACATGTGGCTCTTCATGCTGCCATCTTATACTTGTCACTTATGGCCACACATTTGATCTTCTAAGCAATTTGAAAACTGAATTTTTGTTAGATAAATTAAGTGTCAACCTTGCTGGTTGCTTTAGATAATAGACTGACGAGGATATGTGTGGTTTTTCAAATCTCATTGATCCAGTAGATTATGATTCTACACAAAATGTTATGGGTACATAGAATTTGGGTCATTTTAAAAGTGAGATATGTTGTTATTATAATTGTTACATAGTTGAAGCTAAATCTAAGATATTTGTCATGGATATGAAATGGTCAACTATTGATGGGGTGGGGTTGAAGGTTGGATTATAAAGTCTTGTTTTGAAGTTGAAATGATTGCAGAGCATTGATGGATTTTGTGTCATACACATTTTGTGAACTGTTGGTAAAGACTAAAGTGATTGGAAAATTTACTCTCTGTTTAATTTTAACACTATCACTTTCATCTATCCAATGATCATTCTGTACTTATTCAATAACTTCCTTATAATAGTCACAGATATGTTCAATAAAGTCAGATTGGATGACAAGTCCTTTAAGGTTCCTAGTGTTGGTCAGATGGTTAAAATTTCAGATTTAGAGATAATTGGGCTTAGATTTGGGCCGAAAAGTTTTGCATATCCGGCTAGAAATAACCTTGTTGGCATTTGTCCTTGAGTCGATGCATATCAGTTCCAATGATATACATCAAAACACTTGGATGTCGATGATTCTTGTAAATTAGTTTGGAAGATGCATGAGGGACTTGACTTTCTCTAAGTACAGATCTCATGGAAAGTTGGAAACTTAAGGCTGCATTTGGTATCATTGTCGCTTTTCGTTTTTTTTTAAAAAAAGCTGGAAATAGGATTTCTATTTGTATTTTTTTTGCAGTTTTCTGACCACATAAAACATGTTTGGTTCGCCTTTTTTTTTTATAACAGTGATATGGCTGACAACGAGGGAGGGGGGGGGGGGATGGGGCCGGCAACGTGGTTGAGGATGAGGGAGAGCTCGATGTTGGGCAGAAAGGTAGTCGAGGGAGTGGCAGAGGGAAAGAAACTTCGTTTTTTTTTTTTAACAAGGATATGGCCGACAACGATGGAGAGGGGGGGATGGGGCCGGCAACGTGGTTGAGGACGAGGGAGAGCTCAACGTTGGGTGGAGAGGTAGTCCGACAACGAGAGAGAGGGGGAGGGTGATGGGGCCGACAACGTGGTTGTGGACGAGGGAGAGCGTTGGGCGGAGAGGTAGTCGAGGGAGTGGCAAAGGGAAAGAAACTTCGCTTTTTTTTATATATATTTTAACAATGATATGGCCGACAATGAGGGAGAGGGGGGGATGGGGCCGGCAACGTGGTTGAGGACGAGGGAGAGCTCGATGTTGGGTGGAGAGGTAGTCAAAGGAGTGGTAGAGGGAAAGAAAGTGGGCATGGGGCCAGCAATACGGCCGGGGGTGAGGGATAGCTTGGCATCCGGCGAAGAGATGGCCGATGAGGCCCGGAAGCTGGTGTGGTTGGGTGGGTGCAATGGGGCTGAGGGTGAGATTGGGCGGAAGAAGAGGGGTTGGGAGGAGAATGGTGAAAACCCACTTTTAAAAAAGTGGAAGTGAAATTTTTTCACTTTCACTTTTTTTAGAAATAATGAAAGTTGTTTGGAAAAAAAATAGAAACAAAAACAGGGTAACTAAAAATTTTTTTCTGCATTGGATTACGTGTTTCTATTTTTTTTAAAAAGAAACAGGAAAAAGTACCAAACATGCTCTAAATAGATTTCTGATTTTTTAAGAAACCTCATCCCATCATTATGATATGCTTGGAATGATAAAGTAAAATTGTGCTCTTTTGGAGGTGATTTATAGTAAAAAGTAAACTGTGATCACTTCTACCATTAGTCAACCATGTCAAATTGTCGAGGCTAAAGGGTTTGTTATTAGTGATATATGCAAATTGATGTGGAGTCCAAGGTTTTTAGATGGTGAGATATTGGTTATCTTGGTAAATGGCCGCTAAGATGGAAGGTGGGGAAATTTTGGAAAGATCTAAGCTATTCCTATATATTAGTTGATATGTAGGAAGCAAGACATCGATATCTTGTCTGATATAGTATTACTTATTGTATTTAGGCGTCCATTCTGATTTTTTTTATTACAAAAAAAATCATTAAAGAGAATTTGGTTTTAGAAATTGATGCCAAAGCATGAAACTTGCAAAGCCATGTAAATCAAGTACCAACAATAGGTGACCAGATAATACAGACAGGCTGGATGATGCTCACAACATCACGAAACTGTGGTTCAATAGATTGTTGTGCAGTGATGCCCCAGACTTACTGTTACTTAAATATCCCTGTAATTTATAGTCTAAGATAGTTCCCATTGTTTCATGTAGTTAATATTGTAGACATACTGAATTGTGACCCATATAGGAAAAGATCTTGATGCAACTTCTCTTTTATAAATCTGCTTGGTATGATATAGTCAATAATCTTTACATGACTGTGGGTTTGTTACAAAGATGATTGTATTTACATTATGATTTGCAAAACCAAGCCATATTCTGTAGAGACAATCATTATGCATGCAGTATTTTTTTCCCCTTCTCCCTTTATGTGTGCTTTGCATGCTTGCTTGCCTTCATGTGTGCTTGCATTTTTGCTTTTAAAAGAGATGCCAACCAAAAGAAATTAGTTATAGGGAAAAAAAACACCCGGTTCTTGGTTAACTTATTACTGTAAAATACATCTTGGGGAGTGGTGGTTTAAGGTGTACATGTGCAATATATTTTGTAGCTTTTTTAGCCCTTCTGGCAAAATACAAGTTGGTTGGTTACCTTCAGAGAGAGAGAGAGAGAGAGAGAGAGAGAGAGAGAGAGAGAGAGAGAGAGAGAGAGAGAATTGTGTTGTATGAAATATTGAAGTGACTTCTATGTAGTGTGTAGTTTTGCTTGCAGCATTTGGTATTGGTTTAGAATGTGCTATATGATTTTGCAGCTTTTGCAGCACTTTTGGTACTATGACATTTGTTTGTTGGTTGCCTTTGAAAAAAATTGTGCTGTATGATAGCTTATAAATGAGAGTTTAACTGCTTTTATGTTGAATTAGGCTACTAGTCAAATGAGTTGAATATAGTATGCATTTCTTTTCTTCTAAACCTTTACATTGGTTTAAACAACAGTTTAGTTACTATGGTGCTTCTGGAATTGCTGATCCACATAGTTGAGGAATGCTTACTGAAGAAGAAACTCAACTTGACTGCACAGATTACATGCATTATATGGTCTGGTCGGTTAAAAAGTAGCAATCATGTTATAGAAAGCAGATCATGACTGATGAAAACAATTGAACTGGGCACATGTTTCTGTGCTTCTCTGCTTTCTTAGGTCTCCTCTGTTATCTCTTAATGGTGGAGCTCTCAGAACCACGTGGCTAGAACTTAGGGAAATACCATTCTCTCTTCACTTTTCATTTTGTTATTGTTTTGTATATTTTGTTCCCTGTCCGTTTGTTGTCACTCTTTGGTGTTCGTGTCAACTTGGCATGGTGGAAATTGTTATACATCTTTGGCCTTTCCTCTCTTTAGCTCTTTTTTTTGTATCACTTCAACTAAAGACATGAAACATCTATTGATGATTTTTCCAACATGTTCAAAATGTAGAAAAATGAAAATGTAGTTTGTCACTTCAGTCAGTAATTGATTAACCATCTTTTAATTTTTTGTTTTTTTCTTAAACATTGGCATTCTTTATTCTTTTGATATCAGCTGGCAGTTTCTGGTTAACTGTAAAAATTGTAATGATTTTCTGTCTTATACTTTCTTTTGTATTCTCAGGATATTGGGGGTTGCGATATTCAGAAGCAGGAAATTCGTGAAGCTGTTGAGTTACCTCTGACACATCATGAGTTATACAAACAGATTGGTATAGATCCTCCAAGAGGCGTTCTTCTCTATGGCCCTCCTGGTACTGGTAAAACCATGCTTGCCAAGGCTGTTGCTAATCATACAACTGCTGCTTTTATTAGAGTTGTTGGGTCAGAATTTGTTCAGAAGTATTTGGGTGAGGTATGGTTTTTTAGCAAATCTGAATGCATTACATGCTTTCCTTTTCTATGAAATGTTCATGTCACCTAGAAATTGGTATTTAATCAAATTTCTATATTTTAAAAATGATAGTCTGTTTGGTTATCTTTTATTTCCTTAACAGAACAGTGTATATAATTTTTAAATGTGTCGAGGTGATGAGGACTTGATGCTTAATTTTTCTTTTCTTTTTTTTTCAACTGATAAGGGGTAGCCATTGCTTTTATCTGTTCCTTACAAGAAAAAAGGTTTTAAGGGTACATGCAGTAACAATTTTCTACCACTTGTGCTTCTTAGATGTGCTAATTTTTCTTAACAAGATTGCCGATCATGCTCAACTTCATGAAATAGAGTATAAATTTGTTTAGTAGTTTTGTCATTTCTATTCTTCTATTTCTCTGTTAGACCTCGAATTTTATACCTTTTTTCATTGCATTCAGGGTCCACGGATGGTTCGGGATGTTTTCCGACTTGCCAAAGAGAATGCCCCTGCAATCATATTTATTGATGAGGTTGATGCTATTGCTACAGCACGTTTTGATGCTCAAACTGGGGCTGACAGGGAAGTGCAGCGTATCCTCATGGAACTCTTGAATCAGGTAGAACTAAGTAGAACAAAGATATCAGAGGCACTGCTTTCTCAAACAATTGTCCTTCCTTTCTCTTTTTGATGAATTAATGCCTATCCACTTGTTTGAAAGAGCGAAAGGTGACAGAAATTAAAGAGAACTCCAACAAGTTCAACTAAACTGCCATGCTATTCAAGTTAATTTTATGAAAAACTCCTGTATTTAGTTTTGCTGTTTTCTGCTTGCTGCTTGCTACTACTGTTTGTGATGCGATCTTCTCTCTTGGACCACCTGTTTCAAATTAGCCTGTTTTGGATAGATCATAGATAATCATCAAATAGATCTTACATTTTCTAACTCTTATATTGTTCTATGCACCATCTTTGTATCCAAAGACCATATAGTGACTCTCTTATGGTGGGAAGCTTGGATCGACCAAGGAACTTAGGTAGCGAGTGTAGTTTGAGATGTGCTTAGTCTTTTGGATTGCTCTCATTGAATCCATATCATGGTTTAAATGGAAAACCCTGCACTGTGTAACATTTTTTATTGATTAGCAACTTGCACGGTTATCACCAGCATGTACGAATTTGCTTGCATGCATTGTATCCATCTTCAGCTTCATGCCTTAATGATGCAAGGTTTCTGTCATGATTGATTTTGCAGATGGATGGCTTTGATCAAACAGTGAACGTAAAGGTTATAATGGCAACTAATCGAGCAGACACCTTAGATCCTGCTCTTTTGCGCCCAGGTAGACTTGATCGGAAAATTGAATTTCCTTTGCCTGACAGACGGCAAAAGAGGCTAGTTTTTCAAGTAAGTTTTGCAAAAAGCAATCCAGAACTTCTCAAAATTTGTGTATTCTAAGCTTGGTTGATGTTAAAATTCACTGGTTCAATATAATGAGCAGCATATGTATTGGAAATAAAGGATCTAGGTTCTCCATTGTGATAATAGAACAGGAAATATGGATAACAGTCCATACACAGCTTTGTAAGTCACACCTTTCATGATAAGGAAGGGCATTGATTATTTTGATATGTTAGCTTTTCTATACTTCTATCTTAAAAACTATATAAGTGTGCCAATGTTCCATGTGAAAACTTTGCTATTCTCAAAATAGCCCTCCCCCAAAATACCCTCTCAAAATATCCCTATGATAATTAAGGTATTATTATTAAAATATATATTTTTTAAAAAATAATATTCTTGAGTTTATCACCACTTGAACTTCTCAGCTGATGGGATTTCTTCTAATTATCTCCAGCCAGGTCCCTTTATATAACAAGCAGGTTCTAAGTCTCACATGATATTTTAGATTCTATTACTGGTTAATTCATGGCCGTTGCTTCTAACTCCAGCCTCTCTTCCTATTAGTAATCTTGCTTCCACAGATAAAGATCTTAGCTCATTAGTAGAGTCCATATAGGAGTCCGGTATCTGGTGCATGCAGCCAAAAAAGACGAGATTTCCAAGCCCTTTTTTTCCTTTGGGAGATAATTTTAATGATTCATGAGATCTCATAACCTACATACATTTAGCTTCCGCAAAGCATGAGCCAAATAAAAATTATATATCACATGGTGTTATAATCAAACTCATTATAAGTTGCACAGTCATTGGTTGGCTTAATTATAAGCTCAAATTAGACATCATTTTTGCTAACACTTGTCCAAGCTTACACAACAATTACTGACCTCATTTGACTAAGCAAAATATTTTTTAGAGGAAGAGAGTTGGGCGCAGCCCTATCAAAAATTATTAGATTAACTCAACAAAATGTTTTTCTTTACACATTTTCCTTTTTTTCATACATACAGATCACTTAACGTGATAAAAGTTAAATGTTTATTACATGTCTAATTCATTAATTCTTTGAGTTTGATTTATTTATTCTTTGAGTTCAATCATACAACAGAGCTGAATATATGTTCTTGCGTTCCTTTGTAAATATTTGCAATATCCTAGCTAGAAACTATGATAATATATTATATAGTTTTATGACATATTGTAAACATTGATATATGACAATATTTTGTTTGCTGGAGGATATATGACAACTTTTATGATACTTTTGGCATGCCAAAAGAAAGATATGGGAACGAAAACTTTGGCAATGCAAGCCAAAGGGCTATGCTTAGAATGTTTTAAAGGGAAGAATTGGCTACAGCATCTGAGCATGAAAACAGTGGACTTGAAACTCCAACAATCAAGACCACATTTCATTAAAGTACGTATGGGCTCTTAGATAAGAGAATGTCTTGGAGCTTACTCCAGGAAGGAAAATAAATTTTATTTTAAAAAAGAAAAATTGTTTACCCTTTCGTTTTACAAACTTTATTTGTTCACTCGTTGATTCGTTTATCTCATGCTTCTCATTCATATTCTTAAAATATCCCTCTTCCAAAATACCCCCTATAAAAATATGAATTTTCTTTTGCAATATTCTTTATAGTATTTTACTCCCAACAGTAATATCCTTTCTTATAAAAGTCTAAAATATTTTTTTGTGGAAAATCTAGCCATCCAGTCAAGGTAAGCAAGTGGACAGGATCCTTCTAAACTAAAATTTACTCAAAAATGATCCAATCCAGTCAAAGTTATTTGGATTTGAATTTGAATTGACCTTTTTTTTCAGTTATGACCTAGATTCTGATAGCCGAATGTCTTGATATGAAACTATACCTATCCAAATTGTTGAATCTAATAAACTAAATTTATCGCAACATCTTGAATTATAAAATTAATTTTTCTTCTACTAGGTGTTAGTTCCATGTGCATAAGCATGTGTGCTTTAACTAGTAATCTTAAGTATCTGATAGAGGTGATTTTGTCACATTGTGGGAAGTCCTCGTTCATAAAAGTAAGGCATGCTATTAGATATCTTAAGTATCGTTAATGATCTTGCAAAAGAAACTATGATTTTTAACATTTCATGGTGAAGTTTCTTCTTACCTCCTAGTTTCTCACACCTCTATTCTCGAGCTCAACTTGTACCATATTGTCATTGTGTTAATGAAGTCTTGGGTGGAGTCTACCTCCCTTTTTCTCCAAACATGCAAGCACGCACACAAAGAGAGAGAGAGAGAGAGAGAGAGAGAGAGAGAGAGAGCATCTGCACACCTAAGTGCTACAGTTATTTTATGTGACTCCATATTTTGTGCACCATTTTTTGCACCTGTTTCTCGAGTAAGCAACTAAAGCTGCTTGCTAACTCAGATGCATTCACTTGAACCGAGATGGTACCCCCCCCAACATCCACTGCACAGACCTTCCATACAGGTCTTTCACACCTAACCTAACTGCTTAAAGAAGCCCTTTTTCTTTCATTTTCCTGATATTCCCAATTTGTAACTGTTCATGGGATTTCCTTTATCTTTGCGTCAAAATTACTTTGTCTATTGCATGAGCCATAGTTGCTTTTGAACCCCCTCCTCCACTTGTTAGTGTGGCTTTCAAACAGCCAAGTCAATGGGCTAAGGGTTAGGGCAGCTATAGCTGTACCAAGGGAGGAGGACGGTCTGTTCACTTTGGTTTGTCGAGGATCAAAGAGCCAGTTTGAAGGTTCTTTTAATCTCGACCCTACGTACTTGGCCCCTTGGTCGTCTATTTCGGATACCTTGCTTAAAATTATAGTTCAGTTAAAAACATTAGATCTTACCAAAAAATAATATTAGAAATTTTGTTTAGAAAATAATTTGAAATTTAATATATTGTAGACAACAGCAAACTTGAGAAGATGACATCCCGTATGAGAAAAAATTAACCATGTATTACTATATCACTTGTTATATTTTAAATTGTTTTACTAATGCTATAGGCCTATACCGATAGTTAAGTAGACATAATGATATTGTTTGCTGTTATTTTTTCTACACTATTTTTTCCCTGATCAAATGCATCTTGTGCTTTGTTATTCATCTTTGTTCAGGTCTGCACTGCTAAAATGAATCTCGGTGATGAGGTTGACTTGGAAGACTATGTTTCTCGACCAGATAAAATTAGTGCTGCGGAGGTCAGTGCTTTATGTTTCTTCGTACATTTATCTGTGAAATTCTTTTCCATTTATTTTTCGTACTATTAGGTAAGCTTCATGATTCAGAGGAAGCTGAGATCAATCACTTTTAAATTGAGAACTCATTGATTGTCTAATGGCCTCAATGATGCAACTGTTAGGCTGTTATTTTTACTTCAACCACATGAGCTGTGTTTTCAAATAACTGATGTGCTTTAGACATGGTAATGGGACATAACTTTTGGCCCTTATTATCAATGTATGAAAAGATTTTAGTTTCTGCCAGGCTTGTGGAGTTTCGGATTTGGCAGTTTCTTTCCAAGGTGAGTTTTGGTCATAAAAAATGAAAAATTCAGAACATCTGAAGAAATCGGAGAAAAATAAAAGAAATCCAGAAAAGTTATCACACAACATTTTAGAGTGTTTTGTGATACATAGTTTCTTTGTTTACGTGGTTTCGACAATTTTAGCCTGCTAGTATTGCATACAAGTAAAACTCATACTGTATATTGTTATTACTTGGATATATATATTATTTACCTGAACTACCATTGTTGGATGTTTCATTACATTTAGCAATTCTGAATCTTTTTAGTGCCCATTCAATTTTTTTCATCAGTCTTTAGTAAATTTCACAAATATGTTAAATTTGGGTCTTCTATTTCATATTTTTATTGTTAAGTGATCATTTAATTAAATACTTGTAGAGTTTCGTATTAATTTTATATTAAAAAGATGCAACTGCTATGAATAATGATATTCTGTTTAGTTGTTTGTGTTATCTTTTTGGAGGCCTTGACCTATCAAGGACTATGTTCACCATCTATTGCATCTTTTTACTCAAGAAACAAAGGAAAATTATGAAAAATTAACAATATATAACCTGTGTAATTAAATAAGTAAAGAAGTAATCCCAATGTGATAATAAAAGCCAAAATGAAACTCTGAGGCATCCATGGCTAGTTTCAATTTGGCTGAAACCACCAAACCATATTGAAATCACTCAATTTTGGCTGAAACTGACTGGAACCTGGAACTGTGAGTTGGCTTTGGCTTTGTTTTGACTGAAATTTAAAACCTTACTTATTGCAATGGTTATGAAACTTCCTTACTAACATTTCCTTCCTAATCATTTGTTTTCTTGCCTATTTAGCATAATGCAATTGAGTTCATAATCATTTCCAGCACTTTTCTGTACACCAGATAACAAATCTTGAGTTGTTTCTCTCATGTAGTGTGGCCTGTAACATGTCCGTTGTGCAAAAGTTATGTTTCTATCTCCCCGTTCTCTTGTTTTTTTTTTTTTTGGGGGGGGGGGGGAGAGAGAGAGAGAGAGAGAGAGAGAGAGAGAGAGAGAGAGAAGGGTTTCATTCAGGGGTCAGTGGGAGGGGTTAGGGCATTTATTACTCACGATCTGGTTGCTGTTATCCATTTAGGTGGACATTGGTTCCCTTTATCTAGTTGGCCTCTGGTACTCATGAGTCATTTAGTAGGAATCATGAAATTATGGTTTGATGTAAATAAAGTAATTCCCACTCAGCACTTAGCTTCTAAGCATTTGCCCCTCCTCAACAAATGCACATGCTGTGCATGAGCTTAGCTTAGCACATTCTTCTATGCATGCTTTTTGTAGTTATATGTTTGTAACCTTCCCAATCATCAGCTTTGTTCAACCTTTGGCCATCGTGTGTAATGCATGTTCACTTGAAAAAATCATTCTGTGTTTCAGCCAATGTGGCTTTTAAAAGGCACTCTTCTTTTGATCTCTGTGGTTCATTTGTCTGGTCTTGAACTGCTATTCTAGTGGTATAGTTGGTCTTCAAGTGAGACATGGCGCTTGTCTCACTTTTCAAGCAATGCTAATCCAACTTATACTGACATCTCTCAAGTTTATAACCATGGTACTCCAATAACTGATGCACTCCATTTCATGTTCCATCTGCACAAGCTTTTCTAACATAGTGAAGTTTGACCATTGGAATTTATTTTGGACTTTAGTTTTGAGTATCCTTGTTCTGTTGCATCATTTATAACTAGAACTGTTCTATATGGAGTGCAGCTTGACTAAAGTGTCCATCTTTCATGAGTGGTTTTGCAGATTGCTGCCATCTGCCAGGAGGCAGGTATGCATGCTGTTCGCAAGAACCGTTATGTGATTCTTCCCAAGGACTTTGAGAAAGGCTACCGGACCAATGTAAAGAAACCAGACACAGATTTTGATTTCTACAAATGAGGAGCCAAATTACCAAAAGACGCTGGGTTCCGGATCTGTAATGGTGCTGATACTGTTTAACACTGGGGAAAGGAGTCTCTGTTTTAGGTCTTAGGACAGATTTCTACTTCTGTAACTTGAAGTTTCATATATTACTTATCCTGGCTGTGGATGTTTCGGATTTGTGGGCTCCAGATATAATTGGGGGAAAAACTTATCTTCGGGCTTCAAATAGGGTCTGTAGCCTTGTTTTCAAAGGCAATTAGAATTTCCAAGAACTATAAGGCTGAAGTGGTTGATTAGTTCCTGCAGGTTGACTTTGAGGGAAATGACTTGAGCAGTCTGATTATTTTTTCATTAAATGCTCATTGTTGGCTTGATCGAAGTATGCACGTTAGCTGGGTATTACATTTATAATCTTCCAACTAGATGCCCTACATTCATTTGAAGTTTCTGTGAGAGCATGCCAGTTCAGTTCATTTTTCTAGTTGTAACAATGCAAGGTTCTGTATGCCTTTTGGTACATGGTTCCACCACCATGATCTTCCCCACAAGGAAAAGAAGTGACTGAGGTTTACCCAAGGTATCTCTGCTATATTTTACTACAATTTTGCTTATCTATTTTCATAGGATGTCAAAACCAAATGCTTCTCCATTTCCATCAGCTCTCTATTCTGCATAGCCGTAGGATTGGTGCGGTACATAGGGCATGGGGCATCCATTCTGATATTTAGGGTGCGGTTCGTTACGCAAGTGGAGCGAGAATGACTTTCGGATAGTTTTTTGAAATAGCACTTTCAAAAGTGTATTATGAAATTGTTGTGATTGGTGAGGGTTGGTGAATTGTACTTTCTAGTTGGATGGAAAAAATCACTTCTAGTATACATTGAATGGGTAATATTTTTTTAATTTTATTGTATTTTTTGTTAATATTTGAATAATGTTATTTATTATACTAAATAAGAATAATAATCATGCTCTATTGAATAAAATATCATTATTTTATTATTACATTCTTAAATGTTATTTTATTATTGGTTATTTTCTCAATATTTAAGTAACAATAAATGCTAATAATGTAACTAATAAGTGTTGAATGGTAAGTAAATGTTGTTTATCAGGATAAATAATAATATACTATAATATAATATTGATAAAATATATTGTGAGCAATTATTTAATATAATATAATCAACAATAACATGACTCAGACTCATACGCTCAACATCTTTCCTCTCTTTGGGCTCGTTTGGTTCGCAGGAAAGGGAGGGGGGAAAGTGTGGTCAATGGGAAAGTAATGAAATGCCTCTTGTTTGGTTGGAGTTTTCAAAGGAGAGAGATGGGAAAGTTGTATTCCCATGGGAATATGATTCCCACATTTCATGGGAAAGTCTTTCCCATGAGGAACATGGGAAAGTTACTTTCCCATGAGGTGGGAATCACTCTTTTTTTATTTTTTCCCAAAAAGACCCTTCAGCATTAAAGAAGCATTAAAGAGGCATTAAAGACCTAATTTTTATTAAGGGCATAATAGAAATTATACATAACTTTCCTAGGAAAGTGGATGGTCAACCAAACATAAGCACTTTGGAAATTTGTCACTTTCCCATGGTTAACCAAACATGCCAAAAGTGCTTTCCTAGGTATCCTCTTCCTAGGAATCTGATTCCCAGGAATCATATTCCTAAAAGGAAAAATACTTCCCGCGAACCAAACGAGCCCTTTGTAGCATTAATTGCTGCATGAAAGTTGGAGCCAAAGGCATTTTCGGTTACTTCAGTTCAAAATGGCCGAAAGTTAGTCAGGTTTCGCTTCCGGGTTTCACTTCCACAGGTTAACAATTCTAAGTGGCTGAAAGTTCGCTTTAGGCTTCCAATGATGGAGCGTTTGTCTACAATTTTTTGCGATATTTTTTTTATTTATCTCCCATATGCAAAACTTTTTTTTGTATGTTTTACTTTTGTAAAATAAACTTTTCATCTTTTGATTTTTTTTTTTTTTTTTAAAGGAAGAAGTGCAATGGCCAAAAGTGAGTGTACTTTTCAGGTTGGAACAATAACAAAAAAGTTTCTTCATTAAACTAGATCACAACCATCCATATTTCTTGTACGTATACCGCATGTTTTCAAAACTAATTAGTTAGATTCTGGCGGAATCTGAAACTCCATTGGCAAGATATTCAAGAGCAGGCCATATGGATCGGAAATAATGTTATTCTGCAGCGACATGTTGGAAAAGATTTAAGAGAAGCACTTTGCCTTCATAACGAGTCATCACCTGAGGTTGCGTCAAACTGAGAAACCTCTAATCAGTAGTGGCTATGTAGTGAGAGTTCCAACCACTAGACCAAAAATGCTGTCGACCAGTTCCAAATGCAGCTTGTTCTAAAATTGTACACCCATGGTCTCATGGTCAGTTTGATTTAATAGTCACACATCTTAGCCTCCTGAATATTTCCATTGCTCTTTTCTTCCCACAAGGGGGAGTCACACAAATTTTGGTAGAAGGCATTATTTAATCCTAAGGCTTGGTTTGGAAACAAAAAGAGGGGTGGGGATAAGGCATTTGTCCAGCGAACCAAATGAGCCCTAAGAGAAAATGAGAAATGCCAAATGTTTTTATCCTTTTTCTTCTACTTAATCTAAGCGAGAATATGACAAGTTCTACTTATTTCTAATGTCTGACAAGTTCTACTGCAAGCTAACCATTGGTTCCCATACTCCTTGCTGAATTTCACCAAGCATGTCACGCGTAAGATCGAGCTTCATGCACAAGGGTTGCAGCATGACACTAATTCTGCACAGTTTTGTGCTGCTTGTTCTCTACTAAGTGGGGTTTTATGAGATTGATGATGAGCCGCATCACAATAGGGATTAAGACATCTTGGACTTTAACTAAGACTCTTACTAATATGATTGGAAAGCCTCATCTTGTTTGCGAGACAAAAGGTTAATATTTTTACTACTGGAAAGTAAAAGGTGGAACTGCAACTGTACATGAAAGCGATATAGAGAATCCAAGTGAAAACACTCCCACATTAGCTTCTTTGCTGGCTACTTGATCCACCAACCACTTGCCTACGTACATTAATTCCATCATTCAATTGCGAGTTTTGCTACTTATTGGTGCAAATTCCTAATTGGGGGACAAGATCATCATGGACTGCCAGAAACATCTAATTAATGCTGCAACCAAGGCTTCTTTGCCTCAATTCAGCATTTGTTGAGGAAGCCGCGTTTAATATGACAGGCTGAGTTGTTGTGGGGACGTTTTTGGACGGTCACTGCCTTTTTCTTGGTAGAGAGGGAGAAGGTTGCTGCTCACCACCCTGGAGCAACGTGTCCGTATGTAGGACCATAGAAAGAGTAATGCTACTCATTCAATTCTCGTTTCAATTCTCTGGTCATAAGAGGATCTTTACACTATCAATTTTAAAAATAATGTTAATACTATAAATGATAATTGATTTAGAGAGTCTCTATTTTTTCAAAGATGGGAAAGAGTTACGTGCATGGTATCTAAGTCGTTTCATTTGGTTCGATTGCAATTGCATAATTGGCGGTTAACTATAGGTTGCATAAGAGTGTATCGAGTAAGATTGGTGAGTTCGATATGGTTTCGAGGAATGATAGGCAGGATGATAGGTGCGGTTTATGTGACACGATCGAGTTTCGTTTTAGGGGGCATCCTGAAATGTTGATCTTGTCCGTTTGTGCAAATTTAGGGTTATAGTCAGACATAACTTATTTTTGTACTCGCCAATCCATGTTCATCTCGTAGGTGGATAATGTCGGAGCAAATGCGGGTTGGTTGCCATGCAGAGCTACAAGGTAAGTAGCACTATGATCGTCCGGTGGCAACAGCACTTTATATTATGGCAAGATTGTTATAGGATGTCTATTAGTGATCTAGATGATTAAGCAGTGCATTCACAGATGGGCTGCTGGCTTTTGAGCATTACTATCACAGCCATGCTCAAAGTCAAGAATAAAACTAGTGCTGCAAAATTGCATGCAACTTGTTTAGCAAGCTAATTTTCTTAAGTTTTATTATTAATCAGTATTCATGCCTTCCATGCAATAACTCATATCTAAGCATATTTTGTCAATGATAAAACACATCTACAGTCTCCAAAATATGATCTCTTAGATTAAACCATCGTGAGTGACGACTAATTCTTTTAACATTCTGATTACTTCCTAATAAAATCTTTCATCCTCTCATTCAGGTCTTTATACAGGAACTCAGGTTGTTCTTTTTCATCCTCGACATGATCCCACATATCCTTATTAAGATATTCCTTCCCTTCTAACACTTGTCTTCTTTTTTTTTTTTTTTATTTTTTTTTATTACGTTCAATTTTTTGCTCTTCACTAGTTTGTCTCTCAATTACCACCTCGTTGCTGTTATGAATTAGGACCTTCAGATGCCAAGACTGAGAACGTTTAGATTCTCCTCCCTCGTTATCATATCATTTGTTTTAAGGTTTAATTTAATTAAACATAGTAGGTTGGATATACATTAGGGCCAAAATCGGACCAGATATAGATCGATACTAATATATTTATATTCATATTTATTTTGTTTGACAAATATAGATACGGATATAGATGTTAGTCAGATATGAAAAATAATGTTCATATTTGTTTTAAACGGATACGAATACAAATCGAATACCGAAAATTTGTATATAAATATAAATATAAATCAGATAATTAAATTTATGACTATAATCATCAAAAGTATTACTAAGTAGATGATAAATCAAATTAATAGCATGTTAATATGATAACTTATTTTTCTTAAAAAGTTCATGGGTGCCATATGAAATTAAATAAGATTATAAATGAAATCAGATATTCAGATACAAATCGAATAGTTATCTATCTATATTTATATCCATTTTTTTAACTAGTCGGATACTCTAATATCTATCCATATCCGATCCACTTTCACCTTAGATTAAAACTTTAGTTGCTATTACCAATGTAAAAACATAGAATCGGCTAGATCCAAACAAATCTGTCCAAATAGGTGACATCAGTAGTTAATTTATCCTTTTTTATGCTCAAACTCCCACTGTGTACAGAAAACTCATGCTTTCACTCCGACCGACAGAGTACCAGCAACATTGGAATATTACAGCAGTGGCAAGTTGCTACTCCTTTCTAAGCAATGATGAAGCTGCCGAATTCTTCATTACTCTTCCTTTATATTTATGTCTTATCTATTTTTACCGTATTTTTTCTCGTCAAAGAAAAAGTATATCCATGTCAGTACGTAAGGGCGTATGTATTCCCTTTGTCGCAATCAAGCTGCATGGATGACTGCACAAGACCGAACATGGAATAAGAAACTGGAATAAAAATAGTTGCTCTTTTTTCTTTTTTTTCAAAAGTTCAATCTGGAATAACTCTAAAGTCAAGGATAAAAGAGAGCCTTTATAGAAATAAACATATTCTAGTACTCATTTAAAATAGTTATTCTAGGGATAAACCGGTTTGATCAGAATAACATTACTTTATCTTCTTTCTTTTTTTCTTTGGTGGGGAGCAGCTTCACTTTCTTTTTAATAGGAACAAAACTTATTCCAAACTTTATTCCACCTTTATTTTAGAAAGAGTGCAGGGCGGGGCCCAGCGTCAGTGACTGGGTGACCCGTCGGTGCCAAAAGAGTTGGGTCCATGAACTATTCCTCTTATTATCTTTTTTTCATGCACCACGTGCACCCTGAACGGTTGTGATTGGCTTGTGCACCGCCACGTGGTGCACCTGGTGTAGGATATAATTGCTCCCCAACTGCGGTAGCCACGTGTAACTACTGGACATCGGTGGTGTGATATTCACCGCTCCACCCTGCCACATCCGTTACGACTAAATGAGGGTATATTGGTAATTTTAGCAACTATCAAGGGCCTTTCTATTCCCAGCTTCTTCAAGTCACTTCACTCGCCTGCCTCCCCCCGAGCGCCTCTCCCTCTCTCTCCCTCTCTCTCTCCCCCTCTCCCTCTCCCTCTCACGCGCACACATGGCGGGCTCGGTGGCTTAAAGGATCCATCTTGGGAGCTGGTGGAAGGGGTGGGAGCTTTGGAGGGGGGTTCCTTGGAGGAACTGTTCGAGTTCCTGGGAGAAATCTCTTCGTGTTTCGCCTAATTCCTGTTTACGGCTCCAATGGCGGATCAAAAGCCTAAGAGATCGCTTTTTTAGATGAATTCCATGAGTTTTACGTAGGCTTTGTTTGTTTGGGGACATGGAGGTCTGGTTTCCAGTTGGAATGGAGGATTCGGAGTTTTTAAGGCCAGGTTCGTGGAAGATTGTCGGCAAATACCTCTAGGAGTATGGGTTTCTTGCTCCGATCTGGCGCTTATTTCTGATTTTGGGGCAAAAGTTTGAGACATTTCCGTTTTTCTTGATTTTTTTTTCTTTCTGGTGAGAGGTTGCATCTTTAAGCTTTGGGAGCCAAAGCCGCTTCCAATGGGAGAATTAGTTCGCGAGTTCTTACTAATTTCAATTGTTTGTTAAGCTCCTGCATGCTGTGGCTTAGAACGGTGGCTTCTTGGGTTTCGGCTTCTACTGTTTTGCTCGCATTCCTCTTCGAGTTCTTGAGAGCCATTTCAGGTGGAAACCATGGATGGTACCCAGGTACTGTCCAATCTAATGTTTAATATCCATGAATGCCTACTTTGTTATAATGTAGCTTCTCTTCCTTAAATTTTATGTTGAAATATTGCAATTTTTTTTCAGAATTCTGAAGATTTTCACTGCTCTATTGATAAATCCTTGAAAAATTGGTGAATGGAGCTGACGGGATCGGTTTCTGCTCTTTGAATCAGGTGAGATTAAGATTTGGGACATTGGATTTTTGAAATTTTTTTAAGTTCTTAAAAAGTTCTCTCTGTGTATGTGCGGTAGTTTCTATGTGTCACGGTCTTTATAATGGGTGAGTCTAACATGCGCCAGGCTGGCCCATGTTACCTCACCCATTTCTTTGCTGAAGTCCGTCACCTGCTCCAAAGCTCCTAGCTTTTCTCCTCCTTTTTTTTTAAAGCAATAAAGATGATTCCGCCTCTGCTTTCGCTCTTTGATGGTCTTTTGGGGCGCTGATTGTTTTTAGGTAAGCAATGCATTATTTGCTGCTGTATTTCTGAATGGTAGTAGCTGGGTTGGAGTACTGTGGGCAGAATTTTTTTAAATTTGTGCAAAGTATTTTTTTGGAGCCTTGCTTTTGGCCTTTGCTTTTCTACCTTTTGGATGCGGATGCTGATGAATATCCTTGAAACCATTCTCAAGCTCTCTGGATTTGTTTACAGAAATAAATGGGTTTTCTTCCCTCTTCGCTCATTGAGAAAGACTGGAGTTTTCTTTATGAGAGACTTATGTTCTTTTGCTCTGATAATGACCCAACTGCCCCTTTGTGAGTTAGGGTAACAAGAAATCTAAAGCATAGGTGTGAAAAGAAACAGACAAGAAGAACCTCGTTCTGTTCAATGAGAGAGAGTTGAGCTATCTGGCAGTTGAGATGGTCCCCTACCTAGCAATTATCCCAGTGCTTCATCTTGTCTTGTTATTCTCCGCCAAGCAATTGGATCCTTTCCAGGTCTTCATGAACCCCATTTTTTTAAGCTTCTAAAGTTTGAATTTTTGAGAAGACTACAACTGTTGATGAACACATAGAAATCATCCATTTTCTCCTCCTCCTCCTCCTCCTCCTCCTTGTTTCTCTCTCTTTCTCTCTCTCTCTCTAAATGAAAGATGGTTACTACTCTAGGACTTTGATTTGTTCTTTTGTTATAATGATAGATTTTCTTTTAACAGGATAACATTTAGGAAGGCCTTTCACTTTGTTTTGCTTTGGCAAATTTATCTCATTGTTTACTTCCCGTTCTTCTTTAATATTGGGTAAAGAAAGCCATTACTGAAAATTAATGTCAATATTGCCAAGGTGCACAATATGCCGTTATTTTTCTATGATTCTAATGTCCATATTATCTGCTCAGACTTTTCTTATCTTTTTTATTTTTTCATTGCAACAGGATTGGAAGAACCACGGATTTGAATAATTGTGTTCTTTTGCACCCTTCTGCAAGATTAGCCATGGATCACCTCTCTCTCTTTGCACTAATTCCTTTTCTTTTTCTCCTGCTATGCCTTCCCTCTTTAACAATTGCTGACTTGAATTCTGATAAGCAAGCTCTTCTTGCCTTTCTGGCTGCAATCCCTCATGGCCGCAAACTAAATTGGAGTTCTAAGACCCCAGTCTGCTCTTCTTGGGTTGGAGTCACATGTACGCCTAATCAAACTCGTGTGCTTAACCTCCGACTACCAGGGGTTGGGCTCCTAGGGCCGATTCCAGCTAATACACTTGGAAAGCTTGATGCCCTTGAAGTCTTGAGCCTCCGATTCAATCGCCTTATGCTATATCTTCCTCCAGATGTTGCATCGCTTCCTTCTCTGCACTCTCTCTTCCTTCAGCACAACAATTTATCTGGAATTATACCTACTTCACTGACTTCCAACCTGACATTGCTTGACCTCTCCTATAATTATTTTATGGGGGAAATTCCATTGACAATTCAAAATCTTACTCAACTTACTGCATTGTATCTTGAGAATAACTCTCTCTCTGGCCCCATCCCTGACCTTCAACTTCCCAAGCTAAGACATTTGAATCTGAGCTACAACAACCTTAGTGGTGAGATACCAATTTCTCTCCGCAAATTCCCAGTTGAATCGTTCCTAGGAAACCGTTTACTATGTGGTCCCCCTCTACCACAATGCCGAGGACTTGCTCCTTCACCTTCACCAATCTCACCCCCACCAGCATTCCCCCCAAAGCCCAAAAAAAGCTTTTGGAAAAAATTAAGTACAGGTATCATAGTTGCAATTGCTGCTGGTGGAGGAACCCTGCTGTTTCTACTGGCAATTGTACTTATAGTATTCTTTTTGAAGAGGAGAGATAGGGAAGGCAGTGCAGCGTCAAAGGGCAAGGGTCCTGCTGGAGGAAGGAGTGAAAAACCTAAAGAGGAATACAGCAGTGGGGTTCAAGAAGCTGAGAGGAACAAGTTGGTTTTCTTTGAGGGTTGTTCATATAATTTTGACCTAGAAGATCTACTGAGAGCTTCTGCTGAAGTTCTTGGGAAGGGGAGCTACGGGACTACCTATAAAGCTGTTCTTGAAGATGGTACAACAGTAGTGGTGAAAAGGTTGAAAGAGGTGGTGGTTGGGAAGAGAGAGTTTGAGCAGCAGATGGAAATAATAGGAAGAGTAGGACAGCACCCAAATGTGGTGCCACTTCGTGCTTATTACTATTCCAAGGATGAGAAGCTTCTTGTTTATGACTATGTCCCTTCTGGCAGCTTCTCTACCCTCTTGCATGGTATGCCTATTTAAATTCCCCATCTCTATAGTCACTTATATTTTGTCTAGTAGTTGTGAACTGCTTTACCAAGGAAAATGCAATCAATACTGTGGCCTGTTGGTTAATATGTGCAATCTAAAAAGCCTGAATGCTTGTTGCTCAGAGCATTGGACAAACCAAGATGGTCAACATAGGTCAAACACTCGAACTATATAAAATTTTTAGATCTGAGCTATGTTTAATAATCTAGTTAACATTATTGGCAACACTAATGATCTCAGAATGCCAAATATGAACATCATAATGACAATTTATTTTATCAGATTGAATAGTCATCTGCAGATGATAGTAATATTACTCAATATTCTATGTTGGTTCTCTAGTTTGACTCAGTTCAAATAAAACTATTTATATTCGTCATAGTCCCACAATTAACTAACCGTCTTATCTGTTTTGCCAAGACATGATTTGCTGACAATAGATGTAACTTAACCAAAGCTGTAAAAGTCAATGTAGTCTTGGATGATATTGAGTTATTCATATGATAAAGTTCCATCTTCACAGGTCACATTGAAAATCTTGGTTTCTAAAGTTCAACCCACTGAAAACCTAAATTTATGTTATTTTGGTTTCTTGTATAACCACCTAAACCTTCATTGGTTTATAAAATCCCACTTTTTCCCACATGTGCTAGAAAACTTGATCACTAGAGAACTTTGCTAATTATAATTGCGCATTGGGCAATGCTGATAAAAAAGATGATATCGAGATCAAGTTACATATTGCACACCAGACATCACAGTAAACGTCTCTGATGACCTTATCAGGTTGATGAAATCATTGATGTTACAATTGGTAGGGCCTTGATTTGAGTTATACGTCTCTGCACCTAACTGCAATATTAGTGCACCCATAACAAGCGTATTGATTGCATCCCTTGATAGCATTTTTGTTTTTATCCATGGTTGGACTTGTGAACTCTCTAACTCATTTTGAAGTGAACCACCTTTTTTTTCCATTATATTTGTGTGATGAAATTTCTTTGTAGGAAAAGCAGACAAAGTCCAGTGCCAGATAAAGGCATTGGCGCAATGATTGCAAAAAGATGCATACTAGGATGTTGTATCAGTTTTTCTGAATAAGGTTATAACAAACAATTTTTTAAGTTAAAAGAATAAACGTAAATTAAACTTGAAGCTTGATGAAGTACTTACAGAAGTCTGGTTGACAAAATTTGTTGAAGACAGATCCTTGGTCAAATTTCTTGGAGTGCGCTATTTAAGCCTTGTTGTGGCAGCTCTGGTACTAGTAGATATATTTGCTGCAAAGTCATGTCTGTTTTGTGTTGAATGAGGTCAGCCTAGCTCTTGTGCTTCAGGTTTTGCATACTTTTTGTAAGAGGAATGAGAACTAGCTGGTTTATCCCACTGATAGGTGTTGCATGCCTACTCTTGTGGTTGGAGATAAAGCTTGCTGTATTTGTGCACTTTGAGGACATTTTATGCAGTAGACCATGACACTCCTTTTAAAGGAATTTACCAGGATTAATATAAGCCAAGACCCAGATCAGGATTGGAGATTTATCTTACAGTTTTTTGACAACGATGTTGTAGTTTTGTTTTGTGGACTTAAAATATAATCATAGTATCCCATAGCACTTTTCAAATTATACTTTAAAAACCATAAAGTGGACGATCAACTTGGTATATCGCCATGGAGTCCTCGTTACCCAGTTGAGGATACTTTCACATGAACCCCCTAAGTTTGCAACTTGCAATTGCTCATGCTCTTTAGCTTCCTACTCAGAAGAGCAGATATAGACAATGTTTCGTTCCAGTTGTTCTGGCTCCTTTGTTTAGTTCTGTCTCAGAACCATGTTTTATTTGGTTCAATTATTTGCGCTGTTCATGAGGAGACAATAATGTACGCAAAAAGTAGGTGTATCAATCTACACTGCAATTTTCATCATTGTCTCTACGGATCCCAAACATCATCTTACACCAGGCTAGCCATAGCATGATTCAATATGAAGCAAGATCAATTCATCACACTTCAACATTAGTTTCTATGAATTACACCTGTGTGATCCTTAAAGATGTATTACATGTGTGAGTATCCAATCCTTATATATATGAATGAGTTGATGTAATTTAGCGAGCTATGTCAGTTGGATGTGTTTTGTCTTAGATCACAATTTTAACAGCGAATTCTACTTTGCAACTGAAATAAAACTTCATGAATATGATCTGAAAGAGTCAAACGTTTTGTGCATAAAAAGTAAGCTAGATTTTAGAAAGATATTTACCCAGTTCCCTTCACATGCCTATATTTTTCTTCATGATCAAATTAATGGGACTTGTTGCTATATTAATGACAGATAGATATCTAGCGCCGTTTTTGAGAATCAGAAACCTTATGTTACAAGAAATCAATATTGCATACTTTTCTCCATGAAATATGACCATATTTGTCCTGAATTACTTCAAAGCCTACAGTATAATTAAATTGTTTGAATATGAGATTATTTTTAAATTCTTCCCTGTTGTTTTTGATTTCTCAATTTAATTAATTGTTCTGTAGTATCATAACTTAACCATAAATAAGATAGACATTTACCTTGTTATTTGCAAAGAAAGTTGAAGATTAAAGATATATCTTATATCCTATGATGAAAAGAAATGATCCAATTTGCATCATAGTGATCTCCCTTCAAACATAAATTACAGGAAACAAGGGTGCTGGAAGAACTCCATTGGACTGGGACTCGCGAGTAAAGATCTCACTGGGAGCTGCACGTGGCATGGCACATATACACACTGAAGGAGGTGGAAAGTTCGCCCATGGCAACATCAAGGCCTCTAACGTCCTCCTCACCCAGGACCTCGAAGCTTGCGTATCTGACTTCGGCCTTGCCCCACTTATGAACACCCATGCAACTCCCTCCCGAGTTGTGGTGGGCTACCGTGCACCTGAAGTAATTGAGACCCGAAAATACACTCAGAAATCCGATGTCTACAGCTTCGGCGTCTTACTCCTTGAGATGCTTACTGGAAAAGCCCCACTTCAATCTCCAGGACGCGATGATGTTGTGGATCTACCAAGATGGGTCCAGTCTGTCGTCCGAGAAGAGTGGACTGCAGAAGTTTTTGATGTGGAGCTGATGAGGTATCGGAATATTGAGGAAGAGATGGTCCAGATGCTTCAGATTGCGATGGCATGTGTTGCAAGAGCTCCAGATCAACGTCCTAGAATGGAGGAAGTGATTAGGATGATTGACGAGGTTCGGCACTCTGACTCGGAGAACCGGGCATCCTCGGAGGAGAAGCCCAAGGACTTGAATGTTCAAACACCATGACAGGATGTGAAGAAAGCACAGGATTAGTTGTTTAGAAATTAGTTTGTGGAAGTGATTTGATTCAGTTAGTGAGTTCTATTTGTTGTGCGACAGATAGCATGCATGCATGGGGATACTTGCATCGAAGGGCATTCTGATCCTTGCATGTATTTATGTGTCAAGTTTGATGATTGTTGCAGTAACAAGAATTCATTTTTTTGAAAATTTGATTGCTGAATTTTATTTACTCCATTTTTCCTCTTCATGTTGAGGGTTAACTTGGTTTTTTATATTTCAGTTAAATATTGAAGGTGACATTCTTTTCTCAGAATTGAATTGTGTGGTGCTGATTGTTTACCATCAAAAAAGTCCAGCAATTCAAGATTGTGTTTCCATAGGGACATCGTCTTGAGTAATGAGCGATGAAGGTGGTAGGCCAGCTCATGTTTGTAATGAATTAAATTTTTCTCCATGTATCATAAATTGAGATTTCACCATGTCTTTTGATTTTTTGGTTTTTTTAGTTACATCATGAGTCCTGTATTGATCTTTTTTTCTTGGACAACTTCCTGGGTATATTGCCGCCCTGGCGGAATTGGGCGAGTTGATGGTGCAGCTGGTCTGCTCGAAGTGGGAGTCCGATCTGTGCAAAACAAATAATTAAAAGTTGCCAGAGTTAATCCAGCAGATGATCCTTCGATGCTTATGTCAAATGTCAAGGTAAAACTTTGGTAAAACAGTAAAGAAAAAAGATCTGAAAGTACAAGCTATCATATTGGATTAGATAAGATCAGACAATGTGGTTCCGAAAGACTGAGCTATAACTTGCCGTCCTTACCTGTGCCCTTTAATTATGCGGAGCTGTGATTTGCCCGTCTTGAACGTGTTTGGCTCGTGTCATTTTGTCATGTAACGGTAGATTAGAGCGGAAACAATAGTTGGGCATCGAGTTCAGGTCATATCGTTGGGTTTTAACTTTTAACCTGATTTCAATATTCCAGCACTGATGATTTTTTTTTTTTTAATTTTAAAGATAATTTGCAATGCCATTTTGGGAACCTGTTTACTGAATTTCTCTTGCATTACGAATTCAAGGATTGATTTATGACAAATATTTTGACGTGAAATTATCACATCCCAATCTTCTCCGACGAGCTTCCCTGCAAGATTTAAGAGCTGTTTCAAAATTTAATTATTTAGAGGAAATTGAACGCATTACACTACCAGAATGTCTTTCATCTTATGATCAGACCTGATGGATTTTCTAAGATCTTATTCAGCATCAAGGTATCATATGACTCATGTAACCTTCATAGTAGAAGTATAATCAATAAAATTTTTAGACATTTATCAGCATGTTTTACTTGAACGCATTGGCTTTTATGCACAATTTGTGGGTTCCCCCCTTACCAAACAAATCAATTAGTTATGGGCCACTAATGTAGTAGAAGACCAATTAGATTCATCACCAGTTACAAAAAGTTTGTGTTCTTACTATCAAGTAAGAAATCCATGTAACATACAACATACAATTTACAGCACAGACTTGCTGGTTAGAAACCCAAAGGCCTATCCTCATTGTACTCAATGTTAATGATACAATACCTTCTCACAATTAAAAAACAAAGAATGGCTCCATCTTGTAGGAAGCCTACAAATTGAACCCTTGGTTGCCCCTGAGTAATCTGAGTCTGTCCAAGGGGCCATAACATTCTGTTCTTCCCTTTGAGGACCAGAAGAAACAACTCTCGTCAGCTCAGTGATATCCTGCAATGCAAAGTTCTAGAGTGATCAGAAAGAAAGACAAAAGATATCCTTCTAATCATATACTCACTATATAGTAAATTAGATCTCAAATTGCCAAATATGATTCCAATTAAACTAGGGTAAAATGTAAAATAGTTAGCTGCATTTTTTGGCCAAATTAACAATTTGATGCTCTTAATATAGGGGTGATCAAAGGTGTCGATGATAAGCTTCTCTTTTATATCCCTAAAACAATGGAATTGTTATGAGGTCAATTAGTCTCGATCCTCTTGACTTCTCAAGTGAGCATGTCTCCATTTTCTCACCAATTCATCCTCTCTAGGCATGGTATTAGACATCTAGAAGGTCCTTAGGTTGGTGTTATGATGAGACATCCCCATGCAACATCCATGGATTTTGTCAAAGGGAAAATTTTAGAGGAAAGGTTTGATTTTGTCTGGACGGTGCTGTTCTCATCCTATTTAAACCATTCAGAACGGTTGAAAAAACATATAGGAAATCTACGAAGTAAGAAAAAAAAATGGAGTTTCATGAAAAAGGAAAAATATTTTCAGAATTACTTTGAATAAAAGCTCTATAAAATTTTCATTTGTCTATAAGAACAAACAAATAGAAACTACACGATTTAAAAATATAATAACTTTCCCAAACAGTCCTTGTTATGATAATTAAAAAAACATAATGATTAAACGTATATTTTTTAAAGGATTCTTTTTGTTATTTTCATTGACTATCCAAAACGAAAAAAAAGAGAGAAAAGGAAATTAAGAAGACGAGATTGATGAAGAGAGAAGCGAAGAAACTCACCAATCAAAGAAACAGATGCCACATCTGGATCCAGCCCCGTTCTGGTACTCGGACGGCTTGACGTTGGCGCACACCACCTTGACCGGCATCCAGGCGGTGCACCAGCTCCCCACCACCGCCCGCTCCTCCGTCTCCACCACCAGGTCCACCTTCAGCGTCTTGCTCTTGTACCTCCTATACAACGAATTCCCCAACGTGCTGTCCACCGCCATCCCCGCCACCGTGGCTTTCACCGTCACCAAGGTCATGTTATTCTCCTCCTGTCGGAACCCTGGAGACGACCACTTGCCCAGCCTCACATCGTCGCCGGCGAACAGACCCACCTTCATCACCCCGTGCTCCAGCCGCACCGCGTCGTTCCGGTTCCACACCGCGATCACCACGTCAAAGCCGGCGTCGAGCACGGCGTGTCCCGCGTTCTCCGACACGTTGAGCCGGGTGGCATCGAGCTTTTCAACGCGGAACTCGGGGAGTTTCGGGTGGAGCCAGGCGTAGATGAGCGCGGAGGAGAGGGCGACGAGGGTGAGGATGACGAAGAGGGCGACGAGGGACCAGATGCCGCATAGGCAGCAGCAGGAGCGGCGTCGGCGGCGGTCGTCGCCGCCGGCGGAGGGGCTGCCCTTCGGAGCTGGCGTCTTCTTCTTCTTCTTGTCGGCGGGTTTGATGGGCTCAGGGAAGATGGTGATAGGGTGGTGGGGGTTGGGGTGGGGGTTGGTGGGGCGCTCGGAGTGGCCGGGTGGCTTGGGGAGGGGCCCCGGCGGGGGGCCGTCGTCGTCGGTGTAGGCGGAGCCGGGGGGCTTCAGGAGCCGCGGGGAGTGGGCCGCGTCGAACTCCGCCATTAGTGTCCCGCCGGCCAAGGGAGATGGGTGGTGGAGGAGGGGGACTAACGTTCATACTCTTATAATTAGCACGTTGCGCGCGATGGCCGCGGCTATATTTGGAAAGGCGGAGGGCTGGTTTTGGTTCGCAAGCTCCATGGTTCGTTAGTTGCAACAGAAGGAGGTGGAGAGCGAGCGTGGGATCCTCTGCTCCCTTGTTCAAGAAAATTTCTATAATCAGGACATGAACATCGGATGTGCTTTCATGTGCTCCGCCATCAGATCTCCCCCACTCCTGCTTTGAGATAGGTGTGAACGTGATGAAACGGAAAATAGAGTCCTTCCTCCGATCTCGTCCCTCCTCTCCCCCCCTCTCGGGCGGAGAAACAAATGGATCTAATCTCTGGTCCTTCCCCACCCTCCCTCCCCACGCTCAAATCGCCATGCACGGGCGTGACCGCGATGGAGGAGGCGTTCGCCGAATGAGAAAAATGCATTGGTGTTCCACTGGGCGGTGATGGTGCGACTGAGGAGGGCGAGTTCCAATACCGAGATCTGCACGGCATGCATGGTGGGAGGTCTCCGGCGCTCGCCGCCGGGAACTACGAGGGCTACGGAGGCGAGTCACATCGTAGATGTGCAGTTTGACGGAGAAGTCCGGGCCAGTGCTGGTGGTGGCGTGGTCGGTGGTGCTGCCGTACGTGGGTGACGGTGGAGAGTAGGGGAAGAATGACATCAACTCACTATTTAAATATATTTATATTTAAATATAAATATATTTAAATATTTTTTATATTTAAAAATAAATAGTGAGATGAATAGATGATGTATGTATTTGTCAGTTCCATCTCACTATTTAAATATAAGAAAAATAGAATCGATTCTTAATTAGTTGGACTTTTTTTTTTGACTGAAGAAATTATTCATTCCTTCATTTAAATTAAATTTTTTTTGTAATGATTGGTTATCCAACAGGGCATAGCTGGACTTTTTTAAGGGTAAAATCGTGCCTTTATCAGAGATCCAATTCAGCTAGGAGAGGGAGAGAAGAATAATAGAAAGATCAACCTCCACAATTTAAAGTTATGCTAATTTAATGGAGTCCCTGGGCTTCTTTCAATTGAAGCCACCTATCACATGAACCAAGTACTAATTTTATTGAATTGGAATTCAATTGGTTCCATGGATGATGGCTGAAACAATGCAATTGTATCTTAAGGCACATGGTCACTTTAATGGTGCTTTAGACAACCACTATACTATGTTGGTGAACATGATTTCGGTGACAGGCACGTAGTAGCCACTAAGTAATTTATTGACCACCATAATTAGCCAAAAAATATTATTTTAATTGTTTATCGATAGTTACTCATGCCATTTTCATATCATTTTTATATATGCAAGCATTTCTCACCATATAGTTTACCAATTAAGTGTCCTTTAACCACCATTGTATTTTTTTAGAAAAAAAAGATATTTTTCAAGACTATGCAAGTAAGCTAGATAAGATCAAATACAACTCGGATTCATCGATCTATGCTCAAGCCTAATACATGGACACACTAAAATGGTCATGGATTACTCCTAAAACCACAAATTAATAAGGGTTACCAAAATTATCCAAATAGTTTCAATTTGACTTTGCATAAACTTGAATCAAGCTTACTTTAAATATAATCAAACCAAGCTCTTGCTTAAGAGATGCCTAATCCAATAGTCAATCTTAGATTCGGCTAGAGATTTACCATTAGAAAAAGGAACAATCAAGTCTAAATCCCTCTTCAATGTCCAAGATTGAACAAAGCTAGATTTGAGTCAGGTATAAGATCAAATTGATTTTGGCTTCATTTAAAGATGTCATGTTAATCAAAAGGGCACGTGTTTGGCAAGTAAGCAACCGACAATCGAACTTGTTGATCTCAAATTTGAGGCTCCAAAATGGATTACAGCCAACCTTGACCATATTCAGGTTCAACCAAGGTAGGCTTGACTTACACCGCAGTCAATAGATTATGATTTGGACCTGTGACTCAGGTAGTCCAGCTAAAATTAGAAAAAAAATAAAAAAGAAAAGAAAAAAAAGAAAGAAAGGAAGGAAGAAAGAAAGAAAGGGAGGGAGGAAGAAACCAACGGAACCACGTGCTTTCTATGGAACAAGGGGTGAACCCGTGATGGGCATTCCCCAAACTACCATCTCTACCCACGCCTAAACACCTCAATAACGCAGCGATCCCTTGCCATTCCGCTTAAATGTCAGGAGCATTAACGTCATTATGGCCTTTCCCTCGCTCTATATAGGACCACTCCCTCTGTGTCTGCGATGGCGGCGGGCGGCGGATCTGACCCGATTCCGAAGGCCGGCCCCCTCATTTTTTTCTCCCTCTTGCGGTGATATATTCTCCTCTCCGTCCTCCGAGACCCGGAGCTCCCAGCGCGAAACCCTCGCCCCCATCCTAACCGCGTCCGCTGGTCTCGACCCAGGTTCGTCTTCTTTCCCTCTCGTTTCCATGGATTTCGATCCGTTCTCGAGTACCCAGGGCTTGATTTCGTCGTTCTTTCCTTCGATCGGGCTCCGAAGCCTCCCCGTTCTCGATCGGTTTGCTCCGATCTCAATTGTTTAGCTGTTTGTGTTGTTCCTTTTCCGTTTTTAATGCGAAATTTGGGTTTGCATTCCGTGAGGCTTGATTGCATTTGTACAGTTTTTAAATCGGCTGTTTCAATTTTGAGTTTTTGGTTTATAATGGTGATAGGGGGGGGGGGGGGGGGGGGGGGGGGGGGGTTAAATTTGGATCTGATGGGTTCAATATTGTTCTTGAGGTTGGTTAGATTGTGAACAGGCTTAAATCGTATGTCTCGGACGATTCGATTGTTTTAAGCGCAAGAACATCAAGAATCCTTCTTTGATTTGGCCATTTCATTAGCACCCGCTTGGATTTCTAGCTTCTGTGCCACCAAATTCCAGAAGGGGATTTTCTTAATAAAAGAATTGCGTATTGCTCCATTATCAAGCCCCCGGCAAGAGAATGGTAAAGTAGTTTTGGATTTCCATGATTTGCTACGTAAAATTGGCTCTGAAAACAATAAACTGTTCAGTGACAAGGGCAAGGGAAAATTTGAGGTGTCTGAAGGATGCGTAATGGTAAATGAAATGCTGAAGTTAGGAGTTATCTTGCTGGTGTGGTATATGATGTGTTTTAGAACCTGATTCACTGCAATTGTTATCACCCTTTCCCTCAACTCCAATTTCCAACTGAACTTTGACATGCACTCTATAGGATAGTAATGTAGGTTTCGGCTTGATGATTAAGGGAGCATTGAGAGTTCATCAAGTGATAAGAAGTTTTATGTGGTGATTACCTCTGTCTCAAAAGCAGAACATCATGTGGGCTAGGAATGCATTGGTGTTCCATCCTGCAATTAAAACTTGAGAGGCTCTGAATTGATGGTGTGTTTCGGAAATTGTTAAAGGAAAAGGCATCTGTCATATTTAGTCTATTCTTCTGATGTCGTTCTACTTGATGGCCTTCTTGGAAGGGGAGACTTTTCATGTGTTCAAACAAAGTAATGATTTTTAGTTGTTCAGAAAAATGTTACCTAATAGCTCAACATTGTACATTGGTTTGATATCTAACTAGGATGAGACATATGGTTAAGATACTATGTTGATGACAATTGATAGTAGTTACCTAGATCGCTTAGAAGAAAGATGGAAAATTGGGTTTGAGGGTTGTTTTTTTTAGATCTTCATTTAATTTTATGTAGATGTAATTAGATCATCTACACGTGATACAACTTTTAGCTGATTGGGCTTGGACTTTATCCATAACTGTAGTTTAAGATTAGATATAGGTGTCCAAACTAGGACTTGAATTTCAGATGAGGTAGGGTCTGAATCGCATAAATTAGACTCGTCAAGCATGAAAAATACTGCTTTGAGTTGACAAATTTTTTTTCAGAAATCTGGGTCTATGCTCCTAGACATTATACTTGGACCTGACACTGTCCTAGTCTGAAGAAACCTAGTTAAGCTTACCAAGTGAATGGGTCAGAAAGATCTGGTCTAAAACTTCAAGCAGAATGCTAATTAGGGTCAAATCGAGGCCATTCTATATTTGTACTTTCTAACTCATTTGCAATTGTTAAGTGCAACATATATACGGTTGATCTTCCTTTGTTGAAATCAATTAGATTAAATAGAATCTTATTTTGCTCATTTTCCATTTTTTAGATCTTTTCCTGTGAAAGAAATCATGGATTTCTACAACCAAGAGTTAGATCTAGGAGATATGAGCTGCTGTGGTTCAAGGGCAAAGTACTAACATAGAAACTTGTAAATCATACTTATTAATTGGATGGAAGAATCCAACTCTCCACAAGTCATTGTTTAACAATTAACAACATTTGACTTTTTAGGTGAAAGTACTTTACAGAAATACGTTTAAGATATAGTAGAGAACTACCTGGAGACTGTCACCAACTAGGGTACTGTTTCCTGAGAATGGAAGGTGCACCGAAGAGAATTGAGAAATTTGAACATCTCTTCATCTTTCAATCAATGGATGTATGAGAGTTGATATACTAAGAGTTAAGGTGGTAAAGTGAAAGAGGCATGCACTTGGAAAGGATTTATCTTGGAAGTAGCCAAGGTTGAGATGAGAGTTCAAAATTTTAATATGATTGCTAACTTCGGCCTGGTGATTGTTGTGTCAAATCAAGTAAATGACAATAAGATTGGTAATGGAGCATTAAGGATTCGTGAACATAGTTCTATTATGTGGTTAGTAATATCCATGGCATGAATTTAAGAAGCTTTTGTGCGAGCACTAGTTCTTGATTAGAAAAGGCCCTTATTGTCATTTAACAAGCTTTAGATCTTAAACTATGGGGAGTGATGAAACTAGGCAATGAAACTGGAGGAAAAATCTGGTGTGCAAATGATTGTGGCTTGATCCATTACAATGGAGCGCCTTCAGATGATGAAGTAGCAAAACATCAATACACATATCTATTAAAAAGGTTAATTCCACTGTCATTTCTCAGAGTAAATCCATCATCACATACTATTGATGAAAGTTACCAGTATATGCATAGGAGAAAGACAGTCTTATTAAAAACAAGAATAACAAGAGTGCTTTTATGTTTTGGGTTACTATCATGGTAGAAATTAAAGTAGAATATGATCCTGGGGTGTGTTTTGTAACAAAAATAACACGTATGCGAGGTCGGGTGGAAACAGTTACTTTTAAACAACCAATTTCGGGAATGATAGAAGAATTGTAAATAAACAAGTAAAATTGCAATTCGTGTATATTGTGTTGGTAATCTTCTTCTGTGTTATAATTTATAACTTCCTGATAGCTGCTGCAAGGCTTGATGGTTATGGCTACAAATGCACAACTTACAATCCAAATTACCATGCATTGAAAGCTCTGTCTTGCATATTGAAATTTCACATGTGATCTAAGATACGATTGAGAACGCATGCTAGTATATCCATGACAAAAATGCATGTCAATTATAAGAATAAATCGTATAGTTTTATTATTTTTATACCATACGTAATGATGAATCATCATCTTCGCATCTTTACTGTAGTCATTTAAAAATTTAATTGGTCAAACGATTCTGCTTAAGCATGGTGATACGAGTTACTTTAATTACATAAATGGAAAGCAACAAAAAGATTTCATCTCAAGTTGAAGGGTGGTTGGAGCCAAAACAAAAATCATCCAATTTTTTCATGTCGGTCAACAATTACTTCATAACTTGTTACAACTTCAGTAATAGTCAAATTTTGTTTTTTTTCAATAATAAATATGGAAGTGATCAATTTTAAAGGAGTTTTGATCAGTTTTGTTTGTCCTATTCTGCTATTCGTTTCTGTATAAAGATTTGAAACAAGAACAGATAGAGTGCTTACCAATAGGTTTGAATGCAGTGGCAAGATAAACTGACAAATTACTGGGAAGATCGATTTTGGATCATCACATAGCAAAGTTCATGACAGTTCTAGAAGAACATGTTGTTTTCCTAGGTTCTAGATTGAGTCTGTTATTTAATTAAACGAACAAAAGAATGATTAAGTTAATGCAAAATTCGTGTTCTTAAAAGATTCTATTAGTGATCTCATGCACACCAACTATAAGGTGATTTGTGGAAAGGTTATGAAGATGGAGCACAGTTGTTGAATAAAGCATCCTATGACCTGAAGCAAGCTGCTTGATTATGTGCTTGTGTGAACACATGCTATTAAGCAAGTCTGCTCAAGTATCCTTGTGAACATGTTCCTTAGATTGATTTGAGAGACAAGCTATTATCTATTTTTTTCGCTCTTCGTTGGTGATTTCATGATAAGGGAAACCCATTTTTGAAAATTCGTTTTACATCAAGCCTTTGTAGTTTTTGCTTTGATAGTTTGCTCCAAGGTTTGGAGTTCTACCAAGAAAAAAAAAGAAAGCCAAACAAAGTTATTTACACAACATTTTAGAGTATATCATGCTATATAAGATCCTTTTACCCTTCTGATGAGAAATTTGGTGGAAGGCTGCAAACAAACTGAGTTGTTCATGGACAGCTTAGGCTTGGCTTGGTAATAGGCTTCGAACTTAGTTCAAGTTTGAAATGAGCCGATCTCAAACATTCTTTAAAGCTATGCCAATAAACTGAGTTGAGTTTGAATCCCCTAGGTTTGCAAAATGAATAAGGGTATATGCTCAGCTCGATAAAAAGCTTGTTCAACATCAGTTCACACAATACATGAGTCAAGCATGATCATGACCTGTCAACCTCTGCTCAAGTTCGATCAACCCTCTTATATAACAAGTTGAGCATAAGCAACCTACCACTTAGCCAGCTCATCTTGTTTGCAGTGCTAATTTTGTGGGAGTGCCACCATCTTGAGTTGAGTCCTGGACCTTTTTCTTGAGGTGAGGGTTGCCAACTAGCGGAGATAATTCTGATCGATGTGTTATGTAAGATCTTGTATAATTTGGTAAATTTGTACTGAAATTAGTATTGCATATCATCTCTCAATGCGTAGTCACACTTTCTTCATCATTTTGAGTAGAATATTGCAAACATCCTAGATTGAGATATTTGTTAGCATGTTTTCAAGGTTCTGCAGCCAAGTAATTAAACCCATATAAATTTAGATTATTAGATTGTGATATAGAATATTAGATTACATTATATTTTTTATAAAAAAAAGGATGCTTGTTTCTGTTATGATGAGCTCAGTGCGTTCTCTTGTTTCATGGCAATGTTGTTGATAGGCATGATGTGCTAGGCTAGGTGCTGCCATGGAGGCTAAGGGCTTCAGTCAGTTTTTAGCAAGATGTACCCAATCTGAAACTTTATGCTATGATTGAATATGAGGTCCAAAATACATAATATTGGATAAATGACAAGAATTTCATGGTGCACTATCTTGCCACCAAGTTTTCTGAAATTAATGAAGGAAATAGGAAATTGGCCAAGTCTCGGGGAAACTTGATTTCGGTTGAACGTTCAGGTTGTATATGAATTAGCAGATTATGCATGGTTGAAGACTTTGTTTGGAAGTATTTGGAATGTTATGGTTATGTGATTGGACATTGTTTTGAGGTTGTGTTTATTTATTGAAAGATGAAAAAATGATTATGCACTATGTTACTTAGAGACACACCAGATTATTGTATGCTTTAATTGATGAGTCTAGGCCTGGCGATGCAATTGATGGAAGGTATAGTAGATGGGGCTATATTTTCCCTTGGAAATGGTGCTTTCATATGTTATTTGAAGAAATTAAAAGTTGTTGTTCTTTCTAATGTTGAAGGAAGTTGAGTATATTTGTATCTCAGCAACCATGCTCAAGTCTGGTGGCTAAGAAGATTACTAGGAGAGGTGGGTCGTTGTCAATATTTCTATTGAAACTTTACTGGTAACACCTTAGTGATGCCTATAGCTAGATATTCATTTTTCTCATGGCAGTGTTAGCAGTAATGATGCTTGATTTCTGGTTATTTTAAAGGTTGCCAATAACCATTGCAGTCTGATATAGCTTATGTTGCAAGAAATCGGATCAAGCTCTCAAATTGTTCATGAAATCTTTAAAGTGGAAACTGTTCATAAAGTTGGCATAGATTACATTGCTTGTGTTGATAAATGAAGTTCAAAGAGGATATTTGTCCTAAATTTTTATTTTGTAGTTTTGATTTCCACTTATTTGAATTCTTGATATGTGTAGATTAGCAAAGCAATAGCTGGATTTTAAGTCATGGTTGGAGTTTGCATAGCAACTCTCCATCATGTTGACAGTCCTTTAATAGTAGGTACAGACATTTACATCATTTACAGGTAGGCTGATGTGGTAGCAGTTGAGAAGAATCAAAAACATTTTTCTTAGGTTCTTTCTCTCTTTAGCCATCTTTCCTCTTGTCATGTTCTCACAGAAAAAGAAATCGTGAATTTGTAGATGTTGTAGTAGATATATTATGAACTGGATGACCCTGGATCAGTTTCCAAATTGTAAGAACATTTTTACACTTATCTAGTGCAAATATAGGGCTAAGATTTCATTTGACCCATTGTGGTATAGAGTTCTAATGGTTCGCAATATTTTTTTAATAATTTGTTTTCTCTGGGTTCCGATTCACTCAATAAATACTCCATTGGACTCTGATACTTTAGAATTGGCCTAATTTTATTTTGTATTCCTAATTTTCATCATTTTCGTGTGTTCTGTCATTCTTGTCAGCATTGGTCTTTGGCTTTAAGAATCTGAGACTTTGTTTTTTCAATTTTATATTGCAGAAGCTTCTCATGGCGTCGAAGCGTATCTTGAAGGAACTCAAGGATTTGCAGAAGGATCCTCCTACCTCCTGCAGTGCAGGTACAATCAGACTGTAATGCCAGATTTGGTCTTTTTTCTCTCAGTCAGTTCATGTCTAAACCCCTTGTCATGTAATTTTTCCCTCTCTTTGTCAAGTTATAATTAATTCATTATTTGTTATAGGAACTGCTCCCACCTTTTCTCTTCTATTTTGGGTCGAAAAGGGCACAAGTTGTCTTTTCAGGAAAGCAGAGGGATGAACAATCACCTTGACTCTTGCAAAAAAAGAGTCTGTAAAATATTGATGAAGGGGGCTTCGTTAACTTAAATATTATCATTTTGCACTGGCTTTTTTCAATTTTTATTTTCAGATTTGATTATTTGGATGAAAATTTCAGTCTACTGAAGGCTGCGGGGGATGGTTTGAATTCTTATATTGTAGGACTATATTAGTGTTAATGTAGCTATTAATTTGGTGGCAGTCACCCTAAGTGAATCTTTGTATATATGTCATTGGTTGTCAATGGTGGTGTTGGTGAAGTTTTTGACTTATAATCAGAGCATGTCATTGTCCCATATCAATAAAATACACTTCAAGGAGGAGTTATTTATTAAGTTATAAGTATGTAGATTTGGTAACTTCAATTATAAAAGGGAATCTTTAATGCTGGCTCAATATGCAATCCTTAACAGGGAAGATCTGCACATCTGCATAAACTTGTGACCCCGAGTAGTTGGTCCAAGTATATCAGATATGGTTGTGGCCTTGTGGGTATGATTAGGAGTTTTTTCTGCTACCCTAATGCTGGCAATTTATGTTTATATTTTGCAGGTCCTGTAGCCGAGGACATGTTCCATTGGCAAGCAACAATCATGGGCCCTCCTGACAGTCCATATGCTGGAGGTGTTTATTTAGTAAATATTCATTTCCCGCCAGATTATCCTTTCAAGCCACCAAAGGTATGGTAATATTTTTGTATAGCTTTTGGATCTCATATTCAGGTGCCTTAATCTGGTGGTTTGATGGTCAGCCTTTTGTTTTAAGTTTCACGACTAATTAGCGGTTGTGCTTTCTTTTGATATGTAAATTTCCTTGTTGATTAGCAATTACTTTTAGGTATTATAGGCATAGAGTATGCATTTTGAAATGACTTTCTCTATTGACATGATGATGCATATTAGATATGTATTTGCTTGATGTTTACTTCATATCTAGGTTTATCATCACCAATATCTTGAAAGGCCTTTTGAGTCATTGTTGTATGATGAAGTTCGGTAATTTAATTTTTGTTCACTATTGTGTTCATATATTTAGGAGATTGTAGCATTTAACTATATATATTGCACTATTAATCTTAGTAGTATATGATTGCATGTTTTTGCCTTCTAGCTTTTGCTTTCAGCAAAATTTTGCTTCATCAATTTCATAACCGGGATGGGTGAAGTACCATGCCAAGTTTGAACCTGCATTCAAGAACTCCACCACTGTGGTTTCCACATCCCATTGGTAGTTTCATTTTTCTAGCATATGTGAAATGCTAAATAGAAATAATTAATGACGATATTTGTATAGTTTTTGCATGGTTTAGATTGGAGGGAAATATGACACATTATTAGGTAAAATAAGAAAGAGGAGGATGAGAGATCTTTTGAAGGAAGATTTAGTATTTCATTGAATAACTCTATTCGAATATTACAAAATCTATTACTCTGTTGGAGTCTTTTGAAAGAAGACTCCAAATCTTTTCTTGATCATTATCTCAATGACAATAGGACTTCCCAACTTCAACATATAACAAATTTGGGAATTGTAACTAATCCTTGTCAAAGCAAGACCTTGGAGTTCTTAATGCAGGTAAATGAACCTAAAACAAATCTTCTTGAGAACCATGAGCAACTATTATTTCAACAGTTTCCCTTTATGTCCTTTATTATATTTTCAAACAAGTGCAAGCTCAAAATCTACTGAAACTATATTGGGCATGCCTCACTGCTTGTCTATGGGAATGCGAAAGAAATATCAGGAGGTCTTTATAAAAAACCTACAGTGGATGTTTTCTCTCTTCTATCTTGAGATAATTGTGGTTATTCACCACCAATCAGGTTTGCTCCTGAGAACTTTCACTTGGATAGGAAGGTACCAATCAACTGAGCTAACAGCTATAAGTCAAACCGACAACAAAGTAGTTATTGAAAAATTAAAAGTAGTAGTTTAAGATAAATTAAAACTAGGAAATAAATTAAAATTGGGGGTTGAAAGTGGGATTGGAAAATGGTCCGGAGAAGGTGCCTTATCTATATAGTAGTGGTAGTAGTAGATGAGACCAATATGTTTAATTTAATGATTATGTACATGGAAATTGAGTTGAAGGAGACACTCGTGAGGATGAGAATGGCAGATGGGGGTCGCAACAAGTCGAGATGTGGTTGCATAAAGAAAGTGTTGATTAATTAAAATTCTAACATATAGGAATTTGGGTCATGAAGAGATACATAAGAGAATGGAGACTATTTTAATAGTTAAGTTCTATCAAGAATTGAAGCTATTCAAGGGTCAGGGTTTGAGGATATCTACCAGTGGTGATGGAGGAGAGAGATCACCCCATGAATGGAATCAATTTATTAGTCATGTTTGATTAATATCCTAGAATCCAGTTATGTCAAGCACCATTGTAGGTTAGTATCTAGTGGTAAAGATTAGAGAGGCATCATCTGATGCAAGTTTTTTTTTCCAGATCAAGGGTCAAGGGTGTCGTGGAAAAAAGTGATGGAATCTTGTTGGAACATTTCAAAAATTCAACATTTTAATATTTCAATGTGGTACCTATAAAAATGCTAATGAGGGCAGCTTGATGCAAAACATAAGTTTTTGAAAATTGGAAACTTTATCTAATTGTATATTAAATTATGTATTTTAAATTATGGAATATGTCATCAAGATATGAACTGTCACCTCCCCAATTTACCCTTTATCTGAAACAAAAAGTCATGTGTTTGGTGATGGTTATCCTATCTCTAATGGTGGATAATGTCTCGACCTACAATTCAATTTCAACCACTCTGTGCTGGTAATACCACTTAAGGGCGGATAGACCTGTGATATTGAGCTCCTTGAAATGGAGAAATCAATTTACATAGTTTGCGACATAGTTAGTATCTCATTTGTACCCACCAGAGCATTTAAAATGTGTCTTGATATGGATGGGGTTTTTGTCAGTTCAATTATGGTGCATGGAGAGTGAAGAGGTGATAGAACTTTTTCTAGACTTGATGCATGTGGAGTACTGGAAGAGTCCATTTCATTTCCATTTCCTTATTAGTTACTTTAATCAAAGGACCAGTGGCATGCATTATTGTTTAAACTTCAAAGGCCCAAATTGGGATGTTCATTGTCCATACAAGGTAGAAACTTAGTCGAAGTGAGAGGCTGTGAGGACCAAGGTTCGCCGTCTTGGTACCGGACCCCATACCGGTGCCACACTAGCATAGTGTTGGTATGGTATGGTATGGAATTTTTTTGGCGTACCAAGTATTGGCACACCACCCATACCGGATACCAGTACCGAATCGGTACGGTACGGTATGCCTCGTACCGCCTAGTTTGGGCTGGTATGTCGTACCTTAATGAGGACTCTTGACATTTATTGTCATTTGTCAGTATCTTTCTTTTTATTTTTTCTCACTTTTAGGGTTGGGGGTGGGGGGGTGTTGTTGCCAACCAGAGTTTCTAGTTTTTGAGGTTAAAGGATTTTCCCATTCTAGATGGTTCTACAGAGTCCATTTATTTTGGGGGCCACAATGCAATTGAAGTTGGTCTCGAATCCCAATTCCCCTCTGAAATTCTGTCCTTTTTTTTTGTTATGGTCATTTCTTTAAGCTCTAAGTAGAAAGAAGCTTGTTCTGAGAGGACTAATGTAGTGTAGTTTTTCTCGTAATTTGTGGGAAATCGCCTCTGTTACATCTTTGAAACCTGAAAGCTATCTCTGAAGCTTTTTCATTATCTTCAATCTACAAGGGATGATGATTTCTGGGTTCTATTGATTTGGAAGGCAAGAAAACTTGAAAGTGGCCCAATGCTGTTTGGTGGGAGTTTTGTAGAGGAAAAGATAGAAGAATGCAATAGTTTGATCAGAACTCAGATATTGGGGGTCTTTAGGAATATTGAATTGTTTTTTGTTAGTGTTTCCCCAGAGGAGGAAATTTATTCTAGGAGCGTATGCAATGGTGGTCGCATCTGTTTTGAGGACTTAGGTGGTGTTGTTATGTGCTTTTTCCTTTTGTTTCTTTTTGGCTTGACTTCTTATTATCAATATGATTATGTATTTTCTTACAAGTAAAGTTCTTTTTAGATGACCAGTTTAGTTCTAGTTATCCAGAATTTACTTAGATATCAAATTAAGATTAATAATTGTCAGTAAGGGTTTAGCGGGCAAGGTTAGTATTCGCATGAAGTTTGCAGGCTAGTAGTTGTTTGCCTACATGCACCGCATGCAGTCCATGCCTGACATGAAGGATGGCATTCTTCTGTATATAGGTAGTTTGTCATGAAAAAATGGGGATTCAATTACATAGAATATTGTGTTAGAATAATCACCAGAAGTTAGAACAATGCATGTTGGTATGGTTGTGAATTATGCGGTGGCACATTTTTTTACATGCTGTATGCATGGCATTTAACAGTTGAAATCGTGCAAATGATTTGTCAAGAATCAGCTACCCTTTTCCTTTTTAATTTGTTGTACTTGTCCGCTATATTCATACACTGATGCAGTTACATGTTTTAGGTTGCTTTTAAGACTAAGGTCTTTCATCCGAACATCAATAGTAACGGGAGCATCTGTCTGGATATTCTTAAAGAGCAGTGGAGTCCTGCCCTGACCATCTCAAAGGTATGTCATGCAAATATTATTCACTTGTTTTGATCTGGTGTCGAGCAAACAGGGTTTATGCCTTTGATTTATTATGAGTATTAAAACAAGAACAGAACTATGAAATTATGGTGCTGCTGTATTACGTGCAAGTTTGTATCGGTGTGGATACAGCATGAAGACAAAAAAGGAAATAAATAGGAAGATTCGGATTTTATCATGCAAGTTTATACAAATGACCAGTTCTGAATAAATATGCTGAGTACATGTCTTGCTTTAATTTTACTTTGGTTTTTGATTCCCCCAACTTTCTTTATACTCGCTAAGAATTTTACAATCACTTGATGCAAGAGATGAATGACGAGAGTGTTTCAGCGATATGTAGATGATGTATAGGCTATATAGGTGGAACCTTATAGCGAAAATTATTTGATAATTTGCCAAACCCAACCATGCTTGCCACAAACTGTTGTATTCTACATTTAAATAATTGCAGAATGATGCAGAAGTTAACCAATGCTATAAATAAGAAAGTGCCTATTACGATTAGCATGTATGTTTTAATCAGATATAGGAGTATGTATGATGATATTGAGCTTAGTTTGTTAGCAGTTGGTATTATCACTCCAACGAGGACCCTTTTCCCAATCCTTTAACCTATATCTAGTATTGAGGTCCGCAGAATCAAGTTGCCATCTCTGTATTTTTACATTTTATATTGGTATCGCACTTTCTTCCTTTTCTGTACATGATATGACTGGAACAAGATTCTTGATAATGAACAATATAATGTTGCGACAGGTCTTGCTATCTATCTGCTCTTTGTTGACGGATCCAAACCCAGATGATCCTCTCGTCCCAGAGATTGCTCATATGTACAAGACTGACAGAGCAAAGTATGAGACCACAGCTCGCAGCTGGACACAGAAGTATGCTATGGGATGAAGGTCTCCTACGCTGGGAGTGGTTATGTTATCTGACAAATGAATATAATATGGGATTAAGGTCCCCATTCGTGATGTTATTGAAGTGATTGTGTTAAGATGAAAAATTGTGTTTGTTTGGTTTCTTGTTTGATCAGATAGATCGTATGCATGCCTGCCACCTGGCCTGCTATAATTTTCATTGTCAATAATATTCATAGCTCATGTTCATGTTGGTGCTCGTGCGATGATGGATATGTTAGCTTGTTAAATGTTAATAGTTCGGCCTTGGTTCATTCTGCCGGCCTTCAAAACATGGGTTTGGGCAATCTATTGGATGGTCTGGATTTTGATGTGCTTTGGCAGACGTAGAAAGCGGACCCAAACTGAGATGAGGTAGGCTTGTTGAAATGGCTGTTGTTATTGCTTTTCTATAATAAAACTGAAGCAGATCATATGATGGGAACTGAAGCAGGTCGCTGAAGGCGGCGATGAAGCAATATAGGCATTAGCTTCATCATTCGGTGAGACAGCTGTAGGTCTACAGATTGCAGTCGCGTTGCGTATCAACGATCTACTAAAAGGTGGGAAACTAATTCTGTATTGATTCAGGATGAGCTTTTGGTCAATTTTGGATTTGCCGGTGCCCATCTCCTCCTGGTCAAAAACCAGGGTTGTCCTATGCTTGCCTCCCAGAATATGGTGCTGGCCGGCAAAAGGAATGGGTCAGATTCCGATTAAATTAAGCAAGATTCAAATTTAAAGTCGGTAAGATAAGCAGGTTTGGGTTGGGATCTGGGTTTCTCCTCCGGGGTTTGAATCAAGTTCGGATCTCTAAACAAGTTTCAGCAGTTATTATTACTTAATAATATTTTTAATAGAAAATATGTTGTTGATGTAGTATTAACCTTCGGTTGTTACAATTATTAATTAAGTAAATGAAATATTTATATATGCAATGTTGTTTTCCCCATTTTTGGGTTAGGGTGGCTATAGGCTATGTTGCGCATGGTTCGTGTCAAAATTTCTCAATCTATACCTAATTTACCCCATTTTTGGGTTGGAGGCACCATGTTGAGTGAGTTTTTCAATGAGAACAGCAAAAAAATTCGGTAACAATTAATTGAACTTTTATTTGTTTGGCTTTTTTGTTTATCTTCTAATAATTAAGTGAATTTTGCATAAAACACCACTTCATAATTGATTTTACAAAGAAAGATGGGACTAATTATCTTTGCAGAATATACCTATTTTGGGATCCTTAGATAAATTCGTGCTGCTAGATGTGTGTTTGCAAATTCATCCTTAGATAATATATTGTCATTTATGGCCGTTGCCCATCTTGAAATTATCCATAAATCTATACATCATTTCTAAACTTATTTTGACCTTTTCTTGCAAAATTGATAATTAAATAGATTTTTTGTACAAAATCCTTAATAGTTAAAGGCAAAAGCACTCTCTACGAGCTTTTTATTTTCTTTTATTTATGATTAAAAAAAGAAGAGAGAAATAAAATCTTTGGAAATCTTCAAGTTAAAATAGCTACAAGGATCCTATACTGATGACTAGATATTCCTAGGGTTTGCATTGATCATGAGGGTCACAGTGTTAAAGAGGCTTGGTTTACAAGCAACGAACACTCTCTGCTTCCTTTCTTCCAAGATTGATTGCGATCTATAACACATGGTAGAGGGGCCAGCAGCTGTTGCTTGCAACTCAAGCCGAACCCGTCTCTTGTCCACTTCCTGCCACCCTTCAAAAAATCAGAAGAACCTTTTAAAGCGATTTGCCGACACGCATGGCCCAACGAAAACCAACTTACAAGGATGAGAAGGACTTCAGCCACCACCCATGGAAATATTTGTTCTTCTTCACTTGATACAAGTGGATTTCGTAGCTCCCACAAAATATACTATTCGTCTGATTTTGCACTTACAACATTGGTCCATATATTTTCTTATAGGTCCAACTCAATTCTCAGATTTCAACACTCAACATGTCACTTCTAAGTAGATCGCAGTTTGGTTCTCTTGTCTACGTGTAGTTTATACCATGAATACCCACAACCCGGCATCCAAATGGCACACCTCGTTGTCTCGCACTTGATGCTGTTGTCCCTAGGGATGCAAGTTGCATGGATGCTGGTCCCAAACCAGACCAAATATACCGCCATGTCTGTTTTTGGACCTTTTTTTTTTGGAGTAACAATATACAACTATATTCTGATAGGTCGGATTCAATCCTAAGATTTTAGCACTCAATATGTCGACTTTTAGATGGACTTAAATTGGTTTGGTTATCTTGCCAACGAATGCCATAACCGGGCATCCATCCAGGTAGTATCTTTCATGTGAAAGAAGGATTTGCTTTCCTCCATGTGAATCTACCGTTGGGTCACCATCAAAATAGTTTTTGCCGGTATCTCCTTCTTGGTTATTTTGTCCATTGCCAAGAGAAGGAAGAGAGAAGATGGCATACATAAAGCTAATTATTGTATGTGTCATGAGTCATTTTACCCATGATTTTGCATGGTAAGCTGTGCAGACACCACATGTATCCACTGCTCACACATGCATTCACTTGTTATTTTATATAGAATGGCTCATACTTAAACTGATTTGTTGGATGATTTTAAATGTCATCGGCCAACAAGAAATCCATCAATCCTTTATCTAGTAGAGAAATCCGCGAATAATCGATAAAATTTTCAATAATAATTCAGAAGACACTCGACTCCGAATACTTATCATCCGCTTTCACGTCCTATTCCTCACAAAATACGCGTTTGACTAGCGTAGTATCAAGATTCCAAATGCGTACTCTCTTTTAGTGAGATCCTACGCCCTAGATTAGCCATAATTTGTTTATTTTAAGGCACAAAAATGATGTAGCTGATTAGATTCAACAAAAAGAAGGCAAATGGATTGCATTAATTAACAATATAGAGAGAGAGAGAGAGAGAGAGAGAGAGAGAGAGAGAGAGGAGGTTCCCAAACTTCATTAGCTTTTTATTTATTTATTTATTTATTTATGAGACAAATGAATCAGGCATACTTCTGGTATAAATGCATTCAACAAAATTAAAAAATAAAATATTATGAAGCAGAGATGGGATGATTGATACATCGATTCATAAAATTTTACTAGAATGCTATACTATATAAGAAACGACCAATCTACCATCTTATTTGCTTCTCTATAGATGCGCTTGATCACCAGGAACATACACTCTCTTGAGTTCCCCGAGATACCATTCTCATTTCATTAGATCTATTCGGTCCCACCTCGAGCTAAAAAGCCAGCAAAAGCCAAAAGATCGAGGAGATCGTGGATGCTCTCTAGTGGCATAAAACTAGACACCCACTCATGCGTGCTTATCCCGGAGGAAAAGGTATTAATTAAGAGCAGCTCCTGTGGGGTTAGAAGACAAAAGTGTGCTCCCTATGGACCATAAACCATGGCTAAAGTCCCAGTCATGGGGTTAAATCATGAATCCTGCCCTGCCATGCCTCGTCGTTGTCCAAATGCAAAGTTCAATCATACTTAGTTGAACGGTGCAACTCTTTAATTTCAAATGCCATGATTCCTGCGTAAAGGGAGCTGTTAGGTCAGGAACCTCTCAACTTGGATTCGGACCCATCAAGGAGTGAGGCCAAGTCACTTTGTCACAACCGAGAATTTCATCCAAAAAAAACTAGCCGAAAGTTATTATTTAGATTCCTTGATCCTGTATAAATACCCAATATATACCCGGCAAATAACCGATGTGGGACTAAACATATGCCTATACAGGTGCTCATATACTTTTTCCGTTTAAATCTTGTCGTTCTCGTCAAGTTAAGAATCCAAATTCATTCAAAATTAATCACAAGCACCATGATCGGCCCGTAGTTAGTCTCAATGAGCTCGTGCTGCAGTATCTCCTAGTCCATATGGGCCATGGGTCGGATTTGCTCTGATACTCTTTGTCACAATTTAGAATTTCACCTAAAAAGCTAGTCGGAAGATATTATTTAGGTTTTTTGATTTTGCATAAGTATTAATTAATGTGGGACTAAACAAATGCCCGCACGGATCCTTACACATTTTTAATAGACCATGGTCCACACCAAAAATAGTTTACTCTTGAGTCTTGATTAGCCCTGGGTTTGCGAGTCCTCGTGAAAACTCTACTTCTAAAATCTACAGTGACCCTCCATCACCTACTTCTAAAATCGACAATGACCCTCCATCAACCCGTTTTTCTTTAATATTTTCATCTAATCTGCTCGTCTAATTTCATCTTTATGTTTTTAATGTTTTTAATTGGCTAGATTCCTCGTGCTCTTGACCTTCTCATGGAAGCTTTTTTATTTTTTCCGTCCCTCTAAAGATCTTGTGTATGTAAGCAAAATATTTCTGGTTTCAAATAATGCATTATCCTATTATAATGGCTCCCATCAAAATCATTGTTGATCATTATAAAACAGTCATTAATGGTGAAAAGTAACTTTTAAAATTTTTAAAAATATTAAATAATCATTAAATAACGAATTTTATAACTGTATTATAATGGAAAGCTAATGGATAATAACAGAAAAAATGATGATATTTCTATTTATTTTTAGATAAAAATATTTCTTCTGATCGTACAATCCCTTTTTGATGGAATTTTGAGAAAAATTTAAATTTCATAAGATATTATTTATTAAAAATACAAGTAAAATTAATATTGATTATTTTGTATTATAATAAAAATAGCAGCTCTTATATTTTTTTTCATATAATGTACCTCAATAAAGTAAAGAGGGATTGCTGAAATTCTTATAGTAGCCATTGTAATGGTTTTAAGTTGTTATTTAAAACCATGAGGATGAGAGATGGCAACCTTTTTGCCAGAATAATAATGCCTCGTCTCTAATTTTTGTAATAATTAATTATTGACTATGGGATAAGTGAAAGAATCACTTGGCATTTGAAGAATTGTCCTCACTCTCAACTTGTCACTTCCATCAAACGCAAGATGGCCGATTCTCACCAAAAATCGTAACACAATCGGCTTCGATTTATTAAACATCTCATAGATTCTGTTGAAATTTATAAACATTGTTCAATCGATTTTAGGACCAACGAACAAAATCTACAGCATCAGAGAAGTCATAGACCAACTAGATTAACACAAAAGAAGAAGTTCCAAGGCCAAGTTCACCCTGGACTCCTGTTGGCTTCATATATTTAGAACATGAATCATGAGATTATGACTTGCATATGTGGTGAGATGTGCTATTCTTGCCTATAATTCCTTTCATTCAACTAGATTAAATCAAGTGCAACTTTATCCACTCCAAATCGCATAAGGGTCTAAATCATTTCAAATAGTCACTTGAAAATAAGGGTCTAAATAGATTGTCCCATTTAAGGTGGCCTGCAGGTCCTGAAATCTATCCATGAAACTTGCAAATGGTATCTTATCAAAAAGGCGACTACTAGGCTGCTACAACTGAAACTAGCTAGTGACCTACAACCAAGGTGTCCAACAAGCTACAAGACCTATTTACTTAACAAGACCCGAGTGCATACAAAACGTACCATTTAGAGTCAAATCATATCCTTGCCTAACTGATTTCCTCTTGATTGATATAAGATATAATCCTATTAGTCATGAGTTTTCCTTTCACAATATCTTTATCTTTCATCCAGCCATGGTGTAACTATTTGGGATCAATCTTTCAGATCCCAATTTTCTATATATTTTTGTTTCAGATTATTTATGATTTTTAAGCCTTTCACAGTAATTGGGAAAGGCTTTCACAGTAATTGGGAAAGACTTTCACAGTAATTTTTTTTTTCGGGCTTCTGCCTAATTTGTACAACACCAAAAAATAAAAAAAGAAAACTTTGAAAACCTAAGTTTCCATGCAAAGTCCCTTTCCTGGGTCCCCTGCCACGATACAAACTCCTTTATGTTTTCCCCCAAACCATGGACGTTGGTGCTTGAGGAGTCTCGATATAAGAAATTGTTGTTAGAATTTTTTTACATAAATATCCTCCAATAGATCAAATTTCACATAAATATCCTTTCAAATTTAATATTTATATATATATATTCTGGTAAAACACTTATTTTACTATTTTATTATTTTTTATTTTTATTTTTGTAGATATATCCATACTATCTAACGTCGTTAAAAAATAAATAATTTCAAATTAAAATGACTAAAATATCTCTAATGAATAGATGTGCAAAAAAAAAAAAAAATATTTATAAGACGATCACGATGAAGGATAAAAAATAATTTAAAAATTTTATTTTATAGTTTTTATTAATAGTATTAGAAGAACCGTTGTATTAGGACATTTGTATAAAAATAGTATTTTATAAAAATATAAAAATAAATATAAATTTTTAAAATATATTTATATAAATTTAAATTTTTAGAAAGATATTTAGGTGAAAAACTCTTGCTGTTAAACCCACCGACCCCTCAGTTTTTTCTGAGAAGGATTTCCGCGCATGCGGCGGGGTCGCCTCCACATGACTCCATCGCCCGAACACTTGCCCCCCTACGGGCCAACGCACGTGCGCCCAGATCTTGAGGCCCACGTGACCATCTCCAAAAAAATCCCCCCGACCATCCGTTTTTCCCCACCCACGTGTTGTTTTCCCATATTCCACCCGGGGCTCTACACGTACTCTCCACGTGGCACACGTCGAAGCAAGTATATTCTCAATTGACCAAATTACCCTCGTTTGTTACAAAATATCCATATTACAACCTCGCCATAGGAAACCGCATATAATATATCAGACGGTGGAGAATAAAAGTTAAGTAATAAGTGAGAACAAACTAATAGGTGAAGAGGCCACCGATCGGTGGACCCGGGCAAAGGCTGCTACGCCAGCTCCGCACCTTAAGGCGCGGAAAAAGCCCCATGTATGCGACTTAGAATTACAAAAATATCCTTTGTTTGATGGTCAATCATCCGATACTACATTAACTGTCATCACAGAAAAATAACTCACGCTATTTGTACTGCGACAAACATGCTGCTGCCGTTCGACTCGACCGTTATCAAAATCTATTCATCTCAACTACTATACTTAATCTCCACCGTCCATTTCATGACTTCAGTCTATTTAATCGAGTTACTTATGCGGCACCTGATGGGATCTAGAAAGTGTTGAGAAATTTTCAGCGGAGACAGCTGGGGGCAGGATCATATTCCTTAAATACCCCTTACTCCCCTTGCTCGTTTTACTTACGGGTTCGTTTACCCTTCTTACTCTCTGTCTCTCCTTGTCCCTTCTCTCTCACTCTCTCTCCTCTGTTCGCCACTTCCCGCCTAGATCCAGGAAAAACCCTTGCTAGAACCCTAAACATGCATTGACTTTTCCTTTGTATCGAAGGGCTTTTGGATTTTCCCTCAAGAAAAAGGTGGAATCGAGCCAAGAATTTGTTGAATATCTGATTAGTTTGAAAAATTTCGGAACTTTGGGGAGCCCCTGGAATCGCTTCTGATCGCTTCTTCCCTCTTTTTTCTTCGAATCATTCGTGACTAGTGGAGCTTCGGATTTGGGGTTGCTCGCGATGAATCCGTCGGATGTCGCCAGGCGGCGACCCCAGGTGGCCGGCGCGAAGTTCTCCGAGCACGTGGTGGCCACGAGGAAGACGATCCCGGCGGCGAAGGCCAACGGGAGGTCGAGAAGGCGGAGGGTGGTGAGGGTTTGGTTCACGGATGCGGATGCTACCGATTCGTCGTCGAGTGATGAAGAGATCGGCGGCCGGGTCGCGCGGAGAAGAGTAAAGAGGCACGTGCACGAGGTCGGGATCGAGGTCGACGCCGCCTCGTCGGCCCGGCGGAGGGCGGTGGCGGTGGCGAAGCGGGTGGAGCAGGCACCGGAGCGACCGGAGGGTGGGAGGAGGTTCCGCGGCGTGCGGCGGCGGCCGTGGGGCCGCTGGGCGGCGGAGATCCGTGACCCGACGCAGCGAAAGCGGGTGTGGCTCGGAACCTTCGACACCGCGGAGGAGGCCGCTACCGTCTACGACAGCGCCGCGGTCCGGCTCAAGGGGGCCAAGGCGGTGACCAACTTCCCTACAAAGAAGGCATCGCCACCCCCCGCTGTGGCGGCGGAGGCGGTGGCCGTCGACGGGGACGCGAGCAAGAGCAGCGGGAGCGGCGGCGGTTCCCCCGACGACTCTCACCCCTCGCCGACGTCGGTGCTCCGATACGGCGGAGACGAGGCGCTGTTCGACTGCATCGACGACGGCGGTGTGGACGCCTTCGGCTTCCGTTTCGAGCCGTCGTTATGTCTAACGGACTTCTACTGGCCGCGGCCGCAATTTTGGGAGGTGGACTTCGGCGAGTTGGACGCCGACGATTTCTCGTAGAGAGAGGTCGCTAATTTTTGCCTGAAATGACGATTTTACCCTTTCCTGGTTCGGCGAGTTTTGCTAGTAAAAGCGAGTGGCGGGATTTTTATAGTTTGTTATTTTTATTATTATTATTTATCATAAAGAAGTCTCGTTAATTTAGTGCAAGGATTTTTGGGTGTTAAAGAGTGAAGTGAGAGTGGGAAAGGAGTGGCTTTCCGTGAGCCTCACGCTTCCACGTGGAAAATACTGGGAGGAGGCTATGTAAGACAAGTACATTGTCTTTGATTATAATAAATACTTTTTTGGAGTCAAGAGGCAAAAAAAGAAGAAGAAGGAAAGCGTTGAAATTGTTGATAAGCTCGTTTTGGGGCCGGAATTCTAAAGCGCTGCTTTTTGGAGGGTTAGTTCATACGTGGCAAGAGGTTTGTCGTGGAAGGGTTTGAGCTGTCTTTCGCGTAAAAAAATGGTTATCTATTTTCGCAACACTTGGATCATATCTCGTATGTTTTGATTAGATTCTACGTTATCTCTTTTCGTAACGGTTGGATCATATCTCTAATGGATTCTAAAGCATTTCGAACTCTTTTTTTCGTCCGTTGGTATAGATCTCGTAGCTGCTATCGCACGATCCAAACGTGCAAATTGCTAAAAGATTCGATATAGCCCCTAATCTAAGCGGTCCGGCACCAAACAAAAATCCTGTGGGCCCCATTCCGCACCGGTAAATCGGCTTCTTATGCCGCAGTACTCGGCCTCTCGCATTCCACGTGCAAAATATTTTTACCGGCACGATGACCGGAAATCACAGTCTTCCATCGGCTGCATTTCGATACACTGAGTGCCCGTTCTATTTTTTTAATTAATTATTTTTCAAACAATATTTAAAAAGAAAAATAATTTATTTATATTATTTTTTATGTATTCTAAAATGCCTCCAGAATTTGTTATCCTGTTCTTTTAGGTTACTATTTCTTCAGATAAAATACTAAAATCTATTCATATTTCCTTTACATATATAAAAATAATAAAAATACTTATATATTATTATATATAATATATATTATATTATATTATATTATATATAGAGTAAGTTTATTTGGAAGTAGTTGGACTCTGAAATGGAAATAGAAATGAGTGACTCCCATTCTAACAATTTGGTTAGGAAGAGTTTATTCCTATTCTGGTTTCGGAGAAGAATGGAAACATCTGAATCTTTATAACCTAATGTCAACTTTTTTCTAGTATTCAAATCCTATTCTAATTTTGATTCCGATTTCAATTTCGGTCGCGAACTAAATACACCCATAATGTATATAATATTTTATTATATATAATATTAGAATATATTGCACAATATAATAATAATAATATAATATAAGAATTAGGGGTATTTTAGAAATAAAATAAAAAGATTGTTTTACTTGCTAATGAAAAATTGGCTTATCCACTTTTTATCGGGTAGGTAAGACTTTTTCCTCATTTCATAAGTAAATACTACCAATGAAAAAATAATTTATACACCTCAAGAAGCATGTGAATATGAGTAAGTTGGTCAATGAAAAAATTGACCAACTTTTACATGATAATTACCCACCAAAGAGTGGTTCTAAATATTAATAAATAACAAAAATGGTTCTTGATCCAGCAGCAACCATCAAACCAACCATACACGATATCAGGCCACAGGGCGTACCATAATTGCACCCCGTAGCATTATTCAATGAAGCCGGCATCAACATGGTTTGAAGTCTACAAACCTATCCCATTCAATGAAACGAGAGTCAAAAATAATTTCTCCAATGACTCTAACAAGCTTGTCGCTGATCACCCCATCTGAGAGGTAATAGAGTACAAGTCAGAGGCATTAACCTGGGCCAACCACACCGGCGGAGTCATTAGATGACGAGCCAGACAATGGAATCATCGCAATCAATGAGATCTAAGCTTGTCGCCGATCACCCCATCTGAGAGTTAAAGAAGCAATGTCGATTGAGATGAGAGCCAATGAGTTCTGACATTGAGATGGCCCTTGTCCGAGGGCCGAAGGCAGCAGGCATGCTTAATTCATTGGAACAGCACCAGGCAAGTCATGTGGATGGGGTCCAAGGCACAGTTCTTGCCTGCTCCAAGCAGGAAATTTTTTTTTTTTTAAGAGGGAAAAAAATAAAGTTTATAACAACTATTTTGGAAGAATTTGCAAGAAAGAAAAATATAATCTGGGCCATTTGGTCCATAAATCACTAATGCTAGTAGGCTATTCTCTCAGATTTAGCTGCATTTTAATTGTTGTCCATAAACTACGGACAAATAGGCACATAATTAGTAGATGAGAGATTGTTTAAGTTCCTCTTCCACACAACACACATTTATCACTAATCTGTTATCCTTTCTTAGCAAGAATCTCTACTGTATGCAGTTAATTTTTGAGCGTAAGCCATATAAAAATTCTTACTTTTTTTGATAAAACTGTTAAAAAGGACAGTTAAGGCCACCATTATTAAAAAATTTGTAGAAGAAGTTCATTATAAAACAACCTCTTTGTGAGATTTTTCATAGAGGGATATCGCCAATTCGAGACGGTCTGATATGAGAGAGAGCTTCTTTGAGGATATATATAGCTGATCTATTTGTTGTCCTTTTACTTTAACATTCCAAGAGAGTGTTCCATGACCACTTCGAGCCAACCGTGCAGTCCTGTCTTACTGCACTGGGCTGAGGAATTGATCATAGTCTATTGCTCAAAGGAAAAATGTCCGCTGGTAGCTCCACCAGCAACCGGCCAGACTTGGGAAGTGGAGAGGAATTTGGAAAACTTGTCCTAAGTGCACAAACTTCATTCTCGTTCCTGCGGTTACAATTAAGGTTTCCACACAGAAAGACCTGCTCTGAATACTTTAACAAGTTTTTGCTCGTAGTTAAGTTCGCACCATAGAAGTACTTCTGACATTCTCTCGTGCTGCTACTTTTCCAGGGAAGGCGAGTACGACGCTGAATCAGCTCAGCCTGATAGGGGTCTGAACAATGGGTTCTAAACTAGCGAGTGGAAGCCTATGGATCTAGTTCTAGAAAAAAACACTTGAGAACTTATGATGTTCTGGAATTGCCAATATGGAAGATGGATGCTTTGAATGTGGGGAGTAGGTCCAGCACTCAGCTGTGTTGATTGATCTCAATTCCCAACAAGTAACTTGCTGTACCAGCAGCACATGACTTGCCTGCTTAATTCACTGCCTCCACAAATCCACAGTGGATATCCAATTATTGCCTCTTGTCTCGGATAATGAGATGACCAAGTGAATGCCCCTTCACACTGTAAAGTGGCAAGTCCCCCTTTCTGGATTTATTTTTATTTTTTTTTCATTAGCTCTCCCCGTTTGGAATGGCAGTTCACAAAAAAATGCAACTCAAATGCAGCCAAAGAACATGCAATTCAGATAGGTGGAAGCCAGAAAGGACTGGTAATTCAAATTACAATACATTATGGTGAGAGGAAGGACTGAAAAAACAAACGAAATGCAATTCTAAGAAGAATTGTCATGACAAGAAGAAATAAAGGTGGGATCATCACAGAGAATCAAACATAGTTGAAGGCCTGGAGAAGAGAATTCAAACGAGTAGGGTAACATCAGGATTCGGGTGTTGAACGTTGTCCAAAGTTGAAATGAGAATAGTGGCTGGGACCATGCAGAGTAAAAGATGGTCAGAAGCCGTTTAACTGTTGTGGTAAACAAGTGACTATTCAGGAGGGCTGTGAGTAAATTCTGAAGGCTTCTGTAAGGAGTTTTGCAGGGCAGCCACTAATGCAAATTAACCGGCCATATTGTTAAAGAAAGTTGGAACACATTAAGGATGAGATTGATCAATGCAACTCTTCCTAAATGGAGCTCATGATGTTGTCGTTTTTACCCTGTAAGTGTCAAGAAGACAAAAACGAAAAAAAAAAAAAAAAATCAGTGATTGGGCTTTGTATGCCGTTAGACTAATCATAATATATATGCACAGGCATCAGCATAATAAACTTAAAAGATATTAAGGCCAAACACCCAATCTTCTAACTACTAAAAGTATACACTGGGATGAGCATCCAGGTCCAAACTACATCCACAACTTTCTCTACCAACCCAAGTCCGAATCCGATAAGGCCACAAAAAGTTGGCAAGTTCACCCGCATGATTAACCCTAACTTAATACCAATCCATGTTTAATCATATGCCCAGAGCTTTTTGGCTCTAGGGGAGAACTTTATTGGATATGTTTGATGAAATAGATCAAAAATTGTAATGGAGCAATATGTTTCACAGGCAAGTTCCTCTCCAGTATCATGTACAAAAGACAAACACAGAATAAGTTAGCATGCACCCCACCATTACATGTTCCTTGTGGTATTTGGTGTGATCCACTTCATGCACGCATATATGGATATATACCAGTGTAGAAAGCCTTTTCCCGCAGATGAAGCACATAAATCTTGTGGCATTTGGCGGTGATCCACTTCATGCTCGCATATATTGGAATGGTAGGATCTTGTGGCATTTGGTGGCGATCCACTTCATGCTCGCATGTATGGGAATGGTAGGTTATTCTCGCAGATTGAGGACATGGAGATCTGCTATATATCTACTCCATGTACAATACCTAACACAACTAATTTAATTTCCATAGGCTCCACCAGGGATGTGATGGCATGCACTACACTCCACCATAAAATCAGATCAATGAAAGGTCAAAATTAAGTTTCCCTTCAACATCAAACATGTACTCGTTGTCTAAAAACATGACAATGCTCAAGCCTGCCAATACAGTAGGTTGATGGCCGGACAATCGCATGATCAATCACTGGTTAGGTCACACATGATGATTAATGTTAGTTGTGTATGAAATGTACCCCGCTTGAAGAACCAAACATCAAGAAGTGTGGTTCTACCTAGATGGCCCACCTAGAAGTAAAACAGGTACTGATTTATTTGCAAAAGATGCTCACAATCCATGCAGAAAAATAAAGAAAGAGGAGCGGAAATGTTCCTTGAAAGAGGTAGAACGGGCCGAGAGCAAGAACTAGCAAAAGGATTCTTAGCTAAAGCATAATCTAACATAGAAGGTATGGGAGGAGAGGTGTGTGGGATCACGTTAGTTCCCTCGCAGCTTGCGTTGTATCTAAGCCTTTGAGTTTTATCATCACAATTCACACATGCAAGTGAAGAGAGGCTCCTCGCCAACAATACATGACCCTTATGTATTTGCTGCATGCAGGTTTGTGTTCACAAATTTATGCAGCTTGATGGTCTTAAATCATCCAAGAATGTATAACATTTATCAAAGTTTGGGTGGGAGCCACCATGCATGCGAACATATATAGTTGCAGTGCTTGGAGAGGTAGTTGAATGGCCTGAAGTGAAATCAAATAAAATGGGGTGCTGGACGCACTATTATGATGTCCACATGATAGAGAGGAGAAGTTATAGTGCATGCATGCGATCAGAAAAGATAATAGCATAAGATAAATTGCATACTGGCTATGAGAATCTATGCGGGTGTGTGTTTAGTTCTATATTGGTTATTCACTAGGTAGATCTTGAAATGGGTACTTACATAGGATCAAGAAATCTAAATAATACCTTCCGACTAATTATTTTGGGTGAGATCTTAGATTATTACAAATGGTATCAGAGCGGATTCAACATATAACCTATATGAACTAGGGGACACTGCAGCACGGATCTATTGGGATTGACCATGGGCCGATATGGTGCTTGTGATTAGTTGACTGGATTTGAATTCTTAGCCTTATGAGGACGTTATAGCATAAATGGGAGGAGTATGTGAGGATCCGTACAAACGTGACTGGATTGCCAGTGTATTTAGTCCCACATCAGACCCAAATCTTAGATACTTAATCATACAGGATCAAAAAACCCAAATAATACCTTTCGGCTAACTACTTTTGGGCTAGATCTTGGGTTGTTACACTGGCAATCCAGTGAGCTTGTTAGTGGTGTTGTTGGGAAGGTAATTTGTTGGTTGGAGAACATACAAGGCATGTCTTTAACATTCAAACATTTGCACTCACTACATCTCATAAAATACTAAGATACCATTTGGATGCAAAAGTGGTGGTGGGTGAGTTTTGAGAGTCATTTCGCACTTGGTAGGCTACCAAATAATTTACTTGCTCAAGCTGCAAAATCTATATTATATAAGCATACGTCTCCATGTAGGAGACTTAAGATAGCCCACATGCCACATCTAGTTTTTAAATTATTATAATTATGTAATAGTATTATTTTATTCAACTGAGATTTTAACGTAACTGCTTGTAACCACTCAATCAGACCATGTTAACGTTGAGGGCTGGTTAACATTAAGTGGGTATCTCCACTTCCTTGATGGAAGGAAAGTGGGTGAGATATTCAGGTGGATATGGGTCTTGGCCTGTCTATAAAATTGCCTGTGATTATCCATCAGGTCACATATTTATGCAAAATAGACTAGGCTGAAAACTCTATCCTTTACTCTCCATAAAGACAGTGAGGGTTGTGAGGTTTGCTGAGATTTTATCCAACTAATCTCTTGGTTCTCTAATCGGCTTAAACAACTATGGCTGGAGGTCAGTCCGTATTATATGTGATTATCTTTCTTCCGTATGTAGTGTTATTATTTCTCCCAAATTTCTTTCATATTATTGTTCCAACTTCAGACATGGATGGTAATGTTGCCACTACAGTCCCAGCAATTAAGAAGCCATAAATTAATTCTTTGCAATCAAGAAAAAAATAATAGACTCAAAAACATGCTTTCCGATAAAATGTACTATTTCGATTTCGCTCCTAATGGTTTATGCCTCTGTTTTCCAAACCATGGTACCAATTACATGCATTATTACTAGGAGCTAGTCTCGACAATTATTAATTATAATTAGAAGTTGAGGCTTTAAGTATTATTTCAGAAAGCTCGGCAGGCGCAGAGAAGAAAGGGCAATGATCGGTCTTCATATGCACCACCTCGCACGGTGGCCACCGCCGGATCATGGCATCTTGCTGCTCGGGCTTTACCATGTTATCATGTGCTGTCCTTATAAAGACTCTTCGCACCTTGTTCGCTTTCTCTTCTCCCCCTCTAAATGTTGCCCTTGCCACTGCAGATGGCCATGGGCGTAGTAGCATTGAAGCCAAAGTGGAGTCCTGAGCCAGTTGGAACTACAGTCAATGATCTATTAAGACTTCTTGGTCCTAAGAAATTATTGTTCATGAACACAATAGTTTAAATGAGTTATCCATATCAACTTTCTTTCAAATCAGTAAACAGGTCTGCAAGCCAAAAAACAAAAAAGTTTATGTTGTTTCATTATGCTGATTTATGTTAAGTTACCAAGGTACCTCTTCAGGGCTCAATTGATATAATATTGGGCGTTGAAATTCCTTGCGTAGAGCCATGCTGGTGGGGGAATGACCACGCCCTAAACCGAACGTTAGCTCATAAACGTCACCATATTTTGTTAAATCGGGGATTCCCTGTTGAAATAAACAAGGTAAAATATCAGTACAAATGATACCAAATACATAGGAAAAAGAGACAATCGAATGAAGAAATAATGATCGTATATTCAGCTCTGCGTTGTGAAATAAGCAAGATAAAACATCAGTGTAAATGATGCCGAATACATGGGAAATAGAGAAAACCGAGTGAGGAAATAATGATGATATATTCAGCTCTGCGCTGTACATGTACTTATGCAGGTATAAACCGTGGAAGTAGATTTCTACAGATCATGCAATTACGGATTCATGTGCAATCTGAATGATCATATATTCAGCTATGCGTTGTATGTGTACCAATACATGCATGTACAAATTGTGGAAGTAGATTTCTGGATTCATGTGCAATCTGGGCTTTTCTGAATTCCAGAACTTGAAATAATTTGTTGGAGTTCACATTATGTGACGCAAATAGAACCCTCAAGGCAAGGCTTGACACTGAGCCTGTTGGTCAAATAAATTCATCTAGTTAAACATCATTAAGCTCATACTTTTTGAGGAATATTGGAAACCACTTGTGGCCGTGCACCATGCCAATCATCTTGTCTCATTCTTGTGGGTCTCATTCATCATGCGCTCATCTTAGTGATAGGCCCATAGAAACGAAATGAGGTAACTGGCGTGGTGCACAACTATATCAGTGCGCATGGTGTAGGATATAATTTTGTCTTGAGAGTCTTGGCACCCAAAACGGCCCGTTTTGTCTCTCGGATGGTTTTTTTTTTCTTATTTTTTTGACTTTATTATTTTATCCGGAACCGCTGCAGGCGATTGCAGGCCAGCAAAATCCATCTTCTTTCTTTGTCACGCTAACGAGCTCATCTATTACAAGAGGCGATAATTGACGCAAGAAAGTGTAGGCGTTGGGACTCTTCATAAAGGCCAATATGAGAAGGATAATTTTTTGGCCTAGCGTGCATGGCCGTTGTGGGCTAATAGAAGCCTTGTCCCATGCGTTTTTATAGGTCAGTTTTGTTGATAGGCTACACAAGAGCCAAATGGCTACTTAGTTTCTAAACCCATACCTATATTTTAATATTTCTTGACATACGTCGCAGGGAAAAACACAGGTTCTTAACTCAGAAAATAAGCAAGTGAAAGCATAAAAAAGAAAAAAAAAAGAAGTAAATATTCAAAAAAGTTAAAATAAATAAAAAAAGCTACTTCTCCTTAATAAATCTGTGGAGGCTCGCTCTTGTCCTCACATTTTCTCAAAAAAAAAGGGGTTATTGAACATGAGAAAACTGAAAGGTCAATGCCTGCAAGTTCTTAAAAATACCAAGCTTATACCCTAGAAGCAAACCTCATCTAGAGAAGCATTGGTGATTTTTTTTTTTTTTTGAGAAAAAAGAACACCAATGATATTGATCGTTGGAATGTTCCAACTCTCTCCCATAATTCATCAAATCTTGTTGTTGAGTATATTTAACGGCGTTCTGTAACTTGCTAAACTCAAGAAATCTAGAAGTACTGTATGGTGCAGGCACTGAATTTCTTTACATGCAGGGGAGATTAATGAGAAAAGACCGAAACAGTGAATAGAACAAAATGCAGAATAATTGTGAATGCTAAATATAACTGGTCTTATTTAGATTTTTATATGAGTAAAAAAACTTTTCTGTCAATTTTGAGGTTTTGTATGCCGGATTAATTTGTCAAGAGATGGTATCATGGCTGAATTGCCATTTGGTGATCATTGTAATATGATTCATGCCATGTTGATAATTAAAAAGGTAAATAGTTTAAAAGAAAATAAAAGCTCAAAAGAATTTTAGTGTGAGATCTTTACATCTATGGCATCTTCTTCGGAGCAAAACCCTGATGGAAGCATTGTGGCAGCAATGAAGATAGATAGCTTGATTTTATCACTGAATTCATGCATAGCATGAGTCACGCATAACCCTCCAGCACTATGTCCTACTAAAATTACCTGTACAAAAATTGAAAAGATTGCTAATAAAATTTTTATATTTAAAAAAAATATAATTTGTAATACAACCAAGAATAAAAATTCTGCTACAAACTCTGTCATATCCAACATTTTTTATGAGGTGTTCGAAAACAATATCTCTACCATATGGAACTCTTTCCAAGTTTTTTTTTTCAGAAAGTGATCCATCCTTTTTTTCGTTCTTATCTTATCCTTTTTTTTCAAGCAAAACACAGAGAAACTCACCACCGCTCCTTTAAGAAAATAAAACAACTCATATTTTAATGCAGTTATAATGATAATCAAGATCTATGCATGAAAAATAAAAAAAAATAAACAAAATAAAACACTAAATATGTCTCTTATCTTCTTCTTCTGCACCAAAATAGAAAGAAAAAAAGTTAGAAGAATTCCAAATTCTTATGCCATCATCCAACAAAATCCCAAATTCCAAATTCAAAATACCTCTATTTAATTCATATTTTGTAAAATCTAAATTTCAAATGGCAAATTAGTCTACCACAGCCATCAAGAAGCATTCTGAAAATAGTAGTAATTAATAAAGAGCATAACCAGACCAAAGTAGCGACCTACCAACAATGATCATACGCACAGCAGAAGAGGTGGACATAGCTGGGGAAGGAGGAAGATTGGACAAGAAAGGGAAGAAGAAGAAGAGAAAGCCAGATGGGGGAAGTAACCTCCTTGCATTTAGGAAAAAAAAGGGGAGGAAACATAAAGAAAATCTCTCATTATAACTACTTGTATTATTATACGTACGTCGGATGATTGTTATACAAAATATATGCTCCGTCGCAGCAACGTCAGAAAATACCTTCTCGCCATCAGGCAGGGCCGACATGAAATCGAAGAGAGGTTTATCATACTCCTCGAAGGAGCGCACGGAGTCGGCGCCGGTGCGGTCGATGCCGGCGCTCGTGAGGTCGAGACACGAGACTCGGTGACCGGAGGCCTCAAGGAGGTGCCGGAGCTTGAACCAGCACCAGGCTCCGTGGCCCACGCCATGCACGAAGACAAAGTGCTGGGGTTGAAACGCTTCTGCGATCACCTCTTCTGCCATTCTGCTCCCTTTGTAGTTATATTTGTGGGTCTTCTCTTCTTCCCTGCCTCTCGTATATATAGGACTAATATAGCCAAAGCTCAGACGTCACAAAGGCGGTATGCTCGAAGCTTTGAATCTTGGTACGTGGTTTACGGGGTGTTCGTACTCCGAATGATCTGGCGTATGAGATACGAGCCAGGTCAGCATCAACTATTTCTAGACTGGCCGGCTGCGGTGTAAATGAGTAGAGTCGGAGCGCAAACGGGAGAAATATTTGACATGAAGGAATTGTTGGCTGAAATGTTGCCAATGGCATATGTTTACTAAAATGTAAGAAAATGATAATAGATTACTATTTTTAATTTAACTAAGTATCCTACGGACCGTATAGCCGTCGTCCATCTCAAAGTTCATCACCATGATGCACCATATAACTCTCTAATGATGCCTTGTTATATTTCAAAAATGAACAAGTGCTATCTCTTTTTGCGATGGATGACATGGTGGCTATCTATAATGGTACAGAATTTTGCGGTACAAAACTCGCACTACATAATTTAGAACATATGCATCAACCATCAGTGGTCTCACTGTGAAACAAAATTAAGTTTGCATCTGTAGGATGCGCCAAGCAGTTCCTCGTGCCTTTTTTATGCTAATTTGAAACCTCTGGTATCCCCTATTTTCTAAAGTCAAAACATCTCCATTGTGCCACAAAAGTGGAGCAACTTCTCATACGATTGAATGGAGATAAATGAGCATGGCACCTAAACTTTGAGTCAAGGGTCGACGAACTGAAACGGCTGCCTATTTTACTGGAATAGTCATCTTCCTTGCAAGCAAGCCGCGGTTAATTAGAAAAATCGAAAAGGATGCTGCTCAACACCCTTTGACACTCAAAAAAAAAAAGGAAGAAGAAATCTTTGGCATTAGTCTTCCAAAAGAACCAAAAGAAGAGCAAATGAGGTGGCAGCATAACAGCGCTGCATGCCTACCGTAGTTTGTATTTGGATCTCATTCTTTACTATGGTAATAATCCCTCCATAGCCAGAGGCTCCACATGCTCGAAGAGGAGCTGAGTCGGTGAATAGGATGGGGCGATAGAGGGGCTGTAACAACTCAAGACCTCACCCAAAATGACTAGCTGGTAGGTATTATTTGGATTCCTTGATTTTATATAAGTACTGAAGATCTATCCGACGAATAACTGATGTGGGACTAAACATACACCCACACAGGTTCTCACATACTCCCTCCGTTCAAGTCCTGATGTCCTCGTTAGGTTAAGGGTTCAAATCCATTCAAATCTAATCACAAACACTACGACCGGCCCGTGGTTAGTCCCAATGGATCTGTGCTGCAGTGTCTTCTAGCCTACATAGGTTATGAGCCGGATCCGCTCCGATACCATTTATAACAACCCAAGATCTCACCCAAAATGGCTAGCCGGAAGGTATTATTTGGGTTCCTTGATCCTATATAAGTACCCAAGTTCTATCCAGCAAATAACTGATGTGGAACTAAACACACACTCGCACGAATCCACACACGGGCACAGCACCGAGATCAAAAATGTTTGCTCGGGAGAGGAGCGCGTTCAGGATTCCATTCGCTCAGGACAAAAGGTGGAGCGCTGGCTGCCTCCCTTCTCTTTTTTATATTTAGGTGGTTAGAATGGTACATATGACAGAATTTAATTGGTCTGGTGCACCACTAAGCTAGTACACCAGGCGTAACGTATAATCTCTCCTTTCCGTCCCCTATCTATGATGCCAAATGGATGATTACATTGCAAATATTTAGCACTCATGTGATATTTCCCTATGATGATAAGCCAGCTTAGTTTAAGTCAACACCGCGCATCATGTCTTCTACTTATATCTCTTTTGTCAAAACACGTGAGGTGATCGTCTTTAACGCCAAATGGAAGCTTTCTGGACTCATAAACATTTATCTTTGTTATTTGGTAGTCGAGAGAGAGAGAGAGAGAGAGAGAGAGAGAGAGGGATCTACGGACCCATAAGATTGAAGGATCACTTGGAAAGGTAAGACTTGTCACAATGCACATAACACTCATATCTTGGCAATGTTAAAATGGACCGGTCCCATCTATAGTTTATCGTTTGTTTCCGAACGGAGTCCAATAGCTTGCACACGAGATGCCGGCCGACAAGTTCCCTAGCATTCTTCAAGCAACCAAAAATCTGTCACTCCAGAGTTCAAATTGTGGAACCTGTCGGTTGTGAATCAAAATTATATTAGTTTCCGCTTTGGATATCCTCAAAAGAGGCCCCAAAAGAAGAGCCGTACAGTGCAATTTAGCTGCCTCTTGCGGTGCTTCCGTGGGACTAGAAATGGATGAGACTCTGGATGCCATGCGTGTGCACCTAACTTGATACTAAAGTAAGGTAAGAAAAGTTAGGAACGGAGACACAGAGCTTTGCTTGCGAAACTGTGACACCCTGGTATTTAACACGACAATCTCTGATCAAAGCTGCAGGGGAATTCCTTCTTATGATCCTCCATCAAAATAAACCTTGATCTTAGACGACTTAAAAAATACCGACATGCCATTTGGGGAATACATCAATGCTTCATATGAGCTGTGTACCGCTCTGCTTTATGAATAGCATCAACCAGCTCATGCCGTATGGAATGGATCCTTCTTTTTTTTTTTTCTTGTTTTTTTAATATTCACACCACTTTTAGAGTCGTAGCATCTCGGGGCGAAATTTTTAGTTAGACTAAGTCCACCGTTGAATCGGTGGCCTAGTTTGATCATGAAGCAACATATATAAGCATGTGTGTGTCATGTTCTTTTCCTTCTTGTCAGTCATCATGCATGTTGCTTTGCATTTAAAGTCTACTAGCTAAGAGGTGGACCTGGTCCAACCAATTACTACTCCATATGAGGGGTTTCGTGTTATCACAGATTAGCACATGGCACGACTGAACATGGGTGGTTTCGACCGAGCCGGTCTACATGGCTACAGTTGGGGTCATATTGGTAGCAGGTTTGACATCATTTAGCGCTCATTATGGAACAAGCTGATGTAATATGGAATACTCCAGGCCCTTTTAGGGGCTTCACTAAATTCAGAGGGATAGGGAGAAAAAGAAGCCATAAAATTTTTTTTCTGCTTGGAAAGGCATAAACTAAGAATTTCCAAGATATCTGTCAAATATGGAAAAAAACAAGGAGCTTAAATAGAAAAAACTGCAAATTACACTAGAGGCAGCTTTAAATAGAATTCATGATGAGCGAGAAACCATAAAGCCGGTCGCAAATAATTAGAAGAAAATGATGGTTATGGTTAAAATTCATGCTTAAAGCTTTGGCTAGCGTGTCAAAAAACTGGCTAGAGACAAAAATAGGGTTTCTAGCTGCTCTATAGATCGAAAAGTTGTTTATTTGGAAGTTATTTTTCTACAATTTTATCTTAAACTATTTGGTTAGCTCCTCAAACACATGCACAATTCATTCTTAGAACAATGAATATTTGTTATCAATGCTGTTTTAATTCTTTTTATTGACATGATTGGTGATGTTATTAGAGTCTCTAAATTTATACGGAGGTTGAATGCCATTTTTGTGTGTGGGTAATAATTAGAGCTCTCTAGATGGAATTGTGTTATTAGGCCGGCCTCTATATAGTATGTTCCTGTCCACACTTGGGCCAACCCATTTGGGCCACTGTCAGCTTTGGCATTTTGTTCCCACCCTCTCCTTTCTGTCATTTTTCAGTTTAATCGAGCCGGAGTTTGATGCTAGTCCTTAACGATAGGTAGATCGCACCAGCCGGCCCAATATCTACATGGCCGGGGACTCGCGTCTCCATTTTTTGTGCGCGCGTCATAGGACCAGCTTCTGAGGCTTAAGTTGATGCTGGGCTTGGGCCGGCTTCAGGCCCATTTTCCCACCCTCTGATAAGAGAAGAGTGCTGTCTTTATAGAGACATAGGTCTTTTTCCAGTTTAAGATTTTATCAGTCAATGAAATATGTCATTCTATCAGAGAGAGAGAGAGAGAGAGAGAGAGAGATCTTCATGTGATGCGTGATCATGTCCGTGATGCAAACATGAGATGACAAGCATGATTGATCATGTACAGTGTACACATGCAATTTGTGGGTGACAGCAATGGCCAATTTATTTTTGGTATGTTAGCCATCCATAGTACAACAGGTAACATTATTATTCAATTCCCTTTCCCAATCTCCTAGAGTGTGGATTCTTTGGTGCCAGGGTCAAATTGCTATCTTTCTTATATGCAAGTGATCCAAATGCCATGGCCCATGCATGCATCAGTGCCTCTATGGATCCAGGCTAGCCAACGCAAGTGACCTCAAGGATGCAACGTGCACGTCTGCACGCACTGCATCAGCTTGCATGGCGTTGGTGATGCAGAATTTGACTCGTCTGTCTTTTGCACTGTAGTAAAATTTTCGAGTAAAATAATTATTTTAGTTGTTTTGGTAAATTTGATAAGTTAAATCATTCAAGCATAGATACATTTATGAAAATTAGAAAACAAAATATGTAATAATTGAATTATAATGTTTGATGAGGAATTCTATAGTTGGCCACATAAGCCACCATCCAATCAGTTGCTCAATTAGCTTTTCTGTCAATATATACAATCTCAAGAGAATAATGTAGATATCATCTATCAACAATTCCGTAAAAAAAGGATGAAGTCTAGTTTCAGCAAAAGATGGATCCAAAAGTCATTTGATTATTGTCAAAAAGTCTTCCTCTAAATAAATGTAGAAAGTTCTTAATATCTATAAAGCATAAGCCAATCTATCTCATGCCATACATAGTTCCATCATTGAAATCATAATATCAAAGATCTTGACATCACTCGTAAACAATAAAGCACCATTAGCATTTCTAACAATAAAATCTGCTCTACCATAACTATTATATTGTCATTAAAATTGCCCTTAAGAAAGAAGGAGGTCGGGGCTCTAAATTTTTTTGAATAACTTGAGAAAATGCAGAAACTTCATAATAAATTATTCTAGTTCAAAAATAAACTATCCTTTGTTCAAAAATTAAGATACAAGAAAATCAGGTTAGAAGATCGGATGAGAGCGGAGTAATGTACAATAAATTATCATTTTAACAATTCCATATAATATAAAGAAAAAGGTGGTATTTGTTAATTATGTGCTGTTAAAAATTAAAGAAAAATAATACCTCAAAAATAAAGAAATACCATTGATTTGATGGCCCCCGCAATCTTTTTCCCATTTGGACTTCGAGAGTTTCCGATGGACGTGAGATCACCGTCCGATCGGTGTGCTTCCTACGGACTCGCAGCCGGTGCCACGGATTTCTCGGAATCGTTGAGTTGACGTCACATCGCTCGTACCCATGTTGACGTCACCACGAAACACAGGAGTTGAAGACACGATCAGCGGCACGTGTGGAATTGACATCCAATTTCACACGCTTTCTGGGCGGCCGGCACCATTTCGGCCGTAACTGCGTCGTTGTGTGTGTATGGGTGTCATCCGGTCGGGTTCGGATCCGATGCGACCATCTAATTCCAAATTTTTAATATATTTATCACATTCGAATCCCAACTCAAGCTCTATATCTATATCTAATATCGGATAAAAAATATATCGAGTCAGATTATTTCATGCATCCAACGTACTATCTCAAAAACCATGACATATAAAAAAAAATGATATCACAAAATATTGGAAACATAGAGATACATCCAGTTATTATTTTTTGTTGATCCTACAACCAGGAGATAAAAGGAAAAAATTCTAATGCTGAGTCTATAATAGAGACATTTTTTTTTCTTACAATAGTATCTAGCCACCTCCACATGGGAAAAAACTATGGATCTTTATAAAAACTGTCTATGGATTTCAAAAGTGCTTAGTATAGCTTTCATACAAAAAAAAAAAACAATATATCTCAAATCCATAGCATAATAAACAGGCACATAAAGTTGTATTTATCACAAAACCAAAATTATACCCAAAAGATTTCATTGAAAGGACAAAGTTTTATGATTGCTCAAATTTATTGTGCATTACAATCAAAATGCCTTTTTTTTTATTTCCAACACCTATAAATAAAAATTTCATGAAGTGAGTTTACTTAATAAAAAAATATTATATTCTTTTATCACTTTTTTCAATAAAGTTATATAATGAAAACTGAATGGATATACAAAATTGGTAGCTGTTACAACTACAAGCCTATAAAATGGTGCATGAGTACGTGACTTTGGATTTCTTTTCAGGATTCAAACCCTACATCAGCTTATTAGGTCCAATATTTAAATCCGAGCACTATATTTCAGGTTGATTTTGGATCGGGTTAGCAGATTATTAACCTCTACTTGTAACATTGCTGTACTAACTAGCAACTTCTATACCAGCAGATTACATTGCAATCACCAATGCATGATTTACCATGTCTACCACTAAAGATCATTAATTGCAAAAAAATACTTTTTCATGAATCACGCTAATTCCTTTTTGGCACACCACTCTGCTCTTCATCTTGACATGGTATCCAGAGAATCGCCAGCCCCCACATGACACTCACCTAACATTGATGTTACACCAATCTTCGGTTGCCACATCTAATTATCTTGATTGGAAAGTAATTTTTTGCAAAGCTACTAACTTTTAGGCCAAAGTCAAACCTCGTTGCAGGATATATATATATATATAGTTTGCTTAATGATCCAAATCATTGCCTTGTGGCCAGTATTTGCTTATAATAAAGCACCCAACTGTTCTTACTTTAGTTTTACGACGAGAAGAGAAGAAAGATGAGCCTAGGCATAGCGTGGACTTCAACGCTCTCTCAAAAGTCTTCCTCAAACTCTCTCCGGCCGGCTTCTCTTCCCCCACCTTCTCATAGAATGATTTCAACTCTCCTCCACTGACCAGCGCCCTCAATACGCTTCGATCGAGAGAGAAAGAGTGAGAGAGGGAGAGGGAGGGGCAAGAAAGAGAGGAGTCGTCACCTTTCCTCCATCCTGTCTCGAGGATCTTGTCGCCCCATTTTCTTCATATATTCTGTTGGTATTCTCTCTGTCTGCGTAAAAAAAGAAAAGGGAGTATATTATTTTTCATACATATATGTATATATATTCTTGACCTTTTTCGAAGTGTTATTGTTACATGGCATAGCTCTCGTTCTCAGTAGCTTCGTTTCTATTCTCTTTGCTCTTCCCCATGTAAATACTTCGAAAAGAAAGAGAAAAGGAAGAAGAATTAAAGGCATTAAATCTTCCAATCCAAATCTCCGAGGTAACTTTTCTCTTCTTTGCTCCCTTATCTGTTTCTTTATGGCAGCTAGCTGTTAAAGATGTTTGCTTTGGTGTTCTCAATGACTCTATTGGTTTAGTCTATGGGTTAGTTTCAGTTTTTTTTTTATTATTATGGAATTTAGTTTCAGTTTTTTGATTGAATTTGTTTAGGTGAAATATTGTTTAACAACCATGTTTAGTTGACTTTATTTCTAAATTTAGTCTAATGCGTTTGCTGGAACTCGGAATTGTTTTTTGTCTCAATTCTGTCGATTGGTATGCTTAGTTAGTTCTATAGAATGAATTTTCCTTAAATTTGCATTGAATATCCTCTTGTCGATCTCTGAATCGAACTGCTTATTTGAGTTCTAGAAGAATGTTGCAAGATTTTCCCTTCACTTCCTTCTGATATGAGGGAAAAATAAACCAATTTTTGTCTCTGTTATCGGTGGGGAGCTTTGGGTATCTTAGTCTCCTATTCCTTCGATTTATCTAGATACAGCCTCTGTGATCTTGGAGCAAAGGAGGAATTTATCCAGTTGCCCAGTTTCGTAGGCTTCTAAGGTTTCTTTTCCATAAATGATCTTGTTTATAAGAAAGGCAACAAGCTGTGATCCCACGTCGCCCTGCTCCCATTTCCATTGGCATTGTGTTTCAGTTGTTCATGGCTTTATGTAATGGATGCAGTACTTCAATTGACTGCTGTGGTTTTATACATGCACTTCAATTTGCCCATGCACTTCAATTGGTGTTTTATTGAACCATCCTCAGTATTTCTTTTTGCATTACGGATCCGACTACTTTACATGCACATTCTCTCAAGATCACTTATCACTTCATTTAATATAAACTAGATTTCAAAAGTTGACTGCTGTCTTGTCCCCTCCACATTTGATTCAATCTTCATTATGGAATTCTAGTAGGATTCATAGTGTTTTAGTCTTCTTATGTCAAATAGGATTCCTTTTAGGCAAGACATATCGAGGTTAGGGCTTTCCATTGCTCTTATGTATATAGACATCTTAATTAGTCTAAAATCTGGAGACCATTTAATCTGTCTTATACTCTGACTCACATGTTACAGAGCTTGTTTTTTGGTAAGATCAGAACAAACTGAAAGGCTTGGAGGAGAGGATAGATGCCAATTTTCTTCATTGGAATGTCTGTTTAAATTTTTGGCTTATATATTTGGAGCCTTCAGACAACCATGGAGGGCAGTTCCACTAAATTCCGGGTTGTGAGATGCCCAAAATGCCTCAAACTTCTGGTGGAATATGCTGATACTCCAGTATACCAGTGTGGTGGATGCAGCACGGTCCTTCGAGGTTGGTTCTTCTCCACTCTTTTTAAACACCAATGCATTTCCATCTCTCCTTTTCTTCAAGATATCAATTTGATCTTCAACAAAACAAAATGCTAAAGGAAAATATAGAATCAGTCTTGATCATCACTGTAAAGTTGAACATATCAGTTTTGATGATTTTTTTATATATATACTTGCAGCCAAAAATAGTACTGCTGCTGGAGAAAATGTTAACACAAAATCAACCGAAACCAATAATTCTGAGAGTCTTGCAGACAATGGCTTCTCAGATAATGGATCAACCTCTTCTGTGAAACAAATGATTGCATGCTCCACAAGTGCGCACTCTTCGGAGTTGGAGCGCGAGGAAAAGGAAACCATGCTTTCAAACATCTACTCCTCTTATTCAAGTGCAGAACATAATCAGCAAGAGGATGGAGAAACCTCTGGTAAAGAAAATGGTTCAAATACCAATCAACTTGCTGTCAGAAGTGATGCATCCCAGAGCCAACCAGATGAAGGCTTTCATTCTAAAACTGAGGTGGAGGAATCTCTGGAGCGACTTCAGCAACATTCAGGGAGCTCAAAGGTAATGAATAAAGTGGAAGAACCTCCTGACTCCAGCCAGAGTGTTGCCTCTGAGGAGGATACGGTTGAAAGAGGATCCGGTGACGGCCTTGACCTTAGTTACTCTCAAGATTATGATGGCAGTATATCTTCTTCTGATGCTGGGTGCAACAATCGCACCCGGGAGAGATTTCTGCGTCGATCTGGAAGAACTTTTAAACAACCCAAAGTTTTGGATATGGCTGATATCAAAGGAAAGCGAGGGAGCCAAATGACAATTGATGTTGAAGCAGACCTTCAGGTCAGCAGGACCCTCTCATCAAAATTATCAAATGAGAGGCATGGCTCCGATATCATGAGGAGCTTTAATATGAAGAGAGATGAATTCTCTTCCAAATATGGGATGTATGAACTAGACAAAGAGACCTCCTTTCATTCTGAAGATTTTCATTCAGTACAGAACTGGATGGAACCAGAAAATGGACCTACAGGTTCTCCATCAAGAGGATCGCATTTCCAACATGATTTTTCCAACAGCAAATCATCAAAACACCTCAGATATGACAGAGTGAATTCATTAAGGAATATGGATGAATTAAAAAAACTTGTTCATGGATTTTGGGATCAAAGAACAGAAGGGAGAAAACCTTACTTCAGAGGCACTGATTGCGAGCAGCAATTCTATCACAAGTCCAAGAACCAACCTCCTCAGTATTTTAAATCAAACTTACTTCACCGTCCACCTGATGCACTTTATGGCCCGAGACAGATTACATCCCAACAGTATCAGTTCTCGCAAATGGCTTTCTCCGGAGAGCCCTGCTGTTCCTGTTTGCATAGCCGTCTGGAAGACCAACGACTGCAGTTGCAGAGCAACCGCTGTATTGATGATATATGTAGAGCTCATGCCTACACGCTGTGCTCCCATTCTTCAGCAGCTGGAAGCTCACGTACGCTTGACCATGAGCAGGAGCTGTTGCGTTACAATGAGAAAAGGAAGCCCAAAAAGAACCATTGCCGGCCTATCTCCGGGGGTGCTCCTTTCATCATCTGCTGCAATTGCTTCGAATTGCTTCAGCTACCAGCTGATTTTCTCGTATTGAGGAGGAGACTGCATAAGCTGCAATGTGCTGCCTGTTCCAAAGTTCTTGCACTATCATTTCCTGCTAAAGCTTGCATTAGCCCTCTGGCTCCTCCTATCAAGGAGGTGCATCTACACGCCGAGGAGGCCGATCGCACGCTGCATATCTCGAGAAATTCTTCTGCAGGAAAAAATGTCAAGCAGACCTCAGGGTCACAACTTCATCGGCTCATGGGGTACTCTTCAGCTAGTGAGCTACTATATCGACGTTGGGATATTGATGGAGGTTATGAAAGCATTTAGAATATCTGTGGTACCTAATTCTGACAGACCTTCTCGGGAAAGCATGCAATCGATGGATCGAGCAAGTGACGAATGTGTCTTTCATGTCATGAGCAAATAGGACCTTGTACTGATCCAGAGGTTCTTTGCTTTATGATGGACTGGTGAAAGAGGCTACAAGGGAGTTGACGCATGAACTGGCGAGCGTGAAATTGCAAGTTCATGCAGATGAAAGTACTATCCCAGATCCTTGATATCCCAGATTCTTGTTAGCTTTTGTGCATAGATGATTAAAAACCATTTGTGAATAGATAATCAAAAACAATCTCTCCCTCTTCACTTAGAGACTATCTGAATGATACAATTTTTTCAGCTCATGTCTGCGTCATTATTTTTTTTTTTCTCTTATATATTGGCAAATCTTCCTTCATGGAATTCTCGGCTTTCACAACTATAGTATTGCCTTCTCTGAAAGGTACTTCGTGTGAAAGGCCCTTGCGTTTGGCCATTTGATGGTACCATGCTAGCTTCCATCCCCTAAAGTAGAATTTATAGTTGAGATCACAAACAAGCTGCATTGCTTGAGGTTGTTTCACTTCATATGACAAGCGTATTTCTCCAGTGTCCTGAAAACTTGCATTACCAGGTAAAACGGTTATTGTCAAGACTGTCTGATTAAACTTTAAGAATTCGACTTTTTATAGGAAAAGAGTTAACTGATTGGATAATTTATGAGGACGTCAGCTCATACAATAGTTTGACTACATAGTTTGATGACAGTGCTGTGTGTAACCAGCCAGAATCCAACAGAAAAATACTTGGGCAACAATCTATTCGTGTATATTCGAAACTCGCTTCAGTTCAATGACGACCCTTTTGCCCCTTCTAGGCCATCAAGAGCTGTGTGAATGCATCATCCTTTAAACTAACTTCCTACCAATGCTGCTGTCTGATACAAAGAATACATGCAACCGCGAAGCTGTCTTCAGAGTTAAAATGGGCTGCAGATTTCCCAGTTCAGCACTGGAGACCATCCCTTCAACTAATATATGGTGTCCTAAGAACCATGATCGCGATCTGAACTGCTATCAGAATCTGAGTACAGCTCAACAGGCCTATTCCTGTTCAAATTTGCTTCAAGTGGTGGGAGGCTATCATCATCGTCAGAATTTGATCCCTCTTCACCCCCAGATGTTGGTCTTTGTACGTGGGATATTGAATCATCCACCATTGTAGTTCTGAAGATGGCAGGCCTGCATGGATGTCAACAAGAAATACGGCAAAAAGTCACATAATTGCTAAAACCAATACGGGCACAAACATAAGTTTCGCATTCAAAGTGGTTCTAGTTAAGTGAGGTTGTTACAGTGTCTCCCATCACATTGAATTTCCAATTCCGTGTCTTGATTTAAGAAAGGCAATGTCCCATAAGTTTTGCATTCAAAGTGGTTCTAGTTAAGTGAGGTTGTTACAGTGTCTCCCATCGCATTGAATTTCCAATTCCATGTCTTGATTTAAGAAAGGCAATGTCCCAAAAAACTCAGAATTGGTTTCATCTAAGATAATGTTAGTTATCCAAATTGGAGAGAATTCAGAAGTTAAAGATGATTACAGCATTCATGATGCTAACAAATTAATGGAGGCACATGCAATAAGATGCTCAGTATATGAAAGATTATCTCATCATGGTTAGAAAGGTGAGTACATTCAACCATCGAGAAGCTAGCAAACAGTGAAGCTTCCTGAAAGGACCGTTTATGTGGATATTTCCTATTTTATTAAACATTAACAGTTTTCTATCCCCCCCTGACATATGAATTTCCTCTCTAGTATGTCTTCTCCTTCCTAACCCCCATTTTGCCATCCAAATCTTCTTGGTCATCATGGTCTGCTCCTTCTCTTTTGTAACATAATGCTAGGAACTTAGCAAAGTGGACATTTACTTGTTTTCGGTAAGTGAACAACCTTTTCTTTTGAAGTCTTGATCAGCAATAACTTACGATTACAGAAAAGAATATTAGAACTTAATTGAAGTTTTTAGAAGTGATCACTCTTCTCTAAAATAATTACTTCTCCTATAGAATTAAGTGCAGATTATTTTACAAGACATGCCTCATGTATAATCAAGATACAAGACTAAAAAGCATATACGAACTCATACAAAAGAAATATAAATTGTAGATGTATTTTCAATTCTTACCAAAACAGAAATTGGAGATGTATTTGCTAGTTATAATCATAAAATTAGCAAATAAATTAACTGCCTGCCACTACAGCAATTAAGATATATTTGTACAATTCAATACAAAGCATGAAGCCCATGAATCAGACGGCATACCAAATACTGATAAATCTTTTGGGAACACTAAGCAAACAAAAGAGATTAATTTCATATAATTCGATGGCTGATTCAAACTAAATCAAAATTCAAGAGTACTGTGTTAGAAACAATAGCAAAAGGCAACCAATCAGTGATAAATCTGACTGTCGGGATAAAAAATGTACGAGGGACTCATGGAGAATCCAGGGAAAACTTTCAGAAACCATTTCTGATAAGATGTTGCATATTGATGTTTTCCTTCGGTTGTATTCCTCAAAGATGATTTCCATAAGTTTCCTACAGTGATTCTGAGGAATCCAAGCAATTGGTTTAGTTGTTCATCTGATACAAAAATAGAACATTGAAAAAAAGGTTCTGCTAAATGTGGTTGACAGCACTAAACATTCTTATGCTTCCCTTTATCACTAAATACTGGGCTTAACTTATGAGAATTAGTATTCGTTGTATTTTCTTTGATATGTTGGCGGAGACTTTTCATATTGAAGAGAACCAGATTAACAGTATCACATTTACCCTGCATAAATTGGATCTTGGTTCAAGGAGTCCTGTCTCTGCCAACTCTACTAAGAAGACATTAAACCATAATAATCACATACTGACTCACCATTCTGGAGATTTTTCAAGCTTGCGAACTTGGTCATGAAAAAGAACTCGTGAAACCATACACACTATCTTGCTACCTGATTCAAGGGCCTTCTCCCTCCCACTTTCATCTACCACAACAAAATTTCCTGCATGGTCAATGAAAATGGAAAATCACTTCAAAGGCATTACCAAGTGCTTGAAAAAATGATATACAACTAATAATAGTTAGAATGCTTAATTAACTAGAAAAACTAGATGTTAGTAAAGACTAACATAATTCTTTTTTTTAAGGTCAGAATATTCTAGAATCACCTTTTTTAATCCAAAAGCTCCTCTGGAATTTGGCTGGGAATAGAGCCAGAGATTTAACGGCTTTGGCATCCATAACCTAAGAAAAGTAAAACAATATATAAGCAAGAGCTTATGGGACATGAAACAAAGCACCGAGTTCAGGTCTAAACAATAGTAAACGTAACAGAAGTATCATATTTTTTTTAAGCTGTAGCTTCAAAGGCATGAATGATGAGACATCATATTGTGCAAAGATTTGCTGGGTTATCACAGCTGAATCTTTGTCTCGGTTTGGATATTAACTTCCTGCTAACTAGCTATTTCTTTGACTTGATGATAAAGCTGCATTTACCCCAACATAATAGAAATCTATAACACTCTCATGCAAGATTTAGATTCTATCTTTATGACATCAATTGCTACAATTTGGTAATCTCCTGCCAAAGCAATAACTTACCAGGCACTCCCGATCTTTTTTGCGGTCACATGCCTATCCATTTTTGTCATTCAATCATTTCAAAGACTAAATCTTCAGCCAAAGATTTCCTATATTTTGATCTTTTTTCCTCTAAAACAGCATCTAAGTTTTCCCACTCCTGTTTCACAAGCTCTCCTTACAAGCTTTGCGAGCTATATTTTTATAAATTGACCATACCATCTCATTTGGTTCTACATCTCTTTCTTTCTTAATAGATCAATTGCCACTTTCTCTACCAATTTCAACAATTTTCTTTTACTATGTTTACATATTTATATTGGCATCTCTACCAAGCTACGCTCATCCATTTAACAATCTAGACCTTTCTTATACTACGCAAACAAAAACAAGCCAAAGTTAACTCATACTCAGCAGCAATAGGCACTAGCCCAGTATCCTCATGGTCAAAGTCATTCAGGAAAATGCCAATACCTAATAATCAATGAACATGTTTAGTGATGAGGTCAAGGGAGGTCGGACTTCGGCCCGCGTGTCCAGCGCCAGGGGGGAATCTTCCGCCCTCCGACCTCGTCCCCACCAGTCTGAAACAGCGGAGGCGACTGCTTCTCACGGTTCTGCCCCACAAAAGGCGTCTCTAAAGAGAAAGGGGTTGCCCCCTCCACTTAAGGAACAGACCTCTCCGCTATTTAGTCGATGTGGGACTAAGTCCAGGCCCCTTTATTCCCACAACATTTAGTAATCCAAGAAGTGAAAGGCTAACTAATTACAGTTTGCAATTCTTTTTCTATATGTAACTAAAGGGGCACAAACAGCATAGCCACATGCAGCAGAAGCTGCAATGTATCAATGCGCAATCGAAAGTATGAAGCCAGGAATAACATCACTGGCTGTTATGCTTCCCCCAGCTATAAACAAATCTCCAGAAGAAGAATCAGTCCAAAACCTTTCCTTGTAGACCCGACAACAAATAGCCAAATTCGAATAGAGCACAGCTAGATTCAGACCTCAAGCAAAATATTAAGGAAAACACTTCTATAAAGAAAAGGTAACACACTAACGATATGTTCTCAAAGACAAACGCACCAACATAATGTCACCATTGAAAGCATGCTTTCCCATAGACCAAAAACTGCACTGCAGACAAAAAAATAAAACTCACAGAAGGAAAAAATAATAATAGTTTGGAAAGCAACCACTTCAAGATTTCTTTTTTTTCCATAAAAATTTGAGAAATATATGAGCCACTGTTCATGTATGCGCATGCGAATATACACAAACACACATCCGCATAACGAATCGTAGAATAGCAATCAAAAGATCAAAAAAATCGCATGAAGATTAACAAATTTAGATGAATTTTACCAAATATTATCTCTAGCAATTAGAAAAGAAGGCGGCCCTACCTCGATGACGTTGGAACCCCTAAGGGACACGACCTGCATGATGCTCTGCCCTTCTTGCAGAGAGAGCCCTTCCTCTTGGGATGCTCTTCTCAGATTCTTTCTCCCCGATCTCATGGTGTTCGACATCGCTTCTCCGCCGAGGTCCTCGACGCCGGAGAACCAGGACTTAAAGTAAGTGCTGCCGCCGCCCCTATTTCCGCGGCACGCTCATCTCTCTCAGGGTCTTTCAATCGACCTACTTTATTCGTTAGGTTAAGAGTCGCGCGCGCGGCCTCCAGGGGTCTTTCTATCCTCCGTTGAGCGCAGGAGCGGCGCCTAAGCCCGAGCCCAGACTATCCAATTGATTCAAGCGAACGAGGCGGAAAAAACCCGGTTATCTTATTTCTTTGGCCGGACTTTTAACACGTAGGCTTTTGACCGCTTCCATTTTACTTTTTAGTCCTAGATTGACTTGTACGAGATTTACCCATGCCTACACCTGTATCATGCATATTTATAACAGTTCTTGTATTCAATTATATTATTTTTGTATGCAGTTATATGATCCTTGTAAACGTTTGCATCAGCAAGGAAGCAGACATGACTGCAGATCTTACAAACAAATGATCCATGTACAAAGGACATGCAAAGCATGACGGATGACAGATTTGCACCTTAAGTGGCAGAAAAACATGCCGAAACCAAATAAATCTGCATATTGACGCACAGCTCATGGAGAAATATTTTTATTTCCCTCAGAAGTTGTGAAGGCCTAAAATTCAAGTCATGCAGTAATCACCAGACTAGACAGCAAGCACATCTTCAGCTATTTACTGTTCCACAGGATATGCAAGGCATGCGACCAGCTGGGAAAGGACTAGGAGAAAGCATTTGATAACTGCCTAGGATTCCATTGACAGGTGACATGTCAGTGGTTTGCCATGTCTCTATTATTTATTTGAATTGACAAATACACTTTTAACACTTTTGGTTAACTTACTTCTCATGTTTCTCCACCTAGAGTGTCCTGAGAGGAGCATCCTTACTAAGGAGTGCAATGGATACAAAGCTCTAGCTGCAAGCTGGGGCAACAGAAACCAAATGACAGAAATACATTAACCATTTTGAAGATTGCAGGTAGCATTGTAACTAAACTCTAACAAGGAACAGCAATGAGGTACATAGGAAATTAAAGACTGAAGATCTAGTCTATCAGATCTGAGCATGATAAAAGACGAGGCGCTCAGCAAACTTGACTGCAATTGTTCTGCTACATGGTGCGGTCAACAGAATTTCCAGTGGTTGTTGCAGTTTACGCACGTTACAAAAGTCGTCATTGGCTCATCAGCACTCCGAGTTTGCAGCTGGTAGTAAGTGCACTTCCGCTGTCCACACCGGCCACATTTAAACTGATCGGTTGTAGCTTTAGGAGCTCCTCCACGTTCACACTCAAACAGAGCCTTCTCTTTAATCTGCTTATTTTCAAGCTTTCTCTCATCACTAGCCATCTCTTCAGGAGTCATTTCAACAAGTTTCTCAGGCTTCACTTGTCCAAGGAGAACCCGTCTACGCAGATCAGAGTTTTTCCCATCCTTTAAATTGAACATAATGGACCTATATTTAAGCTTCTGAGCACCATTAGAACGGCCTAGCTTTTCAAACATCACAGACTCCACTGTGACTGCAACTCGAATTGGGTCACAAGCATCTACTTCACCTAAGATGTTTCTCACTTCATCCCTACTATCTGCACTTGTCTCACCAGGAACTTTAGAGAAAGCTTCAGCAAGAAGTTCCCGGAGTTTATCACGCACAGGATCATTACATTTGATCAATGATGTCAGCTTTGGAGGACCAACTCGGAAGGATGATGGCTTCTTGATAACAGAATCCCGGTTCTCTTCCCTCAAGATCCTCTCAACTTTGATATTTTGACCTGAAGGCTCATTGTTTCCTGCCTCGGTCTTTTCAGACTTCAAAGTCCCAGCCTCCATCAACCCATCTGAATCCTTCTTCTCAGCCTTGAGCTTTTCTGAATCCAAAATCTTGTCAAACTTAATGGACCCAGCCTTTGAAATCTTGTCAACCTTGACAGTCTCTGCTTTCTTAGATTTGACTTCAACTTTAAAAGAACTATTACTTTCAGTATTGCCATTTTTTTTACCATTAGCAGTCTCATCAATAACTACCTTTTTCCAGAACTGCAACAGGTCAGAAGCAACTGCTTGAATCTTCGAGTGAGGATGCTTAGTAAGATAGCGAAGACGTTTGCCAACCTGAAAAAATAAAAGAGTACAAAAAGCCTAACTGTGAGAAGCAGAACAGTAAGAAAGAAAACTCTGCAAAAATCATTAAGGGAAACAATGAGAACAGTAAACATATGACATCCTCACATTGAATAAATACCCTTACTGGAAACATAACTGCTCTTACATTCTGTGTAGTGCCTCTGAACTTTGATTTCATAATATTCATCTTGGATGGGAAAATAGTCACTTATAGAAAGCGTAGACATAGCTTCACTTTATAAGTGGTATGGATTAAGTCAGTATGTCATAACATTGGCACCGGATAAGTCCTGCTTGAACTGCATGAACTAGTATGTAAAGCATTCTCCCATCAAACCACATTAACTTCTCAAAACTGGATGTTTTATTAGGAATTTCATCATGAAAACAGACTAAACAGGAAAGTAATTCCTAATCCCATGCACAACTTGGGAAGCTCAAAGCATCCAAAAATAAGAATATACAATCATAGTCCATGGACCAAAGAATCTTACAAAAGCTTTTTTGTTATAATGGTCAAATTACATCTAAATTATACTAAGCTGGCATATTTTTCCCTATTAATAGTATCCACTTTTTGCTACCCCGTGTGTTTTCCACCTTTTGCTAGAGCCATATCAGATCTTCATTGCGGTTAAATAGTCCGACATCAAATTGGACAGGAACCTTGGTTGGTCTCATATACTCATAGGCCCTTCCATGTAGTAGCTAAAGCTTTTAGGGTGGATTTTAGCACGTTGCACATGCCCATGCCATCTCAATTGACTCTTAATTTATCCTTAATTTATGCAACTCCTATATCTCCTCACATATACTCATTTTTTTGATCTATCCTTTCTAGTTTCACCATACATCCATGTAAATATACTCCCATCGTAAGTCAATTTCTACATAATTCTAGCTAAAGATAATTGTAAAAGAAAAACACACTAAACAAACTAACAGGAATGCTAAATGCATAGAGACATTCAAAAACTTCTGATGACTTAGGCCTCATTTGACAGAGCTATTGGCAGTAGAGTTTTCAAAATCACTCCAATAATGCATCCGTGTTAGTAACTCTATCAAAAACTAGCATGTCAGTTCGACTAACAAATCAAACAATGACTGATTCAATTCTAAACATGCTCTCATATTTCCTCAACAAAGTAACTCAGATCCCACGATAGCACTCCACTTCAATAATATAACAAAATCACATTTTTAGAACTGCTGCACAAGAATTAGTATGAGAGGCCCTGATGCGAATAACTAAAAGACAACTCTCAGTTTTCTTTGCCACCCAGAATGTACAAGACCAAAACATTTCCATGAACCAGAAAAGTAATCTCCAATAGTGGCAAAGCCCAAACCTAACTGTGAGAAGCAGAACAGTAAGAAAGAAAACTCTGCAAAAATCATTAAGGGAAACAATGAGAACAGTAAACATATGACATCCTCACATTGAATAAATACCCTTACTGGAAACATAACTGCTCTTACATTCTGTGTAGTGCCTCTGAACTTTGATTTCATAATATTCATCTTGGATGGGAAAATAGTCACTTATAGAAAGCGTAGACATAGCTTCACTTTATAAGTGGTATGGATTAAGTCAGTATGTCATAACATTGGCACCGGATAAGTCCTGCTTGAACTGCATGAACTAGTATGTAAAGCATTCTCCCATCAAACCACATTAACTTCTCAAAACTGGATGTTTTATTAGGAATTTCATCATGAAAACAGACTAAACAGGAAAGTAATTCCTAATCCCATGCACAACTTGGGAAGCTCAAAGCATCCAAAAATAAGAATATACAATCATAGTCCATGGACCAAAGAATCTTACAAAAGCTTTTTTGTTATAATGGTCAAATTACATCTAAATTATACTAAGCTGGCATATTTTTCCCTATTAATAGTATCCACTTTTTGCTACCCCGTGTGTTTTCCACCTTTTGCTAGAGCCATATCAGATCTTCATTGCGGTTAAATAGTCCGACATCAAATTGGACAGGAACCTTGGTTGGTCTCATATACTCATAGGCCCTTCCATGTAGTAGCTAAAGCTTTTAGGGTGGATTTTAGCACGTTGCACATGCCCATGCCATCTCAATTGACTCTTAATTTATCCTTAATTTATGCAACTCCTATATCTCCTCACATATACTCATTTTTTTGATCTATCCTTTCTAGTTTCACCATACATCCATGTAAATATACTCCCATCGTAAGTCAATTTCTACATAATTCTAGCTAAAGATAATTGTAAAAGAAAAACACACTAAACAAACTAACAGGAATGCTAAATGCATAGAGACATTCAAAAACTTCTGATGACTTAGGCCTCATTTGACAGAGCTATTGGCAGTAGAGTTTTCAAAATCACTCCAATAATGCATCCGTGTTAGTAACTCTATCAAAAACTAGCATGTCAGTTCGACTAACAAATCAAACAATGACTGATTCAATTCTAAACATGCTCTCATATTTCCTCAACAAAGTAACTCAGATCCCACGATAGCACTCCACTTCAATAATATAACAAAATCACATTTTTAGAACTGCTGCACAAGAATTAGTATGAGAGGCCCTGATGCGAATAACTAAAAGACAACTCTCAGTTTTCTTTGCCACCCAGAATGTACAAGACCAAAACATTTCCATGAACCAGAAAAGTAATCTCCAATAGTGGCAAAGCCCAAACAGCCAGCCGACCTATTATCAAAAAATAAACTTTAACCACTCACCCAAAAAAAGGACCAACCAACCAAATGGCAAGCAATAAAAAAAATTTCAAAACAGACATTGAATGATTTATAATATCCCTCTCTCCACGATGGCTACATCCAATAAGAGAAATACCTTAGCTTCAATGAATATCAATATTAGCCCCAAAAAATCAGCTCTCTTCGATTCAAAGGAAGGTGGTTTTTACATCAAATCAAAAACCTACCCTACTCTCATCAACCACTAGAAAGACACGACTAGACACCAAAAAAGGACACTTTTTTCACCAGATCGAAGAGAAGACGACCAAAAGCCGTGACCTGAGACCCGAGAAACGAAAACAACGGCGCACCTGAGTGGCCACCAGAACATCCGTTGTGACCGGGATCTTCCTCAGCTGCCGCAGCGCATCCACACACCGATCCGCCTCCGGAAACGCGCTTCCATCCCCCGCCGCCGCGTCCGCCGCCCTCTTCGCGGCCTCGAACATCTCCAGAAGCTCCTCCTTCATGGCTCCCAGTTCGCCACCCAAGAATCGAAGAATGAATAGGAAAGAACCGCGCAAAAAAAAATCTGGACAAAGAAATTTGTTCCGAAAAACTGTAGAGGAGAAGATCGAAACCCCAAGAAGCGAAACAATCTATTGATAAAAACCCTAGAAATCTAGGAGGAGGAGAGGAGCAGAGGGCTTTGGCTTCCTCTCCGGCGTCCCGCTCTCATTCGCTCACGAGGGCGAGAAATAGAAGACAAGAACATAAGGCGGTAATCAACTTACTCTCGGTAACATTTATCACGACCGACGGAAAGGCAAGTGCTGGTCCGCGAAGTGGCTGGAACGAAAGATCGGACGGCCACATTGGTGCCACGTGTCTAGTATTGGACTGAGGGGAAGTGGAAATTTGTTTTAGGATATGGTAAACCTTGTAGCGAGTAGTTCTTAGAAAATTTCCTTGTCCTACGGAGGCTAGCGCGAATAGTTCTTGGGTCACGTGACAGGCGGGCGCGTCCTTTCCAAAAGGGGAGCGTGGTCGGGTGGCATATATGGAAATGACACAAAGCACGTGGGGACAAAAACTGGGCCCGCTCAAAGGCCGAAGGTGACCTCATCGTTCGTGGATAGAGGTTTTTATTATTATTATTTTTTATTTTTTATTTTTAGAGACGGGCCATTCATATTGTTCTGGCCAGAAGACGTTCAATAATAATAATAATAATAATATACCATGAAATTCTGCTGATGCGCTTACTCTAAATGATAAGCTACAAAAAGAGCCATCCACTTCACGGCCATTCATACTGTCACGCTTGGAATCTGCCGGCTAAGATCGCCATGACTGCACACTTTTTAGAGCAAGATTCTAGAAAATATGCTAGCCTGAAAAATTATCACAATTTCCATTCTGGTGAGCAAAATGATCTCAATTCATAACGAACAATAAAACTCATCCAATTACAAAATTTATTTATTCAACCGGTAACAATGATGCTCTATCTATTCATTTTTTTCTCATGTGATTTCAACCATAACTAAGTATTAAGACATTTGCAACATGCAACTCTAAAAAGCAAAAGAAAAAAAAAATTATGAGCTTTACAGCCTCATAAGAATTTCGAACTGTTACACTATAAGTAATAAGAAAATAATTAAATGAACAAAACCAGATAGAACGAATACCAAATCAATACTCAGAAGGTTCATATAAATAACATACACATAAGCTCTCGTTATCATCTTATCAAAGATTGCAACTCAGAAAGAAAAAGAGAAGAAGTAATGTGAGCTTTATAGCCAAGTGAGAATTCCGAATCGCTACACCATAAGTAATAAAAAAATAATCTATTAGCATATAAGATAAAATGAATATCATATCAGTACTCAAAAAGCTCATTCAAATAACATGCACATAATTTCAAGAGAATCTATGTAGCATTTTGGAAATTAGGGGTTGGGAGCTTAAAATTTTAGATCTTCTTACCAACTTCTAGAAAGCCTTGTGTCATTTTTATTCATCGTCCATGAACTTCACAGCCAATGAAACTTCATATTTCACACTTTATTCATAAGAAGATGCTCATTTTGAGACTATAAATTTATATACCTACACTCCCTCATTGATCCATTATTGTTTTTAGATAGATTGCTCGTTGATAAATTTAAATGTATTGCAGTCCAGGATCATCTCCTTGAGCAAGGTGACATAAAGAGGAGCCAAAATCAATTTGTTGGGCGAGTAAAGTGAAATTGGCATCTCATGAGGATAATTAATTCTATGAACCATTTTCCACAAAAGCTAAACTTGATGTGGAAGGTACATGGCCACCCTTGTTGGAATATCATTAGCATATATTTCTTGGCTGGAGTTTTCTCATGATTGCATCTTATTTTAATTGATAGAATTATTATTTGTCAATTTCATTTTTTTGGGACATTTAAGGAGATTGTCCAAGTTTTACCCCATAATATGTGCATGATAGAAGAGGGCATCATTTCGAGTCAATTAGTGGCACCATATTATGAAATTGGATGACATCTTTTGCTGGTAGTGTAATCACAGAGCTGTGCGACAAGGAGGCTGTTTAAGGCTTAAATACTAATACTAGAGTATGAGCACATCTCCATGATTCTGCAAGGGTCTCATCAATGAAAATGGCCTCAAAACCTGGTTTTCAAGGCAAACTCAAGCACCATTCACGCTAACATTTTGCTTCTCGCAAGTTCTTATAGGCTCTACCAAGTGCACAATTGGAAAGAGTATATATTCAAGGAAAGTGAAAGCTTCTTTTAACCAAGCTTCTCTCCTCAAAAAAAAAAAAAAATTGACATTGTGTAATACGACATCCAAGCTTTGAACCACTTTAGCCCCACAAGCTTTTAATAAAGTATGGGGATGTCCATATTACGTATATAGAGATTTTTTTTTTTAAAAAAAAAGAAGGGAAAAACTTCCTTATGATGTCCATTCACAATGAGCTCCAACTTTCTTGTGATCACACGCGGCAATGCCAAGTCGAAAAACCAGGGCCCGAGTAGCTTTAAGCCCCTTTTGTTTGAACTTTGAAGGAAGGGATGTGGTTCCTTGTCGACTTCTGATTTTGCATAGAAGACGAATCATGCATGGCTCTCCTACCAACTTTATTTGAATCAATCGCATAAAGAGTTTGTTACAAGAAAAATTTCTCTTACATGTTACGCAATAGGATTGTCTTTTTTTTTAAAAAAAAAAAGGCACATCAAGATTGGTGGCACTTGTAGGAATTAATATGATACAGGAGATTTAGTTGAATTATAAGTTGCCATGTAAGCATCAAGCGAGTCTGAGGAACCTTTTGTGGCAGTGACGAAAACACGAGCATTTTTGAATTTCAAAAGATAAGATTTCAGAAATAAACCCCCGGATGCGGGAATCAGTGCGCTTTCTGCCAAATCCTGGTCGCATCCTTCTCTCGGAAATGCGCATAGTCTGAACAACAACAACAATAATAATAATAATAATAACCAGAATCCCCCACTCTAAAAAGGGCAGACATTGTCGGCACAAGAACTACCGTTTATATAAAATATTATATAAAAGCACCATATGAAAACTCCAAAATAAAAACCAGTATCTTTCCGCATATCAAAACCATCCCATCTTCCTCCGAAATCTGAAAAAATAACGGTTGGACCAAATTGATTAGCTCAATGTTGGACCAGTCCAATCACGAAACAACATATATTTACATTTGTTGCTTCGTGGTTTGACTTGTCCACTGCTGAGCGGGATCTGATCCAACCAATAATTTTTTTCCAAAATCTAAGCATCCAGCTCCGAAACTAGGTCGGACAGGTCCCCTCAACTTTTTTGAGCGCGGTTGCACTGCCCAAAAAGACCGCCATACATGATTATCCAATCCCTCATGGCTTTTGTAATATTAGCTTAATTTCTTTGCAGTTGATGAAACACTCCATTGTGACATGGTTCTGTTAGGGAAATGAAACTTAAAGACGATATCCACGTCAAGAGACTAACTTCCATGAATTGGTAGCATGCTCTACTTACATGGTCCATCAGAAGTTGAGCAGCCAAATTGAAATATTTATGAATTAAAAGCCAGCATGGAATTCGATGGGCAAAGGAATCCGCTCGGCCAGTCAAAACATTGTTTTACGTGGCTGCCAACTTGAGAACATAGATTGGATTGCTGGGGTTGAACAGAAAAGCTTTGTTGAGCAGTGCAGTGTCACCCTCCAGAAGGAGCAAATTGGAAAGCTCCATGAACAGAAGAAAACCCCGTGGTTGTCATTTTTCCTATTTATCGTGTGAAAAGTCATGGCAATTGGGATGGGGATTTGCAAAAGTGTAGGAAATCTGGCTCTCTAACAAAATCTATAAATGTTTTTACTATCACGGTTATGATTTGGACTTCTGTATCAGTAACATTCCACTTTCTCGGCATTTAGTTCTCTCTTTTTGTCAAAAAAAAAAAAAACTATGTCGTTATGCTGCTGCAGTCACTTCCTTGTTGGTCATGGTGATATCTAGGTTATCCATTTGTTCGGTGCCATTCTATTCCAGACTTTTCACTCCTACATGGTGTCTGATCTAGAATAAGAATTTATAAATCCTGTTTCACATAAGTTGGTGAAATAAGATTCAGGACACCGACACATCAGATTTGCAAATCTATCACTGGGATCATCTAGGATGCCTGTAAATGCATTCTGACCAGATGCCCATCGATGGGCATGTATCATATAGATGGAAAGTGGATCAAAGTTTATCTGTCATATGATTGCATGCTAGTTAGATTATTTCGATCAATGCTTGGAAAAATAATTTCTTTCCTGCAATTATCCTGCTGCATCCTGACAATTTCCTGCGCTTATTGTTATTTCTATCCGAGGAGGCCCTGACTGTGTGGAGTCATTGTGGCTGCAGTCTCACCAACAACACGTTACATCCAACTGCTTAAACTGAAAGTCCTAAGGTTGAGCTCAAGGTTGGCTTGCATGTGAAGTCCAAAGTGATGAGCCAGCGTGGATTATCTTACTAGAAAATCCCATCAAATTTGGCTTATACATTACCTTCATCTATGTTTATCTGAAGTGCAGGGAAACAACCATTCTCGAAAGCACCTTTCACAAATCAAGTAAACGGTAATGACATTCCCAAGCATAAGATTGGAATCAGCTTGATTTTTTCACATCAGCTCAATTAGTCATACCATGCTCATTTTTCCATGTGGTGCTTATTCTCACATCTGCCAGCTCTTGTAAGTTAAACCATCCCACAAGTGCAGGGCACAGCACTTCCAAAGCAACCGATTGGACAGGAAACAACATTTGATATATCTCATTGCGAGGATTAATGTATAGTGGGAACCTCTATAAGATTTTCATCCCCGTGATCTTTCCATAAAATAAGGCTTAAACAGGATAGCTGAAATGAAATTCGATTCCACATGACTGCGAACAGAGAATAATGGAGATTTCTTCTTTTTTTTTTTCAGCGAGCTGATAGCAATGTCATTAGATATACTCGTTATTGTTATTCTGATAATGTATCCTTGAGATTCAAGAGAACTTAATGCTCTGTCTTTACTTTGACGTCTCCATTGGGTAAAACACTCTGTGACTGAGCCATCCGTTTTGATTCCTGCATGATAACAGCAAAAATGCTTAAATAGACAGACTGGAACAGTATGCAAATGAAGACCGAGTAACACAAGACTCGACATGGTACATAGAAGAAAGCAGCTTCTTATTTCAGCTGTCATCATATCGTGTTGAATTGATTAATATAATTTCAGCATCTAAATCTTGGTACTCTCCAAACCTAAATGTCAACCATTTTATAGTGGATGTCGTTGTACAAATTCGTATTCCATTTTGCAATGCTAAGATGAGACAAGTAATGGTCAGGGAAAGCTCAGAACTAATTTCCTAAGGACACAGCACAGTTTTTTTTTTTTTTTTTGGTCAAAACAGCATTTCATTTCATATAACTCTAATGTACGTACAATCAGCCAGATCAAGTGAAAGTAAGCAGTACAAAGGACACAGCACAGTTCAGCTTGTCAAATATGCTGCATGAGAGGTAGAAAAAAGAGGCTTGCTAATTTCATGGATGGCTTGATAAAACTGGCAAAATTGTAGATAGCCCATCTCTTACAGGTCAATGAAAAAGATAGGAACTCTTTTTGGCTTTTATGTTAATGTTTTGCAAGAAAAGAAAAACCCAACAAGCACACCTTGGCACTATGCTAAAATATAATATGTGACCCCATTCATAAAAAAGGGTAATGTATTTATGATTGCATGACGTAAAGATGTCAACACGAACAAAATACTTGGCATATATAGGAATATTAGTTGGCAATCATACGGTTCCCAGGGAATAGTTACTCAATCTGACATTGTACAACATTAATGAGATTGAAACTTCAACTTACAGCAGCAGAAGATGCACGTATTTCCCTATAGTTTTCCACTTCATCTGGAAAAGCTTGTTCAAGCTCCTCTAAAAGGTACTTCCGCAAGCTCTATAGCAGACAAGGAAGACAACCATAGAACGAGCATGTTATAAGATGGTAAGCAAAATTGTGAAATGGCATTATTAAAAATTTAAAAATAACAAAAAAATTTAAAAAGGAGTAGGATGAACTTGTTATAAGATATAATTTTGCTCCACAGAAATGGAACCCATATGGCCTAAATAATCTAGTCAAAAACAATAAATTACATGAATGCACATAATTATAAGACCAGATGTTATTTCATAATTTAATTTGAACTTTGCATGATGAGAACTACCTTGGTGAAGAGGTTTAAGTGGAAGGGTAAGAATGTCAAAGTTGACTGTTGAAAATTATGTTCAACTTGACTGTTGAACAAATGAATGCATTAAGGCCTTATATTAGAGATAGCATATGCATGCAGCTGAAAGACCTTGAGCTTTGTGCAAAAAAGATGGCATTGACCCCAAAGGTTTGGGATCTAGTGATCACCTTGGGTCGCATAAAAGGCCAACTATTGGATGTCTTATGACAACAGTGAGATAAATTCATGACACCTTAGACTAGGTGAGTGGAGTCCTTGCACCATGAACAAGCAACACTGGTTTAGAACAGCAGTTTAGATTAAGAGCACTAGAAGGCTCCTTAAGCCTACTCCATATTATATTATCAAGTTTTCATTCCAAGAATCTGAGTGCAAAATTCTAGAAACAGCGTCCTCATGGACATAAATGCCTTTTTTTGGCTATTTGCATGGTTTCTTAAAATAGATAATTGCAGAACCTTATCTTTTGTAAAACAAGTTTCATGAAAAATAGGGGCAGATCCATTTTTCATAAAACTCAAGTTTCAAGTTTTATGACATCCCAGCCTTTCCCACAAAACCAATTCTATGGAAAGTAACTTTCACAAAATTCATTAAATTTAGGTCTTCTATAAATTCATTTTAGAACAACCTGACAATCAACATCCCTAAAAGGTTATCCTAATATAGACCTTTTGAAATGGTCCATAAGTGAATTTAAACTAAATGGTAGATTTTATGTGGTTTATTTGAGGCAAAATCCCCTAATATATTTACATAAAGTCAGAGACTAATTGTCTTAAAAGACCACATATGTCATGCACCTGTGTTTCTGAGATCTGCTGCAGCATCTTAATTTGCTAACAGAACTTCTTCAAGATTTACCCTATAGCATATATGTAATTTTTACCAAACTTTTCTGGTAAGCCAAGGAAACCATTATCTTAATGTCGACATAGGTTGCAAAAATTGAGGATATGGCCTCTGACAGATAAATTGCAGAAAAAGATTTATTCACCAAGGTTCATAACTTCATATTTGTCCAGTCGATCCGCATGTTACCATTATCATACTAAATGAGAGAAACTTACAAAGTTCATCACTGATTCTAAATGCAATATAAAGCCAATTCAATCCACTCTGAAGGCAATCATGTATTAAGGATTCATTGTCAGGAACTCCTACTGTTTATACACACAAAATATGCAACAATATCTTTCAAAAATTCCTAAAAAATTATCATGCCCTAATTCTTTTTCCAAAAGGAGCATACCTTAAAAGCATCAGTCTTTCCTTTGGTACTCTGGTTCTTGGCAATACAATTGTTGAGAACATCCCTCGTAAACTCGTCTGGGTTCTTCCCATCATCAATCAAACTAAGATCCAAAAAATTCATCAGAATTAAGAAATTGAAAAAAACCAGAACAAGAAAGAATTGTCAAAAACGGGAAGGAATTCAAATGGCAAAATCAGCGGCCTCACTTCACCACCTCCATCGGGACCTGGATGTCGCAGTTCTCAGCCAGCTTCTGCATCGTGTCAAGATCAGCAACAAGGGCGTTTCTGCGTGCGCGAAACCCTAAAATTAGAACGATCGGGGAGGACGGGAGAGAGAAGAGAGGAGAAGAGCAGGAGCAAAGAGGGGAATTACAGGCGTTGGAGGAGGGGGAGTTGAGAAACGACGCTAAAGGAGGAGACGGTGAGGTAGAGTTGGTGGAGGAGGCCGAGGGTCTTGTCGACGGAGTGGATGACCTGTTTGAGATTCTGCGACGAGTCAGCGGCTGGGTCGGCGGCGGCGACGGCCGCGGCGCTGCTGTAGGCGTTGGTGGTGGAAGTGAGGGCGTTTCCGGCCGCCATGGTGGCTCCTGTGATGGCGGAGAGGCCGCCGTTGCCGGCGGTGGAGTTCGGAGAGGGATTCATTCGCGCTAGCGTTCTGCGAGCCTTCGAGAAAATATCAGTTCCGTGTTATCGAGTCCGTTTATTGCTAACTGGGTCGGGTCCGAGTCAAAGTTTGATTTTTAAGACATATTAGGCTTCAGCCTCCTCTTGTTTTTAATTGCTTATTAGTTTTAAAAATATTTATGCAAAAATTTCTGTACTATTTGAAGTTTTTAATTTTTTAATTTTAGTTTAGTATAATTAAATAACTAAATTTTTAAATTTGTGTAATTCAGATTTTGGTTGTAAAAATCGTCTCGTGACAAATTGTTACGTAACGTCAAATGAGATATTATTCTTTTCTGCCATATAAGCTAGTCATATGACATCACGTGATACTTTCGTCGCGGCAGCCACAAGAAATTTTTAGTTAAAATTTGAATTGAACGTATTTAAAAATTCGATGATCTGATTGCACTAAATTAAATTTCAAAAATAAATTAAAATTTAAAAAAAATCAATTTTTTTATAATTATTTTTTTATTTTACATAAAATTATAAAAACATATTTTAATTTTTTAAAACATTCAAGATAAATTTCTATAATTTATTTGGAGTGATGCTTGTGGTAATAAAGCTTATAGTGAGAGGCCAGCCCTTAAAAAAACTCAAAGGCAGAATCTGATGGATTTGATTAAATATGGGGAAGATAATGAAAGCGCGCGTCTCAAAACGACATAAATGTGGGAGAGAACTGTCCAAGGATCTAGCAAGGTAAGATGGGGTGGAATTGACCTTCTTGCTAGTTGCTATGTTAGAGCATAAGCTAGTCTTTATGGAATCTCCACTCCAAAATTTATGGAGTGGCTAGACCAGAGGACGTCGCTTCCGATTCAAAACATTTCGATTGTGATGCCGATAGATGATGGTGATGCCGAGCTAACTGACTTAGAAGTCTTTGCTTATATTGTACCAGCAGCAGCTAAGCTATGAGGCTTGCTCTTGTAGCTCGCAGGTTGCTACACCTGGCCATCCATGGTGTAGCATCTATCACGTTGGATAAAGAAAAGGAGCTGGAGGAGGAAATGGAGGAGGCAGTTCATCCCTTCTTTTTTTTGCTTTAAAAAAGGGAAAGAGGGGAGGAAGAGACAAGCCCACCTCCGCGTAGCAGTCTTCACTGGGCCCCACCCCGCCAGGAGAATGTTCGATGCGGGTAGAAATGACCGTGTGTTGGGCACCCCGGCCGGTTTTACTCATACCATCCCCACCCGTGGGCCGGTTCGGTTACCCGACCCGACCCTCCGTGTGAGTACGTCACACCTGGCACCACCTAGGCTACCAGCCGACCAGTAGCGCTTCCAGACCCCGTGTCCAGGCGTGGGGCATCCGGTCCCCAAATTTAATCGACGTCCGTGCGTTTCGAACCCGGAACCACTTAGTTGGAAGCAAACGCCCCGTTCCAACTAGGCTACCACCTTGGTGGCAGGCAGTTCATCCCTTGGAACCCAAGATTCTTATATAGATGGCTAGATGCTTTCCAACATCCTGAAATCCTTCGACTGCAACAAGACTCGTGTTGGAGACACAAGCTCACTACAAAAGAAGGAATAACTCCCGGCGCTTTTTTTTGTCTTTATCGACGCTTATAAGCGTCGGCGAATTCCCAGCCCACGCTTCGCAAAGCGTGGCTCAGACGTCGGGCAGGTGGGCGTGGGTCGGGTTTAGCCCGACGCGTTAAAAAAGCGTCGTTGGTCTATCCCAACGCTTTTAAGCGTCGTTCCTTTTACTATACGCCGACGCTTATAAGCGTCGGCGAGAAGGGTTGCTTTTACCGACGCTTTTAAGCGTCGTTTATTCTATCAGACTCCGGGGAGAAGGGTTGGTTTCTACGGGCTTAGGCCGACGCTTAAAAGCGTCGTTAAAGGCTTGCTTTTCCCGACGCTTTTAAGCGTCGTTTCTTCTATCAGACTCCGACGCTTCTAAGCGTCGGGGAGAAGGGTTGGTTACTTCGGGTTTAAGCCGACTCTTAAAAGCGTCGTTAAAGGCGTGCCATTAGGTGTAATTCCTGTTGCTTATAAGCGTCGGTATTAAATTTTTTTTAAAAATTTTTTTTTGAAAAAGTAATTTTTAAATACTCTGTGTACATTAAATTCTTACAAAACAATAGAAACAAATACACTATATAACAAAATATGAGTCACAAACAAGAACTTTGATTGCATTCATATTATCATATTTGATTACATTGTACTTCAAAAACATTCTAAAAACATACAAGTCAAATTCCTAAGTACACAATCTACAATATGTATCAAGGGTCGGCATCATCATCATCTCTACAATATTGTCATTAAGCTTGGGGCGAGCCCAGTCAACCAAGCTCTGCTGCTTGCTCGGGTGAGTCTTGTCCACAGACCGGCGTCCTATTAAGAGCTCAAGAAGGACAACCCCGAAGCTGTAGACATCACTCATAGCTGTCAAGTGACCGGCTTCACATTCAACAACAGGATTTGCCTGAGAAAGGGGCCTTGCTGTTGTCAATACTCCAGTAGATGTTGGAATTGGTGAGTAGGTCGGTTCCTGGATAACCTTCCTTTTATGCTCTTTAAAAGTGTTTGGTAAGAAACTCCCAACGAGCACCTGCAAAGTGTTAAAAAATCAGATTATCAGACACCGTTTCTACATATTCCTGTGAAGAAATTTTTGCTTTCCAACATCACCTTATGATGACTTAAAAAGCTGTGGACTATTAAAAGTTTCAAATGTTAAAAGGATTCAAGTGTGAACTTGAATGTCTGCTGCTTCCTGAGAGATATCAGCATCCTTTCCACACAGTCTTCGCAATGCAACTTCAGATTCCCTATCCCGTCCCACCTTCGCCTGAGATAATTAAAGCATCAAAAAATCTGAGACTTGTTCTTCTTGTAAGCTTTACATGTTTGATAAATTTATACAATCTCACCAGCCATCTAGGAGACTCTGGGATGAAATAGAGACCCACAAGTATAACAAAGCATGGAAGAAGCCCTACATGAAAATCTAAACTGATTAGCTATTTGTGACAACAATAGTAACAAATAGGATAGATTTTTGATTTTCATCATAATCTTTTCTCATCGGTATTCTAATCATCGATAAAATGATGGAAGCATTCTGGACTTACCAACTAGAACCAGCATGCGCCATGTGACCAGCGTTCCAATTAAGTAACACGACGATAATCCCGCACAGATTAATAACTGCAGTTAAAGCATGTAAACATAAGTGGTTTTTGCTATCGCATTCTTGGCCCCTTAAATTTAACTTTTTTGTTTGCTGGCTACAAAATTCTCCTACCTGGTTTACGGTTGTGAGCCCTCCCCTAAGCTGTTTTGGTGCAATCTCTGCTATGAAAACTGGCACCTGCTCCCAAGTAATTTGACAATTATTATTAGTATGTTTCTTGATTCTACTCAACTTTAGCAAATACCACTTTGCTTCAAAACAGATAGAACTAAACAGCATAGAAGCTTTATATTATACTACAAGTGAGAATCTTATATACATAATTATATATATATATATATAGGTAAATTTTCATGGACTCGAGTGCAAAGTATGGGTTCTTTCGAGCGTCGAATACTGGAATCCTTCCAATCTTTAAGCATTTTGATTTGCAGAAGCTAAGGTTGCGGTAACACAATGAAGGTATAAAATGCTTGCAAAGCCCTGAGAGGACCATACTTTTGTTTCTATGACTTACAAATTATGGGTGCAGTTGAAAGAAGCATACCACATAGGAAAAAACTCCAGTCCCATATCCTGTAAGAATTCTCCCAAGGTCGAGAGAAAATGCACCCTAGGCATGGTAGAATGTGAGAATAAGTTTTAAATTTGTCTCAGAATTTAAGAATCTAGAGCACCAAAACTAACAAAGTTGAGAAACAAACTTCAGCAAAGTAAATTCCAAGCCATCCTATAATGCAGACGATTGCTGACATTCTCATAGCCTGCTTCCATCAAAATGAGCCAATTTACAAACATATCAAAAAGTGATGCTTGGGGAAGATTAGTGATTCTTTTCTTACTCCTTTACGGCCAGAAAAATCGGAGATACGCCCACTCGTAACTGCTCCAATCATTGCACCAATAGTCACTATGGAGCCAAAAACTGAATACTGCAAAGTTGGCATAAAAAATTACACTAAATATTTTACCAGCTGCATGCATATTGAGCTTCTTGAACACAAGCTTTCAATATTAACATATGGAGGCTCATCTGTTAAAAATAAATCCCTAATGTAACCTAATGTAAAACTGTGTTAAAACTTGAACATTCTTTTTACACTGTCAAAAAGGTTATTGGTGTGGAGTTGACTTCTCGAGCAATATCAAGGGCAATTGCAATAAGTTTCTGTAGAGGAAGGGATTTGTGTTCAAGCTTGTGTAAAAATGCCCTGAGGGATCCTCCAGAAAGATATTCAGTAATTACACAAAAGACTGGTGGTTTCTTACATGCTGCTGCCAGCTGCACCAGACCAGAGATAATCATGAGGGTGGCAGAAAGGAGCATCACCATACAAGATTGCACGAGACAGTAGAAATTCAAGTAATACATAGAGTCAGACAAGATTGTGAAGTACCGCATAAGCGTAGTCATCCCAAACTCAGCTATAGTAGTTTATGAAGGTGCTGGCCCTACCTAACATGCACATTATAAATACTATATGAAATGTTTCTATATGAAAAATTTTGAAGTAAATGAATTTTAGAAACTTACAATTGCTATAATATATATAGAATTGAACATACACATATAGATATTATACAAAGATAAAATATCCGGTATATTATATAAAGAATTGAACATGTGATAGATTTAGGCAATTGTTATTGTAATCAATATAGAAGTCATATAGGAAATCTACCGAACAGAAAATAACAACAACTATTTTTTCTTACCAAGTCTTGCCTATAATGATATATTCCAGTGATATTTCGCTTCTTCCATTCCTTCAAGTCAACGATGTTCATCCCAAATGCCCATCGACAAGCTTGTGGATCAAGAGATTTTTGGGTTTGAGAAATTGAGGTAAGTATCAAACCTATGAAAGTTCTCTTTGCACGTCTCAACTGCTCCATTCACCATCCCCTTCAAATCTAAAGACCGGAGTGGTGTCAAATCCTTTTGAACAACAACATCATCATCAAGAAAAAGTATCTTATCAAGCCGTGGATAAATAGAATGAACAGTTTACTTGCATGAAGAAGATGTATTCCAGTTACCTCATCTAGTTCGTGGGAGTCAAGTTGTCCAGCCGGACTGCCTGTCCTGAAACCATGTTCCTGTCAAGTCAACATAGAGCCATTCCCCAAGTAAGATAAGGTGAAGTAGATAAAGTAGTGCATATTTGAAGAACATACTAATTTCACAAACAAGAACTTTTCATTCAAAATATTCATATTATCATATTTGATTACATTGTACTTCAAAAACATTCTTAAAGCATACAAGTCAAATTCCTAAGTACACAATCTACAATATGTATTAAGGGTCGGCATCATCATCTCTACGAGTAGATGAAGTATCATCAACCTACAAGAAAAAAAATATTTTAGAAACTAAAAATACGAAAGTCATCACGCTCATACCAGAATACATTATAATTACATAAAATATTCAAATAGATTTAGTTATGTACCGGAGGAGCAAATCTCTGCAAAAAGGATGAAATATGGTCAAGCTGGTCCTGCAAAGATTGTATCTTCAACTCTTGGCTTTGCTTCAACTCCGCCATATCAGTCATATGACTCTGCCTCATCTCCTCTATCCTTGTCTCATATGACTGCTTTATCTGTGCCATCTCTGTCTTCAAACTACAAACCTCTGCAGTGCTAGTACTTTGTCTGGCATCTTGGGTATATCGGCTCACTGCAGACAGCTGAGTGGGGGTAACTCCGACACCGTAACCCCTCACGCGACCATAGCGTTCTGGGCCCATCAATTCAGCATAGACTTGAGCCTCGACGCGACTGGCCGCGTCGGATGATGATGACTCTCCGACGCGCTCTGAAATAAGAGTTGTAGCTCTTTCCTATATCTCTCTCAAGAAAAAAAACAGTCACATTAATATTTTAAAAGAAGTAAAATTAATAAGAAAATTCTGAACAAATAAAAAATGAATACATACAACTATATCTCTCGACTCGTCCCGGACAAAGCTGCCATCTCGGTGAGTGTGGGTCATCTTATAAAACTCTACCTCACCAGGCTCCCTTCCATGCTCTACCATCTACACATACGGAAAGTATATTGGCAAACTATATATCATGATACGTGCTATATGTTAGTAAAATATCAAATAGTTTCAAAAGAACTTACGAATTCATTTCTACGTCTCGCATAACTCTTCGAGCCTGAAGTATGAGGAACTGCTTGAGATGCTCGTGCAGCTCTGCCAATATTAGAATATGTCTGCCAAAATAAAAGCACACAGTATAATATGATTCAATGTATATATTCGCAATCTATATTAATAATAAATATAATATAAAATATTATACGTGACCTGTCCTCTTTCTGAAAACCACTTCAGTCAGTGCAGCATCCACTTCAGTCACCGAATCATTCTCATCTTCTTTAGGTTTTACCCATCGTGAAGTTCCACACCTTCGGCATGACTCTTGGTTGCTATTTTCACCACGATATAAAATGCAGTCATTCGGACAACTATGTATCTTCTCGTATCCAAGGTCCAACTCTTTTATTAGTTTTTTGGCTTCATATGAAGATGATGGCAAAATAACACCTTCCGGAAATGCATCCTTTAATAATTGAAGAAGCATGGTAAAAGACTTGCTGGACCACCCATTCAAATATTTCAAATGTAATAAATGCGGAAGAAAAGAAATCTTCGTAAAATTCTTACAACCCGGATACAGTTCTTGATCACAATCTTTCACCAAGTTATCATAATGAGCTGTGCCATCAGCTGGTATAGATTCCTCAACATGCATGGACTGATCAATAACTGCACGCTCATTTTCTCCTACAGTTCTGATATTATGTCCAAGAGCATCTCTAAGTAGGCCCCTTATATCATCTTCTTCTACAGAATTTTGTTCCGTGTCACTACATCCAAAATTGAAGGTGTCTTCTACATAGGAGGGTTGGCTACATGAAGGTATGAACTCTCCATGGAGTACCCATTCAGTATAACCCTTTAGAAAACCATTCCATACCAAATGTTCTTCAACAATTTTTGGATCAAGAGCAGAACCGTTTACACATTTTTGACATGGACAATAAATCTTTCCGTTCATATTAGATTTCTCAAAAGCAAACTTAATGAAATTCTGAACTCCATCCAAATATTCGGCACTGGATCTCAACTTATTTATCCAACTTTTGTCCATTCTATTAGAATATGATATTTGAACTGCAGTTCATACAAAAAAGATAAACACTATTAGAAGGATGGACTACATATAAATGTGCTGGTTACATAATTTCCAAAATGCATATAATCACATCTATAATTCGGTACAACTCATCGTTGTCTACTTCTCTGTTGTTTTGTTTGATTGGTCCAATGAAATTAAAATGAGTTTAGTGGAAGAATTTATAGCTATCCCTTGAAATGGAGCATCATATCTGTATCTGCTTTCATTGAAGTTGCATTCCTTGTACTTCTTTCAGTTATATTGATCTTTAGAGCCTTATCATCTATATTTCATTGCATTCCCTTAAAAACATTAGACAGCAAATGACAAGGAGTACCTCCTAAAAAAAATAAATTAATAAATTAACCAAGCGTCCTCTGTTACTTCATGCTTTGGTGATGGCATTAGCATATGATGTATACTTCCTGTCAAGTGTTTTTTTTTTCTTTTATGAATTTATCTTTTAAGAACCCAGGACCATTGATATTTCTGCTCGTTACAAAGAACATCAATGCTGGGTTTGAGTTTTGTGGGAGTTTAAAAGTGTCTCGGGGGGATGTGGAATGCGTAACAATGACTTTATGAATTATTACATTTATATGATACCAAACCCTAATGTATGATTGATCTATGTGCTAAATTTTTATAAGATACCGAACATATAGTTTATCCAGTCTGCCAATATAGCTCATTGCTTCATCCACACTCATGCAGATGACAACATATAGTTCATCCCCCAAAAAGACTACATATATAACTCTGATAAATAGCATTCATATATCTGTACATCCAGTGAATGGGCTATATTGGTTTTTTTTTTTTACTCATGAAAAGTACGTGTTTATGTATGCATGCATGTCTATGAATATATGTGTACATATACACACACATATACATACAATATATATATATTGTATGTATATATATTTGTATGTGTGTATTCCTATCATTAAATGCAGTTGCTTTGAAGGGAAAGGCACAAGTGGGCTTCTTGTGCCATATCATATTCTTTTCTTGTGTCATGTCATAAATGTATATTGGAGCAGGAGAACCCAAGAAATTTACTTGGAGCATGAGAACCCAAGTAAATTTTCACATGTGTATAAAGCAAATGTATAAAGAAATGCTTTGTAAAATGAAACAATTAATAAATAGGGCATTTTTTTCTTACTTCTGAATCAACAACAGTAATTGTAAAATGTGATTGCGGATAACTTCACGGCTCTTTCTTACTGCAGATTCTTTGCACAAAAGAACAAGCTCATCTACCAATCTGAGCAGAAGAATAACAAGTCAGCAGTAGCTTCTATTCAACAGAATCCACAACTAAATAATTAATTAGCAGACTATCTAAATTATAAACGAGATTAAAATACAAAATATTTTCACCCAAGATTCAATCAAGAGTTCAAGATTTCCATCTTGTTTCCTAATGGGAAGGATTGGCTGTCAAAAAGGAACTAATACAGATAGAGACAATTAACACCAAGTAAATTCATCCAAACATAATTATATACCATTGGCTTCTTCCATGATAGATGATATTAGATACATTTATATGTGCTTCTAAACTTGGGATAAACCTAATAAGCAGAATAAACTTTGGGAGAACAAAAGGAATGATTATATACAATTAGATGGACACCGGTTGAATTTTTGAGCAATCTCAATTTTCATCTGAATAGAGTTGTACAAGACAAAATCATATCAACATGAACAGTTAAGCATACCTTTCAATATATGGTGATTTCCTGATCCATGGCACCTCTATATGCTTATCTGAGAGCATCCATGTGAGTTATGAACATAAATGCATGCATACACATGTATATATATCCAATTTATACACATAAATTTTCACATGTGTAGGTGGGACAACATAAATGCTTTATACACATGTAGCCACCGACGCTTCTTTGAAGCGTGAGGATATGTGACGACGGGGGTATTTTTTCCCGACGCTTGTGGATAGCGTCGGCAAAAAAGGGTCGCCTTTTTCCAATTTTCCTGTAGTGCTCAAATGATGTGGTCAATAAAAACAATACAATAAACTTCAAAAGGATTCTTCTTTCCCAACAGGAAGAAGAACAAGTAAATAAACTGAAGAACAGAGAATACTAGCATAAAAGGCATCCACGACTGATATCAATTATGTTTGGCTTCAGAGAATTCTCCCACAGCCAACTTAACAGTACTCAGGTTTACAGCACTCATGTCGACAAGTGACCCAAAAGAACACCATGCCCCAACTACACGAAACAAAACAATCAAACAGAAGGCATATGTGGGTCGCGGAGAAGAGAGAGAGAGAGAGAGGGGTGTAAGAGATAGACCCTCAAAGAGTGTATACATAGACCATTTGATTTCTGTTTTCCCTTGAAGCTCAGCACAAAAGCCCAATATAAGCCACAATCTATTGAAACCAAAGCAAAACACGAGAAAGGAAAACCATTTCCAGAATCCATTTTTAAAGAAAGAAATGTAAAAAAAAAGGATAAACCCCATCATCAGCAACCAAGAACACATATATTAGATGGGAAAAAAGATCAAAAATAAAAGGCCGAAAAAGGATGGAAGGATTAGCAACGGTAGATCTCACTTCACGTTAGGGCATTCCCTAGCGAAGTGGCCCAGCACCGGCCGGAATGGCGGCCGCCCCGGGCGGTGATCGGGATGGAAGCCCCTCCTCATACGCCGGGCCGGATCGGGCGCAACGAAACCCTAAAAATTCTCTTAGCGATTTCGCGAAGAAAGATGAAAGCCGAAAGAGAGAGAGGTCACGACGAGTGGGACTGAAGAGGGAGAGACGGTGGAAGGAACGGAACACGAGGGCTAGCGTTTTACTTGCCGAAAGCGGGAGGGAAACGGCTGAACAGCAACGGTGGGGAGCAGAACAAGCGAGAAGGAGGGAGAGGAGGGAGGAGAAGAACACTACCTCGGGCGGGCGGAGCGGGTTGGGGTCGGTCGGTCGACGCCGGAGAGGAGGAAGATGGGGGCCAAGGCAACGCCGAGAGGAAGAAGACGAAGGCCGCTGAGTTCGGTGGCTTTAGCGCCGGAGAGGAGGAGAAAGAGAGGGCTCGGGAGTAGCTAGGGCAAGTCTGCGGGATGGTGGGCCTTAAGGTGCCTTCGGCGACGCTTATAAGCGTCGTTTTACCGTTTGGCTTAACCACGCATATAAGCGTCGTCTTAGGCCATCAACAACGACGCTTTAAAGCGTCGTTTGGCTTGAGTCAACGACGACGCTTAAAAGCGTCGTCTAATCCCTCAATTTACCCACGCTCATTAAAAGCGTCGGTAAAATCTAGCGCGGGAGAAGAATTTACCGACGCTTTTCAATAGCGTCGGCAATTAAGCGTCGGCGTTTCTCCCTTTTACTGTAGTGGCTGCTCTTTCCAAGAACAAAGCTAGCTCGAAACACGATAAAATTCAAGGCTGCTGGGGTATTCGCATATGGATTTCAGCTTGATTTAGTGGTTTGAAGTAATTACTATTTAATACCCTGCCATGCGTTATAGCAGTTTCAGAGACACAACCTTGGACCCTGAATACATTTGCTTGGTGCAAACTATATGCTTTTCCATGACCATCCATGAGAGATGCCCATTTTTATCTCATTCTAAATAGACTTTAAAGATAATTCGTGCGTATAGGAATTGTTATCAAATGCATTCGTCAGAACATCCGTTCAGATACAATCATATTCATACAACAAAAATGAACATTAAATCCTTGTCTAGTCAAACACAATAGGAGTACAATCTAGCAAATGCTAGCTTGAGCCATTCCATATTCCATAACTTTACACTCCCAGTTTGTCCCATAGAAACAATATTCAGGATCATCCCCTCCCTCGAAATTCAGAAGAGAAGATAATGAAAAGGATGGCATGCCAAGGAACAGCTATCAAGCCCAAAGAATCAGATCATTCTCGGCTTGGCGACTATGGTAGAGTGCTTCAGAATGTGAAGGCTAAACTGCCCACCTTTCTCACTCGTATCAAGTTTCTTCTGCCCTGGAGGTGGCAACAGCTCAAAGTTCTGGACCAAGCGGCCAATGGTGATCCCCAGAATTGGCAATGCAAGGATAATTCCTGGGCAGCTCCTCCGGCCAACCCCAAATGGCAAGTAGCGGAAGTCATTGCCATTGGCCTCCACCTTGGCCTCCTCCTCCAAGAACCTCTCAGGCCGGAACTCCTCGGGTTTCTTCCAGTGGTCAGGGTTGTTCGCAAGCCACCATGCATTCACGAGGATCTTGCTCTCAGCAGGGATATCAAAGCCACCAAGCTTGGCATCATGGAGATTCATGTGGGGGACCAGTAGGGGGATGGCCATACGAAGGCGGAGTGTCTCCTTGATGACAGCTTGAAGGTATGGGAGTTTCTGGGTGTCGGGCTCGGTAACCGCAACACCAGGGCCAAGCACAGTGTCAAGCTCGTTTCGGAGCTTCTGTTGGACGTCAGGATGGTTCACAAGCTCTGCAATTCCCCACTCGATTGACCACAATGTTGTCTCAATGGCTGCATATAGCAATAAAATTGGGGCATTAGTATGATGCAAGAATGGCATATCAATCCTTTGAGAGTTAAATTTTGCCCTTCAAGGAGGAAGAAGAATAGGAGATATATGTAACAACCCAGTACCTCATCCAAAGTTACTAGCCAAAATATATTATTTGGATTCTTTATTCTATATAAGTACCTAAAATCTACTCGGTGAATAACCGATGTGGGACTAAACATACGCCTGCACGAATCCTCACATACTTCTCCTGTTTAAGCCCTGACGTTCTCGTCGGGTTAAAAGTTCAAATCAATATAAGTCTAATCACAAGCATCATTCATTCAGCCCGTGGTTAGTCTCAATAGATCCGTGCTGTAGTGTCCCCTAGTCGACATAGGTTATGGGTTGAATCCGCTCTAATACCATTTGTAATAACCCAGGACCTTATCCAAAATGGCTAGCCGGAAGATATTATTTTGGTTCCTTGATCCTGTGTAAGTACTCAAGATCTATCTAATAAATAACTGATGTGAAACTTAACACACGACGGCATGGCTCCTCATAATATACCTGCTACATTAATGTTCTCAACGATGTAAAGTACATTGTCCTCATTGATCTCTCCCTTCTTCTCCGCATCCAGGATGTGATCAATTGCACACTTGAGCCCTGCATTATCTACCGGTTTGGTGCTTGCCAGCTTCCTGATCCATCAAACAGAAAAAATTGAATCAATCAATCAGATATTCAAACAATAGAAGATTGCCTTAAAATAGAGCGCTTCAAAATGTATAAAAAGAATAGATGCAATAGAACATTATTATATTCAAGATTCGTCATCGCGATACTGGACCCCCATACCTATGCCACACTAGCATAGTATCGGTCGAGTACAATTTTTTTTTATATACAGAGTGTTGGTACACCGTTCATACTAAATACCGGTATCGAATTGATACAGTAAGATGCATCATGTATTGTCTGATTTGAGCCGGTACGGCATATCATGATTATATTAAATGATTAAAAGAGAGATAGCACCTCAATCCAAAATAAGAGCTTTAAACCGTGGGAAACCTCTTAGAATATACGCAAGAGAACATTATTATGTTAACCCCATACCAACACAAGAGAATGGACGGGGGAAAAAAAAAAAAGAGGAAAGAAAAACCATAAATAAACCCCTGTATTGATAACCCAAACATTCCCCTTTTTTACTTTTTATTTTTGATTTTTAGTGATGAGCACAACCCTCAGTCCAAACCATCCCTCTAACAAAACAACATAAAACTAATAGAATCGAAAGGAATAAAATAAGGCAAATCCTAATAGAAGTCAGACCAAAAGTAGTTTAGAAAGTGCCTTCATGAAATCAGAATAAATAAATAACAAATAAAGAAAAAAGAGGTAAAGATCTACTCACTTCCTCTCCTCAAGGAAGTAATCCTTGAAGAGCTGCAGCCTCCTCTCTTTAACCTCCTTGCAGATCTTGAGGTACCCCCTCAAGAAAGGCCTCAAGAGGGGGATAAAATCCCCATAATTATACTCAAAACTCTGGGCCAATCTGCTCCTCTCCCCATTCAGCGCCTTCAGCCGCAGGAACAGAGGATCCTCCTCGCTCTCGAACCTCCGGTCGAACATAATCCGATACATATTGTTATACATCATCAGCTGCAGCCTCCTTCGGAGCACGATCCCCTCCGTCGCCGCCTTCGGGTCGGCCTTGACGTCGGCGACGACCCTCGCGGCCTCGTCCTCCCACCCGGTGCGGTACTGTTGGACTACTTTGTTGGTGAAGAAAGGGACGGTCATGATGCGGCGCATCTTGCGCCAGTGCTCGCCGTAGACGGTGAAGACCATGTCCTGGCCTTTGCCGGTGAAGATGTCGAAGACGACGTTGCGGGTGCGGGAGCCGAACTCGACGCCCTGTGTGTGGAGGACGTCGCGGGCGACCGCCGGGGAGGAGACGACGACGAGGTTGCGCTGACCCATGCGGAGGAGGAGGATGTCGCCGAAGCGGCGGGCGAGGGCGGAGAGGTTGCGGTGGTTGAGGTCGTCGCCGACCTGCAGCCAGTTCCCGAAGACCGGCACGGGGAGCGGCCCCGGCGGCAGCCGGAAGCGCTTCCCCCGGAGCTTGGAGACGGCAATTGCGACGACGATGGCGGCGAAGAGGCCCAGAAGGGCCTTCTCTAGGAGCACCAGATCCATCGCCCAGAATGAGGGTGATGAAGGGGAGAGAAGGAAGTAGGTTCGGTGAGTGCGCGATAGAGGGATGGCGAGGGGAATATTTAAACGGGTGGGGGCTTCGACGGGAGCCGTTAGATTTGACGGATGGTGGGGGAAGGGGTAGGTAGGGACGGTAAGATGTATGCGCGTGCCGCGGAAGAATGGGTGGGTGTTCAATTCGTGGGCCCAACAATTTGGACGGATGCCGAACTAGGGTCCGTAGGCTGCACATGGTTGGAGATTCGAAGAGCCGCTAATTATTTTGTACGCGCAATTAACGTGATATAACAGATATATGGGATTATTTGATGGACGGTCAAGATTCTTGCTAATTAGTATGCGGAATGGGTGGGTGCTCGCCGGACCAGAATCAAAGTGGGGGATGGAGATGCGTGGACTCTTTACCTTCGATGATAAAGAATTAATAATGTTTATGGCATACCGACGAGCCATTTTGTTCGTAGCTCTTGGCTTTCTATAAAAAAACTTTTAAAAAATATAAATTTATTTTTTATCTTATTTATGTTAGGATTTTATTTCCAATTTTAGCCTTTAATTTTTGAATTTGAGTATGAATCAGAGAACCGTTAGTATCTCATTTAATGTGGCGTATACGATAATAGATGACTCAAATGGAAGTTTGTTGTAGTTAATGCCGGCTTTATTTTATTGGCGATGATTTGGGTTCTCTAAATTTTTTTTGAACTTTTTTCTAACATCTCATCTCCACAAAGATTACAATAACACTAGTACATCAAAAAAAGGGAATCCCTTCATTCATGGTTCTATCTCTATATTATTTGTGAATGAAATAAGGGTTGTTACTTTTTAGAGTACAGCAAGATAACCACCTTCCCGACCCTAGCAGTCAGCAAGAAAATGGTACCTAACCATTCAAATTATCATTGTCTTAACGGGTTCAAGAGCATAACATGAAGTAGATGAGTGAATGTGTTGGGATAAAATGCAACCAGAGTGGTCCTCAGCAATATAAATGTCAGAGTGAATTTAAGGTGAGATGAATGTGAGCTATTGAAAACGCTCTATAAGGACATTAGCATTGAAAGTTGAACTAGCACCAAGCTGAGGGGTGGTGTCTCCTAGCAGAGTTCAATGGTAATGTTCGATGCATTAGGGGAGGCTGTTGACAATTCTCTTACAAGGGAAATATATTCAATTGGTAATGTTCAATGTCCTAAAATCTCGAACATCTAATACTCCTTAATTGGTTCTTCTAATACTTTCAACAAAAAAAAACTCTTTAACTCTTCCCAACCACACAGCAGTTGCCAAAAGAATAAGGCACGATGAGGGCTCGATTGCTACTTAGGACTCGTTTGGTTCGCAGGAAAAGAAGAAGAAAAGCATGGTCAACGAAAAATGAAAAAAAAAAAGTCCATTATTTGTTTGAAGTTTTCAAAGAAGAGAGATGAAAAAGCAGCATTTTCATGAAAATAAAATTTTCATGTTTTATAAGAAAGAAAAATCCATAAAGAATGTGACAAAGCTACTTTCCTACTGGTTGAGAATTAAAATATTTTTTTTTTCAAAACTACGCTTAAACCATCAAAATCTATGAATAAGATTTTTTTTATTAAGGATATAATAGATATTTTATACAACTTTTTTAGAAAATTAGATGTTCGACCAAGTATAAGCCACTCTAAAATGGCTACTTTTTTTTAGTCAATCAAACATACCAAATTCACATTTCGAGATATTATATTATCAAAAATAAGCTTTTCAGAAAAAAAAAATTTCAACGAGAAAATTTTTTTTTTTGCAGCCAAATGAGTTCTTAAAACACAAGATATGAATGCCAGTGCATGGTTGTGATCACTTGTCACTTACCACGTTGAAGGAGAGAATAGGATCTGAAGCGGGCACATTTGTTGGGATTTTCCAAGTTAGGTTGTTTTACACGATATTTTATAACCAATGCGTGGGATATCATGTCAGGTTATGAAAAAATCGTGGCAAAACAATGTATAACAACCAAATCACACCCATATATGATAGTTGTTGCTTGCACATTGTTAAATAGAGGATAACGGGAATTATAGCATGAAATAATATTTACGCTGTAATCTTATTTTACCTAGGAAAATCACTTTGGGTATCGTGAGATATTATTTTCCACCAAAAAAAAAAAAGACCAGTTATTACACAAATTTTGGGAATCTTCATGCGTGTTAGAAAGTAGTCAACTCTAGACCGTATCTCTCTCCCTTCTATAAAATCTATATTTTTAAAATAAAATAAAAATAGTTACAAACATTAAGGATACTCTGCATGTGTCCAAAATCAAGAATCACAACGGCCCGACGGTTTTAAGAATGAGTTTTAATTGACCTATTTAGAGTAAGAGATGGAGATGGATATTTAAAATAAAACTCATATCAGGTTTGTGATGAAGTCAAGAACTAGCATCCCGCCCTAACCCAACCCGACATATTTATTGAATATCCATTGTTCAATTATTTGTTTTTTTTATTTTAAGGTATCTTAGATTTTTAAAAATAATTATTTTTATTTGTTATCTGCATTATTGTAGAATACTTGGTTTATGATATTTTATGCGTTGAAATCTTAGTTTGTTTAAAATTATATAAGGCACTGAGATTTAATATTATGATTTAAGCATAGCTCAGAATGCCCTAAGCCATCTGAGGTAGGTATGGGTTCGTGGTTTTTAATTGCGGTGCGGGTCAATTCTATATCTAATTGAAGTGGGGTCGATCCTATATCCGCTCTGTTGCCATCCTATTTGCTTGTCTTATTGGTGGAATCTATATATTAATTTGTAGTTAAAAAAATCATCAATAACGTGAGGAGAAACGTAGCTGGTAGCTGGTGGTGGGTTGGCAACCTCGCAACCGGCGCGTCATAGCTTGCATCATGACGGCCGATGGTGGCAGAAAAGTAGTGCAGAAAAGTAGACGCTCAAATGGGGTCCAGGTCACACCACCCTCCTCTCCCATTTTAGAAAAAAAAAAATCCTGATCCATGAGGTCAGGAAACGTCCAACCTTAGGCTCTTTTAGATGTCAAAATAAGAAAAATGAAAGCTATTTTATCGAATTTTTGGATTAAAAATCCATATTCAACAACACTTATACTGAATAGTATTAGTCTCTACAGCAGCAACTATTGTAATTCTCCCTAAAAGATTATGCAATCCACTCAACTCCGACCTCTATCTATTGGTCCTAATGGTGTGTTTTTTCTCCTCGTCCTCATTATATAATTGAGTTTTAAAAATAAATTTTTAGGTACAATCGGTCTTAGCTTGCATGTATGTCAAGATACACTGCACGATTAGGTCTAAGTCCAGGAATATGGGGTCCAGCACAATTGACATCCTCTCACCATGATTGAGATCGTTCCAACAAATGAGTGCATCAAGACGCGGGTGGTTGTCATGTGTTGATGACTTCTAATAGTTTCAGCTTAAAACAGCACGAAGAACTCGTTTAAACTAATCAAGCACCTACCTCCCTCCCCCACCTAATGGTTGTCATGTGCTGCAGATGAGGAAATAGCAGAGCCACGTTAAAGTTTGGGTTTTTATGAGTTGTAGAAGGGTTGTCCATTTGGAATTGGTGCATCCATGGCACCTACCTCCCTGATCAACCTACCACGCCTCTTCAATCAACACATCTCTTGTAGGATCGTATGGCATTAAATTTCAGAAACAACATCGAACTGTTCTCGTCTTCCAGCAGATCAAAATTTTTGTATGATTATTTAGCCAATCATGGCATCTTTCTTCCCCACGAGAGAAAGGAAAATGGAACGTATCCATCATGGAACCATGGCCAAGGTTGAAATTTTTGGCAATGCACTATTTAAAACTTGAACCCGTGGTTGCCGAGCGGAAGGGAGCAGCTCATGATAGCGTTACATGTGAGAAAAATTGCCAATGGAACGGTTGCAAAACCAAGGATTAGAAGCTGGTGTCTCCAGCTTTATGGGAAAGAAGACGAAGAATTGGGCGAGCATTCTAGCCAAATAGAACTTGTGTCTCAATCTGATTTCTTAACTTCATAGCAAATACTTCTAAAGCTGAGCCATATTGAGTTTCCACCTTTACAAACTTCAAAAAGTTACGATTCTCTACCTGCATCTGCTGAAATCTGGAAGGCTTCGGTCCAAAAAGAGTTGGAGAGAGAATTTCAGATGCTTCGGGCGGTTCCTTACTCCCGTCTAAGAGAGCTCTTTTCGAGATGGGACAACCGGTAGCATGATTTAGACACCACAACCAAATTCCGTAGTGGGAAGGCGGCGGACGAGTCAAGGGATAGAAGCTGGCATCGTCCAATTCTTTTGTCCCATTCGTGTTGCTTTGAATAAATTTTGTACCCATCAAACAGCATTCAAAAAAATGTTGCATAATAAAAAAGTAATTATGCTCATCAAATTTGCTTATAATAGTCATAACTATTTCAAAAAAAAAAATTGGTATAAATTATTGCTTGGCATAAAGATACATCTGCTTTTTATTTTTGTTGGACAAAATAATATTATCTAAAAACATCCCTAAGATTAGTACAATTCATGTTATACCTATCCATATAGATATAATCTTGCCATTCACTTCTTTTTTTTTTTTTTGTGGGACCTTCATATTTTTAATATTATATTGTTCCATGAGTCATTCACATATTGTGACATAACAGGTGATTTATTGTGACACAGATATTTCGCAATATATATTGTGGCATGATTGGTGCTTTATTACTGATGATGGTGAATGATTGATGACAGGGAAGCAGAACCGTCCGATTCAAATTGTGAACAAGGGACCATCCGGATACAACCACACGTGTCACCTAACACCACACGAGGTGGCCACTTTTATTCCGCCATTAGTTCTATTTTATTTGTTTTCTTTGAAGGTCCAATGAAAAGGGAACGGAGGATACACCTACCACGGTGATAGCGGCGGGGAACGAAGGCAGTCCGCCAGCTCCCACCTCACGGGGGGCGACTTTGCCAACTACCAGTAGCCGTCCACCGTCAAATTCCGTCATCAATTCCGTCATCTGGCGTCATAATTTTTTTAAAAATTTATTTATCTGGTAGAAATGGAGGTCTAGTCTAGGTCTAGTCTGGAAGAAAGTAAGGCCCTGTTTGGGGAAGCTTTTGGAGGGCCAAAAAGCACTTTCTGGCCCTCCAAAAGTACTTTTAGGGAAAAAAGTGTGTTTGGTAAAATTTCCAAAAAGCTGTTTCAGCTTTTGCGGGAAGCTGAAAACAGCTTTTTGGCAGAAGCTCAATTTTGGAGCTTTCCGAAAACGCTGTTTTCAGCTTTGTCGGGAAGCTGTATTTTTGACCAAAATATCCCCATTTAAAAGTTTCTTTTTCCTCCCAAAAATCTCAATCCCACCGCCTCTTTCTCTCTCACCATCCCCCCCTCTCTCTCTCTCTCCCTCTCTATCTCCTTCTCCTCAATGCCGTCGGCCCTTCTCTTTTTTTTTTTTTTTTGGGAGGTAGCCACCACGCCGGTCACCCGTGGCCGCGCCCCCCAGCCCCCACCCGAGCCCCCCGCCGCTACGACCCACCACACAGCCAAAAAAAAAAAGGAAGGGGAGGAAGAGGCCGCCATGGCCGCTGCCTCCCCGGCCGGCCCGCCGTCCCGGCCCCCTCCCGAGGCCCTCCCTCCCCCGCGGTCGCCGCGGCACGCCGTCCCGGCCCCCTCCGAGCCCCTCCTCCCCCGCGGTCGCCGCGGCACGCCGTCCCGGCCCCCTCCCGAGCCCCCCCTCCCCTGCGGTCGCCGCGGCACGCCGTCCCGGCCCCCTCCCGAGCCCCCCTCCCCCTGTGGTCGTCGGGGCCCGCCGTCCCGGCCCCCTCCCGAGCCCCCCCTCCCCCCGTGGCCGTCGGGGCCCACTGTCCCGGCCCCGTCTCGAGCCCCCCTCCTCCCGCGGCCGCCGCGGCCCGCCATCCCGCGGCCCGGTCCCCCTTCCGGCGCCGCCGGCTTCGCGGGAGAAGAAGAAAGGAGAAGAAGGAAAGAGAGGAAGGAAGGAGAAGAAGAGAAGAAAAAGGAAAAGAAAAAAAAAAGAAGAAAAGGAAAGAAAAAAAGAGAAGGAAAAAAAGAAAAGGAAAAAAAAAGAAAAATAAAGAAAAATAAATAAATAAATAAATATGTATATAAATGAATGAATAAATAAATAAATAAAATAATAAATAAATATATTTCAATGAAATAAAATAATAAATAAATAAATAAATAAAAATATTAGTAATTATTTAACCAATTTTTTCACCTAGTTAGAAAATTTGTTAGAGAAATAAATGGTCATCAAAAGAGTACAAAATTAATTTATACTAATAATTATAATATTTTATACATTTATTATTGTATTATACTATAAATATAATATAATATAATATTATGTTATGTTAAATAATTTAATATTATTTTAAATTATTATCCTATAGTATACAATGTTATAGTACTATATTATAATAATATTATGTTACATTACATTAATATTATACTATATCATATATTTATGTATTAATATATATTATATTTTATTATGCACTATTGTATAATACTAATAATGTCCTTTATGGTCATTTTGTCATACAAAAGTACTTTCTCAGTTTGTTTACCAAACAAATGTTAAAGTGCCACAGCATTTTAAAAATGTAGTTACCAAACAGCAAACAGCTTTTTATAAAAGCTCTACTTCCAACAGCTCTACTTCTAACAGCTCTACTTCCAACAGCTCTACTGCCAACAGCTCCCCCAAACAGGGCCTAAGACCCAAAATACGCGCCTCGATTCTCGAACATCAGCTGCAAGCGACTGCCGAAGCAACCAAGAAAACCCAACGTCAGCACCGGCAAAGAGATAGGCACAAATATCATCACTAGCCTATCTGGTCCTCCCATAATTCTTGTACTAGAAAAATATCATTATTCGTAAAAATTTGTACAGACGTATATTTAGTTCTATATCAGTTATTTACTAAATAGATCTCGAGTACTTATACAGAATTAAGAAATTAAAATAATACTTTTTGATTAGACATTTTAGATGAAATATAGGATTGTTACATTATTTGAGTCCACACTTGCTTCGATCAAGATTTATAAAAGTGGTAGGTTTGGCATCATGCCTGATCAATCTGGAATTTTTAGTATAAATTTTAAAAGTGACAAATCCTTAAAGAAGGGTACCACCAAATTAAGATGATATTAATTATCCTGTCCTCTAATATATTATTTGATGGAAATGTTATAATAAAAAATAAGAAATAATAACAAAATTAATAGTCTTATTTTTAATTAGGTAGCTTTTCTCTTTTATCTATTTCAAGATGGATTACTTGTTTAGTAGGAGGTTTGTTCGCTTTAGTTCATTGAGAGATAAACCAAGCTTGGCATCATCCGAGATTGAATACTTCTTTCATTTAATTAGCTACAATGCATGTGCAATGGCTATCACTAAAAATTGTACATATAAAATAAATTTAAAAAAATAACATAGATTAGATATGATTTACTTCTCGAGGAACATGAGATTCTTTCGTTCATGGAATTATAGAAATTATAAAAAGGAAAACTTTTCCTTAAAGTCCTCCTTTCTTAGTGTCATATGATTCTCTCTCTCTCTATATATACATATATAATTTAGCATAGTTTCAATCTTTAAGGCAGAAATCTAGCTATTGTTATCATGGGAATAGAGAAGATGCGAGGTATAGGCGCTTATATGTAGCATTAGGATAAGCCAAGGTTAAGTGATGCGCACGATGCAATTGAAGGCTTGGGTTGGCCCAACCAAGCCGGTCCATGTAGAGAGTTTGTCACACATGGTCCATAGTGATTCTAAACCACCATTAAAATTGCATCAGACAAGGATGAATTGTGGTGCGGGCATCAAATATGAGGACTTATGCAAGCGTGTGTTTAATTCCACATCGGTTATTCACTGTATAGATCTTGAGTACTTATATAGGATCAAGGAACCCAAATAAAATCTTCTGGCTAGCCATTTTGGGTAAGCTCTTGGATTATTACATCAAATTAGGTCCAAATTGCATGGATCGGACGTAATTACTATCCTCTTAACCTATAAAACACTACTCGTGCTGGTTGCGCTGGATTGCCCTTCTAAGTTGTGCCATCCACTGATCTAAGCTGCATGAGAAAGAGCACGTCAAAGCCGTGTCTTCCTTGGGATTTGAAGGTACGCAAAGTAGTTGAATTTACCAGTTTTTAGTCATAGTGATCTAGATGCGTACGGCCCATGCTTTAATGCTAAATAAAAAGATACTGATGGATGCTTTGTGTAACGGGCGATCTTGATTTCACTTGATCTCCAGTTCATCTTGGTAGTTTGGATACCTTGGCCCAACCTTAGTTGGGCCCAACCAAGTTTTGATAATGACAATAATGGCATTATCTTGTTATATCAGAACCCCTACAGAGGTTACAACAGCCGTTATTTATACCAGAAAGTACAATCTCAAATTTTTTAATTAAAATAACCATTATTGTAATGGTGTTATAACAAAAAAATAATGATTAATAATAAAAAAAATAGCAGCATTGTTATTCAAATTGGTGTTTATGTAATAAAAGATATTATTTTTAGATAATACAAACTCTCTAATTTGATGGAAAAATTGATGAAAAAAATCTTGAATTTTGAAAAAGAATATTTAAATAAATGGCATAATTAAAATACCAACTGTTATTTGCATTAAATAGATAACCGCAACATTAAATTATGCACAGTAACACCCATTATCTTGACTACTATAACCGTAATATCAATCGAGAGTCACAGAAAGTATTATAATAGCCATTTTAAATGGCTTATACTTGATAGAAACTAAACTGAGACTCGGATTTGTGGAGTCCACGTCCTTTTATGATTTTTGACTCTTAATTGATTCCTTTCTCCTTATGGCATTCCTTAGTTCTCTCTTTCCTTACTCATTAAATTTGATACTATTCGGTTGTTCTTCCTTTATCTTGATTATTCTATCGATTTGTTGTGTTCTTTCGGTCAAATATGCAATAATGCAAATCATTCCTATAGCAGTGGCTCTTCTTCTATAAGTTCTTCTCATAGGCATCTTTTGTGTAGCAATTAGCTCTCTTCAAACCATCTTCTATAGGAAAGCCTATATGAAGCAAGAAATCCAGCCCAGTAGAGTAAGCATTCACTGTATCAATCGGGCACTCTAGTTTTTATGGTGCAATATCAATTAGGGATTAGGGTCTTGGGATATTGAATCCACACTGATTGAGTAGCGGCCAGCATCCCGACCAATCTTTGACTTGATTTCACCATGATCTAAATCCCGAACTTATAATTCTGTGCTAGATTAGACAGTTATGGATAAATTGCAAGCCTTATGGACTAAAAATTTATACCACATAATAGAACGCCTCAAAGTTGGTGAAATTAATTCCTTCCGATGATGACTTCTTACATGTAATGTTTCGCTGCCTAAATCCCAAGCTCGCATGCATCATACATGCTGGGGTAATTCATACTAACAAGTCGTACCCTTAGGTTTTCATAGGCAGAGTTGAAGCATTTATTTCTTTGTTTGTTTGTTCATTTGTTTATTTATAAATCTTGAGCATCATTCAAGAAATCCCCAAACAGACAAAATTAAATTAAAATACAGATAGAAAAACATGAATAGAAGTTGTAAAAAAGCAATATCTTATAGTTACTTGTAATGATGATGTGGTTAAAAAAGAATACCGTAACATAAGGATGGTTGTAGCATAAAAAGAATATAAATATCCATCTTGATATGCCGTGCAAGCTTTATTCTCTGTTGATTTTCTACTGTTTTATTCAGCTGTTTTTGAAATTGTAACATAAGACCGGATTGTTGGTATTACTTTATACTGAAAAGTTATCCCATATAATATTCCTTCAACCTTCTAAAGAAGGTAAATATGTCATTGCTGTAAATTTATATTATGTTTTGTTGGTAGAGGCAATAAACCTTAGATTATTAATTAGAATATATATATATTTTTAACAACGGCGGCTCACATGCAACAAGTGTGAATGAGGCCAGCAAAATTAGAAAAAAAGAAAATTACAGAGTGGCTTCTACATAGATCCGTAGTTGGCCCAAACAAAATTGCCCGAATGATGAGCCGCAAACGAAACAATCCAGTCTGCTGCACTATTTGCATTCCTGTAGACATACGTGGCCTGATAGAAATATACTCTTCCAGTAACTCGCAGATATCGTGGAACAGCTGCCTTCATTTTCACTGCAGGAGGCAACTCAACTCACGGTCCAGCGTTACAATCTGTCCATCAATGGAGGAAGCATGGGCAAAAGCAAATTAGTAATCATAGATAACCAAAGTACTTCAGTTAATCTCGGCCTCAATTCCAAAAAAAAGCAAAACCTATGTACACAGGATAATATTAGATCGGGGGGGCTTGCGTGCTGTGCAAGGTTTCAGGCAATCTATCTATAGCTGAGAAAGGAAAGGACTTGCGTGTGGCAAAGGCTATTGAAGTCATTCTCAAAGAAATCATAGATTTCTTTTATTTGGTTATGGGCCTTCCTATTAAGCTCTTGACATGGTTAGAAATCATAGATTTCTCTTATTTGGTTATGGGCCTTCGTATTAGCCCTTCACAGGGAAAGAAACCTTTCTGCTGTGAAGATTGATTGATAATCCGAAAGCTAAGATTTTTATCGTCATCACCTCATTATTGCTTTTTATATGTATAGTTTTTTGAGAGTAACGGAAGATGGGAACGGGGGATGTTACTATTGAAAGTCGACGGTACAAGAAACTTTATACGGTCACCACGTTAGAAAAAAAAAATCCCAGGTATGATACATGTGTATTTTTTTGTTTAAAAAATAAAAAGAAAACTTCAATTTTAATAAATAATAAATGCTAGGTCATCAAGAAATGGGTGGAGAAATGGGACAGGAAATCTAGTGGAGTCATGGATCAAGAGAGTTAGCGTTATTCAAAACAATCCACAAATATTAGAGTAAGCATCATTACCATATGTAAAACCTTCGAAACAAAGTCATGAAGACTAAAAATTTTAGAATATTTACAAAAAATTCTTTCCAGCCTTAGCGTTGGGTTGAAAATTGAGCATGGATAAGTAGCTTTCCCCTACTTTGCTTTGTAAAATGTTGCAATATTTATTAGCTTTTTTTTTTTTTTGATACACCAGTTTTTCGTACTATACATATATGGTACAACCATTCTAATAAGAGAAAAGAAGCCGAATAAGTGAGTAGGAAACATCCTCCTGGTTCTCAAAGAAAACCTTTAGAGTGGTGCGCCGCATAGGAGGCCTACCAGTCAGCAGTTGTGTTAGCCTCGTGATACACATGAGTGGCCTTGAAGGAGCCACACTCCCCAATCATCCGTCGTATGTCAAGAAGCAAGAATTGCCTGTCTAACTCAAAGTGTTGTTTACGAACCTCCTCAATCATAGAGGCCGAGTCACCCTCCAAGTGGATACACTCCGCACCAGAGCACGCCTCGTATAGGAGATGTCTTTCCATGCCACATGTAGTAGCTCCACTCCAGTGATAGAGGTGTCGAAGGTTCGCCATCGACTAGTCGTCACAAATCTGGAACGGTGGTCTCTGATGACAATGCCCACACCCCCCTCTCACCACGCTCAGCAGTATTGCTATCAAAATTTACCTTAAGGAAGCAACAGGATGGGGGCTCATAAGAAATGAAGACAAATCTGATCGCTAACTCAGCTGGATGAGAGATCCAAATGTTTCTAGCTATCTCAAGAAAAGAGAATAGTACACTGCTGATGACCTTCGATGCATGAAACAAAACTTTGGCTGCCACTATCCTCATATCCAGCCACCTGTCCTCAAAAGCCATGGCATTCCTATTTAGCCAAGTATGATAGGCCAAATAGGTACATCGAACTTCCCACTTCACTATGTCTGGCCTCCTCATAGAGATCTCTGCCGCAATAGGAAAACCTTCGACGGGGACGACATCAAAAATGAGCTCAGCACACCGCCACACTTGGGCCGCCGGCGGGCAGCAGATTCGTTGTCCATTTTTTTAAAAAAAGAAAATATGGTGAGAACATTATTACCAAGGTTCATATTTTTGCCACTGCAACATGCCAATAATGAAACTGTAATTAAATTGCTAGATTTTTTTTTGGAAGAAGTAATTTTTGGTTTGAGTAAGCTATTTTTTTAAGAAAAAGAACAAAACGCCATCATCAGGGTGATGTCATCACGTCACATGGTGAACCCAACAGAAGCAACAAGACGTTAAAACTAGAAGAGGCGCACGTTGGAATATAAAATTTCTTTAACTCGTTATCAAGCTGATGCCACAGGGTTTCTCTATTCTTGTTCTCCATTACCGCGTAAACCAATAAATAATTGCCTCGTAATCGAGCTTCTAAGCACCTTCTCTCTAATCTAATCCACCTCTAACATATTATTTTATCTTTTTGGATGATATACCTTTAAGCTATTCTTGTATAAATAGAGAGACCACGTAGTAGAATATTGACCTCCAACATCCATCCCATCTTGTGCGCAATAAGAGACTAAATAGGTATATTAAGCATGTGTTCAGAAAGGCCAATGACACCGCAGATTGGGTGGCTTTTTTTGTTCACAATTACTCTAGTGGAATTGCCTAGTGTTTTTCTCGATGTATTGCTTTTTGATTTTTTTTGCCTGTATTCGTACACGTTATGCATGATATTACCGTTTGTAGCACAAAAAAAAAAAATATATATTAGCATTTCTATTGACTAAATAGACTAAATAGACATGACAATCCAAAAGGCTGCTCGAGGATATGAGCTAACAACCCAGCCTTGGGCTCTACTTGGGATAAACCCCTTGGATGATGTCTGATCAGAATTGGCTAGATTTCTCTTTGAGGAGGCCTTGCAATCCTTAAATATGGCACTCTCTATTTTGAAGCCTTTCAAGACAGAGGTTGGTGCCACGACTTGGTGGCTACTGAGTCGGGCTTGACTTGTTCTAACAATCATAAAAGCATAGGTTCTGGTGATCCAGCTAAAAGCTAAGTTTTTTTAAGATTATTACTATATATTAGATACTGAAATGAGCCAATTCTACAGTGCTATGGTTATGAATTTTTTCTCTTAGGCAGATTCATGCAAACTCTAAGCTTTTTATTTTTATGGCCACAAAATTAAATGAGATCTCATACTATTGGCATACATGAACAATAGTTTACATCGATACCGCATGATGATGGTCATCAATAGAGAAAATATGGGCAAAAAGATGATGAGTAGCTTCAAGTTTCCAAGGTTCGTTATATATTCGTCTGCCGAACCGAAGTATCGGTGGAAGCACCATTTTAGAATTTATATAGGGAAGTACGCAGAGATCCAAGAAATGGGAGTTTTGACCGCATGTGATGACAACGTTCTTGTGACATTAACAATGGCTTTATCCTTTAAGGATTAAAATATTAAGTGATCAGTATTATTTTTTTCCGGTAAGGAATCATTTTTTTTTATATTTGCGTATATGGCTCTGACCTCACTAGCTCCTATCTGCGATGCTGAACGTAGAACCCCTGATCTACCATCACGTTCCTACCAGGAACCTTTGCACTAATATTTTGTCTTGTACTTTAAAGCCACCAGCCTTTGTTTAATGCCACTTGGCTCCGTTCATGTTCGGTCGTGCACTATATATACGACAATGCTCATGACTTCTGTCACGTTGCATTCAGTAATAGCTATACCAAACTTGATTCCGTTTTCGAAAATAAGCCCGAACTGTCTTTAAAAACAAAAACATAATAACTAAGAGAGGCTAAAGAAAAAAGTCATAATAAATACGTAAATTTTTTCTGTTAATTAAAATGGAAGATAGCCTATACCGATCAGATCGATATACTGAGATCATAAATTAATTATAAATAATATTGAAGGCAGGACTTTGATCGAGATTTTTTTATTAACAATATTTTTAGTATCAAATAACAATACTAACTAGCTCAGGAATTGCAATGGAATCATTAGGACATCTTCAAGGCCTGCATGTTACGTACGTAGCAAGATGGGCCTCACAAGCTTTTTTATTTTTTTTTTAATTCTATGGCACCTTTGCTCTTATCGAGGAGATTCATTTGAGGCACTCCGTTGTATATATAATAAAAAATAAAAAGAGAGGTATATTCTCAAGAAGCAATTTTAAGATTCGAATCAAGAACCTCGTTCCAAAAAAAAGGAGGTAACGTAGATTGTGCCCAATCCATTTTGACAGAAAGGCACCATATGAGAGTTGCATATGAGTCAGCATATCCAACACGCTTTTTTCCACTTGTTTTTATGCCAAATGGCTCTGTCTCTTTTCCCAATAAAAAAAGAAAATTAAGTATTGTGGGCTTGCTGCCATCCTTCGTCCAACTAGGGCCAAATGATTCAAGTTGCAAGCTCTATGGTGCACCATGAGAATGCATAATTTTGAAATTAGATGCAACACTTTGGAGACATTATTTTTCAGTTATCAAGTAAACATTTTTCTCAAAAAAAATTGCTAATCATTCCTTGGAAATGAGGACTGACATTTGAAGAACTCCTTGGAAATATACTGCCATCATCATGCTTCAAAAGCACTGGCTTATCGAGCTCATAAAATCTTTGATACTTGTATTACATGACCTGAGATTGAATCCCATGATTTGGAACATTACTAGTATTCTACCAAGTTATGCGATAAAAAGAAGACTAAATTCTTGTTTAGACTTCACAGTCAATCAACACCTAATTTGCTAGGCCAGTATCTAAAGTGTAGCAAGTCAATATGGGAAATAAAAAGTTGCATCATCTTCTATAAAAATATTGCCAAATTGCTTAATCATATATTGTTCAGAACTCATCGAAACAAAGTCTTAGCAACATCGAAGTTGCATAAATGACCATGATAGTCGATCACGAATGTCTTAAGTCTCTAATAGTTATACTAAAAGATTTGAATTCCATTTCTAACTTCATGATTTGATGGGTTAAAGGTATTCCCAAAGGACTACCCAATTTTCTGCAAACCTCTGCCATGGCATCCTATTCTGCTCCTTTAACAAAAAAGTTATAATAACATGGATGAGATTCACAAACAAGGGCTAATATCAACAACATATGGTATCAATTCGAAGCATGCCGGATGAGTCATGCAAAAATCCAAGTCATTATAAACTTTCTTTAAAAATCCTTCTAAATCATAATGGAAAATGCTTTGTCTCCCTCAAATCTTCCTAAAAATGGTTGAACTCATTTTTTTTGTGAATTATTAGGGCAACATTGGTATTTTGATCGCTAATTATCCACCAACCTGTTGTATGTGGCACTAAAAAGTTGAGTTTGGACCTGTCATCCATAAGTCCTTATAATTACTAAAAAAATCATCACGTTGTCTCATTGAATTAATTGAAAAAAGTATCAAGTTTCCAAACTAAATCCCATCTTGATATGCATGGTCAAGTCAGCCATGATCTAACTAACAACAAATAGTGATAAGGATGATAACAAAATGACAATAATGATAAGGATAAATATATTATATTGTGGCTGCACGTATTTTTTTATCTAGTTGTCCCATACGGACATGCCATTCATGTTAAGATATATCGAATGCAACGATTCCGCTACCACTTTTCCTTTTGACTTGCCTCCGCGTTCTCTTCCACTCAGTCCACTTTCCCTTTCACACGGCCTTCTCTCGTGCAACTCTCTTTTTAAGATCAACAAGAGAATCCAGCTAAAAGGGAGGAAAAGAATAGAAAATCCATAAAAAATTAAAATTTAATTTTAAATGCATCGATTATCTGATTGTTAATTTTGCTGTTCGAGTCTAGAAAATATAATTTTATTTATTTTCATGTAGTACATGTGCCTTCCATGTTTTGGATGAAATCTTTGATGGATTCGTGGAAATTTCTTCATTTGTTTTCTTTTGAACAGCAGGGAGAAGTAGAACCCACATGTCATTTCACAGAAATTTCTTTGTTTACAAGCGCCTTAGTCTTTGATCAAAATCTACAGCTCATCAACACCTTGTCATGTTGCATTAAAACCATTGAGTTAATAATATGTATAAAGATGCCCTCTTAAACTACCGTGACACCACTGCTTAAATAAATGCCAAAGAAATTGATACTTGATGATCTTTCTTATTAAACTACTGTTTGAAATTAAATGCATGAGCATGGTGCTAGCTAACACCAATATTTGATGAATTCGTACTTCATTGGAAGGCATGAGATCCACGCCCATGACATCACCTGGGCCCATAGAAAATAATGTAATACTGTAACCTAAGAATAAGAAAAGCATATATTATTTTAAGTAGGGATCTCAAGCATTCCTTTTTTTTCTATCAAAGGGACAGTGCATTGACCACCAAGGTGGTAGCCCAGTTGGAACGGGGCGTTTGCTTCCAACCAAGTGGTTCCAGGTTCGAAACGCGCGGGCGTCGATTAAATTCGGAGACCGGATGCCCCACGCCTGGACACGGGGTCTGGAAGCGCTACTGGTCGGCTGGTAGCCTGGGTGGTGCCAGGTGTGACGTACTCACACGGAGGGTCGGGTCGGATAAAACTGAGCCGGCCCACGGGTGGGGAGGGTATGAGTAAAATAGGTCGGAGTGTCCAACACACGACTCGGTCTACCCGCATCGAACATTCTCCTGGCGGGGTGGGGGCCCAGTGGTCGGGGCTGCTACGCGGGGGTGGGGCTTGTCCCTTCCTCCCCCCTTCCCCTTTTTTTTAAGCAAAAAAAAAAAAAAAAAAAAAAAAAGGGACAGTGCATTTATTTGGATGTTGGCACATAGCTTTCAAGCCCCCACCATTTTTTTAAAAATACCATTTCATCTAACATCAACCATTTAACTTTTACATCATTTGTTTATCTTATCATTTTGATAAGCGTAGGGATTTTTTTTTCTTCCATTGAATGGTTGTCATATCGCCACTTGCGACCATCGAAACTCCAAGATTCCACACGCAAGCATAGATTTCGCTCGCATCATCTTCCACTAGACTGCAACCTCAGCAGTCTAACGTCACCGTTCCGACGTCGAACGCTTGATTGCCCCAACGACGTCGCCAACTACGTGGCGACACCTCGAGCATCCATTGACGTCCGCTACTATATGGATCGGTTGTTCGGTCATCAACAGCAAATGTCCTCTGAGCCAATTATCAGCTGCCACCTAATGTTCCGCTTATAACAACTGAGCCACTTTGCCAATAAATTATTGCCGCCGTTACAAACAATAGCATCGCCCATACATGTAGCCAATCACGATAACTAATTCCTATGATGAGTACCGAGATATGCACATAGTAAATAGATTCACACGGACCAATGACCATGATTGGCTGCGTCTACACTGGTGTATGGTGCATGTAGTATAAGCAATAATTTTTCTACTTTGGCAATAAGAATTATAAGAATAGACTAATCATTGAGAAAGTTCAGGCCAACCGAGCAATAGCAGTAGCAAAAGAAGCTAATTTATTGAGAAATATCCTTGAGTTTTTTTTTCTTCTATCGAACATGCCCAACCGGCAGCAGATAATTTTACGAAATACCAGCTCTTGATCTTTGGAAAAAGAAAGCTTTTGCCCAATTAAGAAAGAGCAGTTCATACTAAACTGGTGCACGCAGCACATTCAAGTATGAGCTTATGGCAGCCTAGATTCCATTAGAAAGGGAGAGATGATGAGGAGGTTAGAAGGTGATGTTTGTGGACTGCATCACGTCTTCCCAAAGGAGTGCAGCTCTATAAAATGTCCATTTGATGTTACAACGTGCCCAAGTCGAATCTCCTATCGTACATACCTAATGATCAAAGAATTGACCTAGGTAGAAAGGGTTAATATGTGCCTATGCACAACTGTATATTGCACTTCCCCATTAATACTATCAACTAGCTTGCTTGCCGTACAATTAGAATTTTTTTTTGGAGAAAATATTGGTAAAAAATAGTCAACTAATCGCATCTTGGCTTATTCAATGTCATAGTTCCTTAATCTAAATGGAACAGTCACATGGCCTGGATTAGTTGCATCGAGATGGGTTCTTATCCATGTGATGATGTCCCTTTTAAATCATGCATCTCGACATGGCACATTCACTAACGAAGACCACCATTGAATCTCTCAAGTTCCCCTCAATCAATTAGAATAAGATCACACCCATGATGCCATCACTTATCGGTCGAACCTCGCATGCGTGATCACCCATCAATCAAGACCGGAAGTGTGATTAATCCGGCATGGAGGTTCGAGCTATAAACTCTAATAATACTATTAGGTCTTCATTCCATTGGATTTGTGAGTAATTTTCACATCAAAAGTGGAAGGAGAGGCCGGTGAAAAAGATAAATATTTTCTCCGCACAAGCCACCATGAAAGCTGACACACCTTTTTTTTTTATACTTAAAATGGGTGCTTCATACAGTACGCATGCGAATGTACCTAATAAAGTCAAAATACAACAGCTCACGGAGTGCCAATAGCAACTCTTCCTCTTCGGACTAAAGGATATACTCTGAGTGGTAGGCCGCGTAGGCAGCCACCCAGTCAGCTGCTCCGTTGGCTTCTTTGAATATATGCTTGGCCTGAAAGGTCCTCCATCTCTCATCATCATCCCTATATCTTGAATCAGGAGGTGGTCTGTGCTCTCACCTCTTGACCCCAAAGCCGACACATCTTTTCTCACCATTTGAAGTAAAAAAACGAAATATACCATGTGGCCGTCCATCCCATCAATCATTTTATCTTTTCTATAATGGGCTTCATTCATTGTACGCGAGTTTTGTTGATTGCCCAATGTGAAAGAGACAAACCGATTCACACACTGCACGGCCACCTTGGTGCATGAAGCGTAGGGTGCCATTCGACCGAATCAAGAACATTTTCACCGTTTCATAGGGACATAGGCCCGCCGGCACCAGCGAAGCTGGCTGAGTCACTAGATGCGATGACGTCAGTAGCATGCATGATCCATGGCGTCATCGGTTTGGTTGCTTCCGGGTGGGGTGCGTTCCCTCTTCCATGCTGCTTCCTCTGTTTCGGTCCATTTCTTCTACATTCACACATCTTTTTCCCGGGCATAAAATCAGACCAAGCTCTCCCCTCTTCCCTCCCCAACCCAAGACTAGTTGGCAAGAAAGGAAGGAAGATTTGAGGAGGGGTGAGGGTGGAAGGAGTGAGAGTATGGGATCCCTCGAGCAAGAGAATTCCTCGATAGATCGAATCAACAAGGTGGCTGGAGAGTTGATCAAAGGGAAGGAATCAGCGATCCAGCTCAAGAGCCTACTGCAAGAGTCCTTTGCATCAGAGGATCAAGAAAAGAACTCTGTGGTTGGGATCTTTATTGAAGAAATTTTGGGCTCCTTCTCTAGAGCATTCACTATCTTAAACTCTGGCAAGGCACCAGAGGCCCCTCTCGATCAGGCAGCTACTCCTTGCTCTGAAGAGCAAGAAAGCAAGAATTCAGGTAAGAAGAGGAAGATCCAGTCATCTCGAAGAAGTGGTTATAGGAGAAGGTAACCTTTTTTTTTTTTTCCTCCCCCTCATTTATCATTCTTTTCTTTTGCTCATATACCAAATTTAAGGGTAGCATGAGACAAGTATTTTCCCCTAAACCTTGTTGCATAAGAATGCATACTTATTTATATTTTTGACCTGCAGGGCTCATCTATATTCATGTACAAGAATCTTATCAAAGACGATGGATGATGATCATACATGGCGAAAATATGGACAGAAAGATATCTTCAATTCTAAGTATCCAAGGTACCTCCTTTTCCGTTGTTTCTTTATCTCAATAATTCCATGTTTAACATAATTTCCAGTTCAAAAAATTGTAATTATAATCATGCCAGTGGACTTCATCACAAACTGTTCACCATGCTCATTTGCAAAGCTCATCAGCTACAAATTTAGGTCAGAAGTAGGTTGGGTGCAAGCCAATACCATTTTCGATTTGTAGCGTATGTACCTTAAATCTGTTTTAATGACCCCGTACACCACCCTTAATTCTTTTGGTACTTATGCTTATAAGACTCGGTTTTTTCCTTCTATAAAACATGCTTAAAGCCAAGGGTAATTGCCATGCATCTAGAGAATGCTAATTGCTTGTTTATCACCTAAACCACTTCAACAACTTGTTGGAGTCCCCATGATAGGAGTAAATTGAGTTACTTTCCCTGACGCTTGCTGCTTGTCTTCTTTCTCTGAGTTACTTGGATTGTGGATATACCTTGATTGGCTTTGACCCAAGGTAGTTTTCCCTTTGACATTATTACTTGCTCTTCCTTTCATAAAGACAGGGCTAATTAAGCTTATATATATATATATATATATATAGCTGTTATGTTGGTATTAGTCATCACAAGATGTGCCAGAGATGATGCAATGGTGGCCCCTCAAGCACTTCCTTGTGGATTACTGCTTAATTCTACATGTAATGAGACTTGGATAGCAACACAAGTGATGCCAATAGAACTAGATGTTGACAACCACCATCCATCCAATATTCGATGCGCAGCACAAACCGTCCTCCCCTGTTAGTGTCATGAAGGCAATTAACCCGCAGATATCTTGCTAATCGATGGTTTCTCTCTTAAAAGACAATTAAAAAAAAAAATCTTGCTAATTGGCGGCTTGGATGCAATTTTTGCACACCTAAGTAGCATCGCGAGGAGTTGAGCTCCAAAATACTTCATCAAGAGAACAGAGGAAAGCAAAAGAGGAGCCTTATGCTAAAGCAAAGTGTAGATTTAACTTGATTCTATGGGACTATAAGATATGGGGGCCATGGGAACAAGTAAATGTTCCCTCAAGCGAAATAAGAAAGGGCCTACCAAACCTTCCATCCTTCTATTGCTTGGCTTTCTATTAAAGAAAAATCTATTGAAAATTGACAAACTAACAAAACCCAGATCTTTTTTTTTTTTTTTTTTTTTTGTGATGTAAGATGAAATGTATGATGGTCAGAAGAAGAACTGAAAGTCTAAATTGATTGATATCTTGCAGGAGCTACTTCAGATGCACTCACAAATATGACCAACAGTGTCAAGCCACAAGACAAGTCCAGCAATCCGAGGCTGATCCCTCCATGTATGTGATCACTTACATGGGAGAGCACACATGCAGAGATCCTACCATATCTCCCCATCTTCTCCCACCTTCCCATCGGAGACCATCTTCTATCATTAGCTTTGGATCAGAAACCACTGCAGATGACCAAAAAGAAGTCCCCTTCAACTCTTCCTGCTTCTCAGTAATGAAGCAAGAGATTGATGAGGAAGTGCCGAGTGATCCAACCCCAAGAATCTCTTCCTCAGAATTTCTCATGCTGCCAGACCTCGGAACATTTGATTGGCGTGCACCAATGGAACAATACATGGGGATTGCATTGGATCAATGCGATGCTATGTCCGATATGCACTCTTCTAATAGTTGTTTGGATATGGAATTGAACGGAGTCTCATTTGAACTTGACGATCTGTTTGGTGTCGATCAGGACAAGCTTTTCTAAGATTAGATGCAGTCTTGAAAGGAAATACTGCTAGCTATGAGAATTTTTTTTTCCTTTTTATTTTTGAGAGGTAAGATTAGCTATGAAACTTTTTAGTGTATAGTGAGAGAAGCTTTCTGAAAGCTCTTGTGTACTCTAATTTGAATTTTCTTCGCCATTAAGGAATATGAAATAGCTTTTTTTCCCAGAATTTTATGGTGTAATCCAATTTGTATGCTGTTTTTCTATTGTTTCCTTCACTTTCAAAGCATTCGTTTTATTTTATCAACTAAAACTTCTTGGATACCTAAAATTCAGACTTGATGACAATTGGAGTGGAGGAATTTGGTGCCCTATTAGGGCACACTAATTATCTTCCTACCAATGTATGTGACTTTCTAGCAAAAAATTTAGTCCATGGTTAGATGCTTGGTCTTAGTAATGGATGATGCCATGATGTCCATATTGTGATCTCTAGTACTAAATCAAATCCAAGTTGGTGGGTCTCTTCGTGGATCATGGCTTTGTTATATTATGAAATGTAGTAGGAAAAGTCAAAAGAAGGAAAAGCACAAAAGAAAAGAAAGAAACGAGTGGAAGGAAAGGGAACCCTTGGAGTTAATTATCACTTAAACTATACTTATGGTCGATAATCATACTTCTAATTACCCTACTCAAGCCATTTCTTTGGTGCTGTACCAATACTACTTCGATCATATCTTTTTGATCAACTTTGTGGGCCCAGCCCGGTTCCGTGCGGCACACAACTTCCTCTCACCCACTGTAGGCCCCGCATGGGTTCAAATATGTGGGTCCGGCCGGCGTCTCTGTCCGTCTGCTGATCACGTGTTACACTGTACTGCCATAAACCATGACCACTCTATGTCTCTTCAAAGGGCAGATTGGCGACTGCTAAGTGTGATGCATGAAAATGGATGAATGGACATTTTCTTGATCTACTAAGTAAATTATTTCATCCATGTTGATATGGGTATGAAATGATCGATCTATACATCTTAACGCATTAATAGATTTAAATTGACTACTGGATTATGGAAAAGTATACATAATAAAATCATTACTTTTTAAACCTACTTTCAATATTAGATTAGGAAATTAAACATATGAATTTTTTGTTTATAGTCTTTAAAATATTGATTTGAACTTTCGCTTTGGATTATTTATCATTAATTTTGAGCCCTTGAATTTTTTGTCTAATATTCTAATAAACCAAGGAAGCATCACCCCTAAAGAAATGTGGATGGACTAGATTACAACACTAGATAGATGATGATGAGATTGAAGAAGAAACAAAACAAAAAAAGATAGTCAAAGATTGTGTGCCTTAATTTTCTCTAGGTGGCCCAAAGAGGAATAGAACTCATACTATGGTGGCGTTTATGTGAGCCCCATCTCTACCATATGATACAACAAAACAATAAATGAAAAGACCCTAGACTATGTGAGGCACCATATGTATGAGCCTAGAATGTTGCAGCCAAAGTTCTAAGACATGGTAAGACTAATTAATTAGGTTAGCATGGACCTAGTCAATCTAGCATCATAGGAAAAGTTTTCCATATCACTTCATACTTGAATCATTTTGATGAAAAAAATCAACACTAGAGATTTTATCTTGGAAAAGCTTTGTTTCATTGCTTTATTTCCCACTCGCTAAATCCATTATGAAAGCCAGTAATTGGTTGTATGGTATACCAAACCTTGGCCAACACCCACATATCTTTTGGGCACCGTGTCACATTTTTTTTTTTGGTACAATCCCTGATCACCCAACTTTAGGATAGGTGCAGCTAACAGAATCACAAGGGAGGAAATAGCTTAAGGATGGAGGAGAAGCCTCCTAATGTGTCTAGAGAATCTCTTCGGAATGCTAGGCGGCATAGGTAGCAACTCAGCCTGCAGCCCTGTTTGCCTTCCAGTACATATATATACAACCTAACACATAAGAGAACAAGATGACCAAGGTGATGTCGTAGGCCGACACATAAGAGAACATGCCATGCTATAAGATGAAAACTAGATATTTTTTTTTTCAGACATAGAAAAGGGAGGGATCGCAACCAAGGATTCCCCTTTCATGTGCTAAGAGTGGCAGTGGATGGAGTTCAGCGGGTTCAACTCGGCAGTGACAGACAAAAGGAGTTGGATGATTGGTGGGCCTGACTATAAGTAAAATGGATTTATTTAGTTAATTTAGAATAAATACATCCATGGGTATGATATCTATTATAGTCATCTATGATGTATGATTAGGAACATAGGATGCCATCCAATATTGACGGGCCTCGCTTTCTTGGGCCATATATATTGGGAAAGCTGCCTAAATTCCACGTGCTATTCAAAAAGACAAAAGTGTACGGGAAACGAAAAAGTTGTGGCAGAGGAATGGCCAAGTGCTACTTTAACTTTGTTCTTCTTTTGTTTCTCTTTTGCTAGTTTCGACGTAGGCACTCGTATAATAGGTGATAGGTCCCATGCGCATTATTCCTTTGCTGCCCTGTGCTAGTTTCAATATGTATATTAATCTAATTGGAATGCGACATATAACAACTTAGAATATGACTAGTTGAAAGGTATTTTTTTAAATTTTTTAATTTTATATAAATACTTAATATTTTTCCAACGAATAATCGGTATAGAACTAAACACATATTTACCTGCACGGATTCTCATATACCTGAACAAATTTAGATATATAATTTATTATGATTTTCTGTGCTTTATCAGTCAGATTAGGACCGAAAAGAACATTTTATTGACTTATGTGATTTAAATAAGTATTTTATATCAAATTATAATTTTTATTAATAAAATAGTTTAAATTTATGAAAATATATAAATTGAAGAATGATAGAGTTAAAAGGTGCATCTAAAACCTTGATATGCTATCGGTTTAACACATGGTAGAGAAACATGCTCAATCTCATATGATGTCTCATTCTCTCCTTCTCATTCTATCCCCTCAACTCTGCTCACCCTAACCTCTTGCTACACTAATACCGCTGTGCTCTACCAGCTGAATGCCCTCCGCCCGAAACAGCAATCAAAACTACCAGACAATTTAACACTAGTTTTGACTTCATGTAAAGTAGATGAGCAAGATTTGGATTGCTAGTTGGAATCTAGATAAGATTTGAGATAAAAAGACTTTTGACCTAACCCACATCTGACCTTACTTAATGATTCCACCCCCACAAAATTGTTACTAACCAAATATATCAAACTAATGGTTTTTTTTATATGAATTGAAAACTAAAAAAATGTTATTTCTTTTCTGAAGATAATTGTAACAATTCAAAACTTTACCTAAAAATGTTAGTCATAATGTATTTTTTGAATTTCTTGATCCTATATAAGTACTCAAAATCTTCTCCACGAATAACCAATGTAAGACTAAACACACGCCAATATAGATCCTCACATGCTCCCTCCATTTAAGCCATGACATCCTCGTTAAGCTAAAAGTCCAAATTCATTCAAATCTAATCACAAGCATTATGATCGCCCTATGGTTAACCTCAATGAGCCCATACCGCAATGTCCTCCAGTACATATGAGCCATTAACTGCGTTCGCTCTGATACCATTTATAACGATCCAAAATCTCACCCAAAAAAACTAGCGAGAAGAAATTTTTTGGATTCCTTAGTCCCGTATAAATACATAAGATCTTTCCGATGAATAACCGATGTGAGACTAAATACACATCCATACGGATCCTCACAATAATGATAACCTTTCATATAGAATATCACCATGATATTATCAGCAATGCTATACAAGCAGAGGTAGCTAGCAATATCTGATGCTTTCTTTTGGGATTTACATGTTGCTTACAACCATACAAGTCTCCACTCTAATGTCAAATCATTGATAGTATTGCAATCTCAGTTTTCTACTCTGAGTTCTTTTATTACAGCTTCATAATAATTTTTACCTACTTCTCGCTGGTGTTAGAAAGTCGGATTCCTTTTTCTATGATAATACACTGACCTTCCAACCTTCCATGGTACAAGGCTCTACAATCCCCAGACAATTGGCCTAATCTTAGATTAGCTCCACGACACACAGTTGGTATGACTTCCAGTGACACCATAATTCACAAAAAATCAAACAGGTTTCATACAGTAGCCTGAGAATTTGCATCTCTTCTGGAACACTAGAACAATCTCTGATTCAGTCTCCTATGCAATGGGCTTCATTTCATTCCGATGCCAACCAAAGGAAACTTGCTGAATCTTATTCTTCCGATGGGTCATCCAATATGATAACTGTTGTATTATGAGTTTGTTCTATAGATCACAAAACAGCAGTTTCACTTGCTCTCACCAATTAAACTAGTACAAAAAAATTATGAGAACCTTCTTCTGGATCTACTTCTGGAACCCATTTACGTAATTATGTTCTCTGGTCATTGCTGGGGATGAGCTCTGCTTGCTGGCATTACCATCGTGCATAGAGTTCTTCTCTCGTTTGTTCCTCGTCTTTGACACACCATCAGCATCATGAAAATTTTTCCTCCTCTCTCATGGATCTTCTAAGATTTCTTAATGTGTCATGAATCTCTGTTATCAATGGAGATGAATCACTTGAGAAGAATACTTGGATCCTGTCTTTGACCTCAATCCAACTGCAACCTGGATTCTTTTTCAAACCCAACTCTTTCATTTGTAGCTTTACTTTTGCTGCTTTGCCAAACAATCCCACTTCCCCGTAGAAATTTAACAGCTGAGTGAAACTCCCACTCCCTTCAGGCTTTAGCTTGAGAAGGTGATCGGCAGCAATTTCTCCAAATTCCATATGCCTATAAGCTCTGCAAGCACTTAAAAAACACAACCAAACACTCTCACCAGCCTTCGTTGGCATAGCTTTGATGAAACAGTAGGCTTCATCCAGTCGCCCGGCACGACCCAAGAGGTCTACCATATTCAAATAATGCTCCATCCTAGGGCCAATGCCATAGTCCCTGCTCATGGATCGGAAGAATGCCATACCTTCTTCAACCAAACCTGAATGACTGCAAGATGATATTAAAGAGAGAAAGGTGGCTTCATCTGGTAACACTCTCAATCTCTTCATCTCCTCAAATAATCCAATTGCTTTTAGACAATATCCATGATGTCCATATCCTGTGATCATTGTATTCCAGGCCACCATATTCCTTAAATGCATCCTATCAAAAATGGATTGCCCATATTTTAAGCACCCACACTTCATATACATGTCAAGAAGGGCATTTTCTACATGACTGTCACATATTACTTCATTTCTTATCTGGTAGCCATGGATCATCTTTCCTTTCTCCAACACAGCTAAAGAGGAGACTGAAGCAAGAAGGCTGCTTATGGAGATTGAGTCAGGAACCAAACCATGCTGAGATATTCGCGCAAGAGTACTGATGGACTCATCAAGTAGGCCATTTCTACCATAACCTGAGATCATAGAGTTACAGACCACAATATTCTTACATGGCAATCCAGAAAAGATGATTCCTGCCAACTGTGGCAATCCACACTTTGCATACATATCTATCAAAGCACTAGCCACAAACACATCAAAACTTGTGCCACTCTTGATTGCAAACCCATGAATCTGATACCCAAGTACTAGGAATCCCAATCCGGCGCATGCAGAGGCAACACTTGCAATGATGGCAGAGTCTGGGTCCAAACCTTTCACCCTCAGTTTATTGAATAGGTTCAATGCACGATCATATTTCTTGTTCTGGCAGTACCCTGCAATCATAGAACCCCAAACAATGACATCCCAATCTTTACCCAAATTAAAGAGCAGCCCGGCATCCTCAGTGCTTCCACACTTCATATACATATTGATTAAGGAACCCCGCACCATCATGTTATTCCGCTCTGGTCGTTTTATCAGCTCTCCATGAACTCCCTTGCCGAAATCCAAGAGACTAACAATGCTACAAGAGGACAGCACATTGGAAATAGTAATGCAGTCTGACCTTATATCACTCAACCTCATTTGCTTATAAACATTCAAAGCATCTAATGCATAACTGCTGTTAACATAAGCTGAGATCATTGAATTCCAAAGCTCAGTTCCTTTGCTCCTTGCACTCTCAAGAACTCTACGAGCCTCGTCGAGCAATCCACACCTACCGTACATGCCTAGAAGACAAGTGCAGACGTAAGGATCGAGCTCGAAGCCCAACTTTATCAAGCAACAGTGAACCCCTTCACCAAAAGCCACCACCTCGCCAGTTGAGCATGCTGTCAGAGTGCTCGAGAAGGTGGTGGACTGCAGCTCCAAGCCCCAATTCTTCATGAGCACGAACAGTTCCAAGCCTTCCTCCCACAACCCATTATGGCAAAAGCCCCCGATCATCGCATTCCACAAGGAAGCATCCTTCTTATCGACCATCCCGCGGAACACCCGATATGCCCCCGTTACTTCACCGCACTCTGCGTACATGTCGATCAATGCAGTCCCTAAGAATGAGTCGCTGTCCGAAGCATTCCTGACAAGAAAAGCGTGCACCTGTCTGCCATGCCAAAGATCCAAATTAGCACTACAGCCGCCGAGGAGAATGCTGAGCAAGTGCCCATCAGGTCTCACGCCCGACAATTGCAGCTGGTAGAACAAAGAGAGGGCTTCATGTCGGCAGCCGTGATGGAAGTAGCCGGCAATCATGGCGTTCCACACGGCGGCATCTCTTTGAGGGAGTTGAGCAAACACATGTTGGGCATCGGTCAGGGAGCCGCATCGCGCGTACATGTTGATGAGAGAGCTGGCGATGAAGGGGTCGAATTGGAGGCCGGTTTGGATGATGGAAGCGTGGATTCGCTTGCCATGGCGGAGGTCCGGCTGGGCCGCGCATTTCTTGAGGAGGGAAGGGAAGGCGAACCGGCTGAGACTTTGAGCACCCGTGTGGAGTCCTTTCTCGTGGGTAGCTCTTACGATTCTGTTCTTGGCGGTGGAGGGGAGCGTGGGAAACAAGACGTCGAGGAATTTCGGGGTTCTTATGGCATTCTGAGGCATGTTAGAGCTCGGAGAAGAACCTGTACAAAGCGGTACCTGAGCTGAACTGCACCCGACCCAAACGACCGTTGAGACGCGCCAAATGGGTACACGAAATTCAATCTGGATCCTGTAGACAAGGATCCGACCCAACTGAAGCTGAATGGATCCTAAAATTTAGTTCCAAAATCTTGCTCTACACTGTGAACCTAGACAATTCTAACATGTGAATTTATGGAGCAAAAGCGGATACGAGATCTGATATAACTAGTTGAGATTAAAGATAAATGTCCATGGGAGACTGAAGAAAAGAGGTAACACTATATTTATAGTAAAATATAGGACCAAAAAAAAAGGGAGGATCTAATCCTAATCTGATCAGACCATTCATTTGTTTTGTTTTATGCTTGTACCTACAGGATAGCACCATCAATTTCTTAAATTTTACTTATATATCAATAAAAAAGAGAATAAAAAAATATAAATGATCATAAGTGAGATAAAATATATTTTATAACAACCCAAAATCCCATTGGATGAAAGCTAGCCAGAAGATTATTAATTGATGATTAAAAGGTTCTCGCCTCCCCAACACAACATGATATGGGACTAAACACACAGGTCCTTGCACAAACTATTAAGACAATACATGTATGTTGTTTTATGCTTGGATGGTACTATCAATTTCTTAAATATATTTGTCTATAAATTAAAAACACAAAAGAATGGTCATAATTATCAGAGACAAGATATACTTGTGGAACGATTCAAAGACCTCATCCACAAAAGCCCTATTTAAGTACTTACCAACTGAGATCCATAGCCCTATTTAAGTACTTAAGATGTCTCTACAACATCATATGGGACTAGACATATATTCATACGGGTCAACTTATCCAAAAAACAAGCAGCTTTTACAGGCACCTGATCTGCAGAACTGAAGAAAGGATTCGAGAATAAGCTTAAAAAATGGATCATGTTCAGCGATGCTGTGATAAGAGTAATTCACCAGAAAGCTTTTCAGTTCAGTTTCATCACCTGATGTATGAGGTGTTTGTTTTAGACAAAATTTACGCTAGTCATTCAGCTGTTAACAGTCAACCAATCATATAATGGTTTGGCATAAAAAATCAGCAATCTAGCAGCTGAGGCCAGGCAGCAGATAGAAAAGGACAGGCAAAACATCTGATTTATAGATTATCAAATCTTGATTTGCAATATGCAATCTAGTATCTCTGCAGTCAATTCAGTCTGTGATTCAGATGTCCACAATTTCCATGCTTGAATATTTCCTTGGAGAAAGAGAACAAAATTCCTGCTAGACCAAAGATTTGCGACTCTGGCCTCAAAGGTTCGTGGTGGTGTTGTAACCCGCAGGCATTGCAATTAACTGTACAGGATGTAAAACATCAAGATTATGTAAGTTATCATTTAAAATTTCATATTATATTTCACCATTAAAATATCATCACAAAGAATGCTGCCTTTCACCTTCAACAGCAAAGTTATCTTGGTTCACCCTCATACTGGGCCCTTGATGCCTAACTATTTTAGACTTTTCAATGTTTTCATACCTCTTCAACCTACAAATAAAAAAATCAAAAGTAAAGTGATTGATAAGGTCAACAAGAATGCGTCGCACAGTATTATATGAACAAGTAAGAACTTTTCACAGACATAAGAAGAAATCACCACCACAATCAGTGCTCATAAATGATGTGCGTATTCTATGTTACTTTTGAGTTAATAATTAACCAGAGGAATCAAATAGCTGGTGCTCTCTCATCTGTCTTAAAACTAAACCAAGTTACTATCTTATACAAAGTTCCTACTAAACCAACATTACTGAGTCATGAACTGACCATTCTCTGTCTTCAAGAAGACTGGCAATAAAAGAAACTTCAATTTCCTCTCTTAATCTTTATCTTTCTTCACTAATCATACATTAGACCTGTTGTTTTCCTTTCTTCTAAAGACTCTCCAGTTGTTCTTTTCTCATTTTTTTTTAATTCATAAAAGGGAGAAAAGGTACAAAGGAAAAGGAAGAATATTTGTTGATGCCCATTGAGTATTCATCATAAAACTTCCTTTTGCTGATCAAAAAGGGAAAAAAGAACAATGGAAGACAAACCCACCAAGTTTCCAAAATAGAATGAGTACGAGGTCATATAAAAACTGGCTTCTATGTTTGTCTCAAAGGCTGTGAATAATAATCCGCATACTTAATTGGCATCTTTTGCAATATCAATTTCATTGCACCATTATGATGCATGCAAACAATTTAAATGTCAACAATAACCTGTGGAAGGCTCATCAACTCCAAAACAGCCTTTTTTGGAGTCAACTCGTTGTCAATGATGCGGGCAACTGCTGTCAAGACTGGCATTTTTACATGGTATTTCTGAGCCAATGCAATAACAGCCCCAGCTGTTGATACACCTTCAGCTACCTGAAAAAGACATCCCAATCAGATGATACAATGTCATTTTAGTTTTGAAATCAATACAAGTATCAAATAAACTCTCAAGAACCTGATTCATTGAATTCAATATATCATCAAGTTTCTCTCCTGATCCAAGACGCAATCCGACAGTTCTATTTCGTGAAAGATTCACAAAACATGTAAGCATAACGTCGCCAGATCCTGATAGACCAGTAAGTGTCGTTGGCTTTGCTCCCATCTTCACATCCAGAGTGCAATTTTGTCAGATAACAAGCAACTTTCTTTGTGTGTGTGTGTGTGTGTGTGTGTGTGAGAGAGAGAGAGAGAGAGAGAGAGAGAGAGATTTCTTTTGGTAAACTTCGCATGCTACTTTAATGTAAAACCCAATACTTTCAGAAAGCAATTTGACAGAAACAATTTCTTGCATTCAAATTCCAGAGAAAATAAACATAGATGACTGAGAAACATGAGGACACGGTGCAGCAAAAGATTAGAATTCAGACAAGAGGAAAATATAATATATTCTTCAATGTGGAACTGACTATATATTTCCTATTCAAGTCACAACTAAAATAAATAAAGATGATGTACTAATGTGCAAGAAAAATATGGAATTCAAAGAACTCATTCTGTACTATTTAAATTAATGAGTTCTTGTATTTTCTCACTTCTAAGCAGAATGAAAGGCATTATTGCAGAATAGGATGTTATCAAGGAAGCCGTAGTTTAAGTTACATACCTTTGTTGCCAACCATCGTATCTCAGAACAACCCTGTGCAACAAGAGCTGCCATACAATTATTTCCAAGATTCATCCCCTCCACAATACCTGCTGCTATGGCAAGTACATTTTTGAGTGCACCAGCAATTTCAACTCCTGTAACATCACTGGAGCATCACCGTTCACAAATTGAAGATCCGTCATTAAAATATAGTTGCCAGTTGTCTGATCAAATCAGCCACTAATGAAGGTCATGGAAAATTATGTGAATTTTGTGTGGGAGAAAGAGGATCGAGTAAATCTTTCCATGTAGATTATATGATATACACAGAAATAACTAGATTAATATCCATTTATTTCCTTGAAAAAAATAATTAAAAAATTAGATAGAAAATGCATATCATCTAGCTTGTGAGATTCCAAATTACATGACACATTTCAAATAAAAATGAGTCTAATTCATTTTTTTCTCACAGTTCATTTATTATGTGAAAAAAAATCAAATATCTTATGCTAATATAAAGTTGCAATATTAGGTAAGTCACACAAGAGATAATTATGTCCAGAAGTTCTTTTGTCCCAAACAGAGAAATGCTTAGCACCAAAGATAAGTGAACAAACAGCAAATTCAGAAAAATAAGTAAGAAAAACAGAACATGTATATCAAAACATATGAGTCAATAATTCATATTTAGTGCACATAAAGCTAATTCCATAATATCAAAAAATGGTGATAAGTGAAATATGAAAACTTAGCTACCTGGATGAGCTTATCCTTAGATGGGGTGAAGCTAATAACTGCTGGATGGCACTTGCCAGCTTCTTATCTTTTGATGCCACCACCATTGCTGCAGAATTGCAAATTATGCATGAGAACAGCCATAGAGCTTCCAGAAAAGGAACAAAGTTGTAGCCATTGTTGGCTGGGATATTGAACTCATATCTTATTAGCATAATACACATATGTACTTGGCATGCTGCACAATTTGTAGGACCAAAAACCTAAGCTCCATGCCTAGTTGCCTAGGACTCATCATTGCAAATTTAACACACAACTCTAACAATAATACACACACAGATACCATCATAATTCAGCTGAAATAAACCTGTTGGCAATTTCTTCATCAACTCCACTGCAAATGAAGGCCCCGATAGCACAATAAAAGGTTGGCGAGGGTTTCCCAGTGCATGTGGAATAATTTGAGACATCATCCTTAAAGTATTCAGTTCTAAACCTTTGCTAAGAGATATGAATGGCAAGTTCGGTCCAACATGTTGTGAAATTCCTTCAAGAAAGGATGAGCTGAACTGTCACAAAGGCAACTGTAGTTAGCTCACTTGCTTGAGGCTTATATAAAGAAAATGCCCTGGGTTTTCATAAGTTGTTATTATGTAATGCATCAATAAGATATGATTCAATGAGTATAAAAAGAGTATAAATGATAAGGTCATCAAATTAGTGGTCGGTGGGGATATCATATATTATCCTGCTACGACAGTATAAATCATCAAGAATGAGAATTTGGATTACCTGTACAGGAACAGCATGTAAGCAAAAGTCAGCTCCAAGTAAAGCATCCTTTGCATTTGTTGTTGCAATAATATTTTCTGGCAGTTTGTGTTCTGGGAAGTATTTGCTACAGGAACACATATAGATGATATTAGTTAGAACTGCCTGAAGATTGGTATGGATTATGTCAGGTCGTTGCTGATTTTCCTGATATAAATACATAACAAAGTTCAGATACATCAAAAACAACTAAATAGGGGGAAATCCTTGCAACAGCTGAATAAGCACAATTTTTTTCCTTCAAACAATTAGGTGAATGAGGATTCATAAATTCAACAGCGTAGTGGAGAAAAGGCTTCATTGTTAAGATTATAATTACGATATTCTTTCAAACACATTAATATTAAAAAAATTACAAAGTTCCTTCTAATGACTTTCTTTGCACAACTTCACATTGATTACAGTGGCCAAGCATTGTTGTGACAAAAGTCCTTTTGCTGGTCATATGCTGCAAGCAAGATACTGATCAAACTGGGTCCAACTAACAGCTCTGATGGATTGCAAGGATATATGCAACTTTACCAAGCAATCTATAAGAGAGACTTAAAGAGCATATTATCCTACTAGGTCCCTTCATGCCATGTTCAACAATGATGAGCAGATGAAATCCATCTTCTGTGCATTGAAAATCAATTTGGAAATTTTATTAGGTGGAGATTGTTTTCTCAGAAATTTTATTAGGTGGAGATTGTTTTCTCCTATTAGGTTTCTGGGCAAAATCTATGAGTAGTATAAGAATTTTGGCACAAACTTAAAATAGAATATGCATAACTGATAAAAATAGGAGGTTCTTTGATGCTTGAATGAAATTCAGTGAAAGATTGTGGAGAAGAATAAAGGCAATACTTTGCTTAAAAGAACAAAATAACATTTTGTAGTTGCATTCCTCCAACAAAGCTACGTTAATTTACCATGTAGTTGTAGATTGACAAGAGGTCCATTTTCCAGTCCAAAACCTGTAATACTAACTCCTTTGGTAACTTGAAGTCCTAATAATTTGTATGTGAAATCTACTAGTAATTAAATCAGAATAATTGCTGATGTTATAGTACTGAACGGTTCTGCCAGATATATGTCGTCCCATTGGCCATTGCAATGGAAAGCTCTAACAAAGTGAAGGTGAGAATGGTTAAAGAGAAAATCTAGAAAAATTAGTTTTCTTGTGATGAATTAGGAAATGTGATTTGAAGATATCATTATCAGGAAAGTGACAAAGAACCCCAACGTAGCCTCAGCCACTACACAAAGCAACTAGAAAAAGATCTGAAACAATGGTTTACTCTCTATAGAAACCAGTGCATGCATCCTTAGCCATCCATCAAGTCCTTATCCCCTAGATTGATCCAAGCATTCCCTATAAACTTCTTCTTAAGTTCTAACTGTAAGTTCCGGCATACCACACTTCTAACTTTTATCATCTTAAAACCCATTAATTTTAAGGACCCAAATTCTCGTGGCTTCCAACATCAAAGTTGGAATTAGAACTTAATCGCCAAGGTAATCAAGAACTAAATTCTTTATGATAGAATTTTTTCTAATGAAAACATAAGAAAACTTATGATAATGCCAATCACAGTCATCTTTTTGAAAGAAGCTGATCGCACTCCTGTTATACTCATGAAACCAAAAAAATTGGACTATCGGTGTGGGTCCTAGTCACATGTATGTGGATACATTCTTTTATCTCGACGATGATTAATAGAGAAAGCATTGCATAAATTACTAATGGCAACCCTTGTAGAACTTATCAAAAGATTAGTTTTTGACAGGATAAGATTATAAATATCAACAAAGAGATCAACTTTTTACTGACAGCATGTCTAGTTACACGTTGCAATACTTTTTCTCTTTATTCATATCTAATAACAGAAGAATTTGATGCAATGGAATAAGCTATCAATAGAATGACACCTAAATCGAATAAAAAAACAATAGATACTGTAGGATGACCTCTTACCTATTAAAGTGGGACTCGTTTATAGCTCGACAAACATCAACATCCCTAACAAGCATTGCAACTTCCATTTCAGCCTTCTTGCTTGCAACATGCGCTGCCATTGCCGTCCCAAATGATCCACCACCAAGAACCACAACCTACTAACACAACATTTTATCAGGAAAACGGGATCCTTCATCAAAATTCTTACCATATATACTTGCCAATATATATCAGCTCTTCGGTCAAACGTCGTCAATAAAAGAGTGGTAACAGTCATTATAAAACCTAAATTTCAAGATGTCGCACCTTCTTGGTCCGTTCGAGGATGTCGCTCTTGGCCTTGGATCGCCAGGACCGGGACCAGCGGACCAGCTTCTCCCACGCGATCCTCACCGCCCTCCGCCTATCCCTGCCCCCTTTTCTGCCTCCCACCTTAGTGCTAGAGTTAGAAGTAGGCCTCTCCTCCGCCGGGTCGGGGTCTAGGGTTCCGGCGGAGCAGGGGCAGGCGGGAGGGAGCGGTGGGGAGACGACGGAGAGAGGGAAGGGCTTGAGGCGGAACCCTAGATTTCCCCCCGATGGAGAGAGGTTCCGGCGAGGAGCGCCGGAAGAAGGGAAGAGAGGAGCGACGAGAGAGGGCTCCGCGATGAGAGCGGCCATGGCTGGAGCTCGGAGGGATTTTACTGGTGGCAAGTTTATCCGTTCCCGCGCGCGCGAGCCTGGAGGCTTATGATTCGTGGGCGGGTTAGTTTGGACCGTGCGATCGGAATCAATATCGAGTGGGGTTTAACGGTGAGGAAAAGCAGGGCCAGGTGGTCCAATTCATACGGATTGGGTTGGGCCCCACGTTGATCAGATCCGTTGGGTGCAACTCTTGTGCTTCTATCGCGTATCAAGATGCATGAAAGGATAGAAATTTATATTCATGTTTATGTGCGTCGAAGGTGATTCCACCTTTCACACATCTCGATGCGTCATCAATCAAACGAGTTAGCAAACATTCAAATTAACTCGCTTTTCTCAACTCTGTTCGTTTTTTTTTTTTTTGCTAAAGAAAAGGGGTAGAGGGGAGGAAGGGACAATTCCACCCCCGCGTAGTACCCATTGCCTCGGATTGATGACCTATTTGATCAGTTGCAAGGGGCTCAAGTGTTCTCGAAAATAGACCTACGGTCCGGGTATCACCAACTGAAAATCCAAACAGTGGATGTGCCCAAAACAGCATTTCGGACTAGATATGGTCATTATGAATTTTTGGTTATGCCTTTTGGATTAACCAATGCTCCTGCTGCCTTTATGGACCTGATGAACAGGGTCTTCAAGGAATTTCTGGATCAGTTTGTTATTGTGTTTATTGATGACATCCTGATTTATTCCAAAAGCAAGGAAGAGCATGAACACCATTTGAGGTTAGTGTTGCAAACTCTGCAAGAAAAAAAGTTATATGCCAAGCTGAGCAAATGTGAATTCTGGCTGGATAGCATTGCATTTCTTGGGCATGTGATCTCCAGGAACGGAATTTCAGTGGACCCAAGGAAGATTGAAGCATTAGTGAACTGGCCTCGTCCAACTAATGTGACGGAGATCAGAAGCTTCTTGGGTCTAGCTGGATACTACAGGAGGTTTGTGGAGGGATTTTCAAAGATAGCCACCCCTTTGACTCGTTTGACACAGAAACGAGCAAAGTACATCTGGAGTGGAGAATGTGAGCAGAGTTTTCAGGAGTTGAAGCAGAGATTAGTATCTGCTCCTGTCCTCACTCTACCTAGTTTTGGAGGTTTCACCATCTTTAGTGATGCTTCCAAGAAAGGACTGGGTTGTGTTTTAATGCAAAATGATAAAGTGGTGGCTTATGCCTCTAGACAGTTGAAGCCCTATGAGCAGAACTATCCAACACATGACCTGGAACTGGCTGCGGTAGTCTTTGCCCTGAAGATTTGGAGGCATTACTTATATGGAGAACCATGTGAAGTCTTCACTGATCATAAAAGCTTGAAGTATATATTTACACAGAAGGAGCTTAATATGAGACAAAGGAGATGGCTTGAACTGCTGAAGGATTATGATCTAAGTATTAAATACCATCCAGGAAAGGCTAACGTAGTGGCTGACGCTCTCAGTAGAAAGTCTACAGTAAGCACAATAGCCCTGCTCACCACTCAGAAGCAGATTGTAAGAGATCTCGATATGATGAATATCGAGGTGATTACTACGAGTACTGGGGGGCTAGCTTGTTTGATGGTGCAACCAACATTACTTGAAAGAATTAAGGCTGCCCAACAGACTGATGCTCACTTATGCCAGCTAAGAGAAGATGTGAAAACGGGGTTGCGACCCGAGATCAGTATTCATCAGGATGGTACTCTTCGATTTGGTAGCCGTTTATGTGTACCAGATGATCGAATTGAAGAGGAAAATTATGGAGGAAGCTCACCAATCCCGCTTCTCCATCCATCCAGGTAGCACTAAAATGTACAGAGATTTGAGGGAACATTTTTGGTGGAGTGGCATGAAAAGAGAAATAGCCGATTTTGTGGCTCGATGCTTGGTGTGTCAACAGGTGAAAGCCGAACATCAAAGGCCTGCAGGTTTGTTGGAACCGTTGGAGATACCAGAATGGAAGTAGGAACATATCACTATGGATTTTGTTATTGGACTTCCCAAGACAGTTAAGAAGAATGATGCAGTGTGGGTGATTGTTGATCGTCTCACAAAGTCAGCTCACTTCTTACCCTTTAGGGTTGGCACTCCTCTTGAAAAGCTGGCACTGAGATATATTGAGAAAGTTGTGCGCCTACATGGCATACCGGTTAGTATTGTATCTGATCAGGACCCACGATTTGTATCTAGATTCTGGAGGAGCTTTCAGAATGCTATGGGAACTGAATTGAGGCTCAGTACTGCTTATCATCCTCAGACTGATGGTCAGTCAGAGCGGACGATTCAGACTTTGGAGGATATGCTGAGGACATGTACAGTTGATCTTGGAGGCTGCTGGGATGATCATATAGCCCTGGTAGAATTTGCTTATAATAACAGCTATCATTCTAGCATCCAGATGGCACCTTACGAAGCCCTTTATGGAAGAAAGTGCAGATCTCCTGTACATTGGGATGAGGTTGGAGAGAAAAAGTTGCTGGGTCGGTCCTACACCACAAGTCCAAGCAGTGGCTAAAGTAGTAAGCTCCGGTCCACAATTTAATCGTCGCCGCAGCGATTCGAACTTGGGACCTTGTGGTTAGAATTGCTGCCTAGTACCACTAGGCTACCACCTTGGTGGCAACTCTGTTCGTTTGAAAAATGAAATATGCATTGATATGTTAAGGCTCTGCAGGGGTAACACTGCCGATGTGACATTATCTTGGTTGTAATTTTTTTTTAATAGTTCAGAAATTGTTTGCCATCATCTTTCCTCCCTTTTGCTCTATTTGGTTATATAGAATGTTGATGAAAGGACTATTAATTACAGAAGATTTTTTTCCGTCTACGAAAAAATAAAGCGGAAAGGAAGGCAAAAATAATGATTTTTTTCCCCTAAGAGGTCTCAATCTTTTTCATTATTGGCAAATTTGAGACAAATTAACAAAAAGACAAGTTACTCAAGTCTTCATGATAGTTTACTTCCACAAAGTAACCACTTTGCCTATGAACTTATCTGAACATTTTCAAGGAAAAAATTATTCTGAAATTTTCTTAGTTCATCCATACAAGAGACTCCAGATCTCACTCTGTCTTTCTTTTTTCTTTCATTTCCTTGATAGGTGGGGACTTGTCATAGAACGTAGTGGACTAAGAAAGTAGAGAGCATGCATTATTTGGTTATGCAATGTAAATTTAGAATTATCAGTAAAGTTCTAGCAACCTCATGATCTCTAAAGATTGCCTACTTGCACTTTTATTTAGTTCTAGTCTCTTTTTTTTTTTCTTTTTTTTTGCTAAAGCAGATAGCTCATATGCATCTAGTAGAGATGCACCTCAAAAAAGTTAAAAAATAGCAAATTGCAAAGTATTCTAGGCAGCTCTTTTTTTCCAGTCCATAGCCCTCTCCTCCAGAGTGGTCAGCCACGTACGAAACCACCTAATCTGTGCCCATTAGCTTTTATATAAACATACTCGGCCTGAAAGTGATTCTAGTTTTGATCAACTGTAATCAAATGGTCCCGGCCTCCCGGTCACCTAATTTAAGTCCACGTTTGTTTCAGGATGCTTGCATTCCTTACAAGTTGCATTAATTATTAGGTACTTGCTCTGCTTTGTTATGCCCATCTTCCTGCTAAAAGGCTCTCCCATATGGTAAAAAAACTGGGAGTAATTAGTATTGGGGGACGAATGAATCCTACACACCTAACTCAAACTACAGACGAAGCAAATTCTCCTCCCTATAAAACGAAAGTCAAACACAACATCAAGGCAAGCTTTCAGTCCTGAAACGTATCCTGAATATTGGAAATGACCTTATGAGGTAGACTAAAATGTCCCGATAAAATCAGTTGGAGAGCGAATAAGCAATAAGCACTTCGCACCAAGTCATCAGTCAGTTATTACTTGCAAGCTTATAAACTACTATTTACAAAGTGTACATATACTCTGCAAAATTCACGAATGAATTAAGGTTTAGTTTATTCAGTAGTTTGAGCAATTTTGTCAGTGCACAAACAATCCAGAACTTAGTGTCTCAAGTCGATAGAAAAGTTGGAAACTGAAAGAGCATTGCAATCTTGTAGTACTGAGTTTCTGATTGTGTAACCTAACCTCATCGGCAGGGTTACAACTATTTCACCAGCTACCCACGAAGCATTATCAGCAAGCAAAACAACCGAACGGGCTTTCCTTTTTGCAAGTAGTCAATTTTGACACAAAAATACAGTGCTCATATCATAGATCGACAGATTTCAGTCTTACATTGCAGAAGATCCTGCAAACAGGACTCTTATGGACTTGGCTGTGCCAAATCCCCAACCAAAAACTGATTTAGGGAATGCATATATTTTACTACTCAACAAACTCTGCCACCAAGATGTACATGCAAAATCTGACGAGTGATGCCTATTAAGAATCTGACTCGAACCATCTTCTGACTTCTTTATGGCCAGAATTTGGAGCATCTTTGGCTTTGTTTGAATTGCGCTGAGAAAATTTGGAGTGGTATTGCTCTATTAACTTATCCAATTTATCTACTACATCTCCTGATGATTCCTTTATTTTCTTCAGCTTTTTATGCACCTTCCGTTGTTCCAAACCACCAGATGTTTGTATCTTCCTTTTCTTCAAAACTGTTATTGTTTCCTTTCCAGCGGACATATCCTTCTGCAAATTTGGGGAGGGGAGGGGGAGTAATTTTAGCAAGTTGGTTCAAACTATAGAAGTGAATAATATTTGAAGTACCAAGATGAAGTACTTACCTTTTCTTCTGCATTTGATTGCTTTCCTTTAACTTCTATGCCTCCCTGAAGGGAGTTTGGCTTTACAATTGACTTCCCATTTCTTGATTCTTTAACCTTCCTTCCTCTCACAAGACCTGTCTTTTGTTTTTTATCTTCCATACTTGCACTTACATCTGCATTTCTTCCCTCGCCACTCACATCTAGCTCCACTTTGGGCCCTTCAGGAGATCCAGATACATTAGATGATCTCTCATGGTCTCTCTGGCTCTTTGCGTTTTTTAACCTCCTTTTGTCCCTTCTGTTCAAGTCAGTATCCATCAACTCAGGTGAAGAGCTTTGTTGCGGATTTGCTAGTCTATCTTCAGAGTTGCCATGATTCTGCTTTATAGTCTCTAATTTAGCTTTCTGCAGCCTTAATTTCTGGATGTTATCAAGAGCAAACTCCACGATAGGGCGATGTTCTGGACCAAAGGTTTCTAAAACAGAAAATGCGCAATTAAATCAATATTAAACAACTTTTCTGTTTCGTAGTATAGAGATTTAAAAAGAGCGTGTCAAAATGCATTCACAATTGGTTGACCAATGAACAAGTAAAAAGAACAGGAATAAGAATAAATTTAACAGAAAAAATCATGAATGGGAAATTAAAAGCAACAGGCCAACTTCAATAAAGAGCTGTAAAAAAAAATCAACATTTTTAATCATCAGTCACTGCTCAGAATCCTATTCAACACAGTTTTTCCTACTGAACAGAAAAGCCAAGTGGAATATTTGCATTGTTAATGCCTTTTGCCGGTAGGTTCCATTATCACAAAGCTGCCCCAAAAAATGGTCTGGTTCCAAGATGTAGAATCCATGTTGAATCACCACTTAGCAGGGTTACAATAACTTGGGTCTCTCGCTTAGGCGGGACACCAAATCCATGTATCTTTACCGATTAACTAATTTCTCGATGGTAGAGCTGATCCTAAAGAGACACCACTTCCTCATCAATTTATCTTAAATTGAAACCTTTTGGCACAAATTTATCCCAGTTTTACCAAGGAAGCAACCCGTTTTTCACCTTGAATTGGTCAAAATACATGGAATTTCTGAGTTTCATGGAGGATTAGATCCTATAACAAAGGGTCTATGGCTAAGCAATATTGCATACCATCATCTAGCTACTGCAATTCTTTTCCTGGCCGATGATCATATGTACAGGACCAACTGGGGCATTGGACATCATGTTAAAGACATTTTAGAGGCTCACAAAACCATGTACAGGGATAGGTTCCTCTGCATTTCTAATTTATTCTTAGAAATGTCTGATTCCTTAATTATGGACATATCCACCACTTGCATCTCAGCTAAATTTCTGCTACTGCGAAAGCTTGTTCCCAATGTTGCAAAACCATAACTCTCTTCAAATCATTTACAAGGTTCTTTGCAGTAATTTCTCAAGGCAACTCTTTGAACACTACAGTCCAAGTTGCACACTGCTCACACCAGTTCATTCTTAGTAGTTGGAATCTTCTACCTAGGATAATGCACACACTTCCAAATCTTCCTGAGATCTCGAACCTACGCCTGCTTTCTAAATGCTTCGTTACTAAAGATGTACACACTTCGAAATCTTCTTGAAATCTCGAACCTGCACCTGCTTTGTAAGCACTTCCTTACCAAAAGTATTTCTAAAATATCCACTTCCTTGCCCCTGCTTCCGCATCAGCACTCAATTCTGACAACTAAGGGTTGGCTTGAAAAAATAACATCTAAACAACTCTATTGTCTCAAGAACATGCTAATTCAGGGAAAGGAGAACACACCAGATGAATATATTGAAAATTAAAATTTTTCACCTGTGTTATATATCAGAGGACACTATCTCAGCTAGAGTCCATCTCCATTTCCTATCACAAATTTCACGAATTCTCCTTTATATGTTGTTATTTTGAGTTTAACATCCGAAATGGATGCCCTAAAAAGTGAATCAATGAGCTACATGATATAAGATGATATATTCTAAGATTCCAATTGAAGAGATTCCGAAATTTTAACTCCAGCCTAGCGCCTTTATTTTTAACTAAGACCTGTCATGCATTATCAAGCAACTTGTAGTTGATCGCCACTGTTAGATTACAGCACCAATCTGGGCACTCCATCACAGTACCAGCCCCTTCTAACACCATCCTCGGAATCAGGCTATAGGCTATGCATTGTCAGGCAACTACAGCGCCAAGTAGGATTAGAGCATAGGAATTGGTCTACTTTTAAACAAACACAAAATGGAGAAAAATCAGGGTAAAGTAAAAGGAACGAATATTATTTATGATTTTTGACACCAACCAAATAGATACGTGGCCTAAAGGCATTCCATTTCATTTTCCTCATAATTTTAAAAATGAAAAATGTGTCAATAACAAATAAAAAGGTCAGGATTAAATAAAAAGTCCAGAACCAACAGGATGCAAATGCATATTCTAAACAATAAAAGCCCTTTATGAAGAATATATACTTTCACAAATCACAGCTTTTAGTATAGAAAAACATATTACTTAGAGAAAGTGCGTGGAAGCATTCTTTCAAATTAATCTCTTTCCATTATGATCTCGATTTTCTAGATTTCTTTGCTCTTCGTATTTAGTCCTTTTTCTCATCTTTTCCTCTTTCCCTGATTATTTTACATCCTTAATCAATGTTAAAATGAATGGAATATAAGAGAAGGCACGCCCTTTTGAGAAAATAGCCTGGCTCTGATAAGTACTGTGATAGTCTATATTTCCATGTCATTTCTTCTTCCTCGGGTTTCCTTTAAAATCTCCTTTACAGGCATCTACTTGCATCTTCTTCCGATTGTTAGGAGTGCTAGAGGCATTTGCAGGACTTCAATGACAATCAGTTATGCCCGTTGGCCCTAGCAAGTTGAAACAAAGATGCTATGTGATGTATGACTACCCTTCTCATATCTGTAAAATATTAATTTCCTCAATTGAGCACAGCTATGGGAGTGAAGACTAGAGCTCTCAGAAGATTTAGGGTATGGAGATGCTCAGGAAGCAGGTGCAAAGGTCAGATTCCAAAGAAATTTCAAAGTGAAGCAATCTAGGTAGAATATTTTCAGCTTTTCATGAATCAGTTCTTAAAATAATCCTCAAAAAAATCTAAAGCGCAGAAATTATTGACATGTGAGAAACTTCTCATTTCTCCACAGTTTTGTGCTGATATATGTCAGGGACCATGTAGCTTACTCATCTTTTGCATGGGAGAAACTGTGAATGGAATGCATGATTACCTAAAGAGGTTTTAAACACATTTAATTAGTAAAAGAAATAATAGTTGAGTGAGATGTGTGGGGGTTTAAAAATTCACATGCATTGAACAGTAAGGTGAAATATTAATATAAAGTACTTTGCAATGAAGAGGTGATTTACAAAAAAGAGCAGAGAAATTCTAACTATATTTCAATAGAAACATGAAAAATAAAAGATGAAGAGAACAGTTGAAAATCTCAGAAAAAGGAGTAGCAGGGCAAAGTTCACATAGAAGGATCATGAAAAATGCACAATGAATTGAATATAAAGCAAGAGATGTAACAATAGTGGAGCAAATTTCATAATATTTTATACTTACTATGGTGCAGATTTTAACTTTTAAAAGCTTCACATGTTGATAGTGCTTAATATGCATGCAAGTAAGACCGAAAAGATAGGAACATAGAACTATATAAACAATATCAAAACACCAAAAAAAACAGCCAGCATAAATGGCATTACCAGCCAGCCAGCTAGTACTCCGTGCATGTGCACCTGGTGAAATTTTCATACCATGTATTGGTAATTCTTACAACAATAATATATACAATCAAGAAGAGAAACCAATTAAGAGCTTTTAAGCAAATGCCATTATAACACCGACCAAGCCAAATCCAGCAGATAGGACACCTCTGTAGGTAAAATAAGGTTCCCATGTTCACAACTTGTTGGTAAACATAGGAAAAGGAAGAGGTGGCATGCTCCACACCAACTATAACATAGAAACCATATAGTCAACATTCATTATTTCCTCTTTAGGACCATACCTTTCCAAGGGCCAAATGTAAATGACATCCTATCTTACCCGGATTGTTATTAAGAACCCTTAGGGCCACAAGTGCATGCTCATGTTCTTCAAAATCAACAAAAGCGACACCACGTGAATGTTTCTGGACAGAAACCTTTCCTTTCTTCACATCCTTTAAGATCTTTACCTGGATATAGGGTAACAAAGTCAGTAGACCAAAACAACATACAAATACATTGAGAATCCAAATGCGTCAAACCTGTTTAATCTTAGGTTTTTGCTTGCAAGCACGAGAAATGACAGCATCTCTACAAAGTCTCTTCACTTCTTCAGATGTCATTGTCTTTGGCACATTATACATAATAAGTCTAGTTCTCGATACATGAAATTTAGGAGATCGAAGCATTTCCAACTTTTTCTTAGATAACCTGTATCAAAAGTTTGATTTGTAAATAACCGTAAGAAAACAAGACAATCTACCGGTTGATGTAATAATTACACTTCCAAAGACAAGTTACTTTATATACTACTTCTAAACTCAACCCACTAGGTCCAGAGGGATCAACTAGGAAAGGGCAGTTGGAGAAGAGACGGTGCCCGAGAGAGCCATCATGGGGGTCGCGGTGCCCAATCCCTGCAGGATTAAAAAAAACCCTCTTGGGCATCAGGCCCCTCAATGTTTTTTTAATCCTGCTGGGGATCAAACCCTGCGATCCCTATGAAGGTTCTCTTGGAAACGGCCACTTCTTCTCCGGTTCCCCTTCCCCAGCCGATCCTGCCAGATGTTTACGGGGTTTCTCCTAGAAAGTCCTTAAGCATATCACGAAACCTAATCTTAATTGACAAAATACTACGGAAAATCGAAGCCAGCACTAAATTTAATCCAGAGACTTGAGTACAGTGACTAATTTGCACAAGCATCAACTAAAAAAGAAAAAGTCACTGAGTTTGCCAGAATCTGCCAGTAATAATTGCATAAGCATCATTGAAGAAAAAGAATTCAACCAATGAAAGAAAGTACATAAAATTCATATTGAATACAAAGGTCGTACATGAATTAAAAATTAAATATTATTAACTTACATCTCACGTTTTTGCATATCAGCCTCTGAGACCCCTTCAGCTGCTAGTGTTCCAGCAAGAATCTCACCTTCCTGTTCCAACATAGAAATTAGAAAAATTTCTTCTGCGCCGCAGAGCATGATACCAGAACATGTCATAAGGAGAAGAGAGAAAAATTACCTTTGTCAGATACAAATTGCGTCGGTCATGAACCTCATTCTTTGTTTTTTCAAGCTCTTTCCTGTGAGCTGATTCCTTGTCCAGAGCCTTTAAAACTGTCAGTGGTCTCCCCTTCATAATGATGCCCAAACCAGGTGCAGCACTTGCTGCAGTAACTGCTGCATCTGCTGCAGCTGCTGTACTGAATTTTAGAAAAGCAGTTCCCCTTGGTCGCCTGCAGAAGCAACCAAAGAGAAACTCATAATATTCTGTTACAAAATGCCAGAACTAGACTCTCACCAGTTATTTGTATACAAAAAATGGTTTCTTTGAAGCTGAAGGCTCTTATTGTTGTGAGAAAAATCAAACTAGAATGCAAAATCTGACATACTTGGTGAGTTGATGAAGGACTGGTAGAAAAGATTGAACCTCCCCAAAAACAGAGAATCTTTGCTTCACCTCCTCAATATCAATATCAAATGGAAGGTTGCTGATGAAAATTGTTCTATCCAAGTTGGTGTCTCTTTTCTTCAATGCTTGAACACTATGATCTGATCCTTTGGCAACTTTAGGTTCAGCTATGCCAGGTTCTTTTTCAGACAAAAGAGATTCCTTACTTTCAGAATTCCACATCTTTTGAAATTTATCCATACTTTCATCTGTTTTGGAATTGTCACCATGTGATGGATCAGATACATGTGCCGAGGATTTGATCAAGGTTTCAAGAACCTTTCTAGCAACTTCTGCCTCTCTCTCAAAATCTACTTCCACAGGAAGAATGTCACTCTTGAAAGGACTCGAAACTTTTTGAACTGCATCATTTTCACCATTATGGTGCTGGGGTTCTCCAACAGTCTCAAGTTCAACATCTTTTCCAACCATATTATCTTCACTGATTTCATCTTGCTCGTCACTGTCGTTGTCACTGTCGCCATCACTAAGGTTTTCTGCAAAAAGAGACTATCGATAGAAACAAAGAAACAAACATCTGTATATCATGTTGTCTCTATAAGTATGGAGTAACTATTGGAATGGGAAGAGAAAACAATGATGGACTCCCATAATCAACAAGCGTCGTTTCACCACAGAAGACAAACTACTCTACGAGTATGGAACAACGAAGCTAGCAACAAATGATCCTGCATCTAGGATATGTAGATCATGATGGCCATATTTAAGCAGAAAAAAGCCAAGAAACCAACAAACATATCTGCTCTGCCTAGAAGATAGGTCACTTCCAGATTTTTATGAAAGTAAGAGATATATCGCCAAGTCTTGGCCACGCATATCCTAAACCCTTGATGCAACTATAATATGTAGCATGTAACTTGAAGACATGATACAAAGTTTATAACAGCCTAAACCTATTTCTCTTTTGAACATCATGGCAATTCAATTTCTGTCTTTGACGTCCGATGCTATAATCAGGGACCATTGCTTTCTTACAAAGGATCTATGCCAAATACAATCCTGAAAAAGCTTTCTGGGTAGAAAATTAAATCATGGGGAAAGAGCTGGAGAAGTTAGCTTGCATCAAATAAATTTATTACTTACGATAAAAAGATTAACAAATCTATTAGGGTTGAAAGGTTGGAGACTAGGTGTGATAAGGAGGCCATTGTATTGGTACAGAGAACTTTGAAATGGGACCCCTTAATCATCTCATATGTGTCCTTGTCAATCTTTAATTATTCCTCTTCTTTTAACATCAAGAACAAATAATAGCGTATGTTGGGCTTTTGACCAAGAGTAGAACAGCCAAAGATGAGGTGGAGATAACTAAAGTCCTTGGTGTTAGTTAAGAGTGTTAGCAAGTATGACCAACTAATTATGGTGATTGGCAAGGGATCTCAAATTAATATTGCTTTCTTTCAATAGGGAAGGGCTTTTCACTGAAAAGACTGTATTCTACCACTAGTTGCATAATGAAGTTCAAGTAATGTAACAAAGTAGTATTTGAGAAGTTTAATTGGTCAAATATGCAGGATGCTTTGTCTAGAAACCTAAGCAGATTTGTAGCCTCCTTACTTTACCTTATAGTCCAACTAAATCATGACTTATTATATAAAAGTGATGATTTAAGTCAGAAGGCAGACCTTTGCAATGATTGGAGATCATATATGTGGATAAGCTTTTCATACAGAACTTCATCAGATTGATCACAAAGGAAGTGCTACTTCAACGGATCCTCAAAGATGAGTGTTTTAATGATGGAATATCAAGACCTCCTTAATGAAAAAGAAATCAAGTGGTCATGGTCAAAGGGTAAGGCAATAAAAGAAGGTATGTCAAGTACTTCGTTTCCTTATTTGTGCCAAAAGAAGAAACTGAACCTAAATAAAAGCTTTTGCTTGGCATCGAAGATATTAAAATTGAAGCTATCAATAATTTCTGCTTTCTTTCTACAACATAATTTTTAGTTTGACCAGTGCTAGGTGTTCTAGTTTACCACTACTTAGAGAAAGTCCTTACAAGCCATGGTCAAGAGCACGAAAGAAGAGGTTTCAAAGGTATCAAAAGCTATGGAGACTTTATAAACTCAAGACTTAATTTGTTGCCTTCTTTCCTATCTGTACAACTTTCGAGTCATTTCAAGGAACTAACAGTAAATATGGCCTAGGGTAATTCAGTCATTGCAAAGGACAAATCCCAAGGAACTGATAACCCTGACCTATACATGGCAGAAGGTTCACTAGTTAATGTTTATTATCAAATGTATGAGAAGTAACATACTAGGTCAGGATCATTGGTATTTTTCATCATGACTAATACAAACAGCACTAAAAAGATTATAATCCAAATAAATCATAAAATGCATAAAAAAAGGATGTTTCAGGCATATGTTCAGTCCTAAGTTGGTGTTATCGTGAGTCATGACAATGATGTACATGTCAGAATGTTAATTAATAAGCATGGAGAGGGCAATACATATACATACATACACATACATATACATGTATGTGTATAAATGCATCTGTACATGTATGTGTGTGTATCTAATAAAGCAGAAGATGTTAAAGCCTTGAGTGGATGTTCAGCAATGAAGTGCATGCGAGGAAGCCTAATATTGCAGAACAGAATGATAAATGATAATGATCTCTCAAGATGGTAACAAAGAAGGAATGGTGCACAAGTGAGAGGTTCAGATATTTAAAAGAAGACATGGCGAATAAAGTAAGAGGTTTAAATGTTTGAGACTCAGAACCAAAAGCAGATACAAGAGAACCTAGACAAAGTTGTGATCAAGATCCAGATCTAAACCTTACAGGCCCCCAAAATGGAACAAGCCAACCTGTAATTATTGTTTAATTTCTTTATTCAGCTATTACTCCACAAGTAATGTTTTCAGTTGGTAATAAAAAGCATCAAAATTAATGCACTAGCATGTTCACAAAACTAGAAAATAGCACAAAGGGTATAAAAACAAAATAAGATGAAGGGTCTAGAAGTTACCATCTTTTGAAGTAGCAGACTTTGTAGCAACCTCATATACTCTCTTTGGAACAGCCCAATCAACAGCAATAGGTCTCTTTGCAATCACACGCCCATTGACATTTTTTATGGCCTAGAAAGGAAAGCATCATTACAACTTTAATAATCACAGAATTCTTCTAGTATGACAGAATTGTAACTAACCGTACATTTTCTGCATCCTGCTTGCATGTAAATGAGACAAAAGCAAAGCCTTTTGAGATTCTGGAAAAAGTAGAAAAACCAACATGATATTTCATTGTAAATTTAATAACTGAATAAAGAAATATAACATTAAGCGGATACCCTTCTGATTTTTGTGGAATTAACACATCCCACACAAAACCTGCTGAGCTAAAGATATCTTTGATCTTGCCAATTGTAACCTGCATTCAAAATTTATATCAGCTTAACTAGTGTTCCTTAAACAACAAACCAGTATAAGTGATTTCGGTATGTTATACTACGTTAAGCACCTTGAATGGCAGATTCCTGACTATCACTCTCCACTTCCTAGTTTTTGAGCCCTGAATCAGAATGATATAAGGAAATAATATTGGAAATATTTGGACAAAGAAATGAAGAGTCTTATAACAGTTGACATTCAACTGGTGATGTTTAAAGTAAATTATCAGCAAATGATACATCGAGTTAGAGCATAGGTGCACCTTACTATTACAACTACATAGTTAACTTCTTGACTGGAACCAATTGTATCTATCATCCAAGCAATGACATTCTGTAATTCACCATGCAGTATAGTAAAATTTGCAGATTTTTTAAGTTAAGGAAAATCAAAATGCTTGTCATATACCGATTATATATGTTGATCTTACAAAAACTGTCCTTACATAATTTGATAAAAACCTAAGTGCAACTTTTATGTGACCATTCAACTGAAGCTATGTTTTTTAAGCCACTCAATAATAACTGAAAATGCATGATCCTGTCAAAATAAAATTATATATCGGATGCAATTCATAATCCAAGTTAATAAAAAAGGATAGAACATTTCAAAAATCTATTATTTTTAGATTGCAAATTGTATATGTAGCATAGGAAAAAACATACCTCCCCACCCAATTGCCGAGCCCAAACACAAGCACCCTTTATCTCTTTCTGGTGCAACTTTTTAACAGCATCACATGCAGACTTGACACTAGTATAAAGTACTGCTGAAGCTTCTAGTTTGCATCCGTCTCGAGAAAGCCCTGGAAAAGTATTACAATTTATTGTTAATGTTCACCATAAACTCCAATGGGAGGATATTTCAAATTAGAGTCTCAAACAATATTCATTATTTTGTGGGGAGGGACTGTTGTTATAACTAAGGCAGGTAATGCAAAAGAACGTTTCCATAAAATTAAGTGGACTAGCTACAAAAACAATTGCGCAGATTAGGTGGCCAAGTAGTTTAAGAAGTGGACCAAGTTGCATCTAGAAAGTAACAACAAGTTATGCATTGCTACTATAATTGTGCCCCTATTTCCATCCATATATTTCACGTCACTAAGTGATGATTTGCAAGATTCATCTAATGTTTGTTACTAGCCTCGGTTGATGTTCATTTTTTTATTTTAATCATTTAAACTTTCTTATTCTGAGCACAACATTTGTCATAGACACAATGATAATGTGTCAGCGCAGATTAGGCAACATGAGTCAATAATGTACACTAATGACAACTTGGGACACCGTGTTTCCAACTTGCCTACCACTGATCTGGTAGTATATGCTACACATTAAGGGGTTGTTTTGATGCTGGAAGATCTTATTGGTCAGATAAGATCTTCTGGCAGGGGCCATTCGTCTTTGAAAAATACATAGGTGATGCATGGCTCAAGGAAATGGCAGGCACCAGGCAGCAACTAATCCCCATTTTCTAGGAATAACCAATACCTCCTGCAAGGTGTTTTATCCTATCCCTAAAACATAAGGATTAGCTGTCACTTAGCTTCCCCAATCTCTTCAAACTACCTAACCTCCGCTGTATTTTTAAAACTGAAACTACAGAACTGGAAATATGTCATCCAATAAAATACTATGCGCCTCCGTTCTCTGACACACATACATACGCACACGCATGTGCATGCGCACAAAAAAAAAGAAATCAAGAAAAAGGAGAGAGAAGCTGGACAAGGTTTTCTCCTAAATCCAAGAAGATGGGCAATGCCTGTCTCATAAAACTCCATACTAAGTCTATTTTGAAAAAAAAAGTGGTTGATTGACTTCTAATATCTAAGAGAGAATCTTTCACCACTTGCATTAATTAGATTATGGGAGAAAATTTATCCAATTCTAAAAAATAAGCAAAAAGAATTGAATAGAATTAAATAAAGGAGTTCCATTAGCTCCAAAATGAAATAAGTGATGGAAAACCAAAGTAACTCAACAAAGTAAACTGAAAGAAAGTTCCAACCACATGCATTGTTTACCTCATGTATAATATAGAGAGGCCTTTTCATGTCTCTTCTAATAAATACTTAGACAATGTACTAATAATTGGTGACAGCAGATCATGCATGATATAGTCAATACTCAATACTTAGCAATGAACCTGACTTGTCATAAACTCCAACTGCACCAACTCTAATCATGCCGTAAAAGGGCCACAATCAAATCTAATTAGATCCCTCTATAAAGACCCAAATAAAAGCTCTCACCGTAGGTCCTTCATATTGACCAAATGATTGTTTCCCTCATCTCTTTTAAGACGGTTTCCTTAAAATACACCCACAAAATTTCTGGAAAGACAATACCATAAAAAAAATAATCAAACACAATTGAGCTATGAATGTTAAATTGAATAGATACAAACCATGGAGCTCTAGCTCTTCCTTTGGTAGAGGATAATTTATAGAACATATGGTGCCAATATCTCCAGCCAGATGGAACACTTCATCTGCCATCTCATTGTTAATAAGACCACCGAATATAACAGTTCTTGCAACCCTACACAAGACAAAAGAGAAGATGATTAATTCAAGGACATTCTGCAAAATATTTGGAAGAAGAAAGGCATTACACGGTCAGGAAAGTCAAAAAGAGCTAATAATTTTTGGCGTAATAGACGATACAATATATTACATTCTCCCTCGAAAGTTTGCTGACAGCAATTTATATTTGCATTTCACCGTATTTATCTCATTTCCTTCATGAAAACACTACACTACCAAATAAAAGTATAACAATGTCATAAAATAGGAAACTAATGCAACCTTCTGCTTAAACACGCCTTATACATAAGCACTAGTCAACATCTAACCATGTAATCAAATGATTTAGCCCATCCCAAAATCAGGTGCTTAGGGCCCACCCCACCTAAAGCAGCCACTTAGGAGGAGACCCAACATTCAAGTCAAGGAAATAAGAAAACCAGACACCAGTAGCCAAAAGAAAATAAACATGTAACAGATTTAGATAGATGAAGAGGGACTAACTGTATTTATATTGCCAAAAGAATATATTATCATGTTGTGAACTTCTAGCATACCTCATTCTTGCTAGACATTTACAGCGGCAAACATGTTTTGATCTAAAGGGTCCAAAACAAGGTAGAAACAATTATTTTCTTTTTTCTTTCTTAGCTTTTTATGATATCTCATCATGAATAACACCATGAGTCATAAGGAAAGTTAACAAGGAGCTGAAACTACAAAAATGTTAGCTGCTTTGGACAAGAAATTTAACAAGCAGAAAGAAAAAGGATAACAAAGGGATTTTCCTAATAATATATTCTCCTCAAAAAGAAAGGAAAAACAAAATTTTGTAACTCCATGTCAATTATTATTAATATAACTGCTTCCAGAGTTTGTTTAGATAGTAATTTTTGGAAGGCATATATGATGATATAATCAAGATTGATATACCCAGTCATACCTCTGCTTTTCTGAGCCATCTGCCTTATCCGGAGGGTGACTGCCTGGTACCACTACATTCCTCGCATCCTTGGTAACTCCTGCAGTTTCTGAATTGTCAACATAATCAATTTTTACAGTCAATGCAACGGGAACATAGTGGAAAGATATATAAGAGAAAAGATCAAAATTAGTTAAAAACCTAAGCCTTGTGCTTGTGAAGCTTCTTTATGTTTATTGACACTGCAAGAATCAATTGTCTCATTTATTGCACCGGTGTCGCTTGACTGGACTTCTGCAGAATATGAAGACTCATAAAGATGTATTGGTGGTCATTACCACAAAAAACTGTTGTAAACTGTTATACTAAAACAACTTGGGCATAATAAACAACAAGCTTGGATGAGGGGTATAACCATTCTTTGCCTTTTTCTTGCGTTGCTCGAGAGGAAGACGATGCATTGCAAGTTTGACTTTGATTTTTCTACCACCAATAGCTGAACCATTTTTAAGTTGAATGGCACGCTCAGCATCTTCAACAGAGGCACTGAAAAATTGGGAACCCACTTTAATCATGCAAGTGGCAGTAAAAGACTCCTTGGTGTGCAATAGCATCAGTACATACCAAGATTTTAAATACCGGTATCGAATCCTATACTATTATTCTAACAAAGCGGCATGATATTGGTACAGTACCGAACACTAATGGTACATACTGAAACTAATAACATCAAAATAATCAAAAACCATCAATACCAACTGGTACCTGCGCATCAGCATGGACCAGTATAGACCGGTATGCTTGTATGTAATGGATTTCACCGTCTTGGCACCTGCAATAGTGCCAGATTCACGACAGAATGGTACAATACCAATGGTACCATCCTTTTTCGGCTTTTTTTGAATCCGAACATGATGATTTCTCCTTTTTACTATTTTAGCAAAAAAATATTGAACAAAAAAGTAGTTGCATTTCAATAGAGATCCTGAATAAATAGAAACTCATTGGATAATTGAAGAACCATTTGCTAACTTAAAAGTGTAGTGCATAAAAGGTAATCCAGTAAGATTGTCATTCAAAAAAAGTTTAAGTCAATATGTCATTTTATTTGAATGGCAAAGTCCATAGTACATTACCACTAAAAGACATTACCTTGTGTCACAAAGGTATTATGCACAAAGAAGGCCTAAAGAAACACAAGAAACTAATTGAGAGGATGATTTGTTAGAAGACAAATTTTTCATGCTCTTCCCTTGCAAAAAAGTCCATAATATTCTAGAAGTTAATGTTCTGGAAGTTAATATTCTGATTATAGTTGAAAAGAGAGCTGCCAGTATTTTTCACGGTGCACAAAGATGCACGAAAGTATGAGACTCCAAAGGTCATCCTACATGTTATCAAAAAAAAAGGAAAGTTAAAGCATTTAAAATCAAGGAATACATAGAAATTTTACTACATAATAAAAATAATATATATATATATATTATTAAAATCCGGACATCCAAGGGCAGTTTATCAAACCTGAGATCAGACTGAAATTTGATGGATCTAAAAAAAGCGGACTTGATCAAACGTGCTGTGCCTGAAATATCTACCTAGACCTGCCCAATTATTGAGCCTGCGAGCCAGAGCCTTAAGGCTAGGCGGACTTTGTGGCCAATGCCTAAATCAGATGAGTAGAAACATTTGTGATCAATAAAGAACAAGGCAAAGAGAAAGCTTGGCACTTGTAATGACAACAAAGATTGGCATAATGCCCTAACAAACATCATAATTCATTGAATTATATTTCATTAGTATCATTTTACTTATTTCAATAGAAGATTCTCAACAATCTAGGAAATTTCGGAGTGCAAGAAGCACGTCAAGGAATTTTTGGGATAAGTCTTGTCACGTGGCAGGCATTAAACAATAAAGTAATGAACCACCACATGGACTTCAAAATGATTTAATTCCATCAGCTCTAAATGTTTTTAGCCTTCCTATTACAAAGTATTATAGCAGATAGCATTAGAAGATACCAACAAAATTCAGGCCATAGAATAATCATACTTACAATTGGACAAAACCAAAGCCGCGGGTTACTTCAGAACCTGGTAAAAAGAAAGAGGTTAGAATAACTGTTCTATTATTATGAAATATATAAAAAGTTTGTAGCATGAGAAGCTAAATAAAAAATAATTAGACAAGGGAGAATTAGAAAAAATTCTCTCAAGCTAATGAAGTGCAATAAAACAAAACTATTACCACAAAACAGAAATTCAATGATTGTTCCATTCATCCAGCACACACTAGAAACCAAGGTTTCAAACATAACAGAAGTTATTAGCAAAAAAATTTCGACCACCATATACTAAAACAGTTTTTGTAGTATGCTTTGAAACTGAGATAATGAAACTTGGTAAACTTCATTATTTGCCTCTTTCAAGCTCTTCTTTTTTCTAAACCTAATCAGTGAACCAGCATAGCAGCAACATGTTCACTAGAATTACTCATCCAAGTAGTTTACAAGTTTTTCCTAAGTCTGGTAAACTATTCATCACATATTATAAAGCACATTTATGCAAATAAATAGACATTCAATGTCCTTAATCTTAAAATCTCTCCTTCCATGATATTGGAAAAAATAAATAGATGCACATAAAATGTTCTTGATCAGAGTTTCAATCATCAATTTATTGAAGAAGTGGACAACGAGACTGAAAAGAAAAGAATATCATGATTTCTTGCAATAATTGGTTTTTGATGCAATTCTTTACTATTGTATATATAATTGGTTTATTTTTTTATTTAAAACTCATGTAATTAATTTCCAATGGGTATAGAAATCGGGTCACGCATAGACAGCAACCGACACAGATGTATCAAAAAACAGTTTGAATCAAAAAGATACTCAAAAAAACACGATTTCTTGAGTAATTGGTTTCAGAAAAAACATGGTTTCTTATATCATTTGTTTCAGATGTGACTTTTACTATTATATAGAATTAAATTACTTTTTCTTCAGAGTTCGAACTCGTAATCGCCTATCAGTACGAAAATGATGTCCATACACATAAACAACAATTGCTACAGATGTATCGAGTTCCCAAGCAAAAAGATTGTCAAGAGCCAGATTGTCCAAGAACTCGAGCTACACTAAGTTTCTTTAGCCTCTTACCCTTTTCGGTGACCATAAAGCAACGCCTCACCGGACCGACATCGCTGAACACTTCTTCCAGCTATAAGCAAGAAACGAAAATACAAACGGAGGAGAGTCAAGCAGTGCTCCAAAACCACTCAAGAAGAACCAGCCAACAAGTAGTGATGATGAATACCTCGGAGGATTTGAACGAATAGGGGAGATTGGAAACGAAGATAGTAGCAGGGCAGCGCTCCCTCGCGCCCCCCTTCTCAGGCTCGCCGTTATCGCTCCTCTTCCTCCTCCCCATGGCCGTCCTACGCGAGACGGGGAAATGTTAGAAGAGAAGTGTTTTTAGGGTTTTAGCGGGGTCGTGAAGAACTGAAGATTCCGGCGTCCTTGATGCCCACGACCCATGGGCATCAAGGCATCAAGCCAACCAAATCCCTCCTCCCTCTTTCTCTCCAGTCTCCACCGGTCCACCCACGGGAAGACTCGTAGCCACCTCCCTCTCCCCCCCCCCCCCACCTAAAAAACCGGCCCGATGGGGAAGCTCCAGAGTCCCACCTCCGAGTTCTGAGCTCTCTCGCTCCCCCCACCTCTCTCTCTCTCTTTCTCTCTCTCTCTTCCATCCGGGCTTGAAGCTATATGGGGCTTTACTTCCGAGCTTGGGCAAAATTCATCCGGAATCGAGCTCGAAGAGGAGGAGGAGGAGGAGAAAAATCTTACCGGCGACTGTGAGTCGGTGACCGGAGCCGCGGAGGTTGCCGTCCGGGGGAGAAGGACACCGAAAGGAGGCGGCGGCTACAGGGAAACCGGCGGAAACCGGCTACAGGGGGCGGTGGTTCTCCGCGAGGGAAGGGGGGGCTCTCAGGCGAGGGAAGGGGGGCGGCGGCACTCAGTGAGGGAGGGGGGGGGGGGGGGGGGGGGGGGGGGGGGGGGGTTGGGTCTCAACGAGGGAAGGGGGAAGGGGGTTTAGGAATTAGGGCTTTAGTTTTGTTTCTTAATTTTTTTTAATATATTATATTTTACTGTTTTATAGTCGGGCCGGGCTGAACCGGGCCATTTTTAAAAGTTTTCAGGCCCGGCCCGATTTTTTTGATCGGGCCGTTTTTCCTGCCCAGGCCAGACCAATAGACTCTTTTTCAATGCCCAAGCCCGAAAAATTTCGGGCCGGGCCAGAAGGCCCGTGATCACCTCTACCTTGGCCCTTAAAACTTAAAAGATCTCCTTCTCCTCCTCCAACAACTCTCTCTTCTCTGCATCTCTCTCTTCACTATAGCTGCTAGATATGCAATCACCAACTATGGAATAAGATTCCACCATCGTAATAGCTGCTATAGTTGCCATCCTGATCTTACTGTTATTCGTATTCGCCATCATCGTTTGCATCTCCTGCATCAAGAAGCTGAGGTGTCGATACCACATTAACCCTGCTCTCGAAATCGAACAGAATTCTCCAAGCATCCTCGTGCAAATGGCAGTCCTATCGAGCAACTAACCTCGACATAAGGAACTCTCCTTGGTTCGTTATTATTGTTATAACCCTTTATCTGATGTTACTACTGGAGTGACGATACGGGTGTTGTTATAGCCCATTATCATTATAACAACAATAACAACACATAAAGGGTTATAATAATAATAACGAACTTGGCGGAACCTTCTGTGTCGAGATAGGTTGCTCGACAGAACTGTCGCCTGCGTGACGACGCTTGGAGAACTCTGCTCAATTTCGAGAGCAGAATTAATGTCATATCGGTGCCTCGACTTCTTGATGCAGTAGATGAAAATGATGATGATGAATACGAGTAGTGGCAAGAGCAAGATGACAACTATGGCAGCTATTACGATGGTGGAATCTTGTTCAATAGTCGGTGATTAGATATTGCTGGCTTGAGCAACCATGGTGAAGGGAAGGAGGAGAAGAGAAAGGAGAGTTGTTGGAGAAGAAGAATGAGAAGATCTTTTAAAGATTGGAAAAATATTCGGTGATGTAGAAGAGTTTCTTGAGTTTCTTGCTTCCACATCAGTAACAATTGGTTATACCATGATGGGTGAAGCCACCAACCTTGATGCGTCTCTAACCATATAATAAGATTTCTTGCCATTCTTTGTGAATACAATGTGTTTAAGCCCTAATTTTAAGGGCTTTGATTAGCCTATGTAGCTAGAGGGAAGGGATCTAGAGGAGGTTTGATACCACCCAACCTCACTCAAATGTTTTTAATTAAGTTGCAGGCGGGGACTTGAATGGGCCAACACACTTGATCCTTGCAAGATTTTGTGCAAGAGTATCCAAACAAAAGAGACGAGATATCCTAGCAGAGACACATGCCATGTTGAATGACTTGTGATTATTGCATAAACATCATTAGATGATCTTGCCGCTAAAACTCGACCCGAAGGTAAAAGGTTGCTGGCGGATCCATGCGAGAAGAAAAAGATCTAATTTAAAGAAGAAGAGCTTGAAGGCCGGCGAGCTGATCCGACCGAAAGGGGTTTTAGAAAATAGCGGAGAAAAATAAAATATGGAATAATATAGATAGAGCATACCTGATACATTGAGTTGAGTTTCTCTTCTTTTGTTTTTTTTCATTGGTGAAGGGCTCAGGATTGACTCCAGAGTTTGGGCTCAAGTGTAGCGGGGATTCTCTTTGTCCATAAATCCAAATCCAATTAAAATAGCTCCCCTTCGGTGCCACCACGTATCAGTCCGCGGTTGGCTTGCCACCTTACTTAAAGCAAGGCGTTGGCACTCTTCAGACCATACGAAATTTTTGGACTTCTTGAAAATTTTGGAGAAAAGGAGACATCGCTCCGCTGACCGGACGACGAATCTTCTAAGAGTTGTCATCCGACCAGTGAGCTGCCACACTTCGTGGATTATTTTTGATGGTACTATTTTTTGTAATGTCCGAATTTTTTTGAGGTTAGCTTCAATTTTTTGTTGTGTCATCATGAAGTCAAAAAAAATTTACTGGGATGACTCCGGTCTCCGGAAGGCAATCATGCGACAGCTCCGCTGGAAGAAGTATCCTGAAGGCCCTTGGACGTCAAATCGGTACTCCTCCTCAGGTGCCAAGGGGTTTCGTGATTTGATTGGCAACTCCGTTTGGACTTTCAGTTCTAAGAAATCGAAGAGACGTCGACGGAGCGGACTCTGGGTTCGAGTGTTCGGACCGATATGCTGTTTCAACGGGCGTGATCACTCTATCACCTGCTTCTGCTAGGCTTCAAATTCCAGTTCTTGAAGTAACCACGACAACCACCCCAAATAAACTTCCCCAAGATTGGACCAAACTCATAAAAAAAGACTCCTTTTTTATTCTTATTTTTTGTCGACGACTGGGGAGGGAGCTGCCTGGATTTGTATTGGTTTCGTTCAAATTTTATATATCCATCTCTCTCCAATCCGAGTTTGGTTTGATCGAGATCGCGGGGTCTCTGGTTCCAAAAGCCTCCCAGAGTTGCAAGGTGTTGTAGATTCGACTCTATCCTTTGATGTTCTGGGCATTTGTTTTTCAACCAAAAAAAGTTATTTTTTTGATTTGAATTGCTGGCAAATAGCTATATAGGTCTAGTTGTTTCTTTTTCTACCACACCAAAAGAGTAGAAACCTCTTCCTCTAGGCTTGAGGATGCTGGTTTTCAATAAAGAAGGTTGCTTTGATTTGATATGGAATTGTGGTTTTTTCCCTCTGTTTTCTTCTGGTGTTTTTTTGAGTCTGTAATTATATTGGTTACTTGTTTCAGGACCATGGGTCATCACCATCGCCACCACCATGACCATGAGAAGGATAGCCCATTTGATGATCCCTTCTTGGCCTGCTGTTGCTGCCCCTGCTATCTTGCTACCTGTTTTTTAAGGGGGATTGGGAGGTGCCTGTTTGTGGCCTGCTACCCCTTCTTGCAGTGCTTTGGATTGGATGAATGCCGGCATCGCCACCATCATCACCACCACAGTCATTTCGCTTGATTTTATCTGGCAATTTAGTCTCACCGGCCATGGATTTGTTAATAAGCTTTAAATGTTCCAGAAGCTCTGTTTAATGCTGTGATCAGGCTTCTTGTGTGTTGATGATATGGGATTACATGAGCTGCTAATTTGGCGCATAAATTCAATAAGAAGGGATTCATGAGTCTTCTTCTGTGTTCTTACTTCAGTACATATGTGGCACTTTATATGTTTTGGGTTGCTGTATGAATTTCAATGTCATGCTTAGGTTTGTGGAACTCTGATATAGATGAAACAGCATAAACTTCATTCCCAGTAAGATCTACCGCGTCAACTTCAGACCTTCCAGGCTGCTGCTTTCTCGCTATTTTGAACTCATCTGGGAGTTCCATTAATTTTGCTACTGTCAACACTTGAATCTGAACCAAATCTTTGGGTCTCTTGACCCTTCCTTGTACCTTCTTACACTGATTCTCTCTTCTGGGGAATCATTTAGCTGCAACTTCTGATTCCATAATAAAAATTGGGTGGAGTAATCCTCCCTTTCATAAAAAATTAAGTCGTTAAAAATTCCAGAGCTCATTTACGTTCTTTCTCATCATGAAGTTTCCTGCCTCATTAATTATGTTAGTACTATGGGGCGAGTTAAATCTTTCACTATAATACAATGCATCATTTCATGGTTGTGTTGCGTCTTCCAGATTCCAGTTATATTCATGGCAAGCTTCTAAGGACTAATAAGTCATACTGCCTTCAGCCTTTATCTCCAAAATACCTCTGGTCTTTTATTACCACATCTTGGTCTGATATAGGAATTGGCAGTACGTATGATATGACCTTGGTTTTGGTCGAGCAAAAAAGGTCTTGCTCTGCGAAAAATTCCAAACAAGTAACAGCCTGGTGAAGATACTTTCAATACATCTTTTCATCATAATGAGTATTCCATACTGGATTCTACATAGAGTAGAAAAATTCTATGCAAATATGTCTCAGAAAAAACAGAATTCTAAAAAAAAAACAAAAACTTGCGCACACAATTTGAAACCAGGAGCTTTTTAGTTTACATATATAGTTTTTTCTTTTTCTGTGTGTCTTTATCTTTTCCTTCTGAATGGGTGCGTTATTGCTGTTCTAATTATCCACTTGTTTTAGCGGCTTTATCAGTTTTGATTTATTCGATGGCATCTTTTGATTTCAAGCAGGGTGAAAACTCCAGACAAAATAGAAATATCGGCGTAGTTATTGAAATATAACAGTGTGCCAGAGCATGACCTTCACTCTAAAATAAAAATAAAAAAGAAAAAGAGAAGCCATATCATGATACAAAAAAACCCTCAAACTCCAAGTAGTTATTTTGGCATACGAAAAACTATGTGCTTTTCCAAAGTCATTGCTTCTCATATGCACTTGCATGTTGCACTTAATTCAGATGAATGATGCCTAGAGTCCATACACTTGTTTTATTGCAGAGAATTCAGATCGTGAACTCTAGATTTCTTCTATTACACAATCGATGAGCATGCAGTCAATCCATCACACTTCTCTGCTAGGAATCAGACTTACACTTTCGCGGGCATAGGCACAGACATAGATATGCATAATAGAATGCATGTTTTGTCGTTCATTTTGCTCCTATCAGTGTGTCTGCAAGGAATCACAAAATAAACTAGAATTATTGTGGGGTGAGATTTATGTAAAAGAAACAGAATATTAATGAAATTTCTAATGCTAATAAATTATTTCTGATTTTTTCTAGTTTTATAAAGTTAAACAAGAATTGATCATCCACTGAATTCTATAGAGAGAATGCATAGCCGTCATTTAAAAGAGAAAAGGAAAAATGCAAGAAAAAAGAAAATCACCTCTTTGTTGCTGATCATTAATTACAATTTCCAGCTCTCTCAAGTCAGATCATCCTAGCACTGCTTCATGCAAAATAAGAACTTTCTTTTTCCTTTTAATGATTTTAAGCAAAACAAGAAGTTTGAGTGTACTTAAGATATAAGGATCTGTAGATTCATTGTCTAGCATTGAGTAGCAGAAGGGTTTCCTGTTGTCTCTATTGGTTAGGCCAAACTGAGTACATTCTCAGAAGTGCCTTCAACAAGGTTGCCACATCATCTGCAGGGAAAAATTGTGAGCTTACTTGACTATAGCTCTAGTGGTGATTTGCAGATTACTTTAGCTTTTGTAAGTAGCGTTGCTAAATGACCTTTAGGCAATCCTTGTTCTTTTGCTTCAGGAAAAAGCAATAGCGACAGAGAACGACTAGACTTTACTAGCTGAGTTTTATGAGATCAAACAATAGAAAGTCAGTTTTCAGGCCTTACTAAAAAGATGGAGGCACTGTTAAACTGGACACTTGAGTTTTCTGAACTGTTTTAAATAAAGAGACAGGTTATACAATGGAATGCTTATAAAATCCACTCAAATGGAGTATCATAATCTAGATACAATGGACTTCAGCAACCAAGAAGTTAAATCTCAAGAGTTAGTGGAAATAAAACTACGTAAGTGGCATCGTGAAATTGCCAAGTGTTAAACTTGAAGCAAAGTAACTGCAAAGCCTTCAAACATGAGCAACGTACATGATAAAACCTAAGAAAATGCTCATAATAGCGAACAATCACGAGAACATAGGTATGAGACATCTCTCTTCCACTCTACCCTATGGGCTTCTGACCTGCACTAGAAAGCATATGAGGAAAGAAGCTCCTAATGAAGAGTGAGTGCTAGATGCCTCTCCAAAGAACCCGCTCTCTCTCGAGTATATTTCTCTAGTGCTTATTGCCTCCGAAGTACATTGAGGACTAACACGATGCTCTATATAGATCACTGTATGTGGGATAAACATCAGTGATTAAGATCTCCCATTACAGACTGAATAGAGAATGAGATAATCCAGTCCACCCACTTGGGACTTTTCCATAACCCCATTGTGTTTTGTTTTTAAGCAATATCAGTCTTATCGTTGGGTTCAAAATTTCATACTCCTGTTGTGGTTGACTCATCGAGGCTGCTTCCTATTGGGCTGATTCCTATTTTTTTTTTTTTTTATGAGGGACCTATTGGGCTGACTCTTGGGATGCACTAAAGACTAAAGGATGGCATGTCCTCTTGTTGGAGAATAAAGGCAAAAGAATCGAAATTAATCATGTTACCCGAATTCAAGTTGAGGTAATTCCCTTATGTCTTTGAGATAGGATGCAAAGATTTCAAGGATGAAGATGTGATGATTCAACTTGCTTCATTGGAGATTATCTTTGGCATGCTTCCTTTGCAATTTTTACTTGGATGGTTGACAATGCTGCATATAACTTAAGATCATCATTTTAACTCACCATTAAAATGCAGTCGTAGATGGTTTTAAGCTAATTATACTTTTGTTCAATTGTCTATAAAGCATCCACCTGGTTATAAGTAATATAATGTGAGGATCGCCTATTTTAACAGCAGAAAAAGTTTGTTTCAATTTTCAAATCCGTGATTGTGATATAGTTCTGACAGGTCATTCCTCTTCTGAGGACTGCACCTAATCAAAACTTTGTATCTGATATAGTTGGTTCAGCAAATCTTTTGTATCTGATCATTCTTGTATACTGCTCTTCTTGTATATAGTTTTCAATCTCAATGAAAGCCGGGTAGTAGTCTTGCCTCCCTTGTCATAAAAAAAACAGTTTGATCCTTGACAAACTAACGCACTCCTCTGCATAAACACCCTTTTCAAGATTGGATCGATAAGTGGAAGAAACCCATTCTCTTTGTAATTCCTGTTTAAACATGTGATGTATGATGCGCAAATAGATGGACCATTCAAATTTGGAAGATCTGATCTTGCTCATTCACCGTAGAGGAAATGGTTTCTGGGGAGTACATTTAAGAATTCTTGCATCTTCAGTGTTTATATAAGTTATTTAGGGAGAGGGAATTGTGAGAATACTTTCGAATACAAGATGGTGTAGGAGAAAAGAGGATGGTTGTCACTGCGGCCACCTACAATGTTCTTGCTTAGAGTTGGAAGGAAGAAGATAAACTTTGATACGCTCAAAAACTTTTGGATCAGATGGCTTCTTCACGGTGTGAGTGATGAGGAATGGTCGAAGACTTTCAACATGGTTGGTAATATGAATGGGATTTGCTGCTAAATGCCTTGGATTAACAGTATTCAGCGGGAGTGGTAAAAATGGGACTGATAAATTAAGATTTATGTGCTCTAAAGCAAATGACTGTTGCTGCATGTGAGCTCAATGAGCAGACTGGTTCTACTTTCCTGAAAACCTCTTCAGGGACAAGCATGGCGACAGCGCCTGCGTTATGATGCAGACATGTTCAACTATTAATGATGAACATTGTCCTGGAGCTTTTGAATGATATGATTAAACACAGCAATGCCTTGGTATCCACTTATAGCAGGATTGTACAGAATCGGCCTTGTAAAAGAAGCAGTCATATGTTGCCCATTCTTATGAAAGAGGTTTAGCTCATTCTTATGAAAGATGTGCACCTCCATTTTCCAGTTATATATTCATGAACTTGCTATTAACCATTGCTGTTAAAGTTGGCAGATGGCATGGTTGTGCCAAAGTACTGTATCTTCAAGAGCCTTCTGCTTCCTTATCAAATGCAAGAACCAATGCACGTATTGAATATTTTTTCTTTTAAGGGAAGGGGAGGCCGAGCTACCCAGTTTATTGAATATGTAAGAAAAGTACATAGGCAAGAGAGGAATAAGTAACAACCAGTAAGAAAAAGTAGATGAAACAACCTGGCAGATAGTTAGGAGTTAAGATCAGCTTCCTGTTAGACTGGTCTTTGATTCAATTTAGCTTCCTATCAGAATGCTTCCTTCCTTTATTGTAAGGCTCCACCAAAAGAAGAAACAAAAACAATCCTTGAAAGGCAGCATACTATGCCATTAGGATTTCAGCAAAACCAAATGAAAGTACTTCAGTTGAACCACCACCTTGATAATGGCTGAAGCTCGAAACTTAGCAAATGACAGTAAGTAAAGTTTGAAGAATTATAGCTAAAGAAAACAAAATTGCAATTCCTCAGTTATTGAAGATGCACGTATTGAATATAATATAATATATGGAGTACGTTCTTATCTGTATAATATAATATGTTCCTATACATGTCCATGCCATTAGGCTACGATAGCAAAACCATTTCTTTGAACTAGTCCAAATACAAGTTCAATCCTTGCATAAATAGTAGGCAAGAAAAGAGCAACTTGCATTGGGTGTGCACCTATCATTCGGACCCATTTTCAACTACCATCCACTCTGCCTGCCAAACATATTTCTAAGGCTATACGTTGTCCTATCTTACAATCTCTCGGACATGACACTATGCTCAAATAGAGTTTTTTTTTTTTTAATAGGCAGGGGATATGTACCAAAATTGGTTTGTTGAGCTGATGCACGACAAGGCTCATTTTGTATGAGGGCTTAAAAAGTCTTACACCTGGAACTTTTATTGGTGTCGGCCACTGAAATAGAAGAGCATGACGGGAGGCGAATAGGGCAGCAGACTGGGTCGCCTCCTTCGTCGCCCGGCACTCCGGGGAGTTTCTTTGAACATCTATAAGAGATATTTTCTCCTTTTTGTACTATTTACTTTCTCGTGATCTGGCAGGATGTACTCACTTTAAAGCTATATAATTTGCAATTTTGACCAAAAAAAAAAAGAGCATGGCGGTATCCAAAAGTTGTTTCAATGGATTGCTCAATATGGACAACAAGTTAGCTCTTTTTGTTGAGCTAAAATTATATCATTTATTTTTTTTGATTTTTCTCTACTTTTCTATTTTTGTAACTGCTTTTGTTTCTGTCATACTGCCTCATTCTAATTAAATCTTTATTGATTAGATGTTGTAACTCTTTCTTTTCTTCTTCTATAATTACTTTTAGCTTTCAGTAAAAGCTTGGTGGCTGCTTTATCCACCTTTTTTATTATTATAAAAAAAACTTTCCCCTTGCATCTTCCACACCCCACCCCTCAATAGAAAAACACGCAGTGTCTATATATATATATATATATGGAGGAAGTGTATATATATTGGAATGAGTCCCATTCCAAGATAACTATCAAGATTTCATCTGAATCAAGTTTTCATGTTTTAAATTTTGAAGTATAATTCCAAGACAACCATCAAGATTTCATCCGAATCAAGTTTTTATGTTTTAAATTTTGTAAGATATTTTTTTCTAAATATGATGAGAGAAACCTTGGCAAAACCATCACCATCATTTATTATCGTCACCTATCCCCATGCCTCTTTGTGCAAAAATCAATATTTAGGTAATTTCTTTTTATTAATTCATTCATCCGAATTCGTTTAAGGTCTAAATCTTCCTTTAATCTTATTCTTTTTAATAGATTTCAAAGTGGTCTATAATAAAAAAAAAGTTAAAAGTGCATGAACTAAGTTGGATCATTCCCTAACACCAACGGTTGCCCATGCCACGGTTTGCTCAGCAATTACCATACAGCTCACGGGGCCGCCAATTCGAGAACCCACAGCATTTACGTGGGAAAATATTATTGGCATGACACGTGTATGGCTTGTGGCCTGCTTGAGTAGAAATGTTACAGGGCCCACCACATAACCCTAGGCCGCTCACACCAGTCTATAATGTGCACAGCCAGAGAAATCCAAAGAGAGAATACTTTCAAAAAATGGAAAAACAGATACATACCGAGTCCAAAGAATATCATCAGAGTGGTGCGCGGTAAAGAAGGCGATCCAGTCTGCGATCCTATTCACCTTCTGATGGACATGCTCGATCTAGATGGCAGCGCACTCATCCAAAAGTCTTCAAATGTTGGCTAACAACGGATGATCTAGCTCTCCCAATCTCTTCTGCCGAATTTGCTCAATAAGCTCTACTGAGTCATCCTCTAAGATGGCGTTTTCAGCCCTAAACACTCGCTTGCATGGGAGATGCCCATCCATATTGTCATGAGTTTTGCCCCAGGAACGCTACACTTCTTAAAACGGTGGTAGGTGGCGTGGCTGCTATTGGGGAAAGGACGAATCTCCCTTGACACGTTGCAATTGGCTTGGCTTGGTACCGCAATTGGGCCCCGCAGCACTTCTAGTTTCATTCCCGTTACTGACACGTGCAAGTTCATTCTTCGTTTTATTATTTCTCTCTCGTCGCCATTCGTTGGAGTGCTCAAACGGTAGTCCATCGCCCCAGTATTTTAATTTTAAAAAAATATATATTCTGACAAAAAAATATAAAAAACATATATTTTAATTTATTGCTCAGCACTAATCACGTGCATGAGAAACGTGAGCGGCTGCTATGTTGAAATGGGGATCTCTTTTATCGATACACTCTTGATGATAAATGAACTATCTTTTATTTTTTATTGCTTCATGTTTATTTCTCTTCTAACAAAAACAAAAGACAAATAACAAAGTTAAAATAGGTACAAATAAAAAGAATTTATTTACAAAATATTTTTTATTAGTTAACCAGACTTGTCATGGTCAAATCCCTCTATTTAGTTTTTAGCATATTATCAACAAGGTAAGACCTCTATTTCTCTCTCAAAAAAATTATATTCACCTAAATATATTAAAATATTTTTATTAAATTTAATTAAACATTATATAGATAATATATATAAGATTTTTTTACATATGTGCCTTCATAAATATCGAATTTTACATAAATACTCTTTCAAAATTAATATTTACCCTCGTAAAACACTTATTATGCTATTTTATCCTTCTTTTTTATTTTTGTTTTTGCATATATATCCACACCATCGTTAAAAAATAAACAGTTTTAAATTAAAATAATTAAAATATTCATAATAAGTATATGTACAAAACGAAATATTTCTAAGACAATCGCAATATGGACAAAAAAGTAATTTCAAAATTTTTTATTTTTAATTAAAATAAATATAGTTTTTATTAATAGTGTATTGATGTTAGAAAAACCGTTATATTAGGAGCATTTCTATAAAAATAATATTTTATGAAAATATATAAATAATTATAAATTTTAAAAGAGTATTCATGCAAATTTAAATTTTTTAAAAAATATTTATGTAAAAAAACTATATATATATATAACAAATATGTGATGGAATTTGTGGTTCGCCAATTCTTTTTTGTTAATTTGGACCTTGTTCCAAGTGGCAATATCAGTGGCTTAGCAGCCAGTTCCTTGTATGTGTACATCCACTCACGATAACCAAATTTATGGAGTCCATCAGTACCATCCACTCACTGGCCTTCTTCTCAATCAGACCGCACATCATATTTGATCAGGATTATTCCTTTCTTGTGATGGACCATCAATCACACGGTTAGGAAAGATAGATAATGATGTCAATGGCTTGATAATTAAAATATCAGTCTGAGGTCGGTTGGCTCGGGAATTCCAAAGACGGGAAGCTGCGAAAGCAAACACGTCCCTGCGATCAGCCTGCCTTTACGACAAGAATCCCACCCCTTCTCGCCCACCTCAAACGATAAAACCAGAGAAAGAGACCTCTTTTTTTGGATAGATCCCACTATCCAATTCGGCTTATCCCGTCTAACCGGTGTTTCTTCAATCGGTTTTCTCTTCAAAATCCGGTTTTTCTTGGGGAAGTTCGCTATTTAGACGCTGTGTTTTCTTGGATATTTGAGTTATCCCGCGAAAGAATGTTTTTTTGTCCATCTGGTGTTCATTCCATAATCGAGTTTCTACGCTGAAGATTGAGATTTGGTGATTGGGGTTTCTTTATTGGAGTTTTAGACGTATCGATCTGGATTTTTCTCCGTAACTGGGCTTTTAGGACTCAATTTAACTTATTTTTTCTGTGGGAGGTTACATTAGGGTTTTGGAATTTAGGGAAGAATGAGAGGAAAGTTATGGATTTCGGTCTGGGTTCTGTTTCTCTGGGGCTCGTCTTTGGGGAGATTTGTGGTGGAGAAAAATAGCTTGAAGGTGACTTCACCTGAATCGCTGAAAGGTATCTATGAGTGTGCTATCGGGAATTTTGGTGTTCCTCAGTATGGTGGGACGATGGTCGGGATCGTGGTCTATCCGAAGGCGAATAGGAAAGCTTGCCAGAGTTTTGATGATTTTGACATCTCCTTCAAACCTAAGCCTGGAGGGTTCCCCACTTTTCTTCTTGTGGACAGAGGAGGTGAGATTTGATGCTATTTATAATAAATTTGATTGTGTGTGGTTTATTTTGGCTCATCTGACTCCCCACTCAATACGGATTTTCTTGAACTTTTTGTTGTGATGTTTGGCTGCTTAATCTTGAATTGATGAGGAGTTTTTTTTTTTTTTAATGGACTATAACTGTTCAATTTTTTTTTAAGCCTGGGTTTAAATTGTTCCAAAGATTTTTTTTTCTCTTTGCTTTTTTTTTTTTTTTTGTAAAGCTATCTTTGGTTTTGATTTTTCTTTTCACGTACTGCACGCCTTCTTATGAAATTGCTATGCTAATTAAATATTAAAAAACGGGGCTGCTTTATGTTATGCTAGCATCTTTTTAGCTGGATTTCCCATTTGTTAGCTCTGGCTCCTTGGCTTGATTTGTGCTGTTTAAGTACGATACATATTTTTGTCACTTGATGGTTATAGCTGAGTCTGAGAACTAATTCATGAAGTTGCACGTCATGAGATGTGTCCATTCCCAGCATCTTTAACATGATTTGGGGATGTGCATATATGCTTGTGATAGTGTGGATTCTGTCCTCACTCTCATATAGAAGGCAGTCTATAGAACTGATTAAATTTTGGGAGTGAACCATATAGAAAGCTAAGAGGGTGAGCCTCAGCACGATGATAAGGTTGCTCCACTGTGTCCTGTAGGTGACGGATTCAACGCATGAAAACAAGTTCTTGGCATGCGGGGATAAATATGTGTTTAACCCTCTCCAAACCCCACAATGGCAGGAGCCTCATGTACTTGGTTTCCCTTTTTAAGTGTATAGAAAGCTAGATGTCTCTATCTATGTTGAAATGGAAAACCTTTTTACTTCTTTATAGAATAGTGCATATGATTATTTGTAATTGATTAAAGCGGTCCACTCTTATCATGAGACTTACTTCCAAGTATAATTTGATATTCAAGCACATTATGAATGTTAACACTTCCCTTAGCAATTCTATTTAGTTTCAAGTTTTTTTTGTTAAATTTTTTAAAGAAACCTTTATTTTATTTACTTGCTGGTTTGCTTCTTAATGATAATTGCATTTTCTTCCAAACACCGGAAAGCACTCAGTTGTGGTTTACAGTTTGTGTCTAATGATGACAGGCTATTGATATCAGGTCTCTCCAAATATTGATCCTTCCATATGAACTAACATATGTTAGTTCCTTTTCGTTTTGAGCAGATTGCTTCTTTACATCAAAGGCATGGAAGGCACAGAATGCAGGAGCTGCTGCAATCCTTGTTGCTGATGATAAGGTAGAACCTTTAATTACAATGGACACACCTGGAGAAGAAAGCGGTGGGGCGGATTATCTTCAGAACATCACAATTCCTTCAGCGCTTATTAGCAAAAGCTTTGGTGATAACCTAAAGAAAGCACTTGAGAATGGTGATATGGTTAGTGTCAATTTAGATTGGAGAGAGTCTTTACCCCATCCTGATGAGCGTGTGGAGTATGAGTTTTGGACCAATAGTAATGATGAATGTGGCCCCAAATGTGATAGTCAAATTGAATTTGTAAAGAGCTTCAAAGGAGCGGCACAAGTACTGGAGAAAAAGGGCTATACCCAGTTCACTCCACATTACATTACTTGGTACTGTCCTGAAGCTTTTATCCTGAGCAAACAGTGCAAATCGCAGTGCATCAACCATGGCAGATATTGTGCCCCTGATCCAGAACAGGACTTCAGTAGAGGTTATGATGGGAAAGATGTTGTGATCCAAAACTTGCGCCAGGTCTGCGTATTTAAGGTTGCTAATGAAAGTGGGAAGCCTTGGCTATGGTGGGACTATGTGACTGACTTCTCGATCAGGTGCCCAATGAAGAAAAAGAAATACACAAAGGAATGTGCTGAAGAAGTAATCCAATCTCTGGGTAAGTTTGCCAGTTCCGCCTGTTATTTATGCTGTTTAGTAGGTTGCTTTACTGATTGGCAAAAGCAGATCTGTGCTATTGAAGCAGGGCCTCATGATGTTTGATGGTTTTTATAGGCATTGATCTCAAGAAGATAAATAAATGTATTGGAGATCCTGATGCAGACGAACAAAATCCAGTGCTTAAAGCTGAACAAGATGCCCAGGTAACACTGACATTCTTGTACAAGGTCATAATATCTTAATCATGTCCATGGCATTATTTATCCTCCTGTTCTGTTACTTATATCTTGCAATTTCTAAACCTAGATTGGGAAAGATTCTCGTGGGGATGTCACCATATTACCAACTCTTGTCATTAACAATAGACAATACAGAGGTGTGTTTTTCAAACAATTATGATGTGCACAGGCTGGTTCAGTAAGACTTTGTTGAGCATTTCTTTAAATCACTTTGTTTTTAGGTAAGCTGGACAAGGGTGCCGTGCTTAAAGCAATCTGTGCAGGTTTTCAGGAGACCACTGAGCCAGCTGTTTGTTTGAGTGAAGGTTGCTAGGATTTCTTTAAGTTCCTTATATTTGTATCTCATCTTACGCTGCTAATCTCATGATATAATTATAGAAGATGAATTGGTATTTTTTTAATTTGATGTTAATTTTGCAGATATAGAAACAAATGAGTGCTTGGAAAACAATGGTGGATGCTGGGAAGATAAGGCTGCAAATATCACTGCTTGCAGGGTATATGTTTTTGTTATGCATCATTTATCATCCCTTAATGTATTAAATCCGTGTTTTTGTGCCGTAATGTTGCATCAAATTTTTCCTAATACAGGATACTTTTCGTGGAAGAGTATGTCAGTGCCCTATTGTGCAAGGTGTAAAGTTTGTTGGTGATGGATACACCCACTGTAAAGGTATATCATTGATCAAACATTAAAAGGGGCTGCACTTGCATATTTATCTATTGTTTATAATGTTAAGTTCTGCTAGGTATTGGACCAATCAGGTATCTGCTCTATGATATCCTTCTGCTCTTGAGTATTTTACCATACACAAATTGACCTGTATCATGCTTTTGAAGCATGGTTGCTCCATATATCTCCAATTCAAGTAGCAGAATGATGCTGCTAATCCCATAGCACCTAAACTTCATTTTCTCAAACAATTATTGGACTATCCTGTTTTTCCATAGTTGTGTTGTATTGAGTTCCAATACTGACGCGAGCATCATGGTGACAATCAAAAACTGCCGTAGACATTGTCGTTACTCTAAATGCTAGGTCTTACTTTTTTCCACCTAAGGTGTCTGATAATAACTGCATAACATCCGTTTCAACTCCAACTCCTAACTTAAGCCCGACGTGTGACTGGTAGCCTTATATTATTATTCCTATCCCTTAAAATAAGGAAGCTAGCTCTTACACTCTTTTATTCTCACTCATGGCATATGCATATTCAGAGTTTATACAAACTCAGGTCATAGACTAGACATAAATGTATCACGCAGAATCTTTCACGTCTCTAAGTTCTTGCCATTGAGATATCAAGGCTGACACAGGTCGTACTTGTTCAATGAGTGCCAGTTCCAGAAAACAAAAGAAGGCGATTAAATATTCCGAGAGAGAAAAAAAATTTGTACTGAACCAAATGTAATTTATGAGTATGTTCATTTGTCCGAGACCTAAACATTCATGCACCACCATGGTCATGTTTTGAACTTGCCATCACATCCTAAGAGCTTAAATGCAGAAACCTATTTAAAGTACATGACATGCATCATTCTAAAACAGTATCATTACTTATAAACACTGGAAACCTCATATTTCTATTTGTTTGTTCCGTATGTAATTGAATTATTGTAAGTTGTTGTTGTTGTACATGAATGATCGATACTCCCCGGTAGCAGAAGAGTAATATTTTTCTGTTTTCATCAGACTAACAATTTATGATCTAAATCAATTATAATGGAGACCATGCAAGAAGCTCATCTTAAAAAGGAAAACCATGCTACTGGCTTCCATATGTCAGATGCGATGACCTGCACATGATAAACTGTGTCTGTGAGAAGCCAGAGGTAAAATATTAGTCCTTTTTATCTGGATCTCCCATTAGTGATCTGAGGAATATATTACGTACAGCTGGTAAAATATTTTTGTGAGATTGATCATCAACTGCCTCTTGGCAGGGATCAGTTGCAGTGTTCTTATTGCTGTTGATGAACATTTAGATGTAGCTAGAATTCTGATTTTACCAAACCAAACCTGCAAGCCTTAACACATCAATAGCGGCTGGCATTGTAGATGAACACATCATACATCAAAGTTTGAGAACATTCTGCAACTAGCTCTCAATCTGAGAGCATTCCTCAGCCGAAACATTGTCTCTCCTTCATACAAAGTAGCTGATTTGTTTGCAATGAGGGTGCTTTCACGGGCACATCTTAATATTCAAATTGCTCATTTTTTTGTGGTAGATATATTTGAATTACTCTTGAATGAGGCAATTTCAATGCATGTCCAAATTTGCGGCCTTTTATTTTTGTTAGGGTGGTTGCTTTCCATAAATATCCCAAAGGTGCCCGGGAATAGCAAAATATCGCTTGAATTTTGCTTCCTTTTCATATCTTATCTCTTATAATCTCTCTCTCTTACTCTTGCTGTCAATATAGTTGTGTACTTTAGAAGCAAAATCACCATATACAACCATCAGTTTTGTAGAGATGAATTTTTTGTACTTCAGCTTCAGGATCTGGACGGTGTGAAATCGACAATGGAGGCTGTTGGAAGAAAACCAAAGATGGCAAGACATACTCTGCCTGTGTAGTAAGTATTTCCATGGAAGGTTCTTTTTTTAAAGTTTTTCTGGGCTGTTCCTTCAGTTGGAGTATAAGAATTGTATTATGGACAGGATGATGGATGCAAATGCCCACCGGGCTTCAAGGGTGACGGGGTCAACACTTGTGAAGGTATTTTCTTCCATCAATTCCCTTATATTTTTGGACAACTTCACTAAGATTCATTTGTTTAGCTAGCTTTTGAACTTCACGTAGTTCTGGGTCACAGCTATTTGGATGCAAGGTTATGCTTCCATGTATATAAATCCAATCATGTTCAATCTGGCCTTCTGGTTCAGTTTGCAATGCCGAAAAGATCTCAGGGACGCCCCAGAAATAGCATTTGTGCGTTTGAGTTGTCGATTTTATTATGCATTTCTGATCGTATTTTGTTTCAGATATTGATGAATGCAAAGAAAAGATTGCTTGTCAATGTTCGGCATGCAAATGCAAGAACACATGGGGAAGTTATGACTGCAGCTGTAGTGGTGATCGGTTGTACATCAAAGAGCATGACACATGCATAAGTGCGTATCTTTGTATATCTCATATCTTATATGCTTCATGTCTATAGAATCTTTCTTTTTTCTTCTTTTTTATGTTAGTGAAAAAATAAAGTAATGAGAAATGTGTGCAAAAACTTCCTCAACAAGAAACTACTCTTGAACATCAAGGTGCAGCAAGGTCTCAAAATTTTACGTTAATGTGTTGCTAGAATTGCATGAAAATGAAGTTGGGGTCAAAAGGGACTAATTGACATTCATGGTCTTAAGCTTCTAATATTGTCATCTCAGTTGTGTTCCTACACCCGTTTGTAGATATGATGGATTATTGGAAGGATTTTAAACTGCAAAATCTTATGTTGGAGTTTGCCTTCCCTGATAGGTTTTCACAGTTTTACTGTTTTTATCCTAGTTTGACTTACACAGTTGTACTTGTGTTGTTGCATGTGGAAATGTTGTCCAGGTAAAGAGGGAACCACAGAGGTTGGCTGGAGCTTTTTGTGGGTCATTTTCTTTGGTCTGGCAGTAGCTGGAATGGGAGCCTATGCAGTCTACAAATACAGAATCCGGGTAATGCCTTGCTCAATAACCTTATCAAGTTTCCTCAGTTTTATTAATCATTTTATACATTTATATCATACACTGATGCTTAATGTTTTGAAGTTTTGAATATGCTTGCATTTAATAAATTCCTGATCTTTTCTGTAGTAGTTTTTAATGGAAAAGAATCAAATATGTGAAATCTATTATATTTTTGTGCTTTTATTCTTTACAATGTCTGTAGTATGTACATTAATCTATTATGCAATCCAAAGCTGCTTACTGTATGCATGCATAAATAAGACTCGGTACAGATTCAGATTTTGGCTTTCATTTATTGAGTAAATATTCTAGTTCAGCAACTGATTTTAGTTCCTCACTTCTTGTTCAGAGCTACATGGATTCAGAGATACGTGCCATCATGGCTCAGTACATGCCATTGGACAATCAAGGGGAGGCCTCCAATCATATTCTTCATGGGGACATCTGAGTTGCGACAGCTTCTTGTGAGAAGCAGGAAAAGGAGAGAAAACAAATGCTTGCCTGTCCCCCCAGGTGCTCGTTTAATTGGATTATGTTTGTACTAACGGGGCTAGGTTTCCTTCAGGTTGGTATTGTTGCTACTCCCTTGATTATGGGGATTCTAGGCAGATCCCGTGTAAATTTGAAGTCCATTTACGCCACCATTTTAATCTTTAAACTGATAGTTTGGGCCTGTAATGCTCTCTTGCTGTTGTAACTTTTGCTTTTACACCACAGATCTACGTGATGAATAATGTGAATCTCCCCCACATTAGATTGTTAGACCAAACAAATTTGAATCTTATGACGTTACCAGTGGGTGTTATGGTTTTTTCAGGTGAATTTGTTGCCCGTTGCTGGAGTGGAAACAATTTTCTGAACTGATCCCGAGGAACTTAAATCTCCTAAAATGTGACCACAGGCTCGACAGTGTTAACCCTCTGTGTCGAGGTTGTGCTTCACTGGCGCCTTTTAGCGTGGGGTACCCAGTGTTAACCCTTTATGTCTAAAAGTTTTCCTTTCGTTAATTGGCTTGATTGCATTAGAGATTGAGCGTTTTTTGGTTAGCCAGGTCGACCATGTTTTCTGTTAATTTTTTTTGAGCTAGGTTGACGCCAGGTTGCTGTAGTGATGTCTCTGTAACGGGCTTGAATGAGTCGAGCCTGACGAACTTTTGAAGTCAGAAAAAGTGGTAGGGGCTAGAATAGTTCAGCCGGACTTGAGAGTAAAGCGCGTTCATCAGTAATCTCAACTCCAGCTGCTTTAATGAATTCAAAATGATTAAGCTGGATTAGGTTGAACCTGAGCAGCCCAAGGTCAGCTTGTTGCCCAGATGCTGTGCTGGAAAAGGCTTTGATCAAGTTGGGAAAAAAATCAAACGCATATTTCTCGGGACTCTGCTTAGGGATTAGCCCTAGCAATATTAGGGTGGCAATTGTGTCAGGTTGGATCACATATAGATGAGGTTAAAAATAAGTTAGATCAGAAAATTTCAAATCTGAATCTGATTAGGATTTGAAATCTGAATTAAGCAATGTGATTTGATTTGCTTAACCTGTTCAATAAATAATAGGTCATACTGAGGCAGGTTCTCGTGTCCCTGTAACATTTAGCTCTGCATGCCTCTCCAGAAAAATAGACACTCCATTTTGGGAGCCTTAAGAACTCGGTGGCGAGCCAGGAAACAAAATGGACTAACTTGAAGTATATTCTTGCTTCCAGGTCCTCTAGTCCCAACCTGCAGCATGCTTGTCAAATTGCTCACAAGCTTGCACCATGCTGAAACTATTCACGTCACTCGGAACTAATTTCCACTTGACTTGCTTTTCTATACTCAAGCACCCAATCCCAGATCGAAAAATGCTAAACAAAGACTTACAACCTTGTTGTATCAAAAAAAAGACTCATAACCCTATTTTTTTTTCCTTAAAAAATGATGCTCAATTAAGGATGCTCGTCCTCGGATGTTGGTTGGGAAGGAAGTTTGTCATCAGTTACTCATTAGAAATGGACGCTCATGGTGAGGTGGTAAAGCGAGAAAAAAACCATAGCCACTCAATTTCGAAGAAAAGAAAACTCTTAAAGACGTAAGATTTTGAAGAGATCGAGAAACCAAAGAAGTAAAAAAGAAATCTTATTTTCTTATGAGAGTAATTTTGACTTTTTATAATAGATAAATAGTTTCACTAATGTTTTCAATTTAATAACATTTTATTAAGCTATACGCTTAAATATTAGATAAAAATAAACTTTAAGGAATAAGCGTAAATTTTGCATACTATTATGTGTCAATATAATTTATCCCTAATATCAAAAAAAAATTTACAATTTATTTTTAAATTTAATTTTACTAATATTCGGAGCGCAATCATCTTGCCGCACAAATTCATGACTGCCAACTCGAACCACTATAAAACCAGTCTCACAAAATCTGTCCCAGATATGAGTTCACCCATCATTTTCCATGCATCAATATTGACCCCTTATTATGGTAATAAATTTCCTTTCTTTTAGATGTATATTTTAATAAATATCTGATATTGAGTAAATATCCTCACAAATTCACTATTTATATATATACACCCTTATTAATTATTCTTTTTACATATATACTCTTATAAATATATAAAATTACATATATATCCTTACAAATTTATTACATGCATACATAGCTTTATAAATTATTTATTTTCGCGTATATATCCTTAAAAATTACTTTTTACATATATACTTTTAACTTAATGAAGGTAGACATGCTTAAAAAAAAAATTATAAGGACATATGCACAAATAATAAATTTATGGAAGCATATATACTAAAAAAGAAATAATGGATAAGGATATAATGCAAACAGCTAATTCACAAAAATATAGATACAATTTCATATATTTATAATAGTATAAATATAAAAAATAATTTATAAAATATATATGTAAATAATAAATTTATGTAAGTATCCAACTAATTTTAAATATTTACAAGAATATACATAAAAAAATTCTAAACTTTCCATCTAGAAGATAGACCTAGGAGTGACACTCTTATGATGTTTGCGATATTATTAATGGGTCATCCGAACATTACCGGCTGCCAGCGGCGATGGAGATTGCTAGCAATTGGCAAGATTTGAATACATGTGAAGAGAGTTATAGGAATAGCTTCCAAAGTTCAGTTTTATCTTCCCCATAGAAGCAACCTGCTTCGCATTTGTCAAAATAATAAGGCAACCCAATCATATTTCCCAAGAAAAACATTCCAGAAATGGGGCTCTCGAGTCCTGATAACAAAAAGATTGAGAATACGGACACATGATAGACCATACAATAATAAATGAGAATTTAGACACACAATAAGTACTATATCAGCCATTTCTAGTGGAATCTCTAGAACTACTAGAATTACATTACGCACCAAGAAGAAAAGGAGAAAAATCCTTTTCAATTCAAGTAAATCCTCTCACAGCACATTCTACAGACCACCAAAATCCAGCTTCTTCTGCTGACCGGTGAAAGCATCAACAAATTAGAACCATTGTGAAGAGTGAGGACAAAGGATGGTGAGAACAGTACTCACTCTGCTGCTGAACTCTGAAAAGTTCATTTATTCCTGATGCAACACGAGCATAGAACAGTGAGGGACAGAAATCAGCTACGAGCTGTTAAATAGAACAAGTTGAAACGACTCCAATATTGCAGAAAATCCCAAGGTTTTGATGTGATAACTAACCTCGACCAGACCATTAATTCTCTGAGGTCTGTTCCACGGCTGGACCTTTATTGCGAGTGTCCCTTAAGATCAAGTAAACATAGAAAGCTACCACTCCTCCACTGCACTCCATAAGCTTAATAGTCAGAGCACAAATTAAGATAGTGAAGCAGAATCAATAAAAAGTGGACAAAAGAAAGATTATCAGGAACTGTGCACAGAAAGCATAGGTTATTGGGGAATAAATGACTTGAGGCTTGGTCTTGCAAGAAAAATGCAAATTTAGCATAATGAAAATACTGCTAAAATTTTCATGGAAGTATGTGAAAACTTCACAGGAACTTCTTATGATATTTTTTGATGAGCTATACAATGCATTATTTGAATCAGTAAGAAGAAAACATGGGTCTTTGCAGGGTTCGTCCTCATTCACAGGACCAAAAAGAAAGGAAAGGGAAAAATTGCTCTTTTTCAAGCTTGAAAGATCTTAAACCTGCTGCTGCAGTCGACCATAATATCCAATGGTATTGTTAGAGTTAAATTACAATTAAAATTTATCTATTAACTAGACAAAGACGAGTGGCATACACATGTTTGGCACAATGCCTGTCACATAGCATGCTAGGATGCTTTGTTATAATCACTATGCTTGCTAGAATGCATCTGACTCATCCAGCTCTCATTATGGTTGACACACACCACAAGACTATGAAAGCAGGAAAAAATTGAAAGGGAAAAGGCACAAAAGACATATGAGGTGATGTTCCTGCTCCCTGTAATACAGACTCATATTGGGAGCCACCACGGAGGTAAAAAGTGAGATCATGTCATATCTTATTAGATATAATAAACTTATAAATAAAAACATAAGAATGCATGATCATATTCACTGTGATTCGCAATAGCTTGATACATGATGCCTAAACCTTGAACGGGAATGTAGGTGGTGTTCCAAGTGCAAAGACTATTGGCTTAATTCATTCAATAGTTGGCCCAAAAGAACTTACTTTTCTAAATATTGAAAAACCTGCAAGGTTCGAATGTACCAAATTAAAATCTAGAAGAGGTACACTTAACCTCAAATTCATACAAAAGGTTAGCTGACCCTACTTCCGTAATTGATAAGCAATGAACAAAGTAATTTATTTGACAGAAGCAGGATCATATATTCACAGCATCTTGTTTATCAACTATAACAGGGGATGTAGTGAAAACATAGGTGGATTCCAGGCACCTAAGAGTGTTAGTCTGTACCATCAATTCAAACATCAAAATTTCCTAATCCGTCATAAAAGTTCCGTGCCATCAATTCAAACATCAAAATTTCCTAAATCCATCATAAAAGTTGGAAGATGCCCCTTCTTTTGTCAGATTAAACAAGTGCATAGCAGCAACTAGCATAACTAACTATAAAGTTCTTCAATACTAACCTGATGATGACCACTAAAAGAGTTAAAAAAGATCGCATCTGCAAGATAAGAAATAAATCATCATAATCAAGCTTATTTTCTGTTTTGTTTCAAACAAAACTACATAATCTACATATACTTAAATCCATTGCAAGGTTTAAAACTAGAAAAAACTTTCACCTGACAGAAACACCACAACTCCCTTATGCTGATAATCGATGCAATTGCTGCACCACCAACGTTTAAGTCAATAAACATGATTCTAAAAGCTGCTATTGTACACAATACAGAAGGAATTGATAACGAGTAAAATATTTCTTTTACATAGAAATTTCAACTTGAGATGTGATTGAAGATATCATCTGAAATGTCAGAAATAATAAAGAACAATACAACACATTAATAGTTAAAGTTCCAAATTTTGGAACAGTATGATAAAATAGATGGACCATTTCTTTCTGCAACCATGTCCTATCTTTTTACATATAGCTTGAAATTATTTTCTGTTGATCAATGCTATTTCATGATACAGGTCTACAGCAAATCTATCAACCAAATCCTTCTTGTATAATGTATGAAGCAACTGTTATAAGACTTGTATTTTGGACAAGAAGAAATGATCTTAAACTGAAATATACTTATAAAGGGTGATGACGTCTTAAGGTTGAAAAGCGATCACCTATTTTGAGCCACACTCTTTTGGGCAGTAAGTTTTTATACTACTTCCTGTCTATGAAGCTATGAGGTCAGGTTTAATTTCTTGCTCGTATGTTGGTAAGTATAGAAACAGCTAGCAATACTGGTGCTATGCACATATGAGGCACATGCATATGCATTATTTCTGTATGTATGAGGGTGCATCTTGTATGTGTGGTTTCTCAAACTTAAGCATACACCGGACCACTTTCCCCTACTATATGCACTTTGTTCCCCCAATCTCTACACCTAAAGCAACAAGATTGTCAGCCTGCCCACACAAAAGGCTTAAATTTGGGAACTTTTAAGCTGATTAGCCGCAACTTAGAAGCTATGAGAAATATTAGGAGCATGCTCATGATCTCTATGGTACACATGAATCTACTGTCAAAATCAGCAACTTTTAAGATCAACTGACTGCTCTGAAACATGAAGGCATTCAGGTCATTTCAGTACTGAATCATGTAAAAGGTTTTACATGTTGTTTTATGATGTGGAACTTAAGGACATTTCACCATCGCAATATGACATTTTAACATATCAATGTCATAAATAATCTTACAGTCTTAAACACCTGTTCTAAAACAGCACAAGAATATCGCCCAATACATCTATCGGATCTTCAATCAGGGAGAGCGATCCTCAAATTAAAAGAAAGGCTAAACATCCGCAAACAAAAATCCCCACTAAACCACCTCCTCAGTGAGGGGATGGTCATTTTCCTAATTATTGAAGGATTCACCAGGCTATTCGAATCCCTCCCACTTCCTCATGTGATTTTTTCCTCAGACTTCATGTATATCAGGTGCTACAAGATGAAAAGAATTCACTAGAGCATTTCTCATTTTCTTTACCAACAACAATTTTGAAGCCTCAGACACAAACTAGTCTTCATCGCAATCATAATGGGGGAACCATCTGCCAGAGCCATTCTCAAAAATTCAAAACATCATGTTGTACATGTTCTTTCTCTTTTAAAGTTCTCAAAGTTAAACCTCAAGCTACTGGGACCCACTTAACTGGGCATACCACATGAAACTTTGCATTTGCACCTACCCGAGCAGTTTCACCTGATCCACAAACCAAAATCCATGCTAGACCCATGATTGCCTGCACTTTATGGTTAGTTGTAATGCAAGACAACATCTCCCACATTCACAGTGAGAGTCATTTTGACTGATAGGCTTAGCTGATATGAGACATCCTGATCAAGTGTCTCAGGCTGGTATGCGTATGTCTGCTTCCTCTAATTAGGAATTCAGAAATATATTCTCTTCTTTAACAAGCCCTTCCCAACCCCCGCAAAGTTCCTTTTTTTATTATTTTTGAGAAGATTTGTGTTACCAATACGGATATGTTGCCTTAACACGTGGTCACACCCTAAAAATCTTATAAAGATATTTTTATTTACAAATGTATGTCTGGCGGAAAGTGAGAAACTTCTTGTGCTTGCCATCCATTAGTCACTCTTGCTAAAAGTTTCAGGTTATACCTAAATCATCTATAAAATACATACAAAATCCTAAGTCACATAATCTCATTCTTTAAACAAGTTCTATAACTTTTTCTTTATAATTTCCTATAAGGCATATTTGCGTCATTCATGACTAAATCAACAAACCAATATATTCCTACCTCAATAAGTGACTTCCTTGTTTAGTCATTTATTAATTGGATGCTTCCAATCACTACAGTTAAAGGATAAAAGACACAATTTTGGCCGTGATGATGCACTGCCAGCAAACATGCATTGATATAGTATTTTAAAAAAATAACTTTTCTCTATTTAAGCATATAAAATATCAAATCAATAATAATTTTAGAAAAATGATATAGAGTGGTATATATGGCGCGTGGCACATCTCGTTTAAAATTGTATGAAAATGAAATATCATATAAGCAGGGAATGAATAGATAGCACGACCCTGCTCCCAAACAGCAGTAGCACCAAATGGATCGTTTTCTACGAAGCCCAGTCACTTTTGTAAAAGTTATTGCACATTCATATTATTACATGTAAATTATTGTGGGAGGTGTTCATGATGCATTACATGCAGCAAGGGGTCTTGTGGAGCTATTCTGGATGGGCCTAGTGCTTGTAAATTGTAGGACCATGTGCCTAGAGAAGTTCATCAGGCTTTTGTATCTCAGCATCTTGCCTTTTAAGTCTCAATTACCATTTAATAGTATCAGCAGCAGCAGTGATAATAGTAATGAATGGACTTACCAGCTTGTCCTGTCAAATTTAATGCAGATGGTTGTCCACGCTTCCATGATCTCAAACTTGAGACACTTAGAGCCAAAAGTGCAGCACCAAGAATGATACCAAACCGAATAGCAGGAATGCTTCCAGTCAACATGAAAAGAAGAAAGCCTCCAATGGAAAGAGAAGTTCCTGCATAATTGTGTGTAAGATTAACCATTACTTATGTGGACGGTGACAAAACCATATAAGCAGTCATGGGTTAATGTAAAAAAGAAAGATGTGATCCTGAATAATGCTTTCAATAAAAAGGAATGCATGTTATACTACCATAAGGAATGCCAATATGGTAATCTCGGACTTCAGATATTTTCTTCAATTCACTATATGATGTGAAAGTTTCCAGAATATCCTTGACTGAATCAGGATAATTCTTTGCTGTTGTATTAAGATATTCTTTTCCTTCTTCACCGAGTTCTTTTGCTATTACACTCAAATCATTCTGTGCTTTCCCTGCCTGAATCTTTAGCTTCTCAGATGCCTCCAGCAATATCTCCGCCGCTTTCTTCGAGTACACTTCATATGCTTCTTGGGACATGTCTTTCACTTTCATGGCTTCTGCTTTAACATATTCTAGTGACTGTTTCAATGCTTCCTGTGAATCGTCTGCTTTTATTTCAACATTATCTGTCTCCTTCTCCACTTCAATTTCTGACTGTTTCTGAATGAATAAATATGGTACAATAGTTAAAGAGTATAAGATCCACTTAACACATCAAGAGACAAAGGTCAATTCAATCGATAGTAAACATAGCATTGTTTCAATGATGACACAGCACTCCCTTTACATGAAATTGTCACAGGGAGGACAATGGCAAAATTCATTCAAAATAAACTTCTCGTACATGGCACTTGTTAATTTCAAGTGGCATATATTAACAAAGAATATCATTTATCACATGATTTATATGCAAAAAGAAAAAAGTTCCGATTAGCATTCCTTCTTTTCCTACAATGAAAAAGCCACTGCATTCCAGGCAAATGTTGCAACTCATTTTCAAAGTTCCCACTCTCATAGAATGATTGCGCCTGCCCGCTCAGTCCACCTAGCTCATGTGATCTACTGCCCGTGCCAATCACTAATGATTGGCACCAATTGTACAGCTTCTCGAGCTTTCTCCAAGACCACTGCCAATGATTCTACACAATCAACTCCATCTTATGTCATAAATCAAATTCTGCTACATTTCCTGGTTCAAAATCCCATAAAGTCGAAGTAACTTCTTGAAAATTTAATCTTTTTAATACTCATTCTACCTCATGAGAAAGCAGTTTCTTATTATAAGTTTCGATCAAAACCCTAATAAAACGGGAATAGAAAAGAGGACTATTTTCGTAACCCCAAAAGTCGAAGAACAGTAGAACGGAGAACAGTATCGAATATAACAACGGAGAGCGCCCATAAAAACAGTGGAAATCTTTCAAAAGAATCGATACCAAACCCACCGATTGGACAAAAATAAAGCAAGAAAAGCAGGATCAAAGAGGAGAAAGCGAGCTCCAGAAACAGCGAGGGAGATCTCTCAAGAACGGCTCACCGATTCCTCATTCGAAGCCGCGAAGGGGACGGGCCTCAAGACCCGTCGTTCCACCTCGATGAGACGAAACCCGGGGCTTCTCTTCGAGAGGGAGGATTGAGCCAGATCCAAGCCGCAGGAAGGAACGGCTTCGAGCTGCAAGAAGGAAGGGAAAGAAAGGCGGCAGAAAGCCTGCGGCACCCTGCTGCGACAGCGATAGGGGCTAGGGTTAGGGTTTCGGAGGGTGGAAAAGCTCTGAAGGGAGGCAGCCATGGCGGAATGCGACGAGGACGAGAGAGCGAGAGCCGAGCTTCGGAAAGGAAATGGCGGAGAGCCTGAAGAATTGGGGATTTAAGAAGGTTTACTGGGTTTTTTATACACGTAAGCAGGCCTTGTATGCGCACGGCGAGCGGCCACCAAGTTAAAGTGTAAATTTGCTAAACCAAACATATTGGGAGATAGCCACGTGTCCAAAGTTCTCGGAGACCCGAGGGAGAGCTGCCTAATTTGCTGTTACGGGACACGTAGGAGCACGGATGATGGGTCGTGGAGGAGCGAGGGAGCGGCGAGACGACTCGCAGGGACACGACTCGCGTATCAAGGGAAAGGGTGTGCGAGGACTTATTTTGAACACTTGCACAGAAATCCAAATGATGTCCCAACTAATTATTTTGGATAGGATTTTTTTTTTGATAGTCTATTTTAGAAATTTTTTTAATTATTAGAATAATATTTTAAATTATACATCTAGTCGTAATCTACTGGCCACAAGCCAATCACAATGTTTATAATTAATTTGATTAGAGTTGAACCATCAACTGAGGTTGATCTCAGGATTTGATTGCAAGATAGGGGAAATTCCATCATGCACTTAGCTTCGCATTTATTATTTTGCACTAAAAAAATATGAGATACTGCAATGTGGGGTCGGTGTCATGCTCCCACTCTGTTTAACATGGGATCCTCATCCATCTCAAAAGCCTCTCATTTCGAGGGGGCGAGCTTAGACTCAGCATGACATTGTACACCAGAAACATTGTTGATCAATATATTATTTCCAGTTCTCAACATAACTATAGCAGTCCATCCACATGCCTTGGAACAACCAAATTTAAATTCTCCCCATAAGAACCCATCCATCTATATTCAGCAGCTTCAGCATTTGCTTAACAGCAACACAGTATCACAGACTCCACTGTTTTTTATTTTCCAACAGCGGGATGCCTTGAAGGCAAAGGTGGACAACCCACCGAGGACAAGAGAAGAATAGATGCTTCCTAGCCTTCCTCATGGCCATACCTATCTCCGGAGTAGAGCAAAGCACATGTGCTTATAAGCAGGAGGTACGAAAGAAATAAAGAAAGAAAAAACCCTCCTTCTCATGCAGCAAAACAATTGCAGCTTTAAAAATCGCCAATAATGGGTCACCCACCATCTAGGAAAGTGCACTAAGAATGCTGCATAAAATATATATAGAGAATGTTCCCCACCAGAATCACTGCTAGTTCCCAACTGCATGGAAGTTCTTGTGCCGTTCTCTTTTCAACGCCAAAGGGAATGTCCGTGACAAATGCAACAAAGCAGTTCCTCGTACAATGAAGATAACTAACAATGACAGTTTTCTAGTATCAAGATTTATAATATAATTCAGATATCTTACAATCAATCGGTACGCTTCCATTTTGAGATGCATGCTTTAGAGACATCACATCTTTTGTGGATAACAAGAGATGTGACCTACAAATCAGCCAGATATAAAGGCACTCAAGGATTGACACCTTCCCGCAATGTTTTGGCACTTGAGGGCAACATCATAAAGCAAGAGAAAACATTTATGGGTACAATGATACGTAAAATGCTGTTGACAATAAGGATGAGCCGCTCACTTGATGCTTGCATTGGAAATGGACGATGCGCATGGGCCAGCAGATGTCATAAATGGTGTTCCCTTGTATGTTGCCACACCTTTGTCATCGGTATATAGATGCTGAATTCACCAATGAAAATTAGAAAAATCAATTATTTAGAGTGCACATGTAATCCTCAAACCGAGTCGCATATGACCAATTAGTTTTAGCATTGATGCATGTTCCTTCCTGATGCTAAGAACAACGATAACATAAAGAAAATAGCTAAAATGAATAATTCTGATAGAAAGCTTGGATGAGAGCATTAGCACAACATTGACAGGAAATGCATCACAGAAATATAAGTCAGCCAAGGCCACAAAAGACCAGTAAATTAGCAACACAAAGGCTATAATATGAACTTGTGTTGGCTGATTGGTGCTGCACTCACAATAACCAATAAATACAGGGAATGAACTGGTTTAGGTAGTCTGACAAAAGCGCAAAAATTTCAAATCCAAAAGAAATTCGTAAATAAAAAGAAATGCATAATCACACAAGTTGTGATAAATTTTTTTTGTAAAAAAAAGAGGCAGTTATTGTCTAACAACTAGATATAGACAGCATTGAAGGAAAATGATTTGCAAGTTCAGTTTCCATATTGTATCATCAAACAAGGCCTTTGCAGCCTCCATCATACAAAAATGACAGAGCAATGCAAGACCACAAGTTGCATTTATCTCCATCTGATCTCCTACTCCACCAATGGAAATTCTGAACATCGAGGGACATATTTCATCCCAAATGTGGACTACTTAGGCACTAAATTCAGTCACACCACAAGATTAGTCAGATATGTGATGGGCATATCATATTGAGGAAAGTCAATGGATGTATCATTGCTCAATGGTAAATGATCTTTGTAAATGAATCAGATAGAAAAAAAGTGCAGCAGGAAATAAAGCATACCGGTGTGATCTTCTCCAACTGTTTTTTCTTTGGATTTAGGATATCTTCTGGCTTTCCCTCATACCTGCCACATTCACAAGGGGCAAGTACAAAAAGGAATAGATATTAACTCATCCCAATTAATAGCAATGAAATGTTGATAAAAATTATTTATATTCAATTTCCAACAAAACTAAGGGCATGATTAACGATGCTACTACGAAAACAAAAAGGGCTAAATCTGATACCTTGCCATGTCAGTGTCCCATCATGAAGACATTTTAAAATAAGATAATTAGGACATTGATTACTTAGGCCATATTTGCCTTAGAAACTAAATCATATGCAATTGCCTAAAAGTATTTTTATATATTCCTTCAATGATTTCATTTTTTTTAAAAAAATAAACTAATAAATAATTTAAACTGCCCTTAGCCCTACCTTTTTAACTGTCCAGACTAGATTCAACAGGCCCTATTGTAAGAGTCGTCTAAAAGGCACATATCTAGAATCATGGATGCACTGTCAGAACTCCTATAACCTTATCCCTCCAGGAGCCCATATTATTGGTATCCAAGGCATTTTTTCTGTTCATATCACTATGTGTTTCTTATGGATCACAATTTTTATCCAAGTAACATCCATAGCTGCATTTTGAGAGCAGATATAAATATGATTATGCAGACATCTGATCCAAATCCTCTATTTACACGCCAAAGATAAAGTGATAACTGATTGCTATATATTATGACATTGACATCCCCTTAGTGTAATCTGGTATTAGACCTTGAGTATAGTACTTGGTTTGCAAAAGTTAACAATACTATAGCCACAGACCAAATCCCAACTTGGCCATTAAATAAGAGAAGATCAACAAGCATAGCAGAGATATTTGCCATATTACTAAAGGAAAAAAAATGAAAAACAGAGTTCTGGAAAAATATTAAAATGCACATGAAAACACCTCAATTCTGTCTGCACAAAACAAGACATATTGTATTAGTTGACACTTATTCAACAACACATACACTCATATGCACATGTGCAAAATGTGTTCGATATATAACTCATAGTAACTGATTTTAAATACAAAATAGACTTCACATATAAATTAATTTTGGTAACCATTTTGTTACTTAGCACACCAGCTATAAAAGCAGCAAAATTTAAAACAATATTTTTTGCGCACAGGCTGAAACTACATGACTTTAGCGGTTTTGTTACATAAGAATACTAGGTTAAATGTTGTGATATTGCGCACTTACCCTGAAAATGAAACACATTCTCCAAGTTTGGCTCCTTCTGGAGGAATCAAAGGCTCCACAACTGTATGATCTTGATTAGAAGCACATAAAACCTGTAAAATGTGGACTCAAATACTAAACAAGATTTTCTTTTTTTTCTCCACAAATAATAGAGAACAAAAGGACTTGCGAACAAAGACTGATGCTTAAAAAGAAGACAAGCTCACAGGGGGCAAAAGCCAACTCATGGAGTTTATAGTTAAATTTACATGCTCCTAACTGGACGCTGCACCTCCAAAAAGCAAAAAGCAAAAAGCCAGAGAATGCAGCATCAAATAAAACTGCAGCATCGAACAGGATACCACTGCTCCAGTGATATTACATTACACAAGTGCAAAAGCTGTTAAAGCCTTTAAGACTTGACTCCCTCACAGTGTATGGAATAATTATCATAGCAGTTCCAGTGGCAGTAGTGAGGCTTCCGTTAAGACAACTTAAGCTTGCTTTTCAATTTGTTTAGTTGGCTACTTAAGTAGACTTTGCATGAACTCCAAAAGGTAGAGAAGGCCACAATGCACATTATGAAAGAAAAGAAAAAATAAGCTGGTTGTTGTATCACTTATATACACAACAAAATTACGAGACATGCTTCTTTTGCATCGCTTTGTAAATTTTCGTATTTCTTCAATGATCTTCCAATATTAAACAGATCAAATATATGCATACCAATTGGCTCTACTGGACTGGCAGGCCATTAGGCTTGGAACCAACTTATAGGCCTGATGGGAAGCCAAGACAAAAAAATTGGGTTTCCAAATTGAATTAGCCAGGCTTGAGCTGGAGGTGCTTGCCTGTGACATCAGAATGATACCCATCTAGGAAAACTGAAGGTAGCATTAATAACAAAAACACAAAACTCTTACAAGAACAGCTTAAAAAGATACAACACGCGGCATAAGCTTCCGGTTATACAGTAAATGGCCCAAAGGCCCCAGACAGCCTAAAAGCATTGTGGCCTAGATGTGATGAAAATGCCCGAGGATGAGCAATGAGGCTTAGCTACATTATCAATCCCAGCAAAAATTGGGATTGAAAATATCATATTATGTATGGGCTTTCTCCGTCCATGGAAGCTAAAACATGAGATAGGAGCAAGCCAGGATAAAAAAAATGAAGCTTCTGGTATACATACTAGCTCAGGTGTCCAAACCAGGGCCGCCCAAAGTCCCCCAGTCAATCGTACAGAAGACCATAAAATGTAAAACAAACCACACAGAGAACAGTAACCATTATGGAACTTTGCAGCAAAGCTTATACGACATCAAATTATCTGCTGAAGTATATTTGGTCACTAAACTATTGTTTGCAAGATGAGGTCAACTTTAAAATAAACAATGGCTTCAAGTTTCTGTACTGGAAAATGCACAACTTAATGACCTCAGCTGTTCATGACACAAGGATCAGCTTAACATGCAAAAGTAAAACCATAGATGTATTACCATGACAATTGAAACCTTGATTTGGAAAAGTGTTGATCAAACTTCCAGAGGTGGAAACTCAAAAAACAACTATAAGTCCCAATTAGAAGATTAGAACAGAATGAGATATACCAGTCCAGCAGACATTACATCTCGCAGCTTTCCAGGCTTCACATTTGTAATAAGCACTACACGGCGATTCTGACATGATAAATCAAGGCATGCATAAGAATATTCAGTGACAGCTAATACAATTCACATATTTAATGAATAAAAGCAAACAAAACTAAAAACCAACTGCAGTCATTCTGTAATTTGTACTTACTAATAGGTCATCCGGGCTACAAAACTTTGCAAGACCGCTAACTACCTGGCGTAAGTTGCCATCTCCCAAATCTATCTCCTCAACCAATAAACTGTAGAATGGATTAAAAACTATGAAGTTCTTGACAAAATTTGAGATAAATGCTTTAAAAGAAACAGAACTACCTGTCAGCAGATGGATGCTTCCATGCCTTGCGAATAACACCAACCTGTATATTAAGAATTGTAATACTGCATTCTGTTTCCTTCTCAGCAGATGCTTTTTCTGAAGCTTTCTTTTTTTCCTCAGTGGGTTTATTATTTTTTGTTGATGTCTCAGCAGCTTTATCATCTCCAGAAGCTTTTTTCTTGAAATTTTTTATCAAACAATTAATAATGCCACCAACTCAATGATGAAAATGTAAAAAAGGAAAAGAATGCTATAATAAATGGAGATCAGCAAGACAATATAGAAATAAAAAAAGATATCACATAGTTTCATCTCTGGAGATGACTTTACATGTCTATTTATTAGCTTTTATATGCTTAATACCGGTAAGCAAAAGCATAACATTATAAACAAAGAATAATATGGAGGCACTACAAGGTAACAAAAATTTGTCATGAGCACCCCTAAGCCATGGCCCATGAGCACACAGTTGCTGACGGAGAGCATTTCCATCAAGGTAAATAAGCTCAACACAAAGCACACCAGCAATATATAGGGCGCAAATTACCTCGGCAGCACCTTTCTTTGGATCAATATTTCCTTCAGGCTTGTCTACATTCTTTGGACCCTGAGTAACTTTTTTTGAAGTCAGATCGGCATCTGTCTTATCTGCTTTCTTTGAGCACTGCAAAGTGAACCAAAGAAAAAGTCATAATCATTTCCCACAGTTCAAATGCATGGGCAGAATATAATGATGCATGACCATCAGTGAAAAGTTTATTTTCCAACCATTAAATTAAAATTTTCAAGACATCTATAAATACTCCTAAACCACGTTTGTCATCCTATTTCTATCATAGCACAAAACACAGTCAAGTGAAATCAAGAACAGTTTTCATCCATTGAAAAAGAAAAAAATGATGACATTTGGCATTTAACAGTTAATAATAATATGTAGCCGCAATAATACAGCACACGATTAGTGCAGATTAGCAAAGAGAGATGTTTGAGAAACAGAAACAATGACTATAAGAGAATAAGGCAGACACAAAACACCATAACCTCAGTAATCAAACATGACCTCCTAATCAAGAAAGACTAGATCAACATAGTTTGAGTAATCAAACATAACATCTTCAGGAATCAAGAAAGACCGATCGACATAATATGCATAGAGATTACTCACAAGAGGTTCAAATACAGGCTTGTTAATGACAATCATTTTATGCTCTCCACCAAAATCTTCCTTGTTCTGCATCCAACAATTAGAGGAATCATAAGAGATAACTTGAAACCAAGATCTTCTTTGCAACCTATTAATTAAGTTGACAAATAAAAGTGGAACTTGGCCAAAAAAAAAGAGAGATATGATAAAGCAGATAAATGGGAGCCCATATGGTTGTCGATGAACATGAGGAAACTAGTGGCAACAGTATTCCCAAGGCTCACAAGAACATAAAAAAAAACAATGCAAATTAGAGTTATGCTCCTCAGTCTTCCATAAGATGATAGATTTTTTTAGGATGACATAGCATTGGGATGAAACAATGATAAACGATATCATCGACCCAATCAACATCAAGAATCTAGAACAGGCTTAAAGTTTAGTTGAAGAGGAAAGTGGAAAAAACACACAAATAGTGGTACCTCAAAGGAGGCCTGTGATTTGAGAAAGCAAACCATATCAATGACCTAACCATCACGCATTGTCCCTGCTATTCAGGAATCAGCTTATGAATCCTCACAAGCATTACTATTTAACTACAACCATAACCACCAAGCATGCCTAATTCAGGATACCCTTAAATTAACAAATATCAAATTTGGATCTAATTCATAGAATCACATGCTTTTTGTGATTAGTTGTCAACCTGACTTTAATCCCCACTTATTTAATCCAAGCCTTGGACCAGTATAAACAGCTTTAAGAAAATAGCCTTACACGCAACATATAGATCTCCAGTATAGGAAAGGCGGCGCCACACTGACAACCAGAACATCTCCCAACCGGATCAGAATCAAAAGAACAGTGGAGCAAAGGATGGCAGGAGTGCACTCCAGATGGTGCCATAAGTAGCAATCGGTGCAACAAATTAAAACATACTGGAAAAGGGCATGACAAGGCAATTAATTGGCAGACCATGTAGATGACTTAAGCAATGCTAAGCTCAGAAATGATGGCATAGCCCAACTACCAATATGTCAATGACAGTGAGATCAGCAAATCACTTACATCCAATCAATGCTACAGATGAATTACAATAAGCAGAGGAATACATATCAAGAAGTACAACTATTGAGCCTTGTCCCAATAGATAGAGTTGCTTTATGAGTCACAATTTGCCGCAAAATCCTATTAAGGGCTATAATTAGTGTCACCGCATGATTTTGCAAATCCTTTCTCAGAACTTGCTTCAATAGTATTTTAGGACTTTTCTCTCCTCTTTAATCCTTCAAAATATATTAAGAGAATATAGGATAAGTCATTCCTGATGAAAACCATGTCATCCATTTAAAGGAAAAGTCATGAAACCATGAGCTAGTGCATGGAAATACATTCCATATTGTGCTCATTATGGAGAAACTAGTTCCTGTAATGCCCATGTTCCCAAATCCCTTGTAAGAGGTCTACCTGAAATAATATGAGGCACAACAAAGATAATGTACGCGCTAAGGTATATCATGAAGGTTGGTAGGATGCTATATATTGACTCCTTGCATATATATTTATGAAGAAACTTTTTGCTGAGTTAACAATGATAAACAACCAACAATAACAAAATTAGCTATGTGGATGAGGAGAAACCCCAATTTCCTTAAAATTAACATGAAAAGGTGCCAAAATAAGGTAGGATTGTTGCTTAAACCCCCCATGACATTCCGTCAAAGAAACCTTACACATAAAATCCTCTAGAAGTGACATACAAAAGCCCATCAAATATAGTTCAAGACCAAGCCTTTGAAAGATGAAATGGTGCGTGTCATCTAAAATTGAACAAGATAGCCTAACATGTGTTCTTCAATGATCAATGATAATATATTCACCAAATATGGCAAGCATAAATGAATAAAAAGTACAAATATGCAGTTATCACAAACAATAGTACAAAAACTGATCCAACTCCCAATAAGCAAAACCCAACCCTAGCCTATGCCACTGGCACCTAATGCATAACGGCAGCATTTTTTTCCATACTTGCTGACATAGAAAGGAAAGACAGCATAGCAATTAAAACATAGTGCATACAGCATTTCCACTTTACAAATGTACAAAGTTAAATTAACAGTTTTCAAATTAGCACATTATAAATGTACACATTAAATAACAATATTTTACATAACCATACAGTTAATAATACCAGATTTTGATACATGTAATGCATGCGGATGGCTATGATTAAGTATTATTTACTTATTTTAGGAAATATGGGTTTTGCAAGAGATGTAAAAGAGAAAAAGAGAGGCAACTGAGATACCCTCTCTTCTTTCTAACATGGGGACTTAGGAGATTTTGCATGCAACCATATTTCTAGGGATTCTCAAAGGGTTCATGCAAAAGTAAATAACAGATAAAATTATCTAATCCCTTACAAATTTATAACTGTGATGCTAAAGACTCTAATAAAGATGATTACGTTCCCTTTTACATGCTTACATGCGAGAAAACCATGGAATGCCCTATTGGCATATGATAGATGCTCTAGAGTTCTCTTTACAGTATCTTTATAGTACCGATGGCATACAAAAAACATGACTTGCTTCTTATATGTAAACAGCCACATTTTTAATCTTGTTACATTGGAAGCTCTATGGGTAATGGGCATATAAGATTCAACTTCACAAAGAAAAACATCTATGCTGCAATCTTACATAATGAGTTCCTTGAGAGACTAAAATACAATGTTAAGAAAGAAAGGGCAAAATTGGAAAAAATGAATAAAAGGACACGAGCAAACTACCTGAATGTAGTCCATCCACCTCATCACATTAGAAAACTTTTGCATATCTGAGGCAGTAAGTTGGCTCTGACATGATCACCATGCACAACAATTAGAATGAAAAGAATAATCGATCTAGTTTAAGTTATAGTTTGTTAACCTTGTAGCAGTAGTAACTGCACTCTTAAAACTTATAACGTATAAGAAAACAAAGAAAAGAAGACAACATCTCCAGTTGCATATGTCTTGCATACAGTCTGGAACAAAAACAACTCCAAAGAAAGAAACCATATGGAGTTTACATCACATGGTTCCTTCTTCTAAGTAATTGTAAGATCCATATTTCAAGATACAATGCCTGCCTGCCTTTAGAGATGCAGGAAAAGGCACTGAGACAACACAAATTCATCCCTAACATATTCATGAATGTGAATACACACTTGCATGCACATGAATTACATTAGGGGCAGAACGGCAGATACATAAGAGCTGGAGAATCATGTCCTTGCAAACCTTACTAAGATTAAATTGAAAATTGCTGTTAATTATTATAAATGTACCCTTTAGCTAGATATGAAATACTGACAGCTGATAAATATACCCAAGCTGCACTCCAGTAGAAAGAATGTACCGATAAAAGAACATCAAAATTATTGTAAAGACTTGCAAGAATTAATACATGAGCCCATACCACAAAATGATGCAGTGTGGAAAACACAACAATATCAGCCACTGAGGGTTTAAGTCCATCACCCAATAAAACAGCCCTCTGGGCCAAATCTTCATTCAGACCTTTGAGTGTTGCATGGCAAGCATCAGCTTCACTAGGAAAGTCGCTCGCAAATGTTACCCATTTCATAATCTGAGAGTAGAACCCAAAATATTAAGATGAGATATTCTACAGATGATCAAGACAATAAAACCCAAAATGTAACAAATCTATAATTGCATAAATTCAACTCTTACCTCATCAGGATTCTGCAAAGGAACCCCACTAGCTGATAGCTGCAATATGTTTGAAATCAGGCTCATAATGTCATATCCTCCAATGCTTTCACTTGGAAATTTCTTCTGTGAAATTCAATATCATTAGACAGTTATCAACATTCCATTTCCATCCTGTATCCCTACACGACAATAGTCATCTAGTACATGATATGGAAGCCTTTAAAGTTATGGCGTGTGTTCAAGACACACCATACATTCTAAGAATACATGCACTAGGAAGAACAGCTTTCCTCCATAAAGTTGCAAAATAGTGATGTATGATGGATGCCTCCCACTAAATCCATTAAGGATCCGGTTGTTTTAATGCAACAGCAACTACAAGAATTAATGGAAATGAGTTCCTTGGAAGTGAGGTCCAATTATTAGAATTTACTGCAGTAGATGCATTTTTTCTTGAATCTGCTCATGGGTAGGGCTAGGTTGGACTCGGTCAGGCTTTGCCCAAAGATCAACACAATTTACTTAAGCCCAGGCCGGTCTAGCCCTTATTGCAGTTTCGGTCTTTCAAGCCAGGCCTGAGACTTCATGACCATTTTTAAATATTTAAGAAAATACTAAAAATGCTTTAAAATATTCTAAAAACTACTAAATATGAATAATTAAATATTTCCAATAAGCAACAACATACTTATTAACTCACTAAATTATATATCAACAACAATTATTAATTAAGTCTGTAAATACATCAAATATAAATAAATAACAAAAGAAGAAAATTCGGGCCGAGTCGGGCTTGTGTCGGGCTTTAATCCACAAGCTCGAGCCAGGCCTATTTATTAAAGAAGCCTATTTTCTAGGCCAGGCTTGTTTATTAAACATGCCTATTTTCCAGGCCCGGCCTAACCTTTTAGGCCTAAAACCTTTATCTCTAGCCATCCCAAAAGGCTTCGAACTCCAGCAGGCCAGCTGGTCCGCCCACTTGTGAACAAGTCTAGTCTCGAATCACAATCATTTGGTTTCCCTTGCTTTTATTGGATTGAAGAAGTTGACTAAAGTGGGAGGGAAAGTAACATCAATGGTGCGGCTTCTATGCCGTGGAAAGATGAAGTGCAATTTTCCTATAGAATTACTTCATGGAGGTTTATCCCCCACTCCCCTCTTTCATGGTACTCCCCTCATAAATGTCAAGGGTAGTTTTTTTTTTTTTAAGTTGGACACACATGTTGTAGAATTTTAGGGGCGCATCAAACTCTTGGAAGTTGCTTAGTTTCTTGGCTTACATGACTTCCATCTTGTATTATACACAAACAAACGACCCTAAGCTCGATTTCAAAATGAATCTACTTGGAAGTCGAGGCTGCTAGGCTATGCTAGTGACTTTGGGATGGTAGTAGTGCAAAAGGAACATGTAAAGAAAACTAAACATACAGATGTGAGCATGGGCAGAATTGATTGCCAAAAAAAGGTGAAGGTGGATGAGCTTCCCAATTTCCAACACGAAAGCTTGTAATAGATCAGTGGTAGTTCAAACATCAGGCAAAATAATGACATATAGTATTTGGATGTCTGAAACTTCAGGCAAAAATTTTCTAAAGAATTGATGCAAGTTCCCATATGATTGAAGTCATATAGCTTTTCCCGAGCATAAAAGAAGCCGATAGTAATACTCTCAGTTGCAAAGGCATCAAACGCATCATCACAACCTTTTCTTTCCTTCTTTCATTCTTTAATGAAAAGTAGGGGTAGAAAAGGATAATCTAGAGCTTGATTGGTCAGTAGCTGTTAGGTGATGGAATTCAAAATAAGGAATATATGATTTCCAAGAAAAGTGAAATTGCAAGTCTGTTGGCATTCCTATAAGATCTAAACAAAGGGCAACCCAAACAACAGAGTTCTTGAACCTTGATGGGGAATGATATTTGAAGGCTTTATTATTCCCATCTATTTAGGATCTTTTCTTTAACAGATTAACGGGGTCTTTTTTTCATGACATGATCAGACCAACTAGTTTGTTGGACATTCCCATAAAGATGCACTTTAACCAAACTAGAACTGCCTAACTCAGTACGATTGAAGAAACCCTTAAGATGATGAAATAAGGGCTTGGTTTAGATACCTAGGAACAGATTATGGTTTTGCAAATTTTGAGTGCGAATTTAGGGAAGAAGACGGGACACTAACTAGCAAAGAAGGGGGAAAAGAAAACTATAAAGAGTTGGTGTATCCAAATAACCAAGAAATCAGCACCTAGACTGAAGGAAACATCACTACAGAGAATGAAGGAAAACTCAAAAAAATATTTTGAAGGTTCTCATAGTTGGTGATCATACAGGTTCCTAATAACTTTAGGAACAGTTACAGCAACAAAGGTAACTTTAGGGACACTTACAGTAAAAAAGGAAGCTATACGCCTCAAGAGAAAAGCAAGGATATAAATGAAAGGAAAGGAACCCTTTTCGTGAAATGACAAGGACCTTTTGGTATATAACTCAAAGTAAGGTTGCATATGCCTTTATTTAAGAAATTCTCGACACAAGAAAGAAATAAACTAAAAAGGAAAGAATTTACTCCTTAAGGGTGAAAATGCAGATGCATGATAGCCACGAGATCAACAATAATAACAGTAGCAAGAACAAAGATAACATAGATGTTGAGAGATCCTAAACTAAAATGGTATTTTGGTTACAAATTTGGATCCATATGAAATGGTGTTTGGAGGGCTACTTAATCCTATGATGAAAATAAATAAGACTATTAGCTCTAACTTAACTGAAGATAACTAAAATTGTCAAAATATTCCCTCTTCTATTTTTCTTCTCTTTATGAACCCGAGACTTGATATGCAACATAAAAAATTATGAAAAAGCTTGCCCATAACCCTATCTGTCTAGCAAAAGACAACCTCAGCAACCAATATGCAAAATGTATCAAAATTAACAAGAAAGGACTCAATTCATCAAGTTAGAACTGTAAGCATGTCACTACATTTTCGCAAAAAAGAACAAAAACAAATAAGAAAAAAGTCTTATGGATGGATATGGACTGATCAAACTGTATTCTAAGTTGAAACAACATTAGAGATGCAATACTATAATCGAGATCATTAAAGAAGTGCTCTTGAGACACCCAATAATAATGTAGTGAACTAATTTATGCTTTAATTTGAACACATCTGTAAAAAACTGATGACTAATGTCTGCATTAATAAACGGCAACAAATCTCTATAGTCACCAAAAGTTCAGTTCAATTCGGCATAGTAGTGCGATGAAATGGTTATATAGCCATGGTTATCAATCATGGGACCAAAAAGAATTCCTCCCACGTGCTCTAGATCGACCTTAATTCCAACTTTACTCAGTCACTAGCACCTATAACCACTACGTAGTCAAGAACTCCCACAAAATCTCTCTCTATCTCCACCCGCAATACCATTTCTCCTCAAAACCCCATCCCATAATCGAATTTTACCAAACAAAAAGTTCAAAACACCAACCCACAGGCAAAAACAAGTACATAAAACAACAATAACGATCAAAAGCCAAAGACTCCACATCAAGATAGCAATATTTTACAAAGATCCACCAGGAGCTATCGAAAGATAGAGTCAAGTGAAACGTTCGTATGCTTGAAAGATCAACTACCCTCGGAATCGAAAAATGCGAGTTTCTTGAAAGAATCGAAGTTTCGGGCATAGGGTTTTGTTAATAGGATCAAGAACTCACTCGATCGAACGATAGGCGCTTGGAGAGAGCGTGAAGGATCGCTTTGTTCCGATTGGAAGCGATGTCTACGCCGCCGGAACCCTTCGACTCCATCGCCGCAGTCATCTCTCGCTCGCTATGGAATGGCGAGAAAACCCTGCACTCTTGAGTAACGTTCGAAAGAAATCTTGGTCTCAATCACCAGAAAGCCAAGCCCCGAAGGGATGCGAGAAAAAACTGGTGCTGGGAGCTATTGGATCGGCCGGGTCGGCTCCGGGTATCGCCAAATCTGAGCTGATCCATCAGGAGGATCACGTTAAATCTCTACCGTACCCTAGCCACCTAAGAACCGGCTTGGGTCAGGTTAGGTTCAGATCGGACCAGGTAGCAAAAGGTCGGGCCAGATCTAAGTTCGATCAGGAATAGGTCTGGTCTCTCCATTTTAAGTTAACTATTGAAGAAAAGCTCAATTTCTATGGTACCCTCAAAAAAATTTACTGATAATATAAATACAACTTATAGCTAATAAATTTTATAACAAGTACGGGTGATATAAATATAAATTGTAATATATATTAGATATCCAGATTTGGATCAAGTCTAGTCTAAAAAATCAAATGCATAATACTTATATATTGATCGTGTTGGTTTGGTCTCCGATTGAGTTTATTTTAGTAGATTTGGATTTAGATCCAAAAGATTATATAAGTTTATTTTTGGACCCACATCAATCCATAAGCAGACGCGGATGAATCAATAGGTCTCAGCGATGATCCTAGTAGCGTAGATTTGAAAAGGGTCGAAACCCTTCTCGATACTGTTACTAGTATTTGAATAAATAAAGTGTTGTTATTGTCAGTGCAAAACTAAATCAAACTAGCTAGAGCTAGAATTGAAGAGTAATATATCAACACTCCCAACCATACTCTATATACCAGGCCTATAAACCATCTAGATGTAGACATTTAAATTGAAGTGGGTCTCGTCCCCAGCTCACAATATCCTCAAAATAATATGTAACTTAGCCTGGAACTTGATGATTGGACTGTCCTTGTCCAGCTTGCTCCTAGCCTTCTTAGGGGCCCGAAGACTTAATCTGGTCAAATTGATTTCTAGCCCTAAACCCTGACAACACCCAAATACTAGACAGCCCATATCTGTCCTTGTCCATTTGGGAGAGCTATTGGCAATAGAGTTTTTGGAAATAGAGTTTTTAAAAGTTGAGCTTTCTAAAGTAGAACTTTCTTGTTCGCTACCTCCTGTCTTTCATAGGCACGGTGAAATTGAACTTGGACAGATCTGTTTTATCATTTGGGAATATCTAAAGGTAACTACTTAACTATTGAATCCACTCAATATTTGGTCCAAGGTAGTCTGGATAGCAGCTATATCATAGATGAAGGGACTTGGATTCGAAGATCACTCCTCAAACCTTCAATTTACACTTTGACTGTCGACATTATACATTTCCTGAGAGAAGTTAATCATCCAACAAATTGCTAAAAAAGGTGCAATAGTATTGAAAAGATGCAGCATTGGGCGCAACCACATTCCGAGTTAAATTCTCTTGTAAAGTCCAGTATTACTAGTTGTTCATTCGTAAGTTCACCTCCCTCCTTGAAAGGGCGTTTAATATAGGGTGATCATTCTAACATCAAAAATGATGTGGGTAGAGGTAATAAGATAGTTACGTTTGGTTGCACCATAGTGATTCTATGTGACAATAATCCTAAATCACTCTTATCCTTCAAAACATTGTCCAACTAAGTGATGGGATACCCATCCTTGAGATTGGAAATCAAAGATCACCCAAGGCAATGATTTTGGGCTAAAAGTTGAAAATAAACATGCCTTCAATCCAGCGAAAAAATTGGCGTATCAATATACCGTTAATATATTATATCATATTATATATATATATATATATGAGAGATTATATTAATATTATATATTATATCAATATATTATTAATTATATTATACTTTATATTTAGATAATGAAAGTATTTAATATATTACTTCTATTTTCCTTATTTTGGTGATCAAACAATTATTATTATTAAAAAATAATATGCTATAAGTATAAATAAAAATACTAACTCTATAATAACAGTTAATATATTTTTACAAAATTAATAATTTTATGGGCGAATAAATATATTTTTTTATAAAATATATTAATAATTAATATAAAAAATATATTAATATTTTAGTATAATATATTTTATATGATTGATAAATATATTTTTACGGAATACATAAGTGGTAATTATATGGTGTGTGAGTTTAGATTCTCTTGAAATACCAAATAAGTTAGTGGTGGATAGTTGAAAATCTTTGATCACCGAAATATAGCATATCAAATGTTATGATCTTAAATTATTGGAGATCAGATTGCCTCATAATAAAGATCATCAATGATTTAAGATTACATCACCAGCTATCTAAAAGAAAAAAAAAAAAAAGAAAAAAGAAATCAGGCCTGCTCGAGCCGGTGGAACCCATCGGCAACCCTAGTTTCAATTGAGGATGGTAGTGCGTCTGGTCCTTTGTTTACTCTTTTGTTTCTTGATGCAGAGAGAATGGCTGAGATTTCTTCGGCCCTGTTTGGGGGAGCTGTTGGCAGTAGAGCTGTTGGAAGTAGAGCTGTTGGAAGTAGAGCTGTCTGAAGTAGAGCTGTTATAAAAAGCTGTTTGTTGTTTGGTAACTATATTTTTAAAGTGCTGTGGCACTTTAACATATGTTTGGTAAACAAACTGAGAAAGTACTTTTATATGACAAAATTACCATAAAGGACATTGCATAGTATTATACAATAGAGCATGATAAAACATAACATATATTAATACATAATATACGATATAGTATAATATTACTGTAATATAAAATATTATTATTATAATATAGTAATATGATATTGCATAGCATAGCATAATGGTAATATAATTATTAGTATTAATTAATTTCTCATAATATAACATAATATTAAATTATTTAAAATAACATATTAATGTATTATGATATAAGGTAATATAATATAATATGTATAGTATAATACAATAATAAAGGTATAAAATAATATATTATTAGTATAAATTAATTTTTCATAATATAACATAATATTAAATTATTTAACATTACATATTAATGTATTATGATATAATGTAATATAATAATATATTTATAGTATAATACAACAATAAATAACTATTTATCTGTTTAATAGATTATCTTTTTACTTAACTATTTGCAATGGCGACAAATTCACCGTACTTATCAATATCATAAGGATCAGATTATTTGCCACTCACTCATTATTTTTCTTTATATTTATTTATTTATACGTTCATTCGTATATATATTTTTATTTATGCATTTATTTATTTATTATTTTATCCATTGAAATATATTTATTTATTATCTTATTTATTTATTCATTCATTCATTCATTTATATAAATATTTATTTATGCATTTATTTATTTATTTATTCTTTTCTTTTCTTTTCTTTTCTTTTATTTTATTTCCTTTTCTTCTTTTTTTTTCCATTTCTTTTTTTCTTCTCTTCTTCTCCTTCCTTCCTCTGCCCCCTTCTCCGTTCTTCTCCTCCCGCGCACCCGGCAGCACCGGAAGGGGGCCAGGCCACGGCGGCCGCGGGAGGGGGCCGGGCCGTGGCCGGCGACAGTCTCGGTGGCCGACGGCGCCGGAGGGGGTGCGGCCCTACGGCGGCGGGGGAGAGGGACGGGGTGCGGCGGCGGGGGAGAGGGAGGGGGTGCGGCACTGCAGCGGCGGGGGAGAGGGAGGGGGTGCGGCGGCGGGGCACTGCAGCGGCGGGGAAGAGGGAGGGGGTGCGGCGGCGGGGGAGAGGGACGGGGTGCGGCACTGCAGCGGCGGGGGAGAGGGAGGGGGTGCGGCGGCGGGGCACTGCAGCGGCGGGGAAGAGGGAGGGGGTGCGGCGGCGGGGGAGAGGGACGGGGTGCGGCACTGCAGCGGCGGGGGAGAGGGAGGGGGTGCGGCGGCGGGGCACTGCAGCGGCGGGGAAGAGGGAGGGGGTGCGGCGGCGGGGGAGAGGGACGGGGTGCGGCGGCGGGGGAGAGGGAGGCACAGCAGCGGCAGCGGCGGCGGTGATGCGGGGGGGAGGGGTGGGGGTGCGGGTGGGTTGGGAGGTGGTTTGGGAGAGGAACAGGGCCGGGGGGAGGGGGGGCGGGTCGGTTGGGAGAGGAACAGGCGGTGAGGAACCTTTTTTGGGGAGGAATTTTTTTTTACATGGGGGTATTTTGGTCAAAAATACAGCTTTCCGAAAAAGCTGAAAACAGCATTTTCGGAAAGCTCCAAATTGGAGCTTCCTTCCAAAAGCTGTTTTCAGCTTTCCGCAAAAGCTGAAACAGCTTTTCAAAAAATTTACCAAACACCATTTTTTTGCTAAAAGTACTTTTGGAGGGCCAGAAAGTACTTTTTGGCCCTCCAAAAGCTCCCCAAACAGGGGCTTCCTCTAGTTTCTGCAATGTGGCTGAACTGATCCTCCAGGAGCATCTCCTTTGCCCCACCTCCATGTCGGAACGCCAAAAACATACGCAAAATTGAACATAAGGCGATAAAAAACGCACAAACCAAAACTTTTATGAACCTCGTCAGAGGGGCCCACCAACGAACCTCCTCAAATCTTTTTATGAACAAAAACTTTTCACACCCAAAACAAGCCCCAAAAGGAACCCACTCACTGAAGACAGGAAAATTCCACGTGGATGGCATAGAGAGCCACCCAAACTTCCAAGAGACTTCCAGCTAGGAGTTAATGCACTCGTGTCCTGCTGTCTTGGAGTTGGGTATGCATCAGCGACCGCATATAAATGCTCATTAATGAAGACCAGAACACGTCACATCACACCAAAAAGTCCAAATCCGGGTCGGCTATAAAAACACGATGGCATTCCCCCAGGATCACCATAACAATGACCTCCATCGAGACCAGAAAACAAGACTCCGGTACCATGGACCCCACCAACCATCAAGGGCTCTGCGTATACTCGGGGCCAACAATACGGGTTTCTTTTTCACGTGACATCACGGCGAGTTGCCAGAGCCGATCGGCGATTGTCGGCCGACGACTTAGGGGATTCTCCGGGCACGACATCCTCGGGAACCGGTAAAGCCGGTGATGTTTTTTTTTTACTTTTACTCGCGGATATCGAGGAGATTAGTTGGCAAACGGAGACCGGCTGTGACCGGCAAACTTGGCCGGGTTGAATGAAAACCCTACGGTCGACGGAAATGGAGAAAGATTTTAATTTTAATTTATTATTTTTCTTCTTTTTTTAATCATGCTGCATGGCTGAAACTTCCAACAGCAAAACGACAAACTTTGGGAGACAAGTCCTTGGTGTTAACCTATTACAGGTAGAGCGTACTCAGATTCCTTGAAGGTAACAAGGGAGAATGGGAGAAGTTAATTAACAGAGAAGAGACAGAGGCATTGAATGTGAATGCCAAGCAAAGTTGCATGGCCTTTACCTGCTTTTTTTTTTTTCCGGAACATTTTCTTGAAGGCTTAAGCTTTTGCTTATGAATTATTCTATGGTAAGAAGTTTATTAGTGGAAATAATACTGTACTTAGATCCGTCCCAAATATGCTGCAAGGGTAAGAGGATATAACAGTCTAAATGAAAGCAGAAAAGAATGGTTTTGAGATTTGTATGTACGCATGCATGCTTTTTACTAGCAATAAAAAAAAAAACTTTCATAAATATTTTTTTAAATATCAAATTTTGCATAAATATTATCTTAAAATTGATATTTGCATGTATATTCTCATGAAACACTTATTCTGTTATTCTATCCTTTTCTATTTTTGTTTTTTTCATATGTACCTACGCAATCTAACGCCATTAAAAAAATTAACGATTAAAATTACTAAAATACTCTTAATGAATAAACGTACAAAAAAAATATTTATAAGCAATCACGATGGAGGACAAAAAATAATTTCAAATTTTTTTAATTTTTTATTAAAATAAATATGGTTTTTATTAACGGTGTTAGAAGAACTATTATATTATGGACATTTGTGCAAAAACAGTATTTTATAAGGGTATAGAAATAAATATAAATTTTAAGAGGATATACATACAAATTTAAATTTTTAGAAGGATATTCATGCAAAAAAAATTTAAAAAAAAGAAATGTATTTGTCAAGAGGGAGAGAGGCATTTGCCATGTTCCTTTTGTATCATCCCTATAAGGCATCATCGGAATATTTTACTTGGTGGTTGGTAAAGAAAACTGGCTGTATTTTTTTTAAAATTTTTAGATAAAAATTGCAGATAAAAAGTATGCCATTGAAGACAAGGCAATGTAATTTCCTCCCCAAAATATGTATCAAGTTGTTACGTATCAAATAGTTAGATTTTGTCCAATTTATGTTAGATGGACAGCTTATTTAATCAAGTCGTGAGAAGTTGTGATTTTATGTATTATTTTGAAAGTCAGCCATTTGTATCATCAACTCGCAAGTCGATATGGCCTAGTTGATGTTTAACCTGACTTGTTAATTAATAAATGCAGCCTTACACATGATTCGAAGTATATATTCTTGAGTTAACTTATAATTCTAACAAGATGGATTTAACAAGCCTACAAAATATATATTTCTACTAAGAGGGGTTTGCTGTCTTTATTATATCTTCATCATATCTTCTGAATTTAAGTTATTGACATATTGTGTGGTAAAATTCCCAAGAGAATTTCAGTGAAACTTAGTATATTGCATTGTTATGGGGCTTAATCTTAGCAAGTGGCACTCGATATCATATATGTTGGAAGTTTCGATGGTTATAAAAACAATTGCTTTTTAAAATAGATTCATTGACGCAAGCATTTGCTTGGGTAATAATTTGTTTTATTAAGCTCAACAAGGATATACCGCAATTAATGATATTATAGATCCATAAATTTATGCTTAATTATACATTCTTCTAAGGCGCGAGTGGTGGCTCTAATGAAGCAAAACCCTAAAGAATTCATCTCTCATACAATTACATGGCAACCTTGGTGATGGCCGCACTCTGCTCCAGTTCAACTATTATTACTTAATTCAAAATACTATTATGATTTTATTTTATATTACTTAATCTCTTATTTTGGAAGAAGATTGATCAGAGCCAAGCACTAAGATGTGCGTCTTTAATAATGATGTCTAATATAATAGGGGCATCAGGTCCCTTCCAGCAATTGCAAACTAAATTAAGTAGCTCTTCCTCGGACATAATTAACATTGCTAGTCTTCAGCATTGTGAAATAATTCCTACTTCTTGTTCACAAAATACCTCGCATGAAGTCTCTTAATAGCATCGCGTGTGCCATCTTTGCTTCATACCAGGAACCGGCTTCCTTGCTATATTGACATAGAAAAACTCAAAAGAATCTATAAAGTCATTATAGTGTGCAATAAATGAGCTTTGAAGCATGTCGGCCCAAGGGGGAGAAGCAAATTAGAGCTACCCCTCAGCATTCGAAGCTTGAGATAAAGGGAAAGAAATCAAACACTCAGATTCCTCCTCATTAAAGCTGTGCACAGACTGCCTCGGGGGAAGAAGATGTCATCAGAAGCACTACTTCTTATTTAATACTAGATTAGACATAAGCTTTGCAGTGACAAACAGGCATCCTATTCCATGAGTGATAACAGCCACCATGGCTTTGAACATGGGAGGACGAAGGAGAACGGGGCTTTAAATTGTTCGGGCCGCGGGTCCACAAATATAGCAGCGAGTAGGTATTCTTTTTACCCAACGGATGAAGGCTCTGGTGTTGGTTCATCCAAGAGCATTTTAATGCGACTGACAGAGATTAAATTTTAGTGGCTTCCGGCCAAATTATCTCCACAATAAGGGTGGGATATGGGCCTATAAACTTACTTTGGTCTTGTTGATGTCTTCAGTGCATTAATTACTTCACATAATGTTTTGAAGGAACATGTTACTAAAAAAAAATTTATTAAAAAAAAGCAAATTGCTGTATTAATACATAATAATAGCATTTACAACAATATTAATATAGGATTCAAACCCCTCTCCAAAAAAAATAAAAATTACAAACTAGAGAAACATAGAAAACTATAGTTTCTAACATGAAGAATTTAACAAAACATTACTACTTTATGAAAAATTGTAATTACCATAGTGGAGCGGCAGCTTAACAATAGAATCAGTGGAGCCAGCTTTACCATTCTAGAAGGAGACTCCGCTACAGTTATCAATTGGATTTAGAAAAGCTTAAGGAGCGACGACAGTGGCTATCCATTGCTCTGTGACATCTGGGCTATGGTGAGAGAGGAAGGATCTTTCAGACCAAACATGTTTTTCGAGAAGCCAATGGAGCTGCAGATTGGGTGGTTGTTTACGTGGCTAGTCACTCCGAAAGTATCCTATGGACTGGAGATGGTGAGGTACCTCGAGCATTTCGTAACATTTTGTTTTTTAACTTTATTGGATGCATTCATACTCGTTAGGTATGAATCCATCCGCTCTAGCCAAAAAAAACAAAAAAACAAAAAAAAAAAACAGAAAACCAGTGCTGGAAGTTGATTAGAATGATATCTTTCTCAGAAACAGAAACGATCATTTATAGAATGTATTGGCCGAAATTCTGTGCTAACAAGGTAGCTCGTGGAATGGATACAACATTGGATGAAAGACTAATGAAAACTTTCACGTTATCATCCCAGGTGATTAGATGGTTGATAAGAGAGAATATAATTTGTCCCTTGAACAGCTCTAAAAGGCATAAAGAGTACTAGAGAGAGTATCAATACCTTCCTCTCATCCCTGAAAAACAGGCTAGATTTATCGAGTGGCCATACTTAGTTTAAGTCCTGAATTATAGTTTTAGATGGTCGATCGAAATGTGTATACCTTCAAATTATGATGTTCACCCTGCGGAAAAACAAAGTCCAAATTTCACATTGGTTCGGCATCGCAATGATAAATGTTATTCCCACAAACTACGGCATGGATATTTCTATGTTGTCGGAAAGTGAAGCAAATGTCGACGTAGTTGCATTTGAACATGTCGTTTCTTGTTGCTCGAATCATTACTGCGGGTGAGCTTGAACCCTTTTTGTTGTCTCTCGAAATGATAAGAGTGACTCAAATTTTCATACAATTTTTTCTGCGTTTCCATGACAATATTTTCTTGGTGTACGAGGCCAATAATAGCAGGTACTTGGTGCAAGTATTTAGAGCCATGTGAGGCAAAGCTGCTTTTCTTGTTTGCATAACAGTAAATCATAGATGCATTATTTTGAATACGTTACTGTCCTAAAGGACATAATGGTTAATGTGTCCTTTGGAAATACTTAACAACAGCAACCCAATTTTTATTAGTAAAGGTGAACAATGTTTGCAACTAGATGAGCAGTTATTTCTATGAGCTGTTCATCAGAATGATTCAAAATTAGCACTACATACAACCATTGGTTGAGCAAGCAACAAATAAATATAACTACAACCGGCAGACATTTCTCTCCATTTGGTAGATGTCCACAATTTGAACTCAAGCTAGGGCATTTTCACTGCATTTTCAAACAGAAAAAAAGATAAAAAATCCAATAACAACAACAACAACAGCAACCACAAAACTCGTCCATCGTCACCACCCATTTAGAGCACTGCAAGCATAAGTTCTGAGAAAGTTTGTTGGCGCAAGGAAAGAGCCTGTAGCCGGATATTTGGAGCATCATCTATTTTTTCTAAAAAATTATAGTATTATTCTTACTTTTCAGCATTTTTTAATTTTTTATATTTTATTAATAAAGTTATTTACTTTGGATTCGTTTAGTTGGTAGAAAATTTTTTTTGCACTAAAATAATTTTTTAAAAAAGCTGATATCTGAATATATGATGCTTGAAAAAATGGTTGTTACATGTTTAGTTGACTATGAAAAAAGAACTTGCTTCAGAATAGTTTATGTTTGGTCAGCATCTATTTTTTAGAAGAGTTATGCAAAATACTTATTATGTTCTTAATAAAGGAAATTTTTTTTTAGTTCATTTCTATCTAAAAGTTTAAAAATATTTTTTTAAAAAATATTCCAATTTTTAATAAAAAAATATTTTTTTAATATTTTATATTATTTTTATTAAATATAAAAATTTATTTTTATAAAAAACTATTTTTTATTTTCTAAAAATTCTAATTAAATATAAAATATTTTTTTTGATTTTTTTTTTCTCCTTTTCTTCTTCCAGCGAACCAAAGCGGATATTTCTTTTTCTGCCCCCAAGAAATATGACATGAAACACATTCCACGTTCGCTACTCCCGGCAGAAGGACAGTAACGTTGTCTAACTTTTCAAGAAAACAAACAATAGCTTTAGCTTTCTTAACAAGAAAACAAACAATAGCATTAACTTTCTTTTCAAAAGAAAATAAAACCAATAGCATTAACTTCATCTTAGAACAAACAACAAAGTACACCAAAGAAGCATTCAAGTGCTCTTAATTACTCAAACAGGTCAATACGGAGAGCTCGCAACGTTACCATGTCACAGGAAACAGGCATATGGCGCCCTGAGCAGATCCAATGGCCTCCGGGTTACCGATCGCAGAGGAGCCCCAATCCATCCATTAATGAGCACCCTCCTCTGTTTCAGCCTTGGGCTCCTCGGTAGGTCAGAGAAGACGAGGGTCATTAAATACGGAGAAACGACATCCCATTAAATGGTATTTATTGCACCGCAGAGTAGCAGAGGCAGTGGCCCAGGGAGAGAATTTTGGATGCAAGAGCAAAGATTTCAGCCATCTAGAGAAATAATCTTGAGGTAAAAATGTTACCGCCATCTAGAAAAAAGAACCTTAAGAAAGCTCACAGACAAGGATGAAAACTGTGACTTGCGACACTGCTTAGATTAATCTTGTTTCAGGCCATCATGGGTAGCAAACGAAGCCAAAAATTGAAGTAAATTAATCTCCTGTCTCTTTGGATCCATTTGGTTGGGGTCTGAAAAACTAGCCTATTTTATTCTGATCCTAGTTTTGGTTAATTTAATGAAAACAGTGCATTCCACATCAAGGGATTTGGTGAGCCGGTCAGGAGTTTAAGACACTACACATGCAGACATAGTTATAGTTCTCATAATCTAATGGTCTTTTTTTTTTTCAAATTGTATTTCTGTATGATTTTGTCGAACATATTTTTTGTTCATTTTATTAGCTATTTGTTCTTACTAAAATTTCTAGGGAATAGTCTATAGAGTAGTTTGCCATCGTTATAGTTATAATAGAGCAGTTTGAACTATGCATGTGATTTCTAAAATGACAGACTTAGTTTTATTTTTTAAAATTTAAAATTTAATTAAATTTGAATAAAATTTGGATAGGCCACTAGTATTATAACGTATTATTGATGAGAAAAGTTACCAATAGTTTTGGATGTCTTGCATTGTTATCTATGTTTACATAATTAGATTTATATACCATTTATTATTTATCCATCACAATGACCATGAGATGTGGATTAAAACGGTGATTGATATGTTTTAGATATACAAAGATATCAATCTAGATAAAATTATACAAGTAATATTGTATTAAAGTAAGGATTTTATGAAAAAAAAACACTATTATACTAGTATCATTATATTCCATGGAGAATCCTATCAAATGCCGCACTTGGCGTATAATGATTATTTTTATTTTTCCAAAAAATATAATGATTCAACCCTTCGGACTCATCATCATTAAAAAAAAAGAAAATTAAAATGTATTTCTCCCGAGTTCTAAGCTTCACCCCAACAAAGAAAAGGGGAAAAAAGCAAAATTAAAGGCAAGGCCAACCAAATTGCCTGCTTTTGAAGAAAGGGACCTAAGTTAAAACTTCGAAGAGGACCTTTCCAGCACAGGCAATAGGGGATGGTTTATTACCTTTATTCGTGAAACATCAAACCCGAACTCCACATTTGACTCCTGGTCCCACAAATCTGGGTCTCACGAGTGATTCGTTGGGGTGCAATTGTGAGTGCTAAATTATCTACGGTGAACTAACAAATTCATCATTTTCCCCGCAGAGCTGGCGAGCCACGTTTCGTCATCGTAGGATCCGATTGACCACGCCACGTGTACAGCCCCCCCCCTAATAAAGAGCCCAGCGGTCTTCACATTCCCCCACTCCAACCCCTCTCTCTCTCTCTCTCTCTCTCTCTCTGTCTCTCTCTTGAAAAAAAAAGCTGTTTAGCGTTCAGACTTCAGACAAGAGAACCAGCAGAAAGAAGGAACTGTCCCCTCTCTCTTCCTCCCTCTCTCTAATGGCCGGAGAGCTTCTTGTTTCCGGCGGCCGGCTGTATTCCGGCGATAAGTGCTCCGCTTTCCGGCGGAACCTGGAGCCCTTTCTCCCTGGCTGCTCTTAGATCAGCCCCGCCACCGTCCTCTCCTCGCCTTTCCGGCGAAGAAGACTGTTTACTTTTCCTCTTTCGTCTTGTCCTCCGTTTTCCTAGCTCCGAAGCATTTGGTCTCTTGCTCTATTTTTCTTCTACTTGTTCTTGTTTCCTTGCTGCCTTCGTTCCAGAATGGCCGGTTCGGTTCCTTGGATTCCTTTTCTAGGGTTTGTTCCTCGCGTTTCCCTTTCAAAAGAAGTCACATTGCTTTTGATGACCGATGTGGGTGTTTTCTTCGTGCTCTTTTGATTCTTCCTCTGAAAAATCTCTCCTTCGCGTGCTAGCTAAAAAAAATCGAGGTCTTTGAGTCAACTGGAGACCAGTAGAAAAATTGAAATAATCGAGCTTAGCTTCAGATTTTCTAATGAAAAACTAGCATCTTAGGGAAGGAAAGATTGAGGAGGATATTTTTTTGGAAGAAAAAGGGGAAGAAATTTGATAGGAGATGAGAAATCTGCTGCTCTACTGTGTTTTCTTTCTCGTTTTCTTTCCTCTTTTGGCCATATCCGGCGTTCTCAACGACGACGTCCTCGGCCTGATCGTCTTGAAGGCCGACCTTCAAGACCCCACGTCGAAGCTCTTGTCTTGGAACGAGGACGACGACGACCCCTGCGGTTGGATCGGCGTCAAGTGTAACCCGAGAACTAACAGGGTCACCGAGCTCAATCTCGATGGGTTCTCCCTTTCTGGAAAGATTGGTCGTGGTCTCCTCCAGCTCCAATCCCTCCGGAAGCTATCCCTCTCACGGAACAACTTCTCGGGCAGCCTCAATCCGAATCTCTCCCAGCTCGAAAGCCTCTGGAGTGCGGATCTCAGCGAGAACAATCTCTCTGGTTCGATACCTGACGTGTTTTTCCGGCAATGCAGGTCCCTAAGGTCCATCTCTTTGGCCAACAATGACTTCTCGGGGGAGATTCCGCCGAGCGTGGGCTCCTGCTCGACGCTGGCAGTGCTGAACTTCTCCTCGAACCAGCTCTCCGGTCGTTTGCCGAGTGGGCTCTGGTCTTTGTATGGTCTCAGATCACTTGACCTCTCTGGTAATTCTCTGTCCGGTGATATACCAATGGGAATTAGTCGGCTTTACAATCTGAGGGCAATCAGCTTGCATGGTAACCGGCTTTCCGGCCGGTTGCCGGATGACATTGGAGGGTGTTTGCTGTTGAAGTCGCTCGACCTCAGGGGCAATTTGCTCACCGGCAGCCTCCCCGAAACGTTGCAGAACCTTTCTATGTGTAGCTATTTGAGCATGGGCTCGAATTCTTTTTCCGGTGACGTTCCGGTGTGGATAGGAGAAATGAGAAGTTTAGAGACGTTGGATTTGTCGAGCAATTGGTTTTCTGGCCAGATTCCAGATTCCATTGGCCAACTTCAGCTAGTGAAAAGATTGGATTTCTCCCATAATGGTCTGACAGGGAGCTTGCCGGAATCGATAGGCACTTGCAAAAGCCTGTTGGAGGTGGATTTCAGCCAGAACTCACTGACGGGTAATCTCCCAACATGGATTTTTGAATCGGGTTTGCAGGTTATTTCAATTTCGGGGAATAAAATGAGTGGCTTCATACAAATTCCTATTGCTACTGATGAGACCCTGAAGGCATTGGATTTATCCAGCAATGGATTCTCCGGTGGAATTCCAGTTGATATCAGGAACATGCATGGTTTGCAGTTCCTGAACCTATCCTGGAATTCACTCTCGGGTTCTATCCCGGCGAGCATTGGGGAGTTGAAGTCAATGCAGGTCCTTGATCTAAGTGGAAACCGGCTCAACGGGAGTATCCCGCCGGAGATAGGGGGAGCAGTCTCTCTGAATGAGCTGAGGCTGCAGAAGAATTCGCTTACTGGAGGAATACCATCTCAGATTGCGAACTGTTCTTCCCTCACATCTTTGTAAGTTCTCTGTCCTTGCCTTTTTCCATTCTTGATGTCTTCCATTTTAATTTCTTCTTATCTTATTTCATCTAGATTTCATTGGTTTTTGTAGATAGATATGAGGATTCTTCCCCTCTTTGCATCAGCCATTCTGGGATTGTGGTTTCTTTCTCTTTCGCTGTTTTGAGTGTGTTAGACCTCCCTTTTATGGCTATCTTCATCAGATTCTTATTGTTTAGATTCTCGCACCAAAAAACTTGTCTGTGTTTTGTTTTGGAGCGGCAAGCAATGTTCTGTTGCCACTGCTGTCTTAATCACAGCCTTTTTGGATTATCCATTTGGTTTTCAGCGTGATGCCTTTGCCCTTTATTACATGTCTTCTTTGGTGATTGCCCATGCTTATTAGGTTGACGGCCACATCCCACATGGTATAACACGTTATTTGGCTCTCATTCATGAAATAAGCTCTCACCATCCTGATAGATTTCTGTGTGTTCTGCACTCGAAGTTTGCTAACCATCTTCCTTCTCATTATCACTAGAATCTTTTTTTATTTACTTTATAAACATGGTACAGGCTCAGTGATAAACCTGAAATTCTAAAATTTCATTTTGTCTGGCTTTGTAATCATATAAGATCTTTTAGTTGCTTTTGTTAGCTTAATGCATTTATCTAACTGATTCTATTGTTTCTTTTGTTTGGGTTGTTCATGTAGAATATTATCACAAAACAATCTCACAGGCTCAATACCCCCAACCTTAGCCAACCTCACCAACCTCCAAACCATAGACCTCTCCCGCAACAGGCTTACAGGCACCCTCCCAAAGCAGTTCTCCAACCTCCCCCACCTCATCTCCTTCAACATCTCCCACAATCTCTTCTCTGGAGATCTCCCCGCTGGAAACTTCTTCGACACCATCCCTAACTCCTCTGTCTCCGACAACCCTGGCCTCTGTGGTTCCATTGTCAATCGCTCCTGCCCTGCAGTCCTCCCCAAGCCCATTGTCCTCAACCCCAACTCCTCCTCGCCTGACCACTCTTCCGATTCGGCCTTCTCCCCTGGCAGCCTCCGCCACAAGAAGATCATCCTAAGCATTTCCACTCTCATTGCCATTGGAGCTGCTGCTGTGATTGCACTTGGTGTTATCACCATCACTGTCTTAAATATCAGGGTCCGCTCCTCAGCCGCCTCCCAATCTGCTGCACCTTTAGCCCTCTCCGATGACTACTATAGCCACTCTCCTGGGACTGAAGCAAACTCTGGCAAGCTTGTCATGTTCTCTGGAAACGACCCTGACTTCAGTGCCGGGGCACATGCCATCCTTAATAAGGACTGTGAGCTGGGCCGCGGGGGCTTTGGTACAGTATACAAGACTATCCTACGAGATGGCCGGCCTATGGCCATCAAGAAGCTCACAGTCTCAAGCCTTGTGAAGTCCCAAGAAGATTTTGAGAGGGAGGTCAAGAAGCTGGGGAAGGTTAGACACCCCAATCTTGTAACCCTCGAAGGTTACTACTGGACTCCATCCTTGCAGCTCCTCATCTACGAGTTTGTCTCTGGTGGGAATCTATACAGACACCTCCATGAAAGCTCTGGCTCGAACTTGCTCTCGTGGCAAGAGAGGTTTGATATAATTCTTGGGATCGCAAGAAGTTTAGCCCACCTCCACCGGTTCAACATAATTCACTACAATCTCAAATCGAGCAACATTCTGATTGATGGCTCAGGCGAGGCTAAGGTAGGGGACTATGGATTGGCAAAACTATTACCGATGCTGGACCGCTATGTTCTTAGCAGCAAAATTCAAAGTGCACTTGGGTACATGGCACCAGAGTTCGCCTGCAGGACGGTGAAGATCAACGAGAAATGCGATGTTTATGGATTTGGAGTGTTGGTACTGGAGATCATGACAGGGAGGCGGCCTGTGGAGTACATGGAGGATGATGTGGTGGTGTTATGTGATGTGGTGAAGGGGGCATTGGAAGAAGGGAGGGTCGAGGAGTGTGTGGATGGAAAGCTTGGTGGAAAGTTCCCGGTGGAGGAGGCTGTGCCAGTGGTGAAGCTGGGGCTGATTTGTACATCGCAGGTGCCATCGAACCGGCCTGATATGGCGGAGGTGGTGAACATTTTGCAGCTGATCAGGTGCCCCCAGGATAGCTCAGAAGAGGAATTGAGTTGAGTTCCCTTGAAGTTGCTTTTGCTTTCCCTTTTTGTTACTTGAAATCTAAGACATGAAGAGAGAGAGAGAGAGAGAGAAGCATAGGGTTTTTACGGTGAAGAGGAATCCGGTTTGCCTGTTTAGAATGAGAGGAAGAGGAGTTGGGCTGTAGTATTGGAGAAAGAACTGTTGAGAGGTTGTATTTTTCAGTTTAAGGTGGCAGGTGCTTTCTCTGCTCTCCAAGTGGGTGCTAGTATTTATGTTGACCGGATTCCCTTTCACCGGGCACCTAGATTGTCAGACCCTTGACATTTTGTCTGTTATTTTATCTGATTCTGACGTGTTTCTATTTAGCAGCATTGTTCTGAGATTGGACACACAGGATGGTGGTGGAATATGTTGTTGGCTTGTTGGATATACAATAACTAACCTTCTAAATCTTCATTGTTGTGACATTACATTAAATTGACATGGAAGTCTAATTCATGATAACAGTATGAACATAATGCTTGATATGTAATGGCTGCAAGGCTGCGAAATATCAGATTTGTATGCAACCTTGTGATGTCATGCATCTCCACTCTCGACAAAACAGATTGGCTACACATGAAGCCGATAAATACCATATATGTTGGACTTGGTAAGTTCTTACTGAATAAGTACAACATTATGATGATGGTATATTTGAAGTTGCATCCTAGGCACTTTAATCATCAACAGGTTGGCCGAGTCTTATAAATTTTGCCTTCAAGTTTCATAAGCTAGGACCTTTTAGAAACTCCACTTCGAAGGGGAAAAGGGGTTTCTTGCAGTGTTTGATGTGATACACAAAAGGCATATCAAGATCTGTGTTAGGAGCATAATCAAATTCTGATGGAACTCTAAAGCCTAACTAGGTCAAAATTTCAAAATGCAGCCCTAGCGTATGAACTTTGCTTTCTCTGAATCTAATCCATTTCTTCGAATCAGAAGCAACCATATATATATATATATATATATATATATATATATATATATATATATATATATATATATATATATATATATATATATATATATATATATATATATATCTCACTTCCTTGTTTCGAGAACTGACTCAAGTTTTTGTGGTTTCAGGAATTGGTAAGATGCTACTCTTATTGACATTTTGCTCATCCAGAATGATGGCATCAGCAGTGAATCCCTTTTCTACTGGCGACGCCTTCAACCTCAACCATTCCCCTGTTCTCTAAATTTAATCTGAGGATAAGAACCTAGTGGTTCATTAACTTTTATAACTGGGCCCTGGCCTTCAATAGGCTGTCAGAAAAGTGCAAAAAATAGGATTTGAGTGAACCTGACTCCACTCTCCCATCATTCCCTTAAGCTTGCATGTGGTTTTGAGCATCATAGCCATTCTTTTTCTTCTTTGTAGGTGAAAGCCTGCATCATGTTTAAACTTATACATGCACCTGGATTCTGGACCAGTACTATTTCAGCCCGTTTCCAAAATTCAAGGCTAACAACTTCTCCTAAAGTCAGAAGCAGGTAGGGACTGAAGGGACCTGAGTTTAGATTTTCTATACTCCTCGTAGTAATAAACAGAGGGTGATACAGAAACAATAAACAAATAGACGTAACATGAGTTGGAGAAAAATATTTATTTAGTTCACAACAGGCTAATGCAGTGGTGGAGAGAGAATCATGCAGTGTGTTGATGTGGCCTACTAGGAGAAGTCCTTTTTTTCTTAAATCATTACCCTCCTCCCAACAACATCTGTACCAGGGGTCCAAGTGGGATCCAGTGCATAAAAAAGTGTCTCTTAGTCATATTCATCTTAAAGTATCAGGATACACTAAGTGGTACATAGAGCATTTTCCTTCTAGACAGGGAGAAAATATTGTCATCTTGAAGGCATTAGCTGTCTGTAGCGGTCCCACCCTTTATTTCTTATCTTGAGGTTTTGCTTATATTCTTAATTTCATTTCCTCTGAAATGAGAAATATTTACCTTCATCATGTGCATATTTACATCTGCAATTTTCATGTTTTTAAATATTTATTTTCATGTGCTCGGGTTAATTGTATATAAATGTGGTAGAGAAAGTAAATAGCTTGGGAAAATGATATAATTGCCGTGTCTAATATTGGAGGAAAAAATTGACCATAACAAAACTTTCACCATCTCTATCGCATATGCTCTTCTGTTAGGCCTACTTCTTTGTGCTATTTTAATAAAAATGGTAGTTACCTTGTCATCATTTTCCTTGAAAAGAGAAAAAACGTAACAGTGATGAATTGGAAATGAAGGTGTGATGAAAAAAATGATCATGAGTATAAACAAGTCTTTAGTATGTTTGAGATGAAAATACTTATAATTAGATGGACTGTAGTAGAGAAATTCCTTCAAGTTGAAAGTTAAAACATGACTCAAGTTAACGAGATAGTATAAAAGATCTAAAAAACCATTATCAGATAATTAGAAAACAACTTGCTGAATGTGGCTTATGTATGCTCTTGACCTGGAGAGAGATCTTAAATATTTGCTGGAAATTCCATATGGTGTGGTTGGGGAATATGACTCTCTATTTGTTTCTCTATACTTGATTCCTTGGTACTTATAATTATATACCTTGACCAAAATGAACAATTTCCTTTTCAGGCATGACTGCCCCACTCTCAGGTATTTAATCACAATAGAAGCTTAGCAACATCTGATTTGCTGGGGCTCAGTGATCAAAAGATTATCCACCCTGGAGTCAAGTCAAGTCACATGGTGTCCAGCCGCACCATTATCATGCTAGCAATTTGAGTATTAGGTGCTTTCTTTCTTTCTTCTTCTCCACCATTGCAAAAGATAGGGCATCATTGCCATCTTGCTTTTGTTTAAGCTAAAATAGTGAGCATACTTGGTGGAATACACTTTGATGCCGATGCAACCTGAGTATAAAACATATGACCCTTTTTATGTTTACAGGCTAATGACTTGAGAATGAAACTTGTGACTCTATATGTTCATATAGGATGAATCTCCCTTCTTATTCTCCTAAGAATTTTCCTTAGGTCTTGATTGAAGAAGGGCCCCTGGTTTCATGCTCATGAGAGTTGATTTTCTCACCAAATGATAGAGTAATCACACACACACACGCATGTGCAAGTCTAATCCTCTTGGTATTTTTATTGGTAATGGATAATGGAAATGACCTGCATGTCACAAAGCATTCTATCGGGCACAGGCCTTGTATGGTCGCAGGCTTGCCAGCTCATGAATGAAATCTAGTACTTTTCATTCATAGATTTGCTAATGTTGATGGTTCCTATCCTGAACCCTAGCACCAACTCATTTGAACAGCAAAAGAGGGTGGAGGAGGGGGCGTGTTTGGGTTTGCAAGATAAGCCCCAAAGGCCAGGGAGAGGGAGGAGAGGCATCATTTAAAGATAAAAAAGGGAGAGTTCTCTTGAAGGCTTGGGTGGAGTGGAGGCCTAGAGAAAGAGCTTGGTACTACTTTAACAAGGGACAGCATGATACGCCCTTCACAACTTTCACTAGGCATATGGGGCTGGGGAAGCGCATGATGTTGGGAGGACTGTAGGATGGAGAAAATGAACCACTCCAACATGGCATCCTTTATCCCACTCACCTGAACTAAAGATGATGTCTTAAGTTGGGATGTTCAGCTTTACATGATCATGGCCTAGAGCTCACATCATTACTGGATGGGGATCATTTTGGTGTGGGAAGGTCTATCCTACATTAAGCGGACCAGTTTGTGTGCCTTTTAATCTGTTCTTTCGTGCATTTGTTTTTTTTTTTTGTCATCAATGAGGTGAAACACATGGGCATGCAAGTTCTGCACAAGAAAGAAGCAGAAGACAAGCTATCATCCTATTACTACATTAAAGTTTTAGATCTTCAGGCGAATCCTGTGCTTGTGATGATCTTCACAATTTACAAATCAAACAAATAACAAAACTTACCCAAACTGTGGCAAAGTATTCGAAAGAACTTTATAAGATCTTTTTGTTAACAAGATAGATCAAAGATATTTCACCTCTTGTTTCCATAGGCATTGTCTGAAAGAAAGTTACCATGGGGACTAATAGGTGCTACCGAAATTTGTAGATTTTTTATTGCAACTTCTGTGACACATGCTTGGCTTGCACATAGGCTGCTCTATGGACTCTAATTTCCAGGACGGACTCTGTTTTCGAGTCTGGAGATGGTCATCAAGAGTGTTCATTCAGAAATCCAAGTATTCATATCTCATACGCAACCCAAACATCATATAAATTTGCATCTGCCTAGTTGTTTTTGACTATTGTATATAGGCTGGAGATGGCCATCAAAAGAGTGTATCTGCGGATTGGGTGGCTGCATATGTGGCCAACCACTCCGGAGGCACCCTGTGGGCTGTGAAGGAGGAGTTGCTCAGATCACTTCATGACTTGTTTACTAATTCCATTGGATGTATTCGTACTCTTAATATATGAAATACCTGCTCTAGCAAAAAAAAAGAAAAAAGAAAAGAAAAAAAAGAAGAAGAGTGTATCTACTTAAGTAGGAGAATGTTTACCATTACAATAGAAGATTTCCATGTATTCACATTTCATTTGCAAACCTTAAAACATCATACAAACTTGCACCTGCCTAGCTCGAACAGATGGATTTCGTAGACACGTTCTTGATAGAAAAAGTCCCTCCCCGTTTTCGATCTTTAGCTAAACCACTGTGGAATACTACTTTCTCTGGCTGGGGAGTTTCATGGTATTGGGTGGTTTTATTAAAGCCAACTGGGATGACACCTCCAAATCCTCTAGGGTTGGCAGCATGATCCCATGATGCTGGAGCTACAATGGGTGAAATTATAAGCTTTCCAAGTTCCCTTGGCTTCATGCTCTAAAAAATCTTATCCCTCATAGTTATAGTTTTTGGAATAATAATTTACAGTAGTTAGGCATGACAGGCTAACAATAAGACTCAGAGGAACGGCAAGAAAGCTACTAATAAATCTCACTTTAAGGTTTCAACCAGATGACATATTTCGTGGTTTGGATAATCTCAGGCATTCTTTAGGAGTTTCAACAAGAAGATAAGGAACTGCAAAAAGAAGACTGCAAATTATGAATCATAAGCTTTCACACAATCATAAATACGATCATAAACTTGCAACTGTTAAGTATTTTAATCATGACACATCACTGTACCAGAATCTCATATTTTGGGTGAAAAGAAAATTTCAGAATAACATTGAAAAATGAACTGCAAGAAATCTAAAAATTACACGATCATGAATATCTTTTAAGACAAAAACAACATGAGCGCAGCATTTCTACTGCCAAGAAAAAAATTCTTCTTTTGTAGGATTTTATTTGCAAAATCTTGCAAAGATCAGAAAAAGAAAAACCATGGCTTGATAAACCTTTAGATACTATGGTTACAAAGACAGAATCATCCATAAGACAATAACCTGTAGCTAAATCTACTGTAAAACCAGAGGCAGCTTATGCCAAACAACCAAGATTAGAAAGCAATACGACCGTGATCACTCTTAAGACATAGGCTGGTTCAAGCACACAAAAGACAATCTCTTGTATCTAATTGCTCATTTGGATAAAATCAGCAGCATTTTCAAGCAAACAACCAAAGAACAATGAAAGTTTCATCATCAGAATACATAATTTTGACACTTTAAACAGATATTAGGGCAACCCCAATACAGATTGCAACACAGCAACATCCCCTGGATCCACATTGTTCTGCTTATTTTGTCCGAAAGTATAGATCATGAGCAATGGTGACGTATTGATGCTTCATTGTGTACTCTTGATGGTAGGAGATCTGTAATAGCTTATGGACTTAGCAGCTGGGTAGAACATTGATAGTTTTAGAGCTGTCAAGGTTGGATCAAACTCCTCTTCGCGGATGGGCAGGTGGCAGCTAGGAAGATCCTGTCTGATGTCGCCATAGAAGGTTCTTCAACTCAGAAGCCCCTGTGAAAATCTAAAAGATACAGCCCTTCAAAGGGTTTCCAATTCAACTAACAAACCTATTGCTCAAAAACAGCAATTAGGAAAAAAAATTTATCATACAAAATTTCTTCATGAAATTGTTTTCTTCTCCACACAAATAGGCTGGATACCCTAAACATCACTATCTTTTCTTGGCACTATGATATGCAACTTTTGCCTAGCAAAGCCACAGTATAGATAACTTTCTTTTGGGAATTGCTTCTGATTATTTCCTCTCCTGGAAAAATAAAGGACCATTCACTCACTTTCCACCTTGTTGAGAGCCTAATCATCCCAATCAACATCCCACCCATGTTTTCTGGGAGATCTTGAAGTGAGTCCATTAGCTGAAACACTTCCAGTGGGTAGCTTTTCTGAAGCCTGTGGCACTGCTTCTTCCTCATCCCATTCCTCATCCCATCCCTCATCCCAATCATCTGCTTTGTTTGAGTCAACAACTGCTGAACTTGACTGTGTTTGTGCTCCCATCTCAAGTTGCTGATATGCTATGCCAGTATCATCTCTCCTTCCCCTCCTAAACTTGCAACAGGCCCATGTACCTCCAGCAATAACCATGGTAACAAACAAAAAGTAGGCACCATAAATAGGTGTCAGATGGGTTGCATAAGAAGGAAACTGCTGGACAGGATTCCAGTTAGAAAAAGAAGTCTTGGTGTGAAGAATGCAATTCCCTTTTCCAGCATTTATAACTATTTCTAGTCCGCTCATAGCATTCATTGAAATCTGAAACAAGCATTGATAATAATCAATCTAAGAGCATAATTCCCACACACTAGAAAGAAAATAAATTCTGGTCAGTACACAAACTAAAGATTGCTGGTCAGATATGTGAAGCTACCAAAGAGAGTGGCAAATTAACATTTAAAACAGAAGGCTGTTGTAATCATTGTTGTTGATAATTGATCTGGATTTTATGATCTCGAACAAAATGACCCTGAACAAGCTGGATCTCATCTTCTGATCATGATCAGTTTGGGAAAATAGGATATAGATCTGTGTTAACAGTTATATAGTCCCTTGGATAATAAGATTAAAATTGATCATGATAATTATATTATTGAAGCATGTTAAAGTCCATTTTTAGTAAGTTATTTAACTATATGGCATTTTTACCACTATTAAGTCTGGATCACTAAGAACAGGAAGACCATTATTTGGAGTTCATGGAGTTAAAAGTAGGAGTAGGTAGTATACAAATATCTTGAATAACTGGACATAATGTTTGCTTCATTAAACATGCTATATATAGGCTTAATATTGAACATGCTACATATAGGCTTAATAGATCCAGAATTCTTATATGTATGGCCTTTTGTTCTCCATTAGTCTATAGTATAATTGACTCATTTTTTTCAATTTCCTCATTTGTTTTATATTTGAAAAAATAGAGATAAATTGGAAATATCTTATGGTCTGCAATCCAATTCATGATATGCTCCAATCTAATCCCCAGCCCCTTTTATGGTCCACGACTCAATCCCAAGCTTGACAAAATTGATTGCAATTAAGGTGCCATTATAGAATCTACACAGCATGGTGAGGTTGGATGGAAACAAGCATAAGTCTGACTGGAATGGCTGAGAGATGGAGCAAATGGTAGGTGGTGTTGTCAAGAAGAACACTAGGACTAGATGGTTTATGAGATGCCCTCCAACAATAAGGTTAGATCCAAATAAAATGATAGGATGGCAATGAAGTTACCTGACATCAAATGTCGTGAAGGTATGAAGAAGGGTCTTTGAGTCGGAGGTCACGAATGAGAACGGATGAATGAAAATACACCCATCAATCAAAGGCAAAAGGGGCTGATGAATTACAGGCTGAGGCGATGGATGGTAATGGTGACACGGGCTCAATGTTAAAGGAGAGAGTGGCCATGAACATCAAAGGATAGGTGGAATGGAGGCATTGGGAGGATAAACTACGGTATACAAAGCAGGCAAGGTTTTGAGAAATTTCAGATGGTCGAACCATGGACATGTGAACCAGCCACCAATATAGGTTGGTAGGGTCAATGGGTCTAGCACATTGCTTAACACCATCACCTTTTGTCCTCCTTGCTCTCAACACCCAAACCTTGGTCTTTGACCAAACTGGGTTTGATTGAATAATGAGCTCAGCCATCTGACTCCAACTAATTTCATACTTGAACTAAAGGTCAATCATTCAGATTTCTAGGGTGGATGAAGCAGATTTGCTTCCCCATCCTCCTCCTAGAACAGATTGGACTTCAATACTCACCTATCTAATCTATATCTGATGTTTTATAGACCTAGGCTACATGAGCTATCAGATTAGGCAGATTTCCTTGTTTATCCCCCCTTTTTTTTATAAAAAATCTCTTAATGGATCGGACTCGGATAACCACCGATGTAATCCACTTTTGATCCATTAAAGAATTAGACTTCATGACCTAAAGGTCCTAGTACTAGCCATACAATATATATCATGGCTAGATTGCCAGAAATGTCGAGTGAAAGTGCAGTAATCTAGCACAAAACACCTTGACAATTACATCTAGGTATCTTGATAAGCAACAACTATAAGAAGATAGTGTAACTTGTTTGATGTCATTAGAACTAATATGAAACCAATACGAATCAAATAATAAAAAGAAAGAGAAAATAATACCTCAAAAGCGGAGCATGAAATATTGCAGTAAAGACCCAAGCATTAGATCTAAGCCATCAAGTTAAGCCTATCTATCTAAATATTCAAGATTTGTAGGCAAATACAAACCTAAGATTACTTGCACTAGCAACCAAATTGCTTCCAGCAAGAATGTCAGGGGGAACATGTGCAGTCAAAAGATCACGGTCAAGAGGTTAAGCACAAGAAATGTTAAAAGTAAACAAAGTTTATAGAGTGGCTACGAAAATAAGCAGTAGGAATGGGCCATTGCAAAGCAAAAAGACTGAAATATAATAACTACATGCACAGAAAGGTCATAAAATTAAAAGTATGAGCAAGTTGCAAGAAATTATAGAAATATAGATGGGCAAAAAATATCCGCAACCTTGAAATGAATCCAAATTAGTACCCATAATCTATTATACCGACAAAACATAGGTGAAGTAACAAACATGTAGATTTAGAGGGGTATCAAGAAACTGAGGCATCTGGAGAAGGATAAGAAATGCATGGAGTCCACTTTAAGTTCGGTCAAGTCAACATAATCATTGTTTTTAGGTCAGATATATGGGACCAGGTGGACTTAACAAAGATCATGCCAATCATCCAAAACTATAAGCACAAACTCTCAAGAAGGCAGCCGGATAAAGAATGGTTCAAAAGCACTTTCCAAAATATTCATCAATCAGCAGCAAGGGGAAAGTAATAAAATCAACAACAGACATCTAGTAAGACCTCTTATTTGAGGCCTTGGTGGATATCAAACAGAAGATCTTGCCTTGTTGGACTTAGTGACATTACTTTGGCCAATAGCAGCCACGTGGGCATACCTGAAAACAGCCTGAATTTCAACATAATTTGCAAATATAACTGCCACCACATGAAATGATGAACTATTCAGATAAAATGGAAAACCACCACACAAAAAGATGGATTACTCAGATTTTTCTAAAATGACAGATGGTTTTGAGAAAACAGTTTGAGGCTTTGATACCATGCTGTACAAGTGCTGGGAAAGTGCAACAATGCAACGAGGAGATGGTGAGACAATTACCCAATATGTAACCATAACATCTCACTTCCAACATCTTTTATAATTCACGATCATACAGTACGTTTTCTCTATGCATAATACAACAATAAACAGGCCATTCTATCAATATATAAGTCAAAGAAATAATAACCTCAATCCACTTTTTTTTATTGCATTTGCTAGTCATACAATGCATACATAGACTCAATTACCTCATGCTAAAGGCATATTTGCCTTGACTATGGGTTTGTCATGCTAGAAGAAATTTGTATGCGGCTTCACATCAATAAAATTGAAATTCATCCACTAACAAGAAACAGTAGATATAAGCAAAGTTTTACCTTAGATAATCTACTTGGTAAGCACTTCTTTCCTACTTTGAAAAGATTGTATGATATTCTCATATCTAAAAAATAAATATTTGAAATAAAATAATAAATGTAATTTTTTTTATTTTTTTAAAGCAAAACTCTTGCTTTGTGGCATAATAAGCTTAATTGTTTATTCCGAAGTTGTAAGATATTTTGCCTTCTAAAAATATAACTGCAGAAGCGATGGACCACTGCCCAACTCAGAAATTCAGGGACCATGAAAAAAATCATAAATTTTCAATTTTCATTGTCAAAAAAAAAAGCAAGGAGAAGGCACAAACTGTTTTGTTGTTTCCTTTGGCTATTTGTATCTTCTCATAAATATTTATAGGAGGTGTTACTATAATTTTCGCAGTCAGAGTGCTCTCCCCTGTGTTCTGGACTAAAAGAAATAATCCCTTGGAATCTGCAGTAGAAGAGAAGAGAGCATAAGAAGGATGAAACCTTTATGAAATAAACAGAAAGGGGGCAAAATGATTCTTCATGGATCCTTATAAAAGCAAAGAAGCATATTCAACTTGCGATTGAAATGAATAACAAGACATATATCCAATGCAGATACAATCTCAACATGGAGTCTTGGAGCTGGAAGCAACAAGGTAACACGGCTTGCCATAAATTTAGAGAACTTTTCACATGAAATGTATAATTCCTCAAGCAATAAACAGCAATACTAAATCAAAAGTACACAAGATAAGATTCCATCACAAATCCCACCATATCCAGAATCCACAGTTACTAAGAATTCTCAGCAAGCAGATATATTCAACTGAAACTACTAATAGGAAACTATATAGACAGAAAAACTAGACATGCAGTAAATTTTTTTGAAAAGACAACTACATAGTATCATATTGCACAATGAGCAAGCCAAGAACAAAGAAACACCCATCTTACCATGTCCAGGAGGTTGAAGACAAGCAACCAATTCATCGATACGGCATTTTTCAGCTGACGCATGGCATGCATTCTCCTGACTTCTATCCGTAGGGCTTCCCGACTTAGTAGGAACCTCACTTCTTTGAGAATTTTTACCATTGTTGTTATTCTCCGGTCCACTGGGTCTGGGTGGCACTAAATTGGTCGCATTACCCGACGATGGTGGAGTTTTAAGACTTGTTGTAGTGGAGTTCGCAGCAGGTGGAGGGGATTGGAGTGATTTCTTCCGCGGAGGTTTCTGGCTCCACTCAGAAACATTGTTTTTCGGTGAAGTAATCGAAGCAGGAGACGGAGACACCTGGATACATTCCCAAAGACCAAGATTTGCAGCACATGAGGCCACTCCTAAAACCCCAATGCAGGAACAGTGGTGAAGAAGCCAAGTTCTTACCTTTTCCGAGTTGAGCTTGTCGTCTCCCTTCCATCAGCCATTAGAACTCGAGATGAAGCATCGGACTCTCGCGCCACAACCCAAAACAAGACGATCACCACCAGAACTCTAATCCTCTCCATCAGAAGCTATCAAAGCCTTCTTCAATACCCAGAGATGTAGCCTTTCGAATGAGGGAGATAGCAGACAGCTCCAATCCGGAGATCGGAACAAAGACGAACCAAAAACCTCATCATTGGCAGAGATCCATGATAGGAATCCGACACTCGATCGGAGAAGACAAAAAGGAAACAAAATGAGAGTAAGAAGATCTCAAACGCCTCCAACCGGCTACATCTCACCACCAGATCTAACCAACTAAAACACGCCCAACACACGGTGGATCAAGAGCGGCCATTGGGCGAGCCAAAGTGCTACACTGTCAAGCTTGCGTATCAAAAAAAATCCGAGATTCCACCAACGTGACAAGCAAAACAACATCCACGTACGAAGTATTTACGTCCCATGTCTAGGCCACACTTAAGTTAGTTATATCTAGTTGACCCACATGGTTTAGTTCTCTAATAGTAGGTAGGCTTATCCCTGGACAAACACAAAAAAAAAAAAAAGTAGAGAAGATAAGCAAGAAAAATACCCTAACAGACTGAAAGATAACTTTCTTCTCTTCTTCGATTAACTTAAGTATTGGAGAATTTCTCGATACGTTCCGACTAGATGACTTTTTTGTTCTGCATTGTTTTAGGTTGGAGTGCTGTCATCCGACGAGGATCTCGATTGCAGTGATCGAGCGTCGCTTGCCTTCTTCAATTCCAACCAAAGCAGTCGACTACCGAGCTCTTTAGCCTTATCGTGCTTTTTTCCATAGTGCTTAGGGCTAGTCAGTTTTCAGTAGCAACAAGATCAATTAAACTTGAAAGTCCTATTCATTGAGAGAGAGGAATCGCGGTTGGAGAGCTAGGATATTATTATAAACAAAAGATCTTGGATTGGGAGCTAGGGTTAGGGTTTTGATTCTGGTTTGCCTGTTGGATTTAGCTAAGACAAAGATAGAAACTTCTTAGAAGCGAAGGAAGTAGAGTTTTGAATTTGCCAATGATTTTATGAAGAGTAGGAAGTGGGAGCGGTGGTGGTGTATGTTTTAATAGTCTAGTGGGGGTAGCCATTAACCCCTTAATCGTTGTGTAGATAAGAGCACCATGGCCAAAAAAAAGAAAAACTTGGTTGAAATCTCAAACATTAAAATGTCACCATTTGTTTTTTTTAATAAAAAATTTGTTTGCGCATGGTTAAACTTGAGACGTAGTAATTAAGAGTTGGGATTTCATCAGTTTGGTTAGGTTTCCTCCGACGTTATTATTGCATATTCTTCTGTCACGTGTTACACATGACCAGCACTATGTTATTAAATCTCATGTAAATCTTGTTCAAATCTAGCTAAAGAAGGTTGATAAGCAAAGTGATTGGCAGATTTAAAGAGCTTTACAACTGCCACAATTGAGATGAGAACTAGGTGCAACTGCATGGTGAATGATTAGCAGGTCAATTCCACCTCGCAGTGTCCCGCCCCCCCCCCGAATGATCGGTGCGGCGGTTAGGCATCCTTAGACGAAAGAGTGGTCTTTCAGGATTGGTCGTTGTGTGTCACCACCTCCCACCTCCCTTCCTCGTTATAAAGAGAAAGTCATTTGGCATACCTGCATGGATTAGATGTCCAGATAAACCCCCCGACCTGGGTCGGGCTTAGGCGAAATGAGGCTTGACTATGGACCGAGATCCGTTTCATCTATCCCCTGCTTTCTTCTCTCTTTCGGTCAGAGCAAAAAGTCCGTTGGTTCCCTCGGTGGGATTAGTTCCAACAACCCCCCCTACCTAAAAGTTAACGAGAGTCCAGGGTTCCACGAATCTCACTGCACTGACCATAGTAAACTCCTTCTCGTTGTACCAAAATGGAGGTCTGATTTGAACGACCAGCCCTTTCTGAAGTTTCCCAAGCTCCGTGGTGAATGGCTCATTCGGAAGGCAGTGGTAAAGGCCTGCTGCTAGTTCAGATGGTGCAGCTAGCGCTAGAGTTAGGAAGGCAAGAAGGCAAGGAGTCGGAAACCAATGGTCGCTTAATTGCTAAATTGCCGGTAGAAGCTGGTTGTCCTGAGGCTCACTTGCTTCTAAAATGCCCGGTTCGCCTCTAGAGTTGGGTCGTACTCGACTCGATCATGGTCTGGTCGACCTAACCTTGATGAAGGAGTGGATAACACGACCCCAGAGAGTTTTTTGGCAGGTTGCTTAGGCTTAGATAAATTCCCTCTTCTTTCTTAGATTTGGAATTCTTTCGCTTTTACTCGTGAAAACCTAAAAAGTCCTCTATTGCGTTCTTGCTGCGAAGAAGCCATTTGTGCGGACATCTTTCCCAAGCAAAGTTCGTCTTCGTACGGATAGATACACGTCTTAGAATCTCTATAAACACTTGGCAGATTGGCGGCAAATTTAAAGAGAATACTGCCTAAATGATCTAGGGAGCTGATGATAATATAAATTACTCGTATGGATGCTTTATTAAATATTGTAGGAGCCAATGTGATGAATCTCATGCTATTGTACATGAACAGGAAAAAAAATTTTAAAAAAAATCTCTTTTGAGGCATATATCAGGGTAATCATGCGACTTCTTTGAAATCTTTTGATCACTTCAAAGAAGAAACTTAAAAATAAGAGATGAAAATAATGATAAATGGAATAGTAATCTTTGGACCGCCTAACTCCCCCCTTCACACTCAAAGGCAATTACTTTTTCCTCCTTTTTCTCAATGTTTATGTGGATGGTGCATAACTTCCTTGTTAAGCTAATGGTGCAAGACTGAATACGAAAGGGATGTTCAAATTGACTCGTTCTAACTTCAAGACCTGGGTATCTCTTTTGCAAGGAGGGTATTTGATGCAGATAGAATATACCTGGAGGGTAACTCCTCTACGATGATCGATTGGATGCGGAGAGTTGATCGATACGGAGATGGTCGCCCACTGATTCGTGAGACCCGCAGACTGATTGGGAGTTTGGCTTTTTTCCAGTCAGCGCACATGTACCAGGAGACGAACAGAGCTGCGGACTGCATTGCCTCCTACGTTGCTCGGCACACTAGAGAGTTCATTTGGACTTATATTACTGAGATATCTTCTCTCTTGTATCACTTTATTGTTTCTGACTTAGCAGACTATACTCATGTGAGAGCTCCATGAATGCCGCTTCTTACCACAAAAAAAAGAAAAGAAAAGAAGAAGAAAAAAAAGAGACAACATAACTAGTTTGGTTAGACTCCCTATATCTCGGGTATGTGTGAGTCGAAGTAGACCTAACTATTTGAACTCATCGTCAACGTCTACCCCCGAATCTGGTTCGTGCCCGACGCGAGACGCAATCCAACCCATCCACCCATTTGTTACAAACCCGGTCCACCACATGAACGCTCTAAATCATGCTCTTCGATGCTTGACCTCCCAAGCACGTCAAAGCTTCAATACATACGGCATTAAACAGTGCACAAAGCATTAGATGCTCGCTTTATTTCAAGCCCAGATCCCTTCAGGAGAATGAATCTAAATACAAAGCGAACAGTGACCTCTTCATGTTCTTCCTCTGCCATGGAGGAAGGAAGAAGAGGAAGCCTTCAGGTCTGCTATGGGGATCACCACACCACGCTGTTTGACGAGTTCGAGCGTCTGACCTTTGAGATCCAACTGAACCGGACCATTCTCAGGAGGAGCTACTCCGCTCCGAGCCCGCTCTGGTTCGCCAGATCGCCCCGGCCACCGCCCCGGCAGCAAACTCAGGGCGTCGAACCGGGACGGAGGCCTTCGAGGTTGTCTCTGTGGAGGTGGTTCAGTCGGGTCTTCGGAGGTGGGAGGGGTCATACGAAGGAAGGAGCTAAACGGAGGGAGACTCGGGCTTGCCCGGCCTAGACCTTTTAGCCTTTTTAGTTTTAATGACGTAACAGTTTCTCGATTCATGAAATATGAGTCAAGACGTATATTTATGGACATTATGTTGTTATTTTCATTAGCTTTTAGATATGTTGATAGCATTCAAATTAATATCAAAACTTGCTCTATGTATTATATGCATATGGGTGGGTATATGTATGTATGTAATTCAAAAGGTTAAAGGTATGTCTAGTAAAATGTTTGCATGCGCGATGTACATGGAATAAAGTTATGTTTTTTATTTATTTATAGTAGTTATGCAATTCAGAAGGTGAAGATTATGTCTACTAAAGATTTGCATGTGTCATGCACAAAGGCGAGAGTTGTACTTTGCTCTGGCATAACTACAGTACAATAGTTTGAACAGGGGAATGACGAATTGGATGAGAAACCACAAAAAGCAATTTTATATGTTTTCCTGAACACAAATGAGTCATGCATCAGAGATGTAGCCAAAAATCTCAGAAGAGCTTCTCAGATGGGTCTCCGTAGCTCAATAAATTATAATATTTAGAAAAAAATTACATAACATTTTTTTAACTTTTTGCAATTTACATTTATATTCAAAAAATTTTTAATTTTTGCTTAATTTTTTAAAATTATTTTTTTGTTACAATATGGTCCAATTATCCATCTCTATACATGTAACAAGATATTTTTAAAATTTCAAAATTATCCTTTCAGAAATGGAACAAACTATAATACATAGCTCTCGTGAATGGGAGACGACCGTATAAAAATTCTCCAAAAACCATCATTCTTGATGTTAATCCCAATCAAACGCCACCGGAGACCAATTGCCAGGCTCCGGCATCGGGGATGGCAACCGCGTAGGTGACCCAACATTCTTCCCCATGCTTTTTCTTCTCGGCCGGATCGCGATCGTCGTCAACCTGAGCGATGAGAGGATCATATATATATATATATATATATATATATATATATATATATATATATATATATATATATATATATATATTATTTGAATAAACGAATCATATCATCCCAGTGCAGACGTAGCCAGAATCATCACCACGTAAAATATCCTAAACTTCCATCAGAGTCATGGAGATGGAATTCCACATTAATTATATTATCAGAGTGGTGTGCAGCATGAAGCAACCAATCAACCACCACATCATTAGCCTCCCTCGATATGTGAGATGCTTCAAAGGCCGAAGGCGTCGAAAGTCTACTACCATATCTCGTCACCAGCGTTCACAAACAATAGTACATTCACAGCAGCACCTGTGACAAGTTTTGCCGGCTTTGAACGCAAGTTATACTCCCAAATGCTAAAACTGTGATGAGATGGTGAAGAGTATATAAAAGCTTCTGCATTAACTGCTTTAATGCAAAAGACCTATCATCGTCAACTTGTGCAGCCTCGCCTCACACCAGATATTGCAGGAAGAATCCGAGCCTCCTGGGAAAATGCGACGGCTTGCAAAGGAGAGATGAGGAGGCGCGGACGCGGTCGGTGGAACCGAGGTGGAGGGAAGCCATCCCTGCCACCTCTCTCTTTCTCTCTCTTCGCGCAGAGACTTAGATGGAGGATGATGAAGATTCTGTTTGGAAGAACTGTTAGTAGTAGAGCTTTTGGAAGTAGAGTTGTTAGAAGTAGAGCTGTCTGAAGCAGAGCGTTTATAAAAAGCTATTTGCTGTTTGGTAACTATATTTCTAAAGTGCTGTGGCACTTTAACATGTGTTTGGTAAACAAACTGAGAAAGTACTTTTGTGTGACAAAATGACCATAAAGGACATTACTAGTATTATACAATAGAACATAATAAAATATAATATGTATTAATACATAAATATATAATATAGTATAATATTAATGTAATATAATATAATATTATTATAATATAGTACTATAACATTATGTATTATAGAATAATAATTTAATATAATATTAAATTATTTAACATAACATATCAATGTATTATGATATAATGTAATATAATATTATATTTATAGTATAATACAATAATAAATATATAAAATATTATAATTATTAGTGTAAATTAATTTTTCATCATTCTAATGACCATTTATCTCTCTAACAAATATTCTAGTTAAGTGATAAAATTGGTTAAATAATTACTAATATTTTTATTTATTTATTTAGGCTAGATTATTTGCTATTCACTCATTATTTTTCTTTTTATTTTATTTATTTATTTATTTATTAGTTTATTTCATTAAAATATATAGGGGTCGCCGACCATGGATGGTGGCCGGCATGGTGGTTGCCACCATGGGCAGCCACGAGCTCCCAAAACAATAAAAAAAAAAGAAAAAAAAAAAGAAGATGAAGAAGGAACAGAGGCAGCGGCGTTGAGAGGAAAAAGAAGATAGAGAGGGAGAGGGAGAGGATGGATGCGAGAGGAAGAGGCGGGATGAGAGTTTTGGAGAAAAAAGTGTGATTTAAATGGGGTATTTTGGTCCAAAAAACAGCTTCCCGATAAAGCTGAAAACAGCGTTGTCGAAAAGCTCCAAATTGGAGCTTCTCCCCAAAAGCTGTTTTCAACTTCCCACAAAAGCTGAACAGCTTTCCGAAAATTTTACCAAACACCATTTTTTATCTAAAAGTACTTTTGGAGGGCCAGAAAGTACTTTTGGGCCCTCTAAAAGCTCCTCCAAAAAGGGTCGAAGTCGGCAACGTTTTGCCACTTCGTATAGGTATGCCCGTTTCAACTAAATATACTCTGGTTCGGCATAATCTATGCCCTCAAAATGAAACAAGGGGAGTGCAGTATCAAAAAATGAGGCACGTAAAATTGCGAAACCGCCCAATTTATATAGATATAATATTTTTTTTTTGTGCATCGGCTACTCATACTAATCTCATATGAGCACTGCCACAAGAGTCTAGAGAGAAAATACATCCCAGAGATGGGGAAACGGATACATGGCTTGTCCAGAGAACCTTAATGGAGTGGTGAGCCGCAAAAGAGGCAACCCAATCCGCAGCTCTATTAACTTTCCGATGGACATATGCAGTCTGGAAGGTAATACACTCATTCAATAACCTCCGAATATCGACTAGAAGCGGATGGTCTGCTTTCCCCGACCCCACTTGTAAATCCGCTCAATGATCTCAACAGAATCTCCTTCTAGGATGATGTGACTCGCCGTGAGCACCTGCCCAGTATAGGAGATCTCCTCCCACACTGCCCTGAGCTCCACTTCAGAAACACATACCTTAAAAGTACGCCGTCCTCTATAGCTATTAACCTGAAGTAGTAGTCTCTGATCACAAATGCAGCACCGACACCGTCCTTTGGTAGATTATCATTAAAGTTCACCTTTTTTTTAAATTATTATTATAAATACGCACAAGAGCGGCCCAATATATTTGGGGGTTTAAGGCTGTTTTGTTTTTGAGGCCTTTCCTACAGTGGGCCAGCTTAAGACGAACTTACATGGAGGCCTTTTTCTTTTTTATTTTGTCTTCGAGGCCTTTCCTGCGGTGGGCCTTCTTTAAGCCGGGGACTTAGGCGACCGCCTCAGTTGTCTAAGTGTTGGGCCGATTCTGAATGCGCACATCTTAGAGAAACTGCAATGGGGGAGTGCATATTGGAAAATAGGTGTTTGTTTCTTTGTACCTGCATCGCGGAGTTGGATGCACGGGGATCATAGAATGAGCGGTCACGATTAAAATTCCCGTAGCCATGGTGGTCCCTCCTTGATCCGGACCAGGTTACTCAAATAGGAGAGTGCATATTGGGATCCTCTGCGGTGCGCTATGTGCACCGCGGAGCATTCGATGGCCACTATCAGTGCACCGCAAATGCCCGTGCTCGTTGAAAAATGGGAGTTTATTTATTTCTACCTGCTGCTATGGGGATCATAGAATGAGCGGTCACGATTAAAATTCCCGTGGCTGTGGTGGTCTTTCCTTGCGCCGGACCAGGTTAGTCAAATAGCTGCTGCGGGCGAAGTTACTCACTAGTCCTTTCGGTGTCTCTGCTCAACGGTCAATTTTATTCACCAACTAATCAACTATGGACGGTATAACTACTCGCCTAATCAGCGGTGGGTCTCACCATGTTGTCCGTATGAGGTACGGACAAAAATAAAAAAGCCAAGACCGGTGCCTCCGATGCGCGAATCTCGAAGCAGCTTCCATCTTGAATCTTGATGGAGGAGCCCTGCAATCCTCCTCCACCCACCCCCCGCCTTCATCCTACTAGGGTTCATTCCATCCCCCAAACGTTAAGGTCCTCGTAGATTATTCGCCCATGGGAAATCCACTTTCATCCCCCGCCATTCTTCGATTCCTCGACCAAACCCTTATCCTCGATGTCGAGAGCTTCCTAAATATGCGCGCTTTGTGGTTTTCCGATGGGATTTGAGGCACTGCGGCGCATAGGGTTTAAGGAGGCGATCATGGCGTCGGAGGAGCTGGATTTGGTCCAATCGCGGAGGGCGGAGAACGGGTTGGGCTCGCGCATGGTGTTCCACCGCGACGCCTTTCCCTTCTTCCGCGGCGACGGAGACCACGCCGGCGCGCGGAAACCGAGGGCCGTTGACGGCCCCGCGCCCGGATTCACCGTCGTTGGCGATAAGATGTCCCCCAGTGATCGAGACCCGCGATTCTTTTCGAACCAGACCTGGGGTGCCGTGAGGGACGGGGGGTCGCCCAGCGGTGACGGATCGGATGGGGAAGAAGAAGACGACGGGGAGGATAACAGCGACGACGATGACGAGGATGTCGATGAGGGGGATGGCTTGGTGTCAGTGGAGGACGGCAATAACAAGGCTAACAACAATAGCAGCGGCAGCGTGCAGAGTAGTTCGGAGAAGATTCAGGACGCCAGAGCAAAATCACAGGAGCACCATTCGTCTTCTGGTAAAAAAAAAAGTCATCCTTTTTTGTGTTTTTGGTTCTTAAAGCTACAATTCTTAGTGAATTTATGTTCATTGTTGTCCTAGGATTGATGAGAGGAGTGGTGGAGAAAGATGGGAGTGAAGGAAGAGACAATTTGGGAGTGCAGCAATACCAGCAGGGTCGGATGGATAGTTACGAGAATGCTCTTGCTGTCGTGGATCCTGAACCATACTACACCCATGTCATACATGGGGGAGAGGGTTCAACTTCTGCCCAGAAGGAGTTGGGAGGAGAGATTGGATGTGGGTTCAGTGGTAGAAGAGAGGTCGGGTCAACAGCTGGTTACTGGGAGTCTTTGAGGACGCACCTCTCGGATCCAATAACGTGAGTTTGTGATCTATCTTTATAATTTTATAAGAGCTCTGTCGATGCTTGTTGTATTATAGAAACTCCACATGTTCTATTAAGAACCGTGTAGAAGTGGATGGTGGATCTCTGAATCCAAATGCCTGGAAGCATTCTGTGTGTTTCCTGAATCTGTGCGTTTGTTGGTTGTTCTAAGTTTGCAGGTAATTGGAATTAATTGCAATTCCTAGGAAAAATGTGAAAACCTAATTCAATGCACTTTGCTTGATCTGTTTGGAGCTAGCTGGTGGATTCTTTCCCTCTCTTTTCTGTCAAGGGTGTAAACTTGTTTGAATGTCACTAGTGGGTTATCAATTGATTAGCAACTATTACTTGGGAAAAGTGGGTAGGCTACAGATCCTGTTGAAGGCCAAAGTACTGGCTTCTTATGAAGGAAGTAACTACTAAGGTAGTGGATCTGTGCCAGACCTTCACCACACGCATGCATACGTTTCTGCTTGGTTGCTTGGTCATATTAGCGCTAGTATGCATAGAGATTTGTTCACACCTATTATTCTAAGAATGCACACCACTGAACCATGATAATTTATTGCTTTAACTTTGTAACTTTGCTTGTTATTTGAGATTATAGTTTATGATTTTATATAACGAGGTCTTTTTCCATGTTAGAGAAATTCATACCCTTAGAATCTTTGGAAATTTCTACTTTGGGTACACTTTCTTAGTTCATCATCTTCATCTTACATTCTCCACTTTTATATTCATTCTTTGAAGATCTCAAATCATTTTTATCTCTAGTCTTTTATGTTCAAATCTTTTATGTCTCTTCTCAAACTATGCAAAATGGAATAACTACAATTCTGGAACTAATTATCTGCAAATGCAGCATGCACCACAAACTTTGCAAAAAGGAACATCTGTATGTATTCATTCTTAGAAGATCTCAAATATTTTATTACTCTCTTCTAAAACGATGCAAAAAGGAATAACTACAGTTCTAGAACTAGTTATCTGCAAATGCAGCACACACCATTATCCAGAAATGTGATAGTCATTAGTACCATTATCTAGAAATTATGATAATTTCAGCATGAATAACCATTCTGTTTGTGGTAAATTATGCATGTGAGATGTATTCATAAAACAAGTCACTGTTTTGGTAAGTGCTAACATTTTTGTGTACCTTTTTGCTAAATCTGCATGTGAAGAGGTGCTCTCATGGACGATGCAATGATATTATCATGCGGACATTCTTTTGGTAGTAGTGGAGTGCAGCATGTTTATAGAATGGTGCGTTCTAAAAGCATTTACACCCTATACATTTTTTCCTATCGTAACTATTTTCAAGCTCATGTAGAACATTGTCATTGTTTTTCTTTTCTGTGGCAATAAATACAATTGCTTGTTTCCAAATTTGCTGCTTATAAGTTATAAGTGCAAGTGCTTGAGCCTGAGATTTCTACAATGAATTCTGGCTGCAATGGAGAAAGCTATGCGACTACATTCGCCATATTGAAATCTTTCTGGTGACCAATATTACAATTTTTAATGAAGCATACTGTCTACATTGTAACAAGATACAAGACCTTGTTGAAAATTTCTTCCAGGATTATCTCTCAGCATTTAGACCTGAGCTCCAGATTGAAATATTTAGCCGGCTATCTATCATGCCAGTATGCTTCTACTATGTAGCAGTGAAAGCATATGGGTTGCTTTTGGGTAATAAAATTTGTGCTATAGAATTTTGACATGTTTGACACCCCCAGGAAGTGATGCCCTAAGTCTAATAAAAACATTCATGCTGATGCTAATGAACATAACTAAAATATGTGCAAAACAATATATAACAAATCCTGCTCAAAGTTAAAGTTGATAATATTATATTATTCTGCGAAAAAAGTTTTTAAAGCTTAAACTGTTAAATAGAATGACCATGCTAGAATGAAATAAACTGAAGGTGCTAACTAAGAAGTCTTGTGTTATGCATGCAGAAATATTGTTGCAAATGTGCTCAGCCAATTTCAGAAGATTCAGTCCGACCAAACTTGGGTATGGCATCAATTGTTGCTTGTAATTAAGTAGTAGATACTGACAAAGATGGACAAAGGCTTGATAATTATGTTATTTTTTGCAGTGATAGAAGCTTTAATTTCATGCCAGTTTTTGCTTTATCATAATGTTCTAATTGTTATGAGCTTTAATGCTGTAGTTGTCATGTAACAAGTTGCGTAAGATACATGGATGACTCTATCTTCTGGACATGTGCATGGAAGTCTATATGTTGGACATCGGTGCTGCTTATTCCCCTATTGAAACACATCATTTGTGTTTATAGATGGCATCATTCCAAGCATCACTTATTGTTTGGAACGGGCTATCTTCATAGCAGATGATAAGCTAACAAAGATTCATGGTCTAATGAAACACAACCATCGTATTTAAGAAAGGTATCATTCCATGCATGACTTCCCTGATGAAGTTGTGGATCTTAAAGATAACAGACTAATTGACTAGCTAAGTTGGATTGTTAAATTTTAGCTTCTGACTGAGTCTCTAGGAATGAGGATTTCTTTTTATTTTTTTTTGGGAATCAGTGCACTTACATTGATATATTACAGTTCGCTTCTCTTAGCATTTGAATGCTTCAAAGTTACATACTTTGAGGAACAATTCACTTCTGGTGGTGTATCTGCATCAATTATTTACATAGCAAGTAAGAGCTAGTATTTGAGCAAAGTGAACTTTCACGGGCCTAAAGTTATGTGAATTCTGATTAGTTGTGGTCAAGCTCTGTGATTTTGGTACTAAGTATCGTATTGATAACTAACCGGTTCGGTACGGTACAGTTGGTGTGGTATGATATGCACCCTGTATCGGAACTACTCTCCAACTATTTTTCTCACTTTTTATTTTGGTACGTCTTGGTATGGGTTAGTACACCCATTGGTATGCCTCGGTGTGGGGCGGTACAGGGCAGTACGAGGCTTGTATCTATTCGAACTTGAGTTTTATATTGGTTCCCATTCGGTATGGTACGGTACACTCCGTACCGGATAGTAGGAGGCAGTACGACAATCCATGTTTATGGTTTACATATCCTAACTATTGGTCTTGCATGTGTTTGGGTCCCTGGTCCATGTTTATTAGTGAGTAGCTGGATTATTTTTGTTTTTAAAATCTTTATGCCTGATTCCTCAAAATATATAGAACTTTATATACCTTAATTTATTGGTACCAAGACTTTTGAATAGATGGTGCTGTTCGGGATTATAAAATTCACAATTTATGGTCTACAAAGGTTCATGTTACTTAATCATAATTACATTCTTGCTAGCATCTCCGTCGTAGCTTTATTAGCAACATGTACATTGTGATAATCCTTCAATGTTTTTTCCTGATTTGGATTAACTCTCAACTCTTAGGCCTTGTTTGGTATCATTTTTTTTCTATTTCCTTTTTTAAAGACAAAAATATGGAATTCGATGCATAACATATGTTCAGCTATTCTATTTCTGTTTTTTTAAATAACTTTCACTATTTCTGGAAAAAATGGAAGTGAAAAATTTTTACTTCCACCTTTTTTGAAAGTGGGCTTTCACTCCTCACATCTTCTTTGCTATACCTTGCGATCTTGGTGCCGCCCATTCTCCTACTTGAAGCCTTCACCACCATCCTTCCTGCCGCCGCCCGCCTCTCCAGTGACTTCCTTCGCCACCTCGTCGCCGTCCTCCTCAGTCCCGCCATCTTTTACTCTACCAGTGCTTGGAGACTTGCTCATGTCAGAGGAGCCGATCAGAGGAGATCGAGCACCAGAGGAGATCATCAGAGCTCTGGTGCGTGGAGCCAGATGTGGGGACGAAGGGAGAGAAGCTTCTACCGCCAGGGCACAATGCTGGTGGGGGTTTTGATCAGAAAACGACGGTGGAGCAGTGGCGGAGAACGGCCAGGATGAAGCTGCCCTCGGGTGTGCGGTCTGGTGTCCATTCGTTCGTTCCCAATGTCCATCTTCTCTCGTCATCCATCCGTTGGTTTATTCTTGATGTCTTTATGTTTGTTCCTGGCACCCATCTTCCACCATTGTCCATTCATTCATTCGTTCCTAGCATCCGTTCTTTCATTACCGGCGTTCATCTGCTCGTTCATTCCCTCGAGCGGTGGCGTCCATCCGTTCCTAGCATCCATCAGTCCGATTGAGCATGCTCCTGTTTGAGCAGCTTCTATCACGTTGTCCCTGGTTGGCCTCCTTCCCCACTCCCCGCTCTCTCGATGCTTGCTTGGTTTCGTGCTTCCATCTTGTACCATGGCCTTTCACTATCTCGGGCTCGACGGTTCTGTTATTAAAAAGAAAAAAGAGAACCAAACATATATTCTTTGTACGAAATCTGAAAATAAAATGGAAACATATTTTTCTGTTTCCCATTTTTTTTTAAAAAAAGAAAAATAGAAATGATACCAAATACAACCTTAATCCAGTTTTGTATTTTTTCCCTATTTATAAAGAATTTGTTGGAAGTAAATATATGATTTCAGTTGATCATTAACTTCATTCTATGTTGTTTTCTTATTCCACTTTTTCAGCTCTTCGTTCTGCGGTTCAGGCTTTCTGCAGGGAAGAAGAGTCACAATCTTTGAAAGCATCCAAAAGAAGAAGAGAGAGGTTTGAACAAGTATGCCTTTTCAATAGGTTGCTCTTTGCAAAATTTAGGTTTTTTTTTTCTTTTGATGTACTCCGATGTTGTGGCATTCTAAAATTATCCTCTTCTTTATGAAGGACAAATGTAATTATGATGATCCTTTTCCCATGGATTTTTCTCGGGGTAAAGGTGTTCAGTTTCCATTTTCGGTTTCTGATCGGGTCATAATCAAGGTAAAATAACAACTTTCTTAAGCTTTATTTTACTCCATTCCACCAAATACTTTTAAATACTGTCAATTTCTCTCAGGGTAACAAGAGGACACCACAACGATTTGTTGGACGTGCCGCAATAGTGACAACACAGTGCTTAAATGGATGGTCAGTTTTTTTTCCCCAATTTCGAAGGAATGCCTATCATAACCATTTCAACTAATATGCCAGACATTTGCATGCATATATTGCAACTTTTACTTTCTTTGAGGTCATCATTTGACAATAAACTCTCTCTCTCTCTCTCTCTCTCTCTCTCTCTCTCTCTCTATATATATATATATATATATATATATATATTTATCTCTGCATATCGCGTGTTTTTTTTCTTTGCTTGCTGCTTTCTCTCTTGCTATTTCTTTCTAGAAGTACTCTTGATCTTTTTGAGAAGGGACAGGGATAGGAATGGGAAGAGGGTCAGTCTATAAGGATCAGGTCTCTTCTTTGATACTTAGAGTCGAAGACAATGTTTTGTTTGTGAAGAAATACGGATAAGCTCAGGCTGAGTAAAATCTGAGTCAAATTTTTTTTTTTTAAATTTTTTCCTTTATATTGCAAACATATGCATGTATATACATATGCAATATGCATGCATGCTTGCATGACTTGATGAGTTTGCTTAAAGCCGGTCTATGCATTAGGTGCATGACAAATGTGGATTGCTAAGGTTTGATATAGGGTGGTTGCTAGAAGTTACTTTGCCCCCCTCATGGTTTGAAATGTCACTGAAATTATGATATAATCTATAAAAGATTTTCTTTGATTCCCCATGCTCCCACACCTGAGTGCAAGCTGAAACGTGGATCAGGTCATTAGTTCTCTGTTTCAACTCGAAATGTGATGAAACAAGTCTTTTTTCGTGAGGGTTTTAAAAATAACCAAACAAATTTTGTCTCAAAATGAGTCTTCTTCAGACCAAAGTAATAATACTGCTAAAGTTGTTAAAATTGATGGAAAGCAGCCAAATCTGGTCTCCTGCTTTTAAGATTGGCTGCTGCCAAGATGAGTTAGTGTTGGCAAAATGTTGAGTCTGGGTTGGCTAAACAGATGCCTTCTCCTATCCAGGGTGATGGACCGAATACTAATGTTGGTCAAATCTTGATTTACCGAAGAACAGATGTGTTGATCAAGGGAAAATTTGGTGATTGCTCTTCTTTTGGTATCCTGATGCAAATGCTCTCATATTTGATTCCTATGTTAGAATCAAACACAATGGTTCCAACTGACTCCAATTCACCATGCATTATGTATCAATGAACCATATGGATTCATACAAAGCACTCAGACGTAATTTACTTAGAATACATTGTACATAATCAGCAATTACCCCATTGAAGTGACATATTGAACTTAATTGTTATCTTGACAACTTTAAATTGTTTTCAAATTCCTAGAGCAAGAAGTTAAATATGTTTATTGTTTTTTTTTTTTTTTTTTGCGGATAAATTTTCACCAGTCTATTGGAAGCACTGCAATTTCAGTTACTCTATGCTTGGTAAGAGGCTCATGGTCTGTACTTAGGTTGATCTATTGCACCAATAGCATTTATTGGCACCATAATTGCATGCAAGGTTGTGTTACGAGAAATCATTTCTCATGGAAGTAGCAATATATGTAGTGTTATGGATCTGATACCATCCAAGTTTCCATCATAAACAGGTATGTGGTGAAGACATTGGATAATGCGGAGAGTATCAAACTTCAGTATCGTTCCTTAGCAAAGGTTACAGATGATCAAGTATCAAATATGATCTCAGATAAAGCTCATGCACCAAATTGGCTATAAGGCCGTGATGTACAGCGGAGGAGTGATGCAAAACATTGAACTGTTGCTGAGAAATCGTAAAGCCGTTATCTGTTTTGCTGGTGAGACACATTTAATGCAAGCTCCTGTGTAAGCATGCAAGGGACCTGGATAGGCTGGTATGCTGTCTTTTTGGCAAGTGCTCTGTGGTTTGGGGTCCCAGTAATAGGGTCATTTGAAGATGTACTCTTCTGTACCTGAAGATTTTACCGGCAAATCTTGTATGATTTGACCATTAGATCAAACTTTTTTGTATCCAGCTGATTAATTGAAAGAAGCAACAGTATTCATTTTCAAATTGGCCTAAGACTTTACCCTGGATTGGAATTTTTCAAACAGACTTTACGGGATGGTGTTTTTCAAACTGGTATCAGCTTAATTGTGTCTCCAGAGAGATTGGAAGAAAGTAACTGGCATCAGCTCAATTGGCCACTGCCTGAAGAAGAGTGTCCTATTGGCTGTTGTGCAGGATGAACTACCTTAAATGTAGCAAACTGGTTCTCCATACCCATACAAATGGATGACATGCATTTCACTGCAGCTTCTAAACAAGAATATGTTAACAGATCTGTTTTGATTTCAAACATACAAGTTCTATATCCTATAAAACATTTAGGCATACATATGAATTATCTACCAAAGATGAATCATAATAAGTTAAAAGCTAGGATGCTCATATCTAGATCCAGCATTCAACTGTCATAACGCTTCAATATAAAAAGGAAACCTGCAATGGGGCAATTTCTAGATCACAGAATAAAATGAAAACAAAGTTGAAAAATTTGTGAAGCATAATATTTTGATAACTGAAATGTTGTCATCCGATCTGAGTTAATTCCATTGCTCAGGGTCTGTTCGAATGCCAGGATCTTGTGTTTTTTTTTGTCGTCTCTGCCAAAGAAGATGATAATCCATCAAATTCATCCAGTAAATCAGTAGGAAAAGAGATCAACAGCTGAGTCGGCAAAAAGAACAAAAGAAAAAACAGAGACCAGACAGAAGGATTAGGAGTTAGGAGGAGGTAATTGGGTTGGATAACAGGATAAAATTATTCCAAAGGGAGATTATGAATAAGAGCAGAAACCAGATTAGTATAAAAGGAAAAGAAACCCGACATTAGGGCTGGCAAAAAGAACAAGCAGAGGAGGTTAGATGGAAGGATTGGAAGTTGGGAAGGGGGAGAAGGGAGTGGATAACAGGATAATATTATTCCAAGCAGAGGTTGAAGCTGATTATTCTTCGAACCATGTTACTATTCTACTTTCACCAGTCCCTCAATTTTGAGATGCTACTACGATTTTCTTAGAAGCCGAGTTCATGCAGCTGCCGTCCATTCTTCACGAGTGCAACGAACGTCAAGATCCAGTTCAACTAAGAACAGTGCAAACGCCAAGAATCACGAAAGGATCTAATTGGATAACAAAAGAAACCCAACTAGAAACAGAAGGTTGCAAATATCCCGGGAAGAGAGCAAATGGTGGCAAGCTCATGAAAAGAGCTTACTCTTCATCACCACCACCTTGTCCCATTTCCAGTTTTCCTCTCCTTCCTCCTCCTCCTCTCTTTCCCGGCCAAAGCCGGAATTATGACCACCTCCTTCTGCGCCTTGACGAGCCTCCCTCGCTGCTCCTCGCTCAGCCCGAACGCGGCTGCGAGCTCCGGACCCCTCATGTTCCGCAGTAGCGAGTTCGGCCCCACGAGGAACTGCCGCCGGTTCTTCCTCACCGATGTAGTGAAGCCGAAGAACTCCCAGCGACTTCAGTAGCTTAAAGAATTAACCTGACATGAAGATGCCAAGAAAATGGAAAAGAACTTGTGATCTATCCAGGTTATATTGATCCTATTGGTATAACTACGAAAGTTATCTCAATCATTCCATGGAGTCCTCTCTCAGCTATCAAACTGCTATACTTCACAGCGGGGTGGTTCTATATACCCCCCCCCCCCCCCTATTGCTAAGGACACCCCCCAAAAACCAAAAAAAAAATACCCAAACTAACCTTTAGTGTAATTACCATATTGCCCTTGAAATTTTCTCATACACCCCTCCTTCCTCCTCCTCCGTTTCGTTTTGAAAAGAAAAAAAAAAAACACCCCTCAAACCCCCCTTAAATCCCTCGATCCATTTACATCGTTTAGGCGATCTTTGAAGGAGATTTAAGCCCCATTCGAAGCATGGACAAGCAACTAGTGATTTGGGACGAAGAATCGGCCGCAAAGGTACGTGTTCCACCTTGTTTCGAAATTTTTTTTTTTCACGGTTCGTGCTCCGTTCGGCACTGGATCGCCGAACAAAAGGCTTCTGTTCGGCTGAACAGTGCCGAACAGAAGCCTTCTGTTCGGCAACCCTCAACCGAACAGATCTGTTCGGCTGCACAGTGCCGAACAGAAGGCTTCTGTCCGGCACTGTTCAGCAGAACAGAAGCCTTTTGTTCGGCGATCCAGTGCCGAACGGAGCACGAACCGTGAAAAAAAAAAATTTCGGGAGAAGCCGGCGAGGTGGTTCCGGGAGAAGCCGGCGAGGTGGTCGGAGATCGGGAGAATGCCGGCGACGAGAGGGAGAAGGGGGAACGGGGGGGTTTTGGGCGTTGGCGAGGTGTTTTGGAGGGGAAGAGCGGGGTGGGGGGGGGGGGTTTGGGGGGTGTAGAGAGCAATTTAGGTGAGGGGGTGGGGAGGGTGGGGGGTAATTTAGGAATTTTTAATTTTTTAGGGGTGTCCTTAGCAAATGGGGGGGTGTAGAGAGTATTTAATTTTTTTTTAATTTTTGGGGGGTGTCCTGAGCAATAGGGGGGGTGTATATAGAACCACCCTTCACAGCGTATCCAAATTGTCAGTTCCATGACACTCCTTATTTTTGTTTTTGTTTTTGTTTGTTTTTTTTTTTTATAGTAAAAACGGTAATTTTATATAACTCTAACGTGAGTACATCCTGCCAGATCAGAAGAAAGCAAAAAATACAGTGGGGACAGGAGCTCTACAGTGGAAGTCCAGCAGATCTCCTCTGAATGCCGTGCAACGTAAGAGGCGACCCAGTCTGCTACTCTGTTCGCCTCTCGGAATACATGTACCGCCTTAAAATCGTCCATCTCCAAAGCCAGCCTGCGGGTCTCACGAATAAGAGAATGGCCATCACCATACCTGTCCGTACCTCGAATCTAATCGATAACTATAGATGAATCCCCCTCGAGGTGCACCCGCCTAGCACCGAGCACCTGCCTCGCATAGGATACGCCCTCCCAAGCTGCCCGCAGCTTAGCTGCCACTACTGTAAGCCCTGGCGTACACCCGCCACCCGCAGCAACCAGGTGCCTAAGGTGATCTCTGATGATAAATCCAACCTCTCCAGACCTTCCCTCCAACGCCATGCTACCATCAAAGCTCACCTTGAGATGAGCAAGGGGTGGGGGCACCCAAAAAGCAACGACAAACCTGGGCGCTGAAACAGTACAACGAGTACCCCAGATATCCCTGGCCATCCCAAGAGAACACAAGTCGAGACTGGAGGAAACCTCCCCGGCCTGAAGCACAGCTCTATCCACCACCATCCTCGTCGAGAACCTTCCACCCTCAAACAATCACGCATTCCGGTCCAACCAAATGTAGTAGGCCAAATATGCTCTAAGTATCCCCGCTGGGCAAACCTAGGACTCCGCACGGATACTCCCAACAGATGTAACAAATCCTGTAGCGACTCCACTGAACAAGGAAGAGGGGCAGGTGACCTCCATATCTCCCTAGCCCTGGGATACTGCAACAGGACATGCTCGATGGTCTCCACACCGTTTGAACACATCTCGCAATATTGAGGGATCCGCACACCCCGCCTGACTAGCATACTTCTGGTAGGTAGGCAGCCCCAGGCCACCTTCCAGATGAAGAGTGCCACCCGCGGATGAATCCGCATCCTCCAAATCCACCCTTCCTCAATCTGCCGACTGGCTCCCCACTAAAGAGAGCCAGGAGATCCCTAACTCGCACTTGCGACCGTCCCGATGGCACCCAGATCAGCCTGTTAGACTCCCCCCTATTGGGCACCGGAAGAGCCAGGATTATCTATGTCAGCTGCTCCTCAAACACCTCTTGGACCAGCCCCACCCTCTACCTGCCCTCATTTGGGATCATTAGATAACTGAGCCTACAGCCTGCTAAGCGTCCCGAATCCACCATGATCGGCAGGCGGCTGATCGGCTGCGCGGTTACCCAGCAATCCTCCAATACATCGATTGCTGATGGTTCTTATTTAATGTAGCTCAAACTGCAGAATTCCGATTGGACCTGTTCATGGGCTGGACGGCCTATCCAAGCCCGAAGTATTTCGGACGGTCCTGAGCTTGAGTTTTTAAGCCTAACGAGTCAGGCTAAGCTTGAAATATGAGCCTTTCTGTTAAAATAGATAGAGTACGGGTTTAATTTAGCTTGGCCCAAGCCTAACCCAGTTCGAATCTTATAAAAGATATATTGTATGTTTATCCATTAAGAATCTGGTTTTGTCGATAAAAAAATATTAATAGCTCTCTTCATACACCAACATTTCTTATGAATAACCAGAAAAGCAATTTTGGGATCCTTACCAATTCTTTTTAAATATTTAATCTTTGTTAGTATTTTTTAGACTTTTTAAATTGAAAAGAAGGACCCAAGGCTTGGAGGCTAGGCTCCGAAGTTCAAAACCTGAGTAAGTACTGGGCTCAGACCTAAAAAGTACGCCTGAAAGTTGGGGCGAGTCGAACTCAAGTCTGACTACTTTTAGTTATTTTCTCCCTATGAGGATGGGCTAAGGAAGATTCAGTTGACATAAATTGAGCGAGACCTCATATCTTGTAATACTAGAAATGATGTTTTTAATCCTAAAGATACGGTAGGATTATCCAAATAGACCCTCGAAAGATTTCTAGTAAGAAAAGACTCTATCGTCCAATCATCGCTCATCTTATGAGTTTGCGTCATCACTCAGAATTGGGCCGCCCGAAACACTGGCGCAGCCCACCACTCACCCTTTCGGCTACACTCTGCCACCAGGGTGATCGAAGTTAAGTGAGACGAACGGACGTTCCATTCAACGTGTCCAAGCTTCTCCGGCAGTTCACTGCGGTGTGGACGTCCATTAATTCTCACTCCTTGGTTCTGGCTTCCTACGTGGTTTTGCTGGAAGTACTGATTTCCCGATATATATGTTTGCCTAGGGTTTATATAGGGTTTAGTGAGGGTTTGCATGGATGTGTACGGCTCTTTTATTTGGTGTTTTCTTCAGACCAGCTCCACTTCCTGGTGGCTGGAAGGCCTGTACTTACTTTACTATAATATATAACAGCAACAAACTCCAAACTTAACGTAAAATAAAAGTATATATAAACATTAATTTGTTCAACCATGCTAAAAATATTACGTACGTACATAATTAATACATCGATACAGTGGTTCATACATCACTTTTTTACCATAAAATAACTAATTTTGTCGTTGAAAATAAAGAAAAAGAAAATAAACCTATCAACTCACTTAGAAAGGAAAATTAGTCAATAGGTCTTAATATAACCTAGCAAACTAATATTAGTCTATATTTTGATGCAGTAAAAGGTAAGCTTATCTATATTATCCCTATCATTTCATCCTCTAATCTATTTCTAATATATATGATCCATGATTAGCATGGCTTCCACCAGGCACCAGCACAGCCCTGGCTAGTATTGGTGTCATAATTGGGAGGATAACATTGATAGCTTTGATCAAGGTTTCATCATGAACAAAGCTTCCTCCACTAATAGGCATTATTGCCGGCATCTTTTTATGATCACAAATAAATCCCAAGTTTGTTCTTCGTCAACTTGAAATGATTTGAGAGCACAAATCCACACTCCCAATGGAAAAGAAAGCAGGGGGAGCGAGAGACCAAAGGGTCCGGTCCGGTGTCTTGATCATGAGCGTAGCAATCCAAATCCTGACACCCTCCGCTGACAAGTTGAGCGCACCAATGACCAAACCCGTGATGTGACTCGCCACTTGACTCCTCGGTGGGGCCCGCCTCACCGCCATCATTCCTTCCAATATAAACAAAAAGGAAACGGACGTAGCCGCGGGATCTTTACGGTCGAGACTTGGCTGGGAGGGTACTCCTCCTCCTCCTAACGGTCGTCCACTCAACTCTCCAACGAATCCGCATATAGTTTCTTATAGGTGCACCTCAATCAGCCGTTACTTTTCTTTCTTCTCAGAAGTCAAAGCATCTGTTTAGAGCCGCATAGGTTTTCTATGAGGACGTAGGTATGAGAACCAAGTACGCCACCTGGAAGGTTCTGAAACCCGTACTCTGGAAACTGGCCATGTTGACCGCAGTTGCGGCGCCCGATGTAGACGACCTTGGGTTCCACGACATTCCGTAGAGATCACGGATCGTACGGCTGCAAATTTCCAACCAGTCATCCAACGGTTGGATTGCCTTTCTCCAACGTAGACGAGTGGCCCTGACGTGGCGCTTCCTAATTCAGCCAATCTTATTCATCATTTTTATAATTTATGCTTTTGCTTGATTTATAATCTGATCAAATTCATGAGACATCGGCCTCAATTATAAGAGCTTATTGGCATATTTTGGTTTTACCTGACGTGCAAGGTAATACATTAACTATGTTGAATAAATTATTTCATGCAACAAATTTTGCGGTACGAAGCTTACGAAAACTACATCTTTATTTGGCTTGTTATACTATGAGTTCATCTTTTTAATGTACTTGATTGCACTTGGATTCCATCTATTTTTTTTTAAAAAATACGAATCAGCTAACATCTCATAATCATTCAACAAATAGTATCAAATAAATTTTTTTAAAAAAAATTAAATATTTTTTGATTTAATTTATATCAAGTTAAAAACATGTGTTCAATATTAACTGTCACATCGCTCTCTAAGTGCAGATTGATTAGTCATCCAAATTAACTTTTCTTCTACTCTTTTTATCCAAATTAGCCCCCTCCAGATTGATTAGATTGATCAGTGCAGATTACTGACTTCCTGGTACTTAGTAGAATGATTAAACCACCTCCGGAATAATTGAGTTGGTGCACGTAGTACTCTTTCGATTTTTCTCTGTGTGGTGGGACCAGAAATTATTTGCGTCACTGACAGGCGCTACAATGATGCATTAACTATAATATTTAATCATTGCTTCTAGTTTAGCTCTTTTTTTTCATATACAAGCGCGCTCTCTCTCTCTCTCTCACGGTTGGAGCTCAAGCTCGAGACACCGTGTTGGGTTGAGAGGGTCGAGTGGGGACAGGATTGTATCTTTCGCGCGAAAGAATGATTCGCCTTCCTTCGCGCGAATGCACCGTTGGATCGCGGATGAATGGACAGGCTCGGTTGCTTTGAGATGTGTGCTGAGGTCGCGAAAAAGATCGATCGTTGTTTGGGCGAAAGAGACAACCCGAACCCAGTTCGGGTGCGTGCATTTAAATTTTTCCCAGTCTCTTCTCTTTTCCTCTTTTATATATCGCGGTCGCCTCTCTCTTCTCCTAACGCACGCGACCGCTCACTTTCTTCTCTCTCTCGTCGTCGTCTCCTCTCCGCCGGCCGGAATTCCTCTCGCACCCCGATCTCGGCGTTGCGTCTGCCGAATACTTCTCTTCGAAGACTCTCTCGAACGTAGAGAGGAGTCCCAGCTTTCTACTGAGGAGGAGGAGGAGGAGGAGGTGGTTCTTCCGATATTGTTCGAAGCTCGTTCTTTTTGGGTTTCTTGTTCGAATTTTATTAACAAAGAGGGTTTCAAGGGGTTTGGAATGGGGTCAAAGCGCTGTATGAACACTGGGTGTGGGGCGACTGAGCCGGGAGGCGAGGGGGAGTGGAGGAAGGGCTGGGGGCTGAAATCGGGCGGATTTGCTACTCTCTGCGACAAGTGCGGGTATTCATATATCGTTTTCTTGGAGTCTTTGTGCTTAATTTGCGTCTCTTGTTTGATGTTACGCCTTGCCATCGTTATTGATGCTGTTGAGGTGTTCTTTTTTGGTAGTGGAATTCGGTTTTTGGGGGTTGTTACTCTGCGTTTAAGGAGATCATGGACAGGTTTATTGTTTGCATGAAATCTTGCTTTTGTGATGCTCGTGCTTTTGAGTTCTCGATAATTGCTTTTTTCTTAAAAAGAGAATGGTTTTTTAACCATTCTTTTCCGTTTTATTTAGTCACATTCAGTTGATAAAGTTCTTCAAGACTATATTTTAATGTTAATTTACTTCAATATTTTACTTGCAAGGATTTCTAATTTCATATAATTTGAGTTTTTGGTGCAATATTAGCGGGTCTTCTTTCTTTTGTTGTTTAATGATACATTCATCACTTAGATTAGATTTATCATGATTTTTTATGGTATATTATCTTTTGATTTTATTACTTCAACACCTGTGGAGTGTACGGGTTTATTTGTTGAAATATGTGATGAAACCATTGATTTGAAAGAAAAAAAATGGTGATTTTGTGCTGTAATTAGACTGGGGTTATTTTAGAAGTGGTTTGTGTTAAATTGATTTTATGATAACTGGAAGTGATGAAATGTACTATATGTTTCTCTTAGATGAAATATGCGATATGATAAAGTTTATTATAACAGATGTTAACGTTTTAGGATACCGTTGTTGATGCTTGCTTTTTGCGGTGAACTGATCACTTTCTGTAAGTAAAATGGTAAGGAGAATCTAAAGAAGGTCATGCCAAATAAACGATTTCCTTGTCAAAAACAATATGGAAGTTTTGTCAACTTTTCTAAGGCATAAACATATTTTCATAATTTGGATCTTTAACTTTCACCAGAAGTTTAAGGGCTCCTCCTCTCCTCCTTTGAAGTGCCACGCTTGTCCAAAAATATTGTGCACAAGTCAGATCAGATTAGAGGAATTGTTATTTCATAACTCTGCTATAACCAAAAAAAAAGAAGAAGAAAGAAACAAGGAAAGGACATACACAATTATTCACAATCTCGTTTCCCGTTGTAGTAACAATGCTTCAGATGTGTCTTGCCTAAACTAATTTTCCATTACTGTACTCTTTTATACAACTTAGAGAAAATATGGGATTCATCACGGTGGCTCCCTGAACATTGCAGTCTTTACTGTATACATTACTTTTCTGTTCTCTTTTTTTAACATCTTCGGCATTTTCCTGAAAAGCTGTCTCAACAAAGCCAAATCCATTATCACATGCCCAGGTAGTTGAGGCAAACAAGTTGTCTCTCAATCTAAGTATTTTTCTTTTAATGTTCTGGTAACCCCTGGAAAGCCATCATGTCTATTGATGTTATTAGGTAAAGGTATAAGCCGAATAATGGTGAGTGTGGGAGGAGCTGAAAAGTTGAAAGAGTCACATCACTCAGATTTTTATCATTAAGAAAATGCTGTCATTTTCATTGTAAGGGAACTGATTAAGATACCCAAGGCCTAAATGTGTCTTTTGCTTGAGATGTATCATTTAGTAGTTTCAAGGATAAAATTCAATACCATCCATGCTGCCATTGGAATACGGGATAAGAAAATTATCAGTTGAGCTTTATGTGCAGCTGATAATAGAAGAAAATGTAGACCTAGGGCATTGTGGCATCTAATTTGTGACAATTAATTATCCTCAAATATCTGATTAGGCTGTCAAAACATACTTAAATCAGATAGTAGATTTGCTGTTGATGTAATGATCATTATATGGCTGTTTTTCTTTTTAAAGTAGGTCAATTACATCGTCATGCTGTAGCTCTTGCTTGCAGCTACCATTCTGGTGCACTGCTACTATGCTCTGTTCTTAACAATTTATTGTCCCTTAATCTAGGATGGCATATGAACAATTAGTTTTCTGTGACAAGTTTCACTTAAATGAAACTGGCTGGAGGGACTGCATATTCTGTGGAAAGGTAAGACGGCTGCAAGTTTTTCTTTTTTTCTTTTTTGTTTTTATGATTAAACATGTTATCTTTGGCTTTGCCTTCTTGCTGTCTGGTAATTATATTGAAAGCTGAAACTGGTATATGCAGCAGCTACATTGTGGATGTATTGCTTCAAAGTCATCATTTGATCTACTTGACAGTGGGGGAGTACAGTGTATTAGCTGCATGAAGAATTCTAAATGTGAATCTGTAAGATCATTTGTTTTTGTATTGTAGACTTGCATATATGTGTTGGGTTACACTTTTGATGTTTGTGTTACATGCTCTCTTGAGTTTTGGCATGTGGGACCATGTATGAATTGACCTGAGCTAACCATGTCTGATGCAGATTGCCATGCTCCATCATTCACCACCATCGCTACCATCAGGTTGTTGGATCTTATTCATGTTGGCTCTTAGAATCCCAGGTGGAAGCTTTCAGGGAATTGACAAAATAAATAGAATTATATTTGTGACTGTAAGAATGGTATAGTGTTCTCCATTAAAAATTAAATGCGCGCCACAATGTTATCATGTTACTGGTTGACTATATATTATTGTCAGATCATCAGTTTAATAAGGGGGTCAGACATAAAATGTCTTATCTATTAGATGTGTTTCACAGTTTCAAACTGTCATGTAGGATCCACCTATGCTGTATTGTTCTATACATTTTCACACATAACATTTAGCTATCAAAAATTATTTGTGTTGGTAAATGGAATTGGTTCTATTCATTACTCATTCGACATATCCAGTCTACTTATTAAAGGAACATTTGATTTAGTAAGGCCAACTTGATGCATCCTGTTATGTAAGAGAGAGGGAGTACAAATTCAATGCTTCCTGTCATTCAGTATCTGGTGAATAATTGAAGACATTTGGTTTTAAGTTCCAACTTTTGTACTTGGTTCTATTATCATAATTTGGACAATCTCAATGTTATGCTACATCCACTTTTTCATATATATCATTTTTTTTTTGAGAAGAATTTACATATTTATCATCAGATATTTGATTTTGTTTATGAACTATGAGTGTTGGAATACATAAATATTTTTGTCTCCAATCATTTACTCTAACTTATCGAAAATTTACCAGGCACATATTCCTTGTGAAGTTATCCAAGAGCTTTTGCCTCAACCTCCTCCCATTGTTCTTGCTCCCTCTTCCATGAGCCCTATGGATGAAAAGAAGGGGAATGATTTTGTTGCAAGATTAACAATTAATGCTGGTGAACTGCAGCATACTTCCACTAATGGTGAAAGGGATAATTATACCAGAGATAAGGGCAATGACATACAATTGGGAAGCAGAACTGAGGGTGATGGACACAGCATTTTGGTCTTAGCCCAAAGAGAGAGCATAAATGGATCATTTGGGCACATAAAAAGGGAGCAAGTTGCTTTTCATCTTGGAGAGAAGGGAAGTTCATGTTTCACAAATAAAAATGATGGTCCTATAGGGTCTTCTCTGGTTATCAATAAAGGTGACAGAAATGATACTGTGTCAGATAAAATTATATATGAGTCACTAGCCCATGCATGCCTGAGCATAAGTTTAGGGACTTCAAACTCTGGCAACATGACCGCTTGTCTTAATTCGAAAAATCCGCAGATTACATTTCCACTTTCTAATACACTTACTGGAGGAAGGCAGCAGGATAAAGTACTATCTGCCTTTCAACAAGTGCAGAGGTCCCACCATTTTCTGCCTATGCCACTGAGGACAAGCAGTGGCACTGATTCAGAAGCATCAAAAGAAATATTTTCAGGTATGAGTGTTGCAAGGCCACCTGGTGAGGGAAGGGTCCGGAATCAATTGCTTCCACGTTATTGGCCAAGGATCACTGACCAAGAACTACGTCAAATATCTGGAGAGTATCCACAACTTTTTTTCTTTAATTCTGAACTAAAATATGTTTCTGCTTGCTGGTAGATTGGTTCGATGTTCAAAGCACTTGTCCAGTGGTCCTTGTTATTTTGCATTTTCCCTCTACTACCTTTACTATTTCATTCCATAACTTTGCTTCCTAAGTTCAAACTCTACGATTGTGCCATTATTCGAGAAGATCCTAAGTGCCAGTGATGCAGGTCGGATTGGTCGCTTAGTCCTGCCTAAAGCATGCGCAGAAGTAAGCTCTCCAAGTTTGCTCGAAACCATTTATGTGGCTTTCCAGTACATCAGAAGAAAATATTGATATTAAAAATTAGTTCAGATATGTATACCTGATAATAAGCTCAACCTTTTGTTTTCCCTTGTGATTGATTTGCCTTCTGCTTTATGAAGATGTGCAAAAGTGCATTAGAGGTACTAGCTTTCCTGGTTAGTCAATGCATTTAATACTGTTTCATGGAATTGTCATCAGCCACCATATCAAAAGAGTAGAGTCATTAGGTTGGTTGATCTGTTGCTGTGAAAGCATGCAGCACTATGATTCATCAAAAACCTCTTGCTTGCACTAAATCAGAGCATCTTGCATACAGGATGTACCACATGAATACTTGCATTCTAAAAAGTTGAAATTTCTCTGTTCTCACTTGCATACTTAATGCTGATGCCTTCACTAGCTATTTATATCTGTTTGTTTTGTTCTGCATGTTCTAGTTTTATGGCTTGTGATACTATATCTAAATTCCTCCTTCGAAAGATTCTTTATTTGAGGTTTACATCATTTTGTATGAATATTTTATGCAGGCATATTTTCCTCCTATTTCTCAACCGGAAGGTCTTCCACTAAAGATTCAAGATGTGAAAGGAAAAGAATGGGTTCTTCAATTCAGATTTTGGCCAAATAACAATAGCAGAATGTACGTCTTAGAAGGTGTCACTCCATGCATACAGTCAATGCAATTACAAGCTGGTGACACAGGTAGCATATGTAGCTGCATTTGATGAAATCATGTTTATTACATCACCAAATTATGCATGTGCTGTCAGTTCATCTTTTACTAAAATTATTGTGACAAGCAAGAGCGAAAATGTCAGACTGGAACATTTAAAAGGCTTTGCATATATAATCTCATGCTTGAAATGAAACATCATATGTATCTTTTGACTTCCTTATCTCAAGTTCAACTTTATGAAGCAAGATATCTTCAGAGATAGGTGTCCTACAGACTTGAGTTTCAGGAAAATATGGTTATAATGCCATACATGATCAACTCATCCAGTTTAAAACCATAAAGAAGCTTTGCATATAATCTCTCATTTGGATTAGGAAAAAAACAGAGAATTTCTTTACTTCACTCTCAAAAATTTACGTTTACAGAGCTGCTTGGATCATATACCATAATCTGGTTCTGCATTACTTAAAAGAAGAATATTCGGCAAAATGCGGTGCTGAGACTTGAACTTGGGACACCCAGATCGCCATCAATGAGAAAACTTTTCAAGCTTCAAGTATCATGTCATTAAGGCATCAGTTACAATGAAAAGCAACATCTCCATCTTGCTTGAGCTTTAGAGTACTTCTTATATCATCTGGCTCACCTAAATGGTCCAATATTTTGACTTGTTTCAATGGCATTATCACCTTTTCAGTTGAATACTCAATTTGCTTTTACTAAAATTATCATGAGCAATTCTTAGCAATTTCTTCATGCTTCACATAACTCTAGGTGCACACTCAGTTGCAGTGCAGCTATTCTGCTATAGGCTCGATGGAGATGTGCTTTCAAAATATATCATTGATATCCATAGGTTATTGCAAGGAAGTATTTGCATGAGGATCTTTTTTCTCAATTTTTTGATCATATGAATTGATAAATGAATTAAACACATTTTTGAGAGTATTGTAGTAACATTTTGGGATATGTCAAATTTTTACTAGTTCCTATTTCAACATCCAAATTGATCAACAAAACTTTATCCTCTTGTCTGTCATTTCTCAATTTTATTTCTTTTGATTGTATGACTCTGTATGCTCTATTTCTATTCTAGTTTGTTCTATTTATTGGCTGCATATAAAGGTCTTAACAATAACATGGGGAGAAGATAAACAAAACTGCAATAGTTCTATGTCATGCACCATTGTTTTATAGCTTATTTTGTACAAGTGAAATTTTGATAAATTATATCTCCTAACAGCTAATTTTCTTTCATGTAGTTTTGTCCTGTCAAATGCTGACCTGTATTTTTTTTGTAACAACCTAGACATACACACGCATTCTTTTCAGCAAGAGATGGTATTTGAAGTGGAAAGTACATTGCTTTAATTATATTGTCACTTGTAACTATTTAAGTAGCTCATATATGCTGCATGACATTTAGCATCAATGTGGAGAATTTTCTCATCGAGCTTATTGTGTTAAATAAATAAGTTTTTCTTGCACATGATTTTTCTCCATCTTTTGCTAAATCTAAAATCCGACTTATGGTGTGATATCCAGGCATATAACTTTCTTGCTACTTCTCTTCCTTATGTTTAACAGTAATTTTCAGCCGAATAGATCCTGAAGGAAAACTTGTAATGGGATTTCGAAAGGCAACAAATTCTGTTTCCTTGCAGGTAAGAAGCTTCCTAGGAATTTTTTTCTTTCTTGATCATGAATACTGCATGATGCAGGCTTCATGTCTAAGAATATGCACTGTTTTTTCATTATTGTAATCTAGCCTTCTCTGTCTTTTGAGTCTGTTACGTAGTTTGCAAACTATTTTATTTCTTATTTGAGAGGGTAACACTATGTGGAAATAGCATAAAAAATTGTTAGCGGAACTTTGATCTTGATTTTTATTAATGATTGAAGCAGGATTCACAAATTTCTGCCTTTGCTAGTGGTGCCATTGGCAATGAAGCTTTCTTTTCAGGAGTTATTGAGAACCTGCCTATAGTAAGTGGTTACTCTGAACTCCAATTTATGAAGGGAACTACAGGTTGAAACTTCAGCACTTCATATTATCATGTAAATTCAACTTAATAGTATGTTAGATGATATAAGACAGATAAGCCTGGAGGCCAATCAAATGATGGATTGTGTTTACAGCCTTTATTAGCTCTTGAGAAGAAAAGAAGCCGGAATATTGGATCCAAAAGCAAGAGGCTCCTTATGGAGAATGAAGATGCTTTCGAGCTGAAACTTACATGGGAGGAGGCCCAAGATTTGCTACGTCCGCCTCCGAGTGTCAAGCCTAGCATTGTTATGATTGAGGATCATGAATTTGAAGAATATGAAGTAAGTTAATAGTTTTTAAACATCAGTCTGTTAGTTATCCGGTTCTCTGGTGCATTCGTTCGCAATGTAATTCTGGTCATGCCCATTGTTGTGTCATGCTTTTTAGCTCCCTGTGGTGCTGTTTATACATGACATTTCACACTATGAATTTGCTCTCTCTTTTTTTCATTTCCTTTGCTACCAATGTATGAACTGAATCAGCAACATTTGTTGGATCTAACTAGTCCAACTAATTTAATTTTGCAACAGATTCCATTTCCTATTTTCATGTTTTTGCATAACTAGATGACCCTTGATGTGCTAGATTTCCATTTGTTTCTTTTCTTTTTTCTTTTTTTTTTTTTGCCTATTTTCCCAAATCAAATCAGCATTTTACTTTCCACAAGTTTTGTTAGAACAGTAAACTTACCTAGAAATTTATTTATGGGAGCTTTGTTTAGATATCATAGACTTTTTCATTCAAAAGCAGGGATTGGTTGGCTCTTGATTGATTTACTTCAGAGGCAAGTTATTTTGTTGGTTAGATAATGATAGGTGGTTCATATTAGATAGGCTGAGAGGTATCATTTTGTCCATCTTGAAACTAGGATTTGACAATGCTATTTGGCTACCGGTAACTGTAATGTATGCATGTTTTCATTTTATTGTTAATAATCAAAGTATTTTTAAGTATTAATTTGAATTTGAGGAGCATAAATTGGAAAGAATGCTTCTTTTGGGAAGATTTTAGCAAATCCTTCCAAATGAAAATACATGACAAGTCATCTAAAACTAGAAGCTCCGTCGTATATTAGGAACTGCTAGATCTGGTTTAATGTTGTGTCGTGATCAAAGTTGTGGGTTCTCGGATTCAGGTTATGCATTATTTGTTTTTAGCTGATAAGATTTGGATTTTACCCCTCTAGATTTATCTAGTCTTTCTAGCTACTTCTACATACGCCTAATTTCTATCTCTGATCTGTTGTATTGCTGTTATTCAGGATCCCCCAGTTTTTGGAAAGAGAACTATTTTCACAGTCCGAGCATCTGGGTAATGATGTTTTCAGGCAGCAACAGCTTATTCTCTTGAATGTGTTTGTACTTTGTACATATGTACTTATGAAATAGAAAAATAAGCTGAATAGTCCTTTTATTTGAGGGATAAATAAACAGTGTAGTCATGATAATGCTACCATGATTAACAATCATACAATTACACTTAATTATACAGTTCCGCAGAATTGGCTGCAAGTTTATCTTCTCATCACTCATGTTTCAAGCATCAGTAGGAGTTTGATGAGGTTATTAGCACACAGGATATCCTTCCATTTTGCATTGTGTAATTCTTAAAATAATCAAAACAAGGAAAGATAAGTTTGCAAGTTGTGTTCTCATGTAGAGGTGTGGGTAACACAGACAGTCCTAAGGCATAAGTTTCTTTGTGATGGAGAATCCATTTATCAAGATGATCGAAATATTTGAATATTTGCGTCCAATTGCAATCCTCTTTCTGAGCTAGCTCTAGATCCTCTTAAATGGTCTTTTCTTGAGTTTTAGAACTTAAAAGATGGCATATCAAATGCAAAAGGCCATTTCTCGTTTCCTTTGACCGCACTATATACATACATACACACATGCACACACACACACATATATATATATATATATATGTATGCATATGTATATGTATATGTATGTATGTGTATATATATATGTATTTACTCATGCACTGGAAAAGCAGTATTAGTAATATTTGTTCTACTATTATGCTATCTAATTAAGATAAAATAATGACCTGGTACAAGTAAGCAGCTTGCATGCCAAGCTTGAAGTTGTAAGCAATTTTCTAGATTTTGGACTTCAGCAATAACAAGATTTATAAGTGAAAACTGTCTTTTGAGTTTTAAGAACGTCTAGTGGACTTTAGGTTGAAATCAGATTAGCCTTGCCCATGCACCAACCGCCCACCAGCATATGTTTTAACAGTGATTACAATACATGCATGCATACACACATTCGTACATATGTATGCACTTGCATGCAAACGCTACTTACGACTTTAAGATTGCCATGTAAGCCCCTTGGTTGTACCTAATCATTCAAGATCTGGTTAAGATAGCATTTAGTGGCCTAAAATGTAACTCTAGGTGATATTGCTTTCCAATACTTTTCAGTTCAGTTAGTTGTAACTTGATGATACCATGCTTTCAGAACAAAGAAACTCTTCTTCTTGGATCTTATGTTGATTGTTATAATTTCAGGGGACATGATCAATGGGTTCAATGTGATAACTGTTTCAAATGGCGTAGGTTGCCTGTGGATGTTCTTCTTCCCTCAAAGTGGACGTGTACTGACAACAAATGGGATCCAAAAAGGTCAGCATGAAATATTTTTGCCAACAAAGTGTTCTTTATTCCCAAATCCTACTCTAGCCCGTTCCATACTCATTAGCCCACTATTACTTTGGGAAGGGAGAGAGATACCTTAGCATGGATGGAGGGAGGCAGGAAGGAAGGGGGGATTTAGGCATTATCACAAGCCAGGGCTGTCAAATGAACAGGCTGTTTGTGAGCAACTTGTGTTTGCCCGAAATTTAGCCCGAAATGGGCTTGCTCGGTTCGGAAATGAGCTGAATACAACTTATAATTTTGATCTCAATATGTAGAGAAGCTGAACATGTGCTAGCTGTAAGTCGCTCATGTTTGGCTCGATACAAATTGAAATAAATAAATAAAAGTTAATTTATTTATGTCTTTTTGAAAATCATTATATAAATGAGTAGTTCTGAAATAGCATAAAAATAATAAATAAAAAAAAATCATCAGTGTGACCTTTTATGAGAATTGTCTTGTTTTATCATTTAAAATATAACTCTTGTATTTTGCAACCACCTCGGGCTTAAAATTTAGAGTTGATGGTTATGTTGGAGCTTAGATGGGGTTAAGATATCTAGCACTGACCCTAACCCAAATTCTTGGACCCATGAGCAGATTACCCCGCCTTTGTTCTTCTTTCTTCCATCAATGTCCTCTCCCTCTATTCCTCCCTCTCTTTCTCAAATTTTATTGAAGGAAACTCCTCAATCCACGTCACTATTTCCCAAATCCACTGCCTTCTAATGCCCGATCTTGATGTGTGGCTGATTTTGATCATCACTGGCCCATCCTTGTTGGCACTATCTTGTCTTCTCCATGTCGAGCTTATCTTTTAGCCTGCATCATTTATAACATTGGAGTTAACCAACATTGGCATCACCAAATACATCAGAATCAGCAAATTCACCTTTTTTGGCCACTTGCTCACCCCAAGAGTGCTCCTTTGCCTCCTTCTTTGTGTGTGTGTGTGTGTGTGTTTGTGAGCCTGGCATGTCCAATTGAGCAAGGCCCGAACTCAGCCTCTGGCTCAGTTCAAGCTTGAGCAGAGCTTGAGCTGGCCTGTTAACAAGCTGAGCTTAAGCCTGCTCTAGCTGTCTTATGTTTGGCTTATTTCTATCACAAGCAATATGTATTTACACCCATTTTCTTTTATTATATTTTTCACAAGGGATATGTACTGTTAAAAAAATAGGTTTATGTATTATTATCCATTTTAATAATAAAACTGGTATCCTAGCCTAAGAATTAATTTTCCCGCTGAGAGGTCTAAGATGTTTGATTTTAATCATCACACTATTTTTTTGATGCATGATTTTTTTTTAAAAAAAATATTCTGCCTTTTCTTATTTTGTGGTCATGTAGTTTATTTTTATTTTTTAACACCATATGTAAATCTTTGCCATTCTCCTGATAATGCGGGACATACTTAAAATATAACTAGGAATTTAGTCAATTATCCCTTCTTCGAGTTTACACTGATAACAGTTTTCTTTACCATTTTTTCCTGTATTTCTGCAGATCTTCATGTTCAGTACCAAATGAAATAAGCCCAACTGAGATGCAAAATCTTCTCCAGCAGAATGCAGGTGTGCGATCTCTTTTGGAACAATTAACAAAACTAGTTGGCTAGGATGTAAAGTAGCACACCAACTCAATTTAAAGTCAATGCAACTGTGCTAATGTTTAATGAATTCTTAATGAACTTCTAGTACATGCTACTAGTGCTAGGGACTATTTGGCTCTCTCTGTTATAGAGAGCACTCGATTAACATGGAGCTGTTGTATTGCATCATGGTGTTATATTGAGGAAGCTCTTCAACTTCAGCAACAATAAAAATATATTTCAAATAGAGCATGAAGAAAATGATTCAAAGTGATATTGGTTTAGTTAAAAGCCTAACAATAACATATTGTTGCTAATTAAATACATGACTATTTTACAATATAATGGCAAGAATGAGTGTGGTCAATATTTGTGTCAGAAAACTGGGTATTTGGTTATCAAAACACAACTAGAACCAAAATCATAATAGGAAACTTAGTCCTAACTGTTTGAAAGAAAAATATTTTTAAAATCATTACAACCTTATCAGGAGGGCTTACTATTACCCACGGACCCGTATCGGACCCTCCTAAGGCCCGACCGGACCCATATGCCTACGGTTCAGATATGAGCCTAAAGATGGATGCATGAAATTATTCATGACCAGGTAAGATCTACTAAAAATTTAACCTACTTGGATCGAACCAAGCCTGGTCATAAATTATGTTAGGATGTTAATTTATCCAGTCTTGATGTTTACTTGGTATATAATGTTTTAGTTTTACTTTGTATCTCTCACATTTCTTATGAAACTTATTAATTATAAATGAGGCTAAGTTATCAGTGATTATTTTGAGGGAACAAAGGGAATTGGATTTTCCAGATAATAGTACCTACTTGACTCCAAGATGCAGCCTCGTCCAACCCAACCCAGACCTGAATCATACCTGATTCAACATGAACCTAGTCCTTACCCAACCCGGTCTCTAATCATCCTACCCAATATGGACCAGACCCAATTCATGGATGTGCAGGGTTAGGGATTGCAATCAGCACTGAATCTTGCATAGGTAGGGTTTCCATCTCTTTCTGCTGAACGAGTCGCTTGACCCACCCTCCACTCTCCCAAAGGATTCAGGTTCAGGCTGGAAGGTAACCAGAGGTTCTGGAACTGATCTGTCCCAATTGGACCTTTACTTACTACCTTCCTCATTTTCGTTCTTAGGGTCCTATTACCCTCCCTAAAGATGATTATTAATATGTGTAAGTTTCTGGTCATAGGCTATCGTTATGTTTTCATTGTGAACATTAGAGGTATTGATATCTTGTTACTGGTTTCAAACCCCTTTATATAAAAATTATGAAATAAAGGACAATACTGAATATATGATGTTTACCTATTATTTAGTGGTACAATTATGAGATAAATTACAATGATTATACTAACATCTTGTGTGATTCTAAATACTACCATTTTTGATAATTTCATCGATCAATGGGAAGGTCATCTAATCTGATAAATTGTAGTCTGCTTTCCCGTGAAATGGCTTGTATATATTTAAGGTTTAGGGCTATATTGGTTTTCAGCATTATCTAATTTTGGTAGCCTTGAATTCCTGTGGACATTGTGCAATTTGCATGCATCATGACCAAGTTACACTTCTTAATGATTCTAAATCAAAAGGCAAAACAAATGAAAGAAAATATTATATCAACATATAGAATTATGTATGTTATGTATGCTGGATATTGTTGACCCTCTCCTTGACAATTTAAGCTTTTTGCGTCAATTGGTTAGTTAACATGGTATCGGAGCTCAGGTTTGTTGGAAGTGATGAATTCAAATCTTCTAGTTCAATTATTTATTTAGTTATCCCTGACTGTTTGTTGTCCTACTTCTTCTGTTGGGGGTTGGGGGGGGGGGGGGGTTAAGTATGATATATATTGCTGACCCTTCTCTATTAGCTTGAGCTTTTGGGATCAATTGGTTAGTTAATAATGTATATAAATTATACATGCTAAAATAGCTGAAAAACATTTTGCTTAAGTGGTTGAAGATTGTTTTCAATAATCAAGGGGTCTTGTCCTGCTAGAGCCGCAGATTCTTATTTATGTTTCTAATATTGCCAGAAATTGCACTTTTGGTGGCCTTTCCGTCTTAACAGGAAGCATGCTTGTAATACTTGTCAAATTAATTAATTTGTTATTTAATGTTAAAACTTATATCTTTCTTTGCTATTTGTGTTATCTGCATCCCATAACTAGGTAGGATGTTTAGTTAGGTTTTGCAAGCCATGAAATCTCTAGAAGTGGTAGGCCAGCAAAGACTCATTTATGCTCATCACTCAAATTTATAGCCATTATTATGTTTCCATGCATTGTTATAACAAAGTATGATGGTGATGGTTGCCTTCTCACAGTGGATAAACTTCTAGTAGGCTAGGTGGGTAAGCCTTGCATCTGTGTACCAATCATTGAAGTATGCAAAATTTCTCACCTTCATGTACCAAAACAGGGTCAATTTCTCAAGTCTAAAGATGAAGTATCTTAAAGAATTTAATAATCTGATGTAAGACAAAATTAGGCTTTGGAATGAACATGGCAGGGATGGGAATTTGTGAAGCAGAACAACTTGGATAAAGTTACTTTTTTTGAGACTGAAGAAATCAGAAGAGAAACAAGAACACAGGGAATTAATTGATAGAAAAAAAAACTTACTTTCTTAATCATTTACCAAAAGTTCAGAATTTTTGCCTAAAGTAAATCAATTATATAGTTTCATTAAGTCATGATGCATGGAGGAAGCTAAGATGGAAATTTTGAGAAATTTATGAGAATGTAAATTAACATTTCAAAAACTATGCGAGCTTATTTTTGCATATACATCCTAAATATATCATTACTTTTTATATTTTTTAACTAACTTTAGTATATCTTGTTATTGTGCTGATTGAGATTATAACAACCGAAAGTGAAGTAAAATTAAATTTGAAAATCAATATTTTAAAGTACAATAAAATATGATATCTCAATCACTATACCTTGGAGAATTTTAGAAGATGAGAACGATTACCCAATGCAGGATTTTACCAAATATTGCAGATTTTTTAATTTTCTGATATTTATATTAGTTTAGTAGCCATGGGATTTGTAATTTTATTGTCTGGATTCAGTATCTTTCTTTGAAACATGATCTTCCCTATCCATTGGTGTGTCTGTATCTGCACATGTCTGTATGAGTGCAGATGTCTACTGTATATACATATTTACATATATGTATGTATGTATTCATATGCATATATGTGTATATGTATGTACTTACGTATATATGCATGTATATATGTGGTAGAGATATAAATTTTGTGAATTTGTTCTATGAAGGCATGACAAACTTATCTCCCGGTCAAGTAAAACTAACTAATGCAATACATGAGAGGTAGAATCATCATTTCCTAGGAGGATCAAGTTACACACCTCATGCAACTTGTGTAATACGCATGTGCGTGCATTATGTGCTTGCATGCATATGCGCCTATGTATGTGCGTGCATGCGGATGCATGTGGGTGCGTACGTATATAATAGGGGTGGCAATGGATTGGGTCAAATAGAAGGTAGGTCAGAAAACTCTCAGCTTATGCCCAACCTATTTATAATTGGGTTGAGAAGCACAAAGCCATGCCTAACCTGCCAACCTAGTTATGCCTTCATTTATTAACCGTTTATCTTAAACAATGAAAAAGAAAAAAGCACCAAGAGGAGGAGACATGTAACTGAATATTTAAATAAAGTGAGAGCGAGGAGAGGAAATTAAAGAGGAGAAAATGTGATAAATGTTGAACACCTTCTCTTTATTTTTTTAATAATAATTCATGAATTGCACTACCTTCTTTATCACTTGACCAAAATTTTGACTGGCCTATAACTTTCCACACTACAACCACTAACCTAGGGGCCTAGGATTGGTTTTAAGTGCTTCTCCAACCCATGGTGACCCATTGTGTTTGGGATGAAACCTATACCCAACCCATTTACACTGGGTTGATTTTGGTCAACCTGAATCTGTTGATTTCATGCCAGTTCAGGCTGGTTGGTTGGATTAGAAATTGCCACATCTAATATATATGTATAACCATCAAGCTTTTTCCCAACTATTTATAATTTAGGGGCACCTTCAATTATTCCAAGCTTTTCCATACCTCTTTGTACTACTTCCATCCATGTCATTTTATGTTTTCCCTCTTAAATTTCTTTGACAGATGAAAGTGTTCCTTCTTATCAGAATGTCCTCAAATTTTTGTTGTATATGCCCTTACCATTATTATCAGTTCTAAATCACGCTGTCCTTAATTGGTGCAAGTCTTACAGCTTCTCTAATATAATCATTCCTCTTGTTCATTGTTCTTATTTTTATATTACATTTGTCTCAATATCGTATTTGGTTTTCTCTAAGATCACATGCGATTTATATCCTGATTTTCTTTTTTCTAGTTGGCTATGTCAACTATGTTTTAAAATATAATGGCCTGAATCCTTCATGTCTTCTCGAAATTCTTTTCAGAGATGAGAAGGCAGAGGATTGCTGCAAGTTCCAAACAAAGTCCTCCAGATCTTGAGGCATCTACTTCTGAACCCCTGGGCATTGGTGCAGCCCCTTCAGATAACAGGAACCAAGCAACAACCCGGGCTGCAACTACCACCAAGCACCCGCGGCACCGTCCTGGATGCACGTGCATTGTGTGCATCCAGCCACCGAGTGGCAAGGGCCCCAAGCACAAGCCCACATGCATGTGCAATGTTTGTATGACTGTCAAGCGCCGCTTTGCTACGCTTATGATGCGAAAGAAGAAGCGCCAGTCCGAGCAAGAAGAAGCTGAGTCCCACAAGAGACTCTTATGGAGCAGCAATGAAGAAACTGAAGCACATGGCTCTTTCAAGTGTGTTCCTTTTCAGGAGAATGCTACTGAGAGGCTTGAAATGAGTAAGGGATACCTGGACCTGAATTGCCACCCAGAGCATGAGGGCTTTACTCAATCTGGTCCGGCCCGTGTCAGCATGATGAGCCTTCTTCAGGAGGCCGGTCGTCCTCTGGATGCATATCTGAAGCAGAATGGACTTGCAAGCTTGGCATGCGAGCAACAACCGAGCTCAAACATCCAAACATTGCCGCAGGTCTCTGGAGAGAGGGAGGGAAGGACCCCTGATGAAAGCCACCTCTCTTCACCATGTCAGGAGCGGGGCAGTGTCAATGCCGATGAAGGAGATCACAAACCTGACCAAGTCCAGAATGATACTGCTTGAAATTTTGCCTCTTTCTTTATACTGTTTAGTGACCGTCCAATGAGCCGAATTAGAGGATAAAATGGGTTTTAGCGTGTGCTATGTTGGTCTTTTTTTTTAATAAGCAGAGCATCACCTTTTCTTGCTGCATACGTTTGTTGGTTTTGGCTGAGGAGAATCTCCTCAAGTTGAGAAGTGGAGCCATCCACTGCAGCTCGGAAATGCTGCACTTGTAAGGGTCCAAATTTAATCAAATCAAATCCAATCATAGTATTGTCCATGGCCAGTCCTAAAAGAATTCCTACTACAGTTATCTTTTAGTTACACATGGATCATAAGTCAGCTCCTTTTTGATATCATTTGTAACGTCCGGTTTTTATCCATTGGTCTATTATAAGATCAAAGAGTTTTCCAGTGCACAATTGATGCAGAACTGGATATTTGCCTGCACGTGTTCTCATAGTGCAATCTTGTTGATAAAAACTATTCATCCGCAAAAGATCTGATTTATTTTAGTCCTCTGTGTGCAACCCAACATTTACTTGCAAGAATTGTGCAGCTATCTAGGAATTTGAGCCTACCATATGCCATTATTTAACAAGCAGGGAGAGAGATTGTGATAACGGAACCTTGAATGAACCATTTAAAGAGGTGCAACCCCAATCACTGGCAAGTTAATGATTTTCAGACATGGTAGAATTTAGGGCATTTTTATCCAGTGAATATTTTCTGGAAGCCAATACTAACAGCAGATCCAGTGACCACGTAGAAACCTTCGTGGCAATCTGTGAGGTAGGTAGCATTGTCACAAGAACATTGGAAGATAAAATGTCAGTCAGATGATCAAGACTAGCATGCTCTCTTGAGAAAAGCCCAAAATTAAAACAGAGCAAAGGAAATTCCAGAAAAGAAAGCCAACACTAGTGTAAGCAAGTTAGAGGTCAGAAATTTGAAGACCGAGATCAGACATGGAGGTTGTGGGTCTAACATGCGGCCAAGCCAAGAAAAGGAAAGTTTGATACCCAATAAACAAAGCCTCGAGGTCTTGGTGTTTGAGGCCCGGCCCTTCAGCCGGCCTGACTCTGGGACGGCCCAAATTCGGAAATTTTCAAAAGAAAAGCTCACGTGCCTTACACGTGAGGACGAAGAGGAGGACTCCCGACTCCGGCAAGACCCTCGGAAGAAATCTATAAAGCCTCTTCCCTCTTCCCTCTTACCTCTTCCCTCTTCAACACCAGCGCCCTTCCTCTCTTCTTCTCCCTCTTCCCTGATTCGAAGACAAGGTCCTCTCCGGAGCTCTTGCCGAGATCTCGGGACTACATGGAGGAGTTTCGGCCGCCGCCGAGCGAGCCGAGCTTCTCCACCCTCAGTTTTCAAGCCAATCCCTGTTCGT